>NC_090820.1:109476267-110677903 GCF_000390325.3 Nicotiana tomentosiformis
GAACAATTATGGCGAAGCGATGACTATCATTCATTAGGTCGTTTTTGATGGCCCCGCAATATTTTACGAAATTTGCAGCTGTTTTCCCAAATTCATGCAGATGGCGGCACACGAAAATCTCGGAATCGTCCCGAATTCCTGTTTTATGGCCCTAAAACGCCAAAAGAACGGAACGGTCCTGGCAAAGTAATGACTATTGTTCATTAGGTAATTTTTTATGGGCCCACAAATTTTTAGGAGATACGGGGCTGGTCGCCCGTATTCATGCAGATGGCGCAGACTATAGCATACGAAAATTTGATAATCATCCCGAATTCCTGTTTTATGGCCCTAAAAAGCTAACAAATGAGGAACGGTCATGGCGAGGTGATGACTAATGTTTCTTAGTTCGTTTTAGATAATCCGATAAAATATTAGGCGATTCGGGTCCGATCGCTCGGATGCATGTAGATGGCGTGGGCTATGCACATAAAAATCTGAGAATCAGACGAAATTCCAATTTATGACCCTAAAACGCCAAAAAATGAGAAACGATCATGGTGAGGCGATGACAATTGTTCCTTAGATCATTTTTGCTGGTCCAGAAATTTTTTAGGAGATTCAGGTCTGGTCGCCGAATGCATGCAGATGGCATGGGCTATAGCATACGAAAATCTAGGAATCGAGCAGAATTCTAATTTTATGGCTCTAAAATGCCAAAAAATAAGGAACGGTCATGGAGAGGTAATGACTATTTCTCTTTAGGTCATTTTTGATTGTCAGGAAAATTTTTAGGCGATTCGGGTTCGGTCGACCGAATGCATGTAAATAGCGCAAGTTATAGCACACAAAAATCTGGGTATCGGGGGAAATTCCAGATTTATGGTCCTAGAACGCCAAAAAATAAGAACGGTGGTGGCAAGGCAATGATTATTGTTCCTTAAGTCGTTTTGGATGGTCCGCAAAAATTTTAGGCGATTCGGGTCCCATCGCCCCGATGCATGCAGATGGCATGAGCTATAGCACATGAACATCTGGGAATCGGGTGGAATTCCAATTTTATGGCCCTAAAACGCCAACAAACGAGGAACGATCATGGTGAGGCGATGTCTATTGTTTCTTAGGTCATTTTTTATAGTTCGGGTAACTTTTAGGCGATTCGGGTCCGGCGCCTAGATGCATGCAGATGGCATGGGCTATAACACATAAAATTCTAGGAATCAAGCAAAATTCCAATTTTATGGCTTTTAAACACCAACAAACGAGGAACGGTCATGACGAGGCGATGACTATTGTTCCTTAGGTCGTTTTTGATGGTCCAAATTTTTTTTACGCTATTCGGGTCTGGTCGCCCAGATGCATGCAAATAGCATGGGCTAGCACACAAAAATCTAACAATAGGATGAAATTCCAGTTTTATGGCCCTAAAATGCCAAAAATTAGGAATGGTCATGGTGAGGCGATGACTATTGTTCCTTAGGTCGTTTTTGATGGTCCGGCAAAATTTTAGGCGATTCGGGTTTGGTCGTCCTGAAGCATGCACATGGCGTGTGCTAACACACAAAAATCTGGGAATTAGTCGAAATTTCAATTTTATGGAGCTAAAATGCTAAAACATGAGGAACGGTCATGGAGAGGAAATGACTATTATTCTTTAGGTCGTTTTTGATGGTCGAGAAATTTTTTAGGCGATTTAGGTCCGGTCAACTGGATGCATGCAGATGGCGTGGGCTATAACACACGAAAATCTGGGAATCAGGCGAAATTCTTGTTTTATCATCCTAAAATGCAAAAAAATGAGGAACGTAATATTGTTCCATAGGGAATTTTTTATGGTACGACAAGATTTTAGTCGATTCGGGTCTGGTCGCCCAGATGCATGCATATGGCGTTGGAAATTGCACACGAAAATCTGGGAATCAGGCGGAATTCTATTTTAATGGCCCTAAAATGCCAAATATCGAGAAACGGTCATAGCGAGGCGGTGACTATTATTTCTTAGGTCCTTTTTGATGGTTGGGCAAAATTTTAGGTGATTCGGGTCTGATCGCCCGGATGTATGCAGATGGCATGAGCTATAGTACACAAAAATCTAGGAATTAGGCGGAATTTCAGTTTTATGGTCCTTAAATACCAAAAAATGAGAAACAGTGAAGTCGAGGTGATGACTATTGTTCCTTAGGTCATTGTTGATGGTCCGACTAAATTTTAGGCGATTCGGGTCCGGTCGCCCGGATGCATGCAGATGGTATGGGCTATATCACACAAAAAACTTGGAATCGGGTAGAATTCCATATTTATGGCCCTTAAACACCAAAAAACGAGGAACGATGATGTAAAGGCAATGACTATTGTTCCTTACGTCGTTTTTGATGGTCTGGCCAAATTTTAGGCGATTCGGGTCCGGTTGTCCGGATGCATGTAGATGGCGTGGGCTATATGACACAAAAATTTGGGAATCAGGCGAAATTCTAATTTTATGGTTCTAAAATGCCAAAATATTAGGAAGGGTCATGGTGAGGCAATGACTATTGTTCTTTAAGTCACTTTTGATGGTCGGGCAAAATTCTAGGCGATTCGGGTCCGGTCGTGCGGATGCATGTAGATGGCGCGGGCTATAACACATGAAAATCTGGGAGTCAGGTGGAATTCCAGTTTTGTTTCCCTAAACTATAAAAAATGAGGAACAGTTATGGCGAGGCGATGGCTATAGTTTTATAGGTCGTTTTGGATGGTCCGACAATATTTTAGGCGATTCGGTTCTAGTTGCCCGGAGGCATGCAGATGGCGTGGGTTATAGGACACGAATATTTGAGAATCGGGCAGAATTCTAGTTTTATGGATCTAAAATGCCAAAAAATGAGGATCGGTCACGGTGAGGCAATGATTATTGTTGCTTAGGACTTTTTGTTGGTCCGGCAAAATCTTAGACAATTCGGGTCCGGTCGCCTGGATGCATGCAGATGGCGTGTGCTATATCGCACACGAAAATCTGAGAATTAGGCGGAATTCTAATTTTATGGCCCTAAAATACCAAAACATTAGGAACGTTCATGGCGAGGTGGTCACTATTGTTGCTTAGGTCGTGTTTGATGAGCCAACAAAATTTTAGACGATCCGGGTCCGGCCGCCCAGATGCATGCAAATGGCAGGGGCTATAGATCACGAAAATTTGGGAATCGGGCTGAGTTCCAGTTTTATGGCTCTTAAATACCAAAAAATGAGGAACGGTGAAGGCGGGGCGATGACTATTATTCCTTAGGTCATTTTTGATGGTTCGACAAAATTTTAGGTGATTCGGGTCCGGATGCATACAAATTGAGTGGGTAGCACACAAAAATCTGGGAATCAAGCGAAATTCTAGTTTTATGTCCCTAAAACCCAAAACAATGAGGAACGACCATGGTGAGGCTCTGAATATTGTTCCTTAGGTTGTTTTTGATGGTCCAACAAAATTTTAGGTAATTCGGGTCCTGTCGCCTGGATGCATTTGATGGTGTGGGCTATAGCACATGAAAGTCTAGGAATCGGGTGGAATTTCAGTTTTAGGGCCCTAACATGCCAAAAAAAGAGGAACGATCATGGCAACGCGATGACTATTGTTCCATAAGTCATTTTTTATTGTCTAGCAAAATTTTATGCGATTCAGGTCAGGTAGCCCGAATGTATGCATATGGCAGGGACTATAGCACACGAAAATCTGGGAATCGGGCGGAGTTCCAGTTTTATGGCCCTAATACGCCAAAAAGGAGGAACAGTCATGGAGAAGCGATGACTATTGTTCTATAGGTTATTTTTGTTAGTCCGAAAAGTTTTTAGGCGATTCGGGTCTGGTTGAATGGATGCATGCAGAAGGCATAGGCTATTGCACATGAAAATCTTGGAATCAGGCGAAATTCCAGTTTTATGGCCCAAAAATGCCAAAATACAAGGAACGGTCATGGCGAGGTGGTAACTTTTATTTCTTAGGTCGTTTTTGATGAGTCAGAATATTTTTAGGCGATCTGGGTCTGGTGGCCTAGGCCCATGCAGATGGCGTGGGCTATAACACATGAAAATCTGGGAGTCGGGCGAAATTTTAATTTTATGGTCCTAAAAGGCCAAAAAACGAGAATCGGTGAAGGCGAGACGATGACTATTGTTCCTTAGGTCATTTTTTATGCTCCGACAAAATTTTAGGCGATCGTGTCCGGTCCCTCGGATGCATGCAGATGGCATTGGCTATATCACACAAAAATCCAGGAATCCAGCGGAATTCCAGATTTATGGCCCTTAAACACCAAAAAATAAGGAACAGTGATGGCGAGGTGATGACTATTGTTCCTTAGGTCATTTTTCACAGGTCGGAAAATTTTTAGGCGATCCGGGTCCGATGGACAGTGCCCATGCAAATTGCGTGGGCTATAGCACATGAAAACTAGGAATCAAGCGGAATTTTAGTTTTATGGCCCTAAAACGCCAAAAGAATGCGGAGCGATCATAGGGAGGCAATGATTATTGTTTCTTAGGTTGTTTTTAATGGGACAGCAAAAGTTTAGGCGATCCAGGTGTCACGACCCGAAATTCCCACCTTCAGGATCGTGATGGCGCCTAACATTCCACTTGCTAGGCAAGCCAACGCTAAAATAATCTTAACTATTTTAAAGCAAATTTCATTAAATAGAAGTTAATTACTGAAATAAAGTGCGGAAGACCATAAATACCGAATTAGAAAAATACATCCCCGAATCTGGTGTCACAAGTGCACGAGCTACTTGAATAATACAAATAAAGGTCGAAATAAAATTCAAGCCATTTGAAAGATAATACACAATTGAGATAAGATAGAAGGGGACTTTAGAACTGCGAACACTATGCAGTTATAGCTCAAGTCTCCTCCGAGTAGCTGAATCCGAGCACGTCTATGGTACGCTACTGGGACCAACTCCAAAATCTGCACAAGAAGTGTAGAGTGTAGTATGAGTACAACCGACCCCATGTACTCCATAAGTGTCGAGCCTAACCTCGACAAAGTAGTGACGAGGCTATGACAAGACATGTACGTAAACAACCTGTACAAGTATAAACAAATACGAAGCAACAATAATACAATAAATAACAATTTATAAATTGGGAGGGAACATGCAAAGGTGGTTGATATAATAAATTAAGCAGGAGAATTATCACTTAGCAGCCAAATAATTCCTCAACAATATATTGAGCAACTAATGATATGAAAATGGCACGGTACCACCCTTCGTGCTTTTACTCTCATTTGGCACGACATCACCATTCATGCTTTTATATTCTCATTGGCACGACATCACCCTTCATGCTTTTATACTCTCTGAAAATGACACGACATCACCCTTCGTGCTTTTACACTCACAAATGGCACGACAATACCCTTCGTGCTTTTACACCCTTCCTTACCACGACAATGATATTATAAATAATAAAAATGGCACGACATCATCCTTCATGCTTTTACACTCTTCCTTACCATGAAAATAATAATATAAATTCGGAAGAGTATTTAAATGCGGGGATATACACTTATCAATCAATTCAATACCAGAATACCGACTTCACCTTCCAAAATATTCAACAATAATTAAATGAATAATAATTTCACGAATAATGATCAAATAATCAATAATAAACTTAAGCAGGAATATCTTAATTAGATAGGTAATTATTCACAATAAACAAATTTTACCCGTATGCTTTGACTCAACCACAATGCATAAGTACTCGTCACCTTACATATACATTGTACCCGCACATTAAATCATATAGCAAATAGACAAATAAGTCCTACTCCCTCAAGTCAAGGTTAACCACGACACTTACCTCGCTTTGCAACCAAATTCAAGAATCCAATAAACATTTGCCTCACGAATTCGTGTCCAAAATCCTCAAATCTAGTCATAAACAATATACTCAATAAAAATCGTAGGAATTAATTCCATATGAATTTACTAATTTTCCGGATTAAAATACGAAATTCATCTAAAAAATCAACAATGAGGCCCACATCTCGAATCTCGAAAAAACTTACGAAATACGAACACCCGTTCCAAGATGAGTCCAACAATACAAAAATTATCAATTTTCGATGTCAAATGGACCTTCAAATCTTAAATTTTTGTTTTTGGAAAGTTTTTAAAAAATTTCAATTTCTTCCATCTAAATCCGAAATAAATGATGAATATAGACATGGATTTATGATATATAATCCCTTTCAGATATAGAAAACTTACCCAAGTCGAAATCGTGAAAAAAACCCCTTTGGAATCGCCAAAATCCGAGACTCAAAACTCAAAAATGAGTAAAAATGGCTACTTCCGATTTTTATGGTTTCTGCCCAGCCCTTCTCGCTTCTGCGGACAAGAGTCCGCTTTTGCAGTCGCGCTTCTACGATAGCCTATCCTCTTCTGCGGACTGTCTGCTTATGCGAGTCATGGCTCGCTTCTGCAAGCTCGCTTCTGCGGCTAAGGCTTCGCAGAAGCGAAGGCACCAGAAGCAGCAAACTTCCAGATTTTGCATAAGTCCAATTTTTGTTCCGATTTCGATTTGAATCACACTCGGGGTACTCGGGATCCCGTCCGAATATACCAACAAGTCCCATAATATAATACGGACTTATTCGGGGTCTCATATCACGTCAAACATCGCTGAAATTACAATTCACACCTCGATTCAAACTTTTGAGTTTCAAACATTTCAATTTACAAAACTTGTGCCGAAACATATTAAATGAATCCGGAATGAATTCAAATTTGGCACACAAGTCATAAATGACATTACAGAGCTATTCCAATTTCCAGAATTAGATTTCGGCCCCGATATCAAAAAGTCAACTCCGTGGTCAAACTTGAAAATCTTTAGCCTTTAAATTTCTAGTTTTCGTTAAATGGCCATAACTTGAGCTAGGGACCTCCAAATTAAATTCTGGGCATACGCCCAAGTCCCAAATCACGATACGGACCTACCGAAACTGTCAAAACACTGATCTGGGTCCGTTTTATCAAACTGTTGACCAAAGTCAACTCAATTGAGTTTTTAAGCTCTATTTCCGAAAAATTCTACGGACTATGCACGCAAGTCGAGAAATGATAAGTAGGCTTTTCGAGGTCTTAGAACATAGAATTAATTATTAAATTTAAAGATGACCTTTTGGATCATCACATTCTCCACCTCTAAAACAAATGTTCGTCCTCGAACAGAATTAGAAAAGTACCCGAGCTGGTAAAAAGGTATGGATATTTACTCTGCATGTCTGATTCGGAATCCCAGGTAGCTGTCTCAATTGATTGATCTCTACATTGCACCCGAAGTGAAGGATAACTCTTAGACCTCAATTGTCGGATCTGCCGGGCTAGAATAGCTACTGGCTCCTCTTCATAAGTCAAATCTTTGTCCAATTGGACTGAACTGAAATCTAATACATGGGACGGATCACCATGATATTTCCGGAGTATATACACATGGAACACCAAATGAACTGCTGATAAACTAGGTGGTAGTGCAAGCCTGTATGCTACTTCACCCACCCTTTCAAGAATTTCAAAGGGTCCGATATACCTAGGGCTCAACTTGCCCCTCTTTCCAAACCTCATTACACCTTTCATAGGTGAAACCCGGAGCAATACTCTTTCTCCAACCATGAATGCAATATCACGAACCTTACGGTCGGCATAACTCTTTTGCCTAGACTAAGCTGTGCGAAGTTGATCTTGAATAATTTTGACCTTATCCAAGGCATCCTGTACCAATTCGGTACCCAATAACCGAGCCTCTCCCGGTTCAAACTAGCCAACTGGAGAACGATATCGCCTTCTGTATAATGTCTCATATAGACCATCTAAATGCTCGACTGGTAGCTATTATTATAAGCAAACTCCGCAAGTGGCAAGAATTGATCCCAAGAACCTCCAAAGTCTATAACACAAGCGCGAAGCATATCTTCCAATATCTGAATAATGCGTTATGACTGTCCATTTGTCTGTGGATGAAATTCTGTACTCAACTCAACCCGCGTGCCTAACTCACGCTGTACCGCCCTCCAGAAGTGCGAAGTGAACTGTGTACCTCAATCAGAAATGATAGACACGGGCACACCGTAAAGGCGGACAATCTCACGAATGTAAATTTCTGCTAACCACTCTAAAGAATAGGTAATTGCCACTGGAATGAAATGTGATGACTTGGTCAACCTATCCACAATGACCCAAACTGCATCGAATTTTCTCTGAGTCCGTGGAAGCCCAACAACAAAATCCATAGTGATACGCTCCCACTTCCACTCAGGAATTTCTAACTTCTGAAGCAAACCACCATGTCTCTGATGCTCGTACTTAACTTGTTGACAATTCAGACACCGAGCCACATATGCAACTATATCCTTCTTCATTATCCTCCACCAATAATGTTGCTGCAAATCTAGATACATTTTGGTGGCACTTGTATGAATAGAATACCTGGAACTGTGGACCTCTTCCAGAATTAATTCATGAAGCCCATCCACATTAGGCACACAAATACGACCCTGCATTCGTAGAACTCCATCTTTCCCCATAACAACCTGTTTGGCATCACCGTCCCACACCGTGTCCTTAAGGACAAGTAAATTAGGATCATCATACTGCCGCTCTCTGATGCGCTCATATAAAGAAGACCAAGAGATTGTGCAAGCTAGAACTCGACTGGGCTCTGAAACATCTAACCTCACGAACTGATTAGCCAAAGTCTGGACATCTGCAGCTAACGGTCTCTCACCAATCGGAATATAAGCAAGGCTGCCCATACTCACAACCTTTCTACTCAAAGCATCGACCACCACATTAGCCTTTCCGGGGTGATACAAAATGGTGATATCATAGTCTTTCAACAACTCTAACCATTTTCTCTGCCTCAAATTAAGATCTTTTTGCCTGAATAGATACTGTAGGATACGATGATCAGTAAATACCTCACACGAGACACCATAAAGGTAATGCCTCCAAATCTTCAAAGCATGGACAATGGCTGCCAATTCTAAGTCATGAACATGATAATTCTTCTCATGAACTTTCAACTGCCGCGACGCATATGCAGTCACCCTTCCATCTTGCATCAATACAGAACCAATCCCAATGTGAGATGCATCACAATACACCGTATAAGATCCTGAACCTTTGGGTAATACCAACACTGGCGCCATAGTCAAAACAGTCTTGAGCTTCTGAAAGCTCAACTCACACTCGTCTGACCATCCGAATGGAACACCTTTCTGGGTCAGTATGGTCAATGGGCTTGCTATAGATGAAAACTCCTCCACGAACCGACGATAATAACCTGCCAAACCTAGGAAACTTCGGATCTCTATAACTGAAGTAGGTCTAGGCCAATTCTGAACAACCTCAATCTTCTTAGGTTCCACTTTTATGCCATCTGCTGATACATCATGCCCCAAGACAGCAACCGAGTTTAACCAAAATTCACATTTTGAAAATTTGGCATATAACTGATTATTCTTCAAATCTGAAGCACACTCCGAAGATGCTGCTCATGCTCCTCTAGACTGCTGGAATAAATCAAGATATCATTAATGAACACAACCATAAAGGAATCCAAATAAGGCTTGAACACCCGATTCATCAAATCCATAAATGCTGCTGGGGCATTTGTCAGCCCAAATGACATCACTAAGTCATTCGTAATGCCCATACTGAGTCCGAAAAGCTGTCTTAGTGACATCAGATGCCCTAATCTTCAACTGATGGTAACCAGACCTCAAGTAGATCTTTGAAAACACCTTGGCACCCTGAAGCTGATCGAATAAGTCATCATTTCTTGGCAGTGGATACTTGTTCTTGATAGTAGCCTTGTTCAATTGTCGATATACACATCCGCATTAAACCATCTTTCTTCTTTACAAATAACACTGGTGCACCCCAAGGTGAGACACTAGGTCTAATGAATCCTCATCAAGCAAGTCTTGTAATTGCTCCTTCAATTCTTTCAATTCTGGTAGGGCCATACGGTATGGTGGAATAGAAATGGGCTGAGTGCCCGAAGCCAAATCAATACAGAAGTCAATATCTCTATCAGGTGGCATCCCCGGCAAATCTGCAGGAAATACTTCTGGAAATTCACGAACAACTGGTACTTAGTCTATAGAAGGAACATCTGCACTGGGATCACGAATATAAGCCAAATAGGCTAGACACCCCTTTTCGACCATACGCCGAGCCTTCATATATGAAATAACCATGCTGGTAGAATGAACAAGAGTTCCTTTCCACTCTAATCGAGGTAACCCTGGCATGGATAGGGTCACTATCTTGGCATGACAATCCAATATAGCATGATAAGGTGACAGCCAATCCATACCCAAGATGACATCAAAATCTACCATATCAAGAAGTAGAAGATCCACACTTGTCTCAAGACTCCCAATAGTAACCACACACGAACGATAGACATGATCTACCACGATAGAATCTCCCACCGGAGTGGACACACACACAAGAGCACTCAGAGAATCACGAGGCAACACCAGATATGAAGCAAAATAAGATGACACATAGGAATAAGTAGATCCTTGATCAATTAGAACTGAAGCATCTCTATGGCAAACTGGAACAATACCTGTAATCACGACATCGGATGATTCGGCCTCAAGCCTAGCTAGAAAAGCATAAAATCCGGGCTGGGCCCCACCACTCTAAACTACGTCCTTGGGACGGCCTCTAACTGGATGACCTTCACCTCTAATGGCCTGACCTCCACCTCTAATGATCTGACCCCTACCTCTAGCTGCCTGACCCCTAGCTCTAGCTAGCTGAGCAGGCGGTGAAGCAACCAGTGCTGGAATCATAATACGAGAGCCCTGTTGCTGCATGCTGCCTGAGACCTGGGGAAGAATCTAGAAATGTGCCTCGGATCACCACAAGTATAACAGGACCTCGGCTGCTGTGAGTGCTAACCCTGAAATTATCCCTGTCAACCTGAGTAACCACCATGAAAAATCTGGATTGGAGGTGCACTGATAGGAGCTGGTGGTGTACTGTAGGATGCCTGGAGCGCTGAATGAAACAGCCTGGGAGGATGACCCCTACCAAAATTACCCCTGCCTCCAGACGAGGCAACACTGAACCCACCGAACTGCCGAGGCCTCTTATTAGACCCCTGCCCTCTTTCCTGTGCAAGAACCATCTTGATCCTCCTAGCAACATTAGCAGCCGCCTGAAAGGAAATCTCACTTCCGGTCTCCTTGGCCATCTGAAGCCTGATAGGATGAGTAAGTCCCTTAATAAACCTCCCCACTCTCTCTACCTCAGTAGGAAGTAAAAGGAGAGCATGACGGGCTAGATCCACAAAATGGGACTCATACTGAATAAGAGTCATATTGCCCTACTGGAGATGCTCAAACTGCCTCCGGAAATCCTCTCTCAATGTGATAGGGAGGAACTTCTCTAGAAATAGCCGTGAGAACTACTCCCAAGTCAGCGTACACTGTCCAACTGGTCTGGTCAATGTATAATCTCTCCACCACCTCTTGGCAGAACCCATCATCTGAAATACAGTAAAATCAACCCCATTGGTCTCAACTATACCCATGTTCCATAGTACCTCATGGCAGCGGTCAAGATAATCCTGTGGGTCCTCATAAGGTGTACCACTGAATTGGACTGGAAAGAGCTTAGTAATCTTATCTAGTCTTAATAAGGCCTCAGAAGACATGGCGGGCCTATCACTGGCCTGCGCCGCAACAACTGGCTGAATTACCCCAACTGGCGGGGCTGCTGGAGCCTGATACTGTGGAGCCATCTGCTCGGGAGCGGGAGTAGTGGGAGTCTGTGCTCCTCCCCCAGCCTGTGAGACGGCTGGTGCCACTGGAAATGTACCATTCTGGGTCACACCCTCCATAAGGCTCACCAAACGGAATAGAGTATCCTGAAGCACTGGAGTAGCTATAAATCCTTTCGGGACCTTAACTGGTCCAACTGGTACAGTCTGAATGGGAACCTCCTACTGAAGATCCACTTGAGGTTCTACAACAGGTGCTGCTGCTCGAGCTCTAGACTGAGCTCTACCTCTGCCTCTAGCACGACCTCGGCCTTGACCTCTACCTCTGGTCATAGTTGTCACTGGGGGCTCTAGTCCCTATCCATCGGTAGATGTATTACGTGTTCTCACCATCTGCGAGAGAATAAGAATAGAATGGTTCAATCATCAATGATAGAATAAAATCGCACGACAAAATAAGAAAGAATTGATATTATTCCTAAACTTCATAGCCTCTGAGAGATAAGTATAGACGTCTCCGTACCGATCCTTCAGACTCTACTAAGCTTTCTCGTGACTCGTTAGACCTATATAACCTAGTGCTCGGATACCAACTGTCATGACCCGAAACTCACACCTTCAGGATCGTGATGGCGCATAACATTCCACTTGCTAGGCAAGCCAACGCTAAAATAATCTTAACTATTTTTACGCAAATTTAATTAAATAGAAGTAAATTACTGAAATATAGTGCGGAAGACCATAAATACCGAATTAGCAAAATACATCCCCGAATCTGGTGTCACAAGTGTACGAGCTACTAGAATAATATAAATAAAGGTCTGAATAAAATTCAAGTCGTTTGAAAGATAATACACAACTGAGATAAGATAGAAGGGGACTTTAGAACTGCGAACGCTATGCAGTTATACCTCAAGTCTCCTCAGAGTAGCTGAATTCGAGCACGTCTATGGTACACTACTGGGACCAACTCCAAAATCTGTACAAGAAGTGTAGAGTGTAGTATGAGTATAACTGACCCCATGTACTCCGTAAGTGTCGAGCCTAACCTCGACGAAGTAGTGACGAGGCTATAACAAGACACGTACGTAAACAACCTGTACCAGTATAAACAAATACGAAGCAACAATAATACAATAAATAACAATTTATAAATTGGGAGGAAACATGCAAATGGGGTTGATATAATAATTTCAGCAGGAGAATTATCACTTAATATCCAAATAATTCCTCAACAATATAATGAGCAACTGATGATATGAAAATGGCACGGCACCACCCTTCGTGCTTTTACTCTCATTTGGCACGACATCACCCTTCGTGCTTTTATACTCTCATTTGGCACGACATCACCCTTCGTGCTTTTATACTCTCTGAAAATGATACGGTATCACCGTTCGTGCTTTTATACTCACAAATGGCACGACAACACCCTTCGTGCTTTTACACTCTTCCTTACCACGACAATGATATTATAAATAATAAAAATGGCATGGCATTACCCTTCGTACTTTTACACTCTTCCTTACCATGAAAATTATAATATAAATTCGGAAGAGTATTTAAATGCGGGGATATACACTTATCAATCAATTCAATACCATAATACTGACTTCACCTTCCAAAATATTCAACAATAATTAAATGAATAATAATTTCACGAATAATGATCAAATAATTAATAATAAACTTAAGCAAGAATATCTTAATTAGATAGGCAATTATTCACAATAAATAAATTCCACCCGCATGCTTTGACTCAACTACAACGCATAAGTACTCGTAACCTCACATATACGTTGTACCCGCACATTAAATCATCTATCAAATAGACAAATAAGTCCTACTCCCTCAAGTCAAGGTTAACCACGACACTTACCTCGCTTTGCAACCAAATTCAAGAATCCAATAAACCTTTGACTCGCGAATTCGTGTCCGAAATCCTCAAATCTAGTCATAAACAATTCAATATACTCAATACAAATCGTAGGAACTAATTTCATATGAATTTATTAATTTTCCGAATTAAAATCCAAAATTCATCTAAAAAATCAATAGTGAGGCCCACGTCTCGAATCTCAGAAAAACTTACAAAATCCGAACACTCATTCCGAGATGAGTCCAACCATACAAAGATTATCAATTTTCGATGTCAAATGAACCGTCAAATCTTAAATGTTCGTTTTTGGAAAGTTTTATAAAATTTCCAATTTCTTCCATCTAAATCCGAAATAAATGATGAATATAGATATGGATTTATGATATATAATCACTTTCAGATATAAAATACTTACCCAAGTCGAAATCGTGAAAAAATCCTCTTTGGTATCGACAAAATCCGAGACTCAAAACTTAAAAATGAGTAAAAATGGCTACTTTCGTTTTTATGGGTTCTGCCCATCCCTTTTCGCATCTGCGGATACTTGACCGCATCTGCGGATTCCGCTTTTGTGGAAATGGGGTTGCTTCTGCGGGCTAGGTCGCTTCTGCGGACAAGAGTCAACTTCTGCGGTCGCGCTTCTACGACATCCCATCAGCTTCTGCGGACTGTCCGCTTTGGCACACAATTCATAAATGACATAAAAAAGCTATTCCAATTTTCAGAATCGGATAATTCCGTGGTCAAGCTTGGAAATCTTTACCCTTTAAATTTTTAGTTTCCGTTAAATGGCCATAACTTGAGCTAGGGACCTCCAAATTAAATTTCGGGCATACGCCCAAGTCCCAAATCATGATACTTGTTCCGGAACTGTCAAAACACTGATTCGGGTCCGTTTGCTCAAAATGTTGACCAAAGTCAACTTAGTTGAGTTTTAAGGCTATATTTCATATTTTAATCATTTTTTCATATAAAAACTTCCCAAAAATTTATACGGACTGCGCACGCAAGTCGAGGAATGATAAATAGTGCTTTTCAAAGTCTTAGAACGTATAATTAATTATTAAATTTAAAGATAATCTTTTGGGTCATCACACCAGGTCCGGTTACCTGGGCCCATTAGATGGTGTTGGCTATTGCGCACGAAAATTTGAGAATCGGGCGGAATCGGGTGGAATTCTAATTTTATGGCCCTAAAATGCCAAAAAATGAGGAACAGTTATTGCGAGGCAATGAATATTGTTCTTTAGGTCATGTTTGATGGCCGGACAAAATTCTAGGCGATTCGGGTCTGGTCGCCCGGATGCATGTAGATGGCGTGGGGTATAGCACACGAAAATCTGAGAATCGGGCGAAATTCCTATTTTATGACCCTAAAATATAAAAAAATAAGCAACGGTTATGGCGAGGCAATGACTTTAGTTCCATAGGTAATTTCTGATGGTCCGACAAAATTTTAGGCGATTCGGGTCAAGTTGCTCTGATGCATGCATATGACGTGGGCTATAGGACATAAATATGTGGGAATCGGGCAGAATTCTAGTTTTATGGCCCTAAAATTCCAAAAGATGAGAAAAGGTCATGGCCAGGCGATGATTATTGTTCCTTAGGTTATTTTTGTTGGTCCGGCCAAATCTTAGGCAATTCGGGTTTGGTTGCCTGGATGCATGCAGATGGTGTGGGCTATATTGCACACAAAAATTTGAGAATCAGGTGGAATTCTAAATTTATGGCCCTAAAACACCAAATAATGAGGAAGGGTCATGGCGAGGCGATGATTATTGTTGCTTAGGTCGTTTTTTGATGAGCCGGCAAAATTAAGCGATCCGGGTCTGACTGCCTTGATGCATGAAAATGGCAGGGGCTATAGATCACGAAAATATAAGAATCATGTGGAGTTCCAGTTTTATGGTCCTAATATGCCAAAAAATGGAGAAACAGTCATGGAGAGGCGATGACTATTGTTCCATAGGTCGTTTTTGTTGGGCTGACAAGCTTGCTCTCTGGAAAATTTAACGTTTTTCAAATTCCTTAGCCTTCAGAAATTTCATAAAGGAACTTGCCCGAATGCATGCAGAAGGCGTGGGCTATTGCACATGAAAATCTGGGAATCAGGCGAAATTTCAGTTTTATGGCCCTAAAATGCAGAAATACAAGGAACAGTAATGGCGAGGCGGTGACTATTATTTTTAGGTTGTTTTTGAGAGTCAAAAATTATTTAGGCGATCTTGGTCCAGTGGCCCGAGTCCATGCAGATGGCGTGGGTATAGCATATGAAAATCTGGGAACCAGGCGGAATTCTAGTTTTATGGTCCTAAAAGACCAAAAAGCGAGGAACAGTGAAGGCGAGGCGATGACTATTGTTCCTTAGGTTATTTTTGATGGTCTGAAAATATTTTAGGCGATTCGGTTCCGGTCGCCCTGATGCATTCAGATGGCATGGGCTATATCACACAAAAATCTAGGAATCGGGCGAAATTCCAGATTTACGGCCCTTAAACACCAAAAAACGAGGAACGGTGATAGCGAGGCGATGACTATTGTTTCATAGTTCATTTTTGCATAGGCCAAAAAATTTAAGGCGATCCGGGTCTGGTGGCCCGTGCCCATGCAGATGGCATGGGATATAGCACACGAAAACTAGGAATCGACAGAATTCTAATTTTTTGGCCCTAAAATGCCAAAACATACGAAGCAATGACTATTGTTCCTTAGGTCGTTTTTAATGGGTCGGCAAAGTTTTAGGCAATCTGAGTCTGGTGGCCTGAGGCCACGTAGATGGCATGGGCTATAACACATGAAAGTCTGGGATTCGGGAGAATTCCAATTTTATGGCCGTAAAATGCCAAAAAGGAGGAACGCTCGTAGCAAGGCGGTGACTATTGCTCCTTTTCTCATTTTTGATGAGCTGGCAAAATTTTAGGAGATTCGGGTCCGGGTGCCTGGGTGCCCGGGCCCATGCAGATGATGTGTGGGCTACTGCACACGAAAAATTGGAAATTAGACGGAATTCAAGTTTTATGGCCTTAAAACGCCAAACAATAAGGAACGATTATAGCGAGGCAGTGACTATTATTCCTTAGATCATTTTATGATAGGCCGGCAAACGTTTAGGCGATCCGGGTCCGGTGGCCCGTGCCCATGCAAATGGCGTGTGCTATAACATACGAAAATCTAGGAATCAGGCAGAATTCTAGTTTTAGGGCCCTTAAATGCCAAAAAACGAGGAACGATAATGGCGAGGCAGTGACTATTGTTCCTTAGGTCGTTTTGATGGTCCGGCAAAATTTTGGGCGATTCGGGTCTGGTCGCCCAGATGCATGCATATGACATGGGTATAACATACAAATATTTAGGAATCGGACAAAACTCCAGTTTTTATGGCCCTAAAATGCAAAACAATAAGGAATGGTCATGGTGAGGTGATGATTATTGTTCCTTAGGCCGTTTTTGATGGTTTGGAAAATTTTTAGGGGATTCAGGTCCGGTCGCATTGAAGCATGCAGATGGTGTAGGCCATAGCACCCAAAAATGAGGGAATTAGTCGAAATTCTAATTTTATGGCGCTAAAATGCCAAAAAATGAGGAACGGTGATAGCGAGGCAATGACTATTGTTTAGGTCGCCTTTTGATGTTCGGGAAAATATTTTTAGGCGATTCGGGTCCGGTCGTCCGGTTGTATGCAAATAGCGCTATAGCACACGAAAATCTAGGAATGAGGCAGAATTCTTGTTTTATCACCCTAAAATGCCAAAACCTGAGGAACAGTCATGGAGAGGTGATGAATATTGTTCCATAGGTAATTTTTTATGGTCCAAAAATTTAAGGCGATTCGGGTCCGATCACCCGGATGCATGCAGATGGCATTGGCTATTGCACACTAAAATCTGGGATTCAGGCAGAATTCTATTTTAATGGCCTTAAAAC
Source organism: Nicotiana tomentosiformis (assembly GCF_000390325.3). Classification (NCBI taxonomy): domain Eukaryota; kingdom Viridiplantae; phylum Streptophyta; class Magnoliopsida; order Solanales; family Solanaceae; genus Nicotiana; species Nicotiana tomentosiformis. The sequence continues at coordinate 109,493,828 of NC_090820.1, forward strand.
GCCAAAAATTGACGAACGGTCATGGCGAGATAGTGACTATTTTTTCTTAGGTCATTTTTGATGGTACGACAAAATTTTAGGCGATTCGGGTCCGGTCGCCCGGATGCATGCAGATGGCATGGGCTATATCATACAAAAATCTAGGAATCGGGCGGAATTCCAGATTTATGGCCCTTAAATACCAAAAAACGAGGAACGGTGATAGCGAGGCAATGACTATTGTTTCTTAGGTCATTTTTGCATAGGCCAAAATTTTTTAGGCGATCCAGGTCCGATGGCCCGTGCCCATGCAGATGGCGTGGGCTATAGCACACTAAAACTGGGAATCGGGCAGAATTCTAGTTTTATGGCCCTAAAATGCCAAAATAATGCGGAGCGGTCATAGCGAGGCGGTGAATATTGTTCCTTAGGTCGTTTTTAATAGGTCGGCAAATTTTAAGGCAATCCGAGTCTGGTGGCCCGGGCCCACGCAGATAGCATGGGCTATAGTACAAGAAAGTATGGGAATCAGGTAGAATTCCAGTTTTATGGCCTTAAAATGCCAAAAAGAGGAACGGTCATAGGAGGCGGTGACTATTTTTCCATTGGTCATTTTTGATGAGCCGACAAAATTTTAGGCGATTCAGGTTCGGGTGCCCGGGCCCATGCAAATGGTGTGTGGGCTATTGCACGTGAAAATTTGGAAATCACACGGAGTTCAAGTTTTATGGCCCTAAAATGCCAAACAATAAGGAACGAGCATGGCGAAGTAGTGACTATTATTCCTTAGGTCATTTTTTGATAGTCCGGCAAACTTTTAGGCGATCCAGATCTGGTGGCCCGTGCCCATGCAGATGGCGTGTCTATAACACACAAAAATCTGGAAATCGAGCAGAATTTCAATTTTATGGCCTAAAATGCCAAAACATGAGGAACGATCATGGCGAGGCAGTGACTATTGTTCCCAGTCGTTTTGATGGCCCGATATACTTTTAGGCGATTCGGGTCCGGTTGCCCGGATGCATGCAGATGACATGGGCTATAGCACATAAACATTTAGGAATCGAACAAAACTCTAATTTTATTGCCCTAATATGCCAAATAATGAGGAACGGTCATGGTGAAGCGATGACTATTGTTCCTTAGACCATTTTTGATGGTTTGGCAAACTTTTAGGGGATTCGGGTCCGGTCGCATTGAAGCATACAGATGGCGTAGGCTATAGTACCCACAAATCTAGGAATTAGTCAAAATTCCAATTTTATGGCGCTAAAATGCCAAAAAATGAGGAACGGTGATGGCTAGGCATTGACTATTGTTCTTTAGGTCGCTTTTTGATGGTCGGAATTTTTTTTAGGCGATTCAGGTCTGGTTGTCGGGATGCATGCAGATGGCGTTGGCTATTGTACACTAAAATCTAAGAATCGGGCATAATTCTATTTTAATGGACCTAAAATGCCAAAACTCGACGAACGGTCATGGCAAGTCAGTGACTATTGTTCCTTAGGTCGTTTTTGATGGTCCTACAAAATTTTAGGTGATTCGGGTCCGGTCGCCCGGATGCATGCAGATGGCGTTGGCTATTGCACACTAAAATCTGGCAATCGGGCGGAATTCTATTTTAATGGCCCTAAAATGCCAAAACTCGACGAACGGTCATGGCGAGATGGTGACTATTGTTCCTTAGGTTGTTTTTGATGGGCCGGAAAAATTTTAGGCGATTCGGGTCCGGTTGCTCGGATGCATGCAGAAGGCGTGGGCTATTGCACACGAAAATCTGGGAATCAGGCGAAATTCCAATTTTATGGCCCTAAAATACCAAAATACAAGGATCATTCATGTAGAGACAGTGACTATTAATTCTTAGGTCATTTTTGATGAGTCGGAAATTTTTTAGGCGATTTGGGTCCGGTGGCCTGAGCCCATGCAGATGGCGTGGGCTATAGCACATGAAAATTTGGGAATCGGGCGGAATTCTAGTTCTATGGTCCAAAAAGGCTAACAAATGAGGAATGTTTACGGAGAGGCAGTGACTATTGTTCTTTAGGTAATTTCTGACGGGCCGACATAAGTTTTGGGTATCCGGGTCTGGGCCCATGTAGATGGCATGTGCTATAACACACGAATATCTAAGAATCAGACGGAATTCCAGTTTTATGGCCATAAAACGCCAAAAAATGAGGAACGTTCATGGCGAGGCGGTGACTATTGTTCCTTAGGTCGTTTTTGATATGCCGACAAATAGTTTAGGCAATCTGGGTGCGGTAGCCAGGGTCTATGTAAATGGCGTGGGCTATAACACACGAAAATTTAGAAATCAGGCGAATTTCTGATTTTTTGGCCCGAAAACACCAAAAAATGAGGAATGGTCATGGCGAGACGGTGACTATTGTTCCATAGGTTGTTTATAATGGGCCAACAAAATTTTAGGCGATCCGAGTCCGGTTGCCCGGGCCTATGCAGTTGGCGTGGGCTATAGCACAGGAAAATCTTGGAATCGGGCGAATTCCAGTTTTATAGCCCTAAAAACCAAAAAACAAGGAACGGTCATGGAGAGATAGTGACTATTATTCCTTACGTCATCTTTAATTGGCCAGAAAAATTTTAGGCGATCCGGGCTCGGTGGCCCGTTGATATATGGGGATTGTGACTACTTATTAGCGCCTTTTAACTTTTGTTTTAGTCTAAAAGCATTGAATTGTGCTCCCGGAACTAATGAAATTGTACAAAATTACAGGAATGCTGGAAGTTGGGCTCCCGAGATGAAATCCAACTCAAAAAGAGCATTCTAAGCAAAAGGCAATAAAGGGGGTACATAAGCATAAAATGTGCGGTCCGCAGAAGAAATTACGGATCGCAAAATTTCATCTGCAGCCGCAACCAAAGAGGGAAATATCTGCAGACAACTGGACAAATTGCGGACGGCACATGAGTTGTGCGACCGCAAAAGCTGGGCTAGGATTCAAGATCAGAGAGTATGCAAATTTTCAAGTCCAGTACCTCAGTGAATTGCGGACCGCACAATATTTGTGCGGCCATAGAAGATAGCCTTGCGGGCGCAACCCTGACATTGTGGACCGCAGGCCGCATTTCTAAATCTGCGGACTGTAGAAAAGCTGCTTCGCGGCCGCAGTCCAGAATTGTGCGGCCGCAGAAGTCCTGCTCCCATTAGATGAAGAAATCTGCGGACTGCACATGGAAGTGTACGGCCGCAGAACCTCTCGAGGGGTATTTGTGTCCGAGATTTTCAGCCTTGTATACATAGACGAGTTTCACAAAATTATCTCAAGCTTGAACATCAGCAATTACTGTAGCCGTTTTACTTTTCCATTTTTAGAGGTTTACTTTGCTTTGGTGTATTTTACAATAGATTTAGCCATTTTAATCTTTCATTATGAGTTTAATTAGTCTTTCTTCTCCATTTTCTTCAACCCCAAGTATGACTAGCTAGATGTTTACTATGGTTGTGACCCAACCCTAGTGTGTAAACCTTATGGGTATCTAATTTAGTGCATGTTTATGATTGGGTGTTTATTATTTAGCTTAGTTCATGCTTTAATTTGTGGAATTAATGGTTGCAAACATTAGTTCATGCCTATTTGACTTAGTCTCTTCTTGAGAAAGAGAGACCTAGTCTAGGATAACTTGGCTAATAAGGAATTGGGTCAATTGAGAGATTGATTTACCCAATTAAAGGGTTCAACCTAGAGATAGTAATAACCCGACTTGAGCTTTTATCAACTGTTTTGCGTGATACCCATTTAATCTTGAGAAAGTCAAATTGGGCAAAACTACTCTCTAACCGAGAGGTATTGAGTGGGTAATTTAGAGTTGATAGCTATAATACACCCAGTCAACAAAACAAGCACTAAAGTCTTTATCCCATTAGGCAAACCCCTAGGTAATGGTCACAGCCCTAGGCTCTTTATCAATTTGAAAAAACCCCAAAAACAATTATCTATAGTTTTCTTTCTTTATTTTGCAATCAATAGAGTAAAATTAGAAATAGAAAACCAATCTTTTTATGGAAGTGCAATCTCGATAATTCTATCACGCACATTGAAATATATACCCCTAACTCCCTTCTTAACTCCCTGTGAATTCGACCCCGACTCTTAGTTGGATTTCTATAAATGCAAACGACTGTTTCATACCTTTTTTGAGGTGTGCATTTGGACGCGATCAATTTTTGGCACCATTGCTGGGGAGTTAAGAACAGTGTTAGCTATATATTTTGGTGTGTTTTTGGAGTATCTTCTGTTCCTTCTGTGTTACTAACTTGTTTGAGAAATTGTAGGTACAACCATGGCAAACAATGAGATCGGAAATACTGCTTTGGGGGATGTGGACATTGAGGATGACCAAGTGCTTCCTCTTGAACCTGAAGCCAATAGAAGAGGCCGAGTGCCTCATAACAATGTGCCCATTCCACCCCCACCTCCACTACGAGCGGCTCCACACCGGGTGTTACCCAATGAAGGATATGTAAGTGCAATAGTCTCTCCCCGTATTAGGGCAGGCAACTTTCAAATCACCAACGTGATGCTCACTTTGCTAGAGCAACGAGGTTTCGTCACCGGTGCTCCAAGTCAAAATGCATACAAACATTTGAAGGGGTTTGTGGACACTTGTTGGGGGAGCAAACAAACAAATGTCTCTGAGTATGCATTGAGGCTAAGGCTTTTTCCCTTCTCTCTACGGTGGAAAGCTTTAGATTGGTTGGAACGTTTGCCGAACCATTCCATTCACACTTAGGATGAGTTGGCGCAAAAGTTTATTTTTAAGTTCTTCTCTGCGGGGCACATGGCTATACTTTGGGATGAGATTTTGGCATTTAAGCAAGAGCCAAATGAACCACTATACGAGATATGGGAACACTATCGAACAATGGTTAAGGAATGTCCCAACAATGATATGACGGAGAACATGATTCAACAAACTTTTTATCATAGGATCAACACAACAAACCAATGAGTAGTGAATCAACTTGCTGGTGGGAACTTCATGACTACACCTTATGCGGAGGCGTGTGAGATTTTAGATGAAATGGCGGAAACATCATCGGCGTGGCAATCTCGAGCTAATGTTCCACAAGGTGATCCCAACGTGATCCACCTTCACAAAGAGTTGGATGACCATGGGCAATCCATAGTCGAATTGACTACCACCATGAATCAACTAGCAAAGGATCAACTTCAACAAGTGCAACATCCTAAGCAAGTCAATGCCATGGAGGGAGTGACCATGATGATGAACAAAAGAAGAATAAAAGGTCCACAAGTGCAATATCGAGTGGATAATTTTGTGCAAGAGGAAAGTAGTTTTGATCAAGACGATTCTTACAATGACCAAGAAGAGGAGGTGCAATATGTGAATAACTTTCAAGGGCAATAAAACAATTTCCAAGGCCCAAACCAACAACAATGGCAACCTCAAAACAATCAAGGCAACTGGAATTCTAACAACCAATGGAATGGTGGAAACAATCATGGGAATTGGCATAACAACAATCAAGGAAATTGGGGGGGGGGGGGGGGAAGGGGTAACAATTAAGGCAGATGGAACAATAATCAAGGCAATTGGGGGTCTGGTTTTCAAAGGCCCCTGATGTATCAACAACCGAACAACCCACCTCCTTATGCTTCCTATTATCCTAGTTCTTCAACTAATGAGATGGGGCATATTGATAACATGTTCAAGCAAATGATGGAAAAGAATGCCGATTCGGATTCCCAACTTGCCTCACACAACACATCGATCCGCAACTTAGAAGTGAAAATGAGGCAAATCTCTCAAGCTCTCAATTCTCGTCCTAAGGGGGTACTACCAAGTGACACGGCGGTGAACCCAAAGGGTGGGAACAATACTGGACATGCCATAGCCGTTACTACAAGAAGTGGAAGAGGTGGGAATGCACCCACCTCAAGTCAAAGGTAACTTGTGGATGATGAGCAAGTGGAACAAGAAGAATAAGTCCCGAACAATGTGGCGCAAACAAATGATGAAGTTCAGATTGATATTGATGATAGTGTGGAAGAGACTCAAGAGGAGGTGAACCCGTCTAGTGATCACATCATTGACATACCAGAGCCGGTAGTGGTTATGCAAAGTTTATGAAGGATCTTGTGACAAAGAAGTGGTCAATGAATTTTGAAACTATCAAAGTCACTCATCAAGTGAGTGCAATTGTACATTCAATGGCTCCTAAGTTGGAAGATCCCGGTGCTTTCACAATTTCTTGTACAATTGGAAGTGCCGAGTTTGCTAAAGCTTTTTGTGATCTTAGAACAAGTATCAATTTAATGCCCTATTCGGTTTTCAAGACCTTGGGAATTGGGAAACCAAGACCCACCTCTATGAGATTGCAAATGGCTGATCGGACCATGAAGAGACCTTTGGGAGTGATTGAAGATGTCTTAGTTTGTGTTGATAAATTCATTCTTCTGGCAGATTTTGTCATTCTTGATTGTGAAGTTGATTATGAGGTGCTGATTATTCTTGGAACACCTTTCCTTGCTACGTGGAAGGCTCTTTGTGATGTTGAAGCCGGAGAACTCACTTTCCGGGTGGGATAGGAAAAAGTGGTATTCTATATGTGCAAGTCCATGCGGCAACCAAATAGCAACGAGGTGTGTTCTTTGTGGACTTGGTGACCGATGTTATTGTTGATGATACAAGTGCCTCAATCAATGTTGGTGATATGTTGGAGGCCGGTTTTCTCAACTTTGATGATGACAAGATGGATGGCTTCATGGAATGTGTGAACTCTTTGCAAGGAATGGAGTCGTACAATTATGCACCCCGGAAACTATCCTTGGATCTTGAAAATAGGAAAACTCCTCCTACAAAGCCTTCCATTGAAGAGCCTCCTACCTTGGAGTTGAAGCCGTTGCCTCCACATCTTTGGTATGAATTTCTTAGCCTTTGTTCTACTTTACCGATTTTTCTTTCCTCTTGTTTGACTAACGTGCAGGTAGATTCTACATTGGCATTGCTACATAAGAGGAAGAAGGCTATTGGGTGGACATTGGCGGATATTCGAGGAATGAAGCCCCGCATTTTGCATGCATAAGATCAACCTGGAGGAAGGTGCCAAACCATCTATTGAACATCAAATGAGACTAAATGAGGCTATGCAAGAAGTTGTCAAAAAGGAGTTTATCAAGTGGTTGGATGCCGGGGTTGTCTACCCCATTTCCGATAGTTCGTGGACTTCTCCAGTTCAATCTGTCCCAAAGAAGAGGGGCATAACGGTGGTCACTAATGACAAGAATGATTTGATTCCTACAAGAACGGTGACCAGTTGGAGAGTGTGTATGGACTATCGCAAGCTCAACAAAGTCACAAGGAAGGATCATTTTACACTTCCCTTCCTAGACTAAATGCTTGATAGGTTGGCCGGCCGTGCTTTCTATTTCTTTTTTGATGGGTATTCGGGCTACAACCAAATCCTTATTGCTACGGAGGATCAAGAGAAAACAACCTTTACATGTCCCTATGGTACTTTCGCCTTCAAACGGATGCCATTTGGTTTGTGTAATGCACCGACGACGTTTCAAAGGTGTGTGATGGCTATCTTCATGGACATGGTGGAGGATTACCTTGATGTTTTCATGGATAACTTCTCGGTGGTTGGGGATTCCTTTGAAGATTGTCTTGCAAATTTAGATAAAGTGTTGGCAAGATGTGAAGAAATGAATTTGGTGCTCAATTGGGAGAAGTGTCATTTCATGGTTGAGGAAGGCATTGTCCTTGGCCACAAGATCTCAAAGATTGAAATTGAAGTTGACAAGGCAAAGATTGAGGTGATTTCTAAAACTCCACCTCCAACTTTGGTGAAAGGTGTGCGGAGTTTCTTTGGCCACGCGGGGTTTTACCGGAGTTTCATCAAAGATTTCTCTAAGGTGGTGAACCCGTTGTGCAAGCTTCTTGAGAAAGATGCTAAGTTTAACTTCAATAATGACTGCATGAGAGCCTTTGAATTGTTAAAGTTCAAGTTGACAACAACTCCCATCATCACCGCCCCAAATTGGAGTATCCCCTTTGAACTCATGTGTGATGCTAGTGACGTAGCAATTGGGGCTGTGTTGGGGAAACACATCAACAAGATTTTTCATCCGGTCTACTATGATAGTAAGAGCATGAATGGTGCCCAAGTAAATTATACCATTACGGAGAAAGAGCTCCTTGCCATTGTGTTTGCAATAGAGAAGTTCCGCCCGTACTTTATGGGTGCGAAAGTTATTATCTACACGGATCATGCGGCACTTCGTTATCTTATGATCAAGAAAGATTCCAAAGCTCAAATGATGAGATGGGTGCTTTTGTTTCAAGAGCTTGATATTGACATCCAAGATAGAAAAGGGAGTAAAAATCAAGTGGCAGACCACTTGTCTCGTTTGGAGGAGGAGGGGAGGCCGCATGATGGCCTTGAAATCAATGACTCCTTACACGATGAGCAACTCTTGGTTATTTAAATGAAGGAGGTGCCATGGTTCGCGGATCTAGCAAATTTCCTTGTGTATGGAATCATCCCGGATGAGTTCTCTTCAAACCAAAGAAAGAGGCTCAAACGAGATTGTCAAGATTATTATTGGGATGAACCATACCTTTTCCGAATTTATACGGATGGAGTGATTAGAAGATATGTACCGGAAGAAGAACAAGGTGAAATTCTTCGGGCTTGTCTTTCTTCGCCATATGGTGGTCAGCATGGTGGAGCAAGAACGTCGGCCAAAGTACTAAGTTGCAGTTTCTATTGGCCCACTCATTACGAGGATGAAAGTGATGTAGTGAAAAGATGTGATGAATGTCAACGGGCCGGTGGAATCTAGAAGAAAAATGAAATTCCTCTCACTACTATTTTGGAGATTGATATCTTTGATATGTGGGGTATTGACTTCATGGGTCATTTTGTGAGTTCTTATGGAAACACCTATATCTTGGTTGTGGTTGATTATGTGTCTAAATGGGTTGAGGCCATTTCTCTACCCAACAATGAGGTAAGAAGTGTGGTGGCGTTCTTGAAGAAGAATATTTTCACAAGGTTTGGTACGCCACGGGCTATCATAAGCGATTGAGGGTCGCATTTTTGCAACAAGGCTTTAGACACTTTACTTAGCAAGGTGTTACTCATAAAGTCATGACTCCCTATCATCCATATGCTAGTGGTCAAGTGGAAGTCTCCAACCGGGAGATAAAGAGTATTTTGTCCAAAACAGTGAATGCTAACTGGACGGATTGGTCCAAGAAGCTTGATGACACATTATGGGCTTATCGGACGACTTTCAAAACACCTATCGGAATGTCACCATACCGGTTGGTGTTTGGCAAAGCTTGTCATCTTCTAGTGGAACTTTAGCACAAAGCCATGTAGGCTCTAAAGAAGTTGAATCTTGATTGGGATGTAGCCGCTAACTTGAGGGTTGCACATTTGAATGAATTAGATGAGTTCCGGTATCATGCTTATGCAAGTTCGTCCTTGTACAAAGAAAAGATGAATTATCTTCATGATAAATACATTTGGAACAAAGAGTTCAAGGTGGGCGATCTCGTATTGTTGTTCAACTCGAGGCTGAGGATGTTTCCCGGAAAGCTAAAGTCTAAATGGAGTGGTCCTTTTGAAATTGTGGGTGTGACGCCTTTTGGTGCATTGGACTTGAAAAACAAAAACAATGAGGTATTCCGAGTCAATGGTCATCAGGTGAAGCACTATTTGGGAAAAGTTGGAGATGTCCACGTCATGGCGGTGATTCATTTCAACTGATGATATTCTGCGTCGTGCCGCGACGTTAAATAAGGCGGTTCTTGGGAGGCAACCCATGTTTCTTATTCTTTTCTTTTATTATTTTGTATTTAGGTATTATTTTTTTGCTAACTTGATTTGATGTGTTCTACATGGATAAGTGTGCCTTACAGGAATGGTGGACAGATATCTGGCTAAGTGTGCAAAATTGTATGGACCGCACATTTATAGTTGCTGCAGCAAAAGTATTCTGCGATCGCACAATTATCTTGCGGACCACAGAAATGGATGGTGAAAAATGCCAAATCTCTGAAATTGATCTGTCAGAAAAAATAGTGGATCCGCGGCCGCAATAGGAAATCTACGGCCACAACAAGGAATCTGCGGCCGCAAATAAAATTCTGCGGACCGCAGATGGAGACCACAATTGAAGTACAGGTAACAAAGTACGGTCCGCAATTGAAATCCTACAGCCGCACTCTCTCTTCTCTCCTTTAAGAACATTAAACGTATAAATAGAGGGCTAGGGCCACTGTTACCCTTTTCCCTCTTTGAGCAAAAAAATCAGTAATCTTTTGAAGTTCTTGCTGAGTCTACCTGTGCATTCATACAACATCTGTTATCAATCACTCATCACACTCATTCAGTTGGTATACTTCACAATCTTGTTAATTTTTTTTTTAATTTTAGATTTTTAGTCAAAATTTAGGCCATTTCTTAGTAGAATTCAACTGTACAACCATGTGGGGGTAAATACGTAGTGTGTTATCTAATACTTGCTTATTGGGGACTGTCAAACATGTTTTCATGCTTTATTGTTGTTTCCATGTCAAAAATTGCTCAAACAATTGCAAAACCTAGTTAGTCATACTAGCATGTTCGTAATTGTTTGAATTCTGCAGCCGCAAGAATTTTGTACGGTCCACAGAAGTTGAGTCTAGGGCAACTTAAGTAACGATTGGGTCTGTGGCCACAATTCTACGGCCGCAAAACAACTATTTCATTGTCTTCAGAGAGGTGTGCATATTTATAATTCAATGTGCGACCGCAAGAAAAAATGTGCGGTCCGCAGAAAACATGTTGCGACCACACATCAGTCAATTCTCTGTCATCAGAGATTTGGCATATTTTTGGTTCACGAGTTACGGCCACAATGAAAAATGTGCGGACTGCACTTCACAGTTGCATCCGCAAGAGAGAGTTGTGTGGACCGCTAATCCCTATCTTGCAAGCATGTTTCAACTGTGTTCCTCACTGTGTCTTCTGGTGTGTCCTTATATATCTCCTTATATATCTGAACTTGAATTGCAACTAATGATCGTCTTTGCTTGGTACACAAAATGGTTCGATCTAGAAGCAGAGGCAACACTTCGAAAAGAAGAGGTGAACCTTCTCGGGGATGAGGCAAGAGACCCTTACCTAGTGCCCAACAGCTTGAAATCAGAAAAAAAGATAGCAACCGGGAGAGGGAGAGGTACAGATCTCTCCGAGACGAGTTCATACGTCCCGTATAGGGATGTATCAGAGGGCAACTCAAGCTCCATTCAGGAACAACTAGCAGTACAGTCTAGGATGTCAGGGAGATACCAACTGAGGGACGAGCCATCATCATCCCATAACACTTCTGAGGGTTCAGAAAGTGCTAGTCAGACTTCTGAGACATCTACTACACCTGTCCCTGAGGCACCAGATACATTAGTTTAGGACATCCCCGATGATGGTAGAGGGGGAGATGCTGCAGTTACCGGCCTTGAAAGGATGAAAAAGAAAGAGGTTTGGGAGTACCGGTTTGTCAGTTTGGCCGCCTTCACCAGCTTTCGTCAATGGTGGCCAGTGAGGTCGCTTACTCTTGAGCGGCTATTTCAGTTGAAGGATTTAGAGACATATAACCCGGCAGTGCTAAGACAGTTCAAAGGATGCATGGGGTGGATGTGGTTCACCCAGAGTGTGGTGGATGCCAAGGAACATCTTGTCCGGGAATTCTACGCCAATGTGGCGCAGATCAAGAAGGGGACAAAGGTAACTAAAGTGCGTAACCTTAAAGTGAGATCTGATCAAGCTACTCTCAACACGTGCTTGGGTTTCGAAGATGTTGAGACAACGGAATATTTAGAGAAGTATGCAATGGGAGATGAGGCCCGAACTTGGTTAGCAGAGATTCTAGTAGCTCATGGGCCACCACCGCCATGGATCACAGCAGGGGTTCCTATTCACATGAGCACTTTGAGCTTTGAGGCAAAGGGGTGGCAAACCTTTGTCTACAACAGACTGGACCCGATCCAGAATGAGACCTATCTCCCGATCCCTCAAGCAATTGTAGTTTCTTTGATCATGGTTGTGTACCCTATCAATGTGGGTGCCATGATGTCAGCCAACATCTCAGTCATTGCTTGGTAGGATGACTCATCCTACCCGTATCCCAACACTATTACAGAATATCTCACGGATGCGAGGGTAGAGCCGAGGGATTATGATACAAAGGTGCGGCTGAAGAAGCCTTTATCATGGTACTCATTGATGGATGCGAAAAACCCCAAGAGAAAAGGTCAGCGATCTGCCACCACATGCCAGTCTGATGAGCCAACGGGAGGCAGTTGATGTTCCATCTACTTCAGCCGAGCCTTCCTCTAGTGCCACAGTTATGCCTCCACCATCATCTAGAACCCCTTCTGTAGCTCCTGCCATAGTCTCCACTTTGGCTTTGAAGCCGGTGCCCATGCCTACTGCTCCACTTTCTGCCCTGCGAGTCTCCCAGACATTGACGAGCCTCAACAACTGGTTGCAGATAGCCAATGTAAAGCTGTCTGACCTATCCAGTACTGTTGGATTACAATCTTCAGTTCAGGCACCTCAGATTCCCCCGACAGTTGAGGAGACTTTGAAGAAGCTCCTAAAGAACCAGAATACCATCATGGCTACCTTGGTACAACACGGGTTAGTGATCGAAGAGCTGGGCAAAGAAGTGAAGAAGATAAGAAAGTCCCAGGCTAGTAACTAGTCAGTGGACAAGCTCCGAAGGCAGATGACCAAGCTTGCTGCAGCTGAAGAGTTCCCTTTTGACATGCTGATTGACCCACACCCTTCAAGCCCAGATCCTGCAGCACCATCAGCACTGGTAGCACCAGCTGGCCAGTCTGAGGAGCCAGGCTCTGCTGTCGACACTGCCGAGGTAGTGCGTCAGATATTCACCAACCCAATCACACCCAGAGCTAAGGATGATGAGATCCAGTTAGATGAGACTGAGGGCGGTGACATTTATGGGGACACAGAAATGTCCAAGGATCCATATGGAGTTTTCTTTACTCCTTCCTCTCTTTTACTCTTATTTTGTTAAGCATTGGGGACAATGCTAATTTTTTCCAGGGGGTAGAGTTTATTTTGATGATATTTGGTACATTCTGAGATAATTGGCCTGTAATAACTTAATATTATTTTCTTTCTCTTTCTTATTATGTATATATTCTCTCTTTTTCTCTCATTATGTATATTCAGTAGTTTTTGTTTATTTAGCTTCTTTATTTTGGTTTCATTATTAGTTCGTAGTTTGAGTTAGTAGCTTCTTTGTTTGTTTTAGTAGCTTCTTTCTATGTTTTAGTAGACAATAAGCCTTTGGTTTTCTTAATGCCACAGTTCTTTCCAAAGGTAGTTGTTTTGTGTGAACCGGGTGATTCGTCCCAACGATGGATGACGTGGCAACTTTCTTAAGGGAATGAGCCCGTGTTTGGTGTTTAGGTAATAATTGTAGTAGTAATGAATAAAAAGACCTAATTAAGTCAAGCTCGAAGAGTCAAACATGTTTCATTTGGTACCTGCACACTTAACTACGTGCTTATGGTTAGAAACAAGGTTTTAAAAAGAAATAACTCTAGTTAGTGACTCTGTGACTCTTGTGTTCACTTTAGAAACCATCGAGTGGTTTAATTGAACCATAGTGATTTTCAATCTTGAATGTGGTCATTGGGGGCCCTCGACTCTATCCCCTTTAACAATTCAGTTGTGTGAGGGGTGAGATACTTTGTCGCTAGTCCAAGTACCCGTATGAAAGGTCTAGAACTTGCCCCGAATATGTTTCAAGACAAAATCCTAAGTTTTGCTTGGCCTGAGAAGTGATTGTAGGCTTTCCTTGGCCCGCTTGAAATTTTCTATTGCCTACCAATGTTGTTATCCGTAGTCACCTCGAGCCTTTCTCATTTGATAATCATGTTACAAACTTGGACATGTTTTGTCGTGACCCTCTCTTGGTATCCGAGCTTTCCTTAACACTCATGTGAAATAAATGGCTAAAAACGTAAGTTTGGGGGAGAAACGAGGAAATTGAAAAAGGTATCAAGGCATAAAAAGAGAAAAGAAAGGATGAGAAGGAAAGGCAAGAAAAGAAAGAACAAAAAGAAAAATGCAAAAAACAAAAGTGAATAAGTGGAAGAGTTAAAGGGATTCAAAGAGAGGTAATGATCCCGAACATAGAGAAATAAAAGAGGGAGAAAATGAATGTAATGATAAAGAAAGAGTGATGTTAAGTCTCTCTAGTTCTCTAAGTAAAATAAAGTGCCTAAAAGAATTGGCAAAGTGTGAGCCGAGAATAAAAAAATAGAGTGCTTAAGGAAAAGTGTAACTACTCAACCATATTGTATCCAACCCTAATCCAAAAGCCTTCATTACATCCCTAAAGAAGTCCTATTTGATCTCGAGCTGAGTGAGGTTACATTAGTGGCGATCTACATGAGGGGCAAGCCTATGGTACTTGAAGCCGTACTTGAGACATTCTCTTGAGAGAGATGAGTGAATCTTTCATAAATCTTTGGACTGAGTGTTAAAGTGCTTAAGTGAGTCAGGCAACCGGAAAGTAGAGGAGGAGGAGTTTGGAATCAACCATGACCTACATGATAGAGAAAGAGTCCTTGATGAGTAAAGTCAACTTTTGATGCCCCAATGTCACTCTAGAACTATATGTGCATAAATGTTTAACTTGTCGCCTTGTTGATAATACATAAGTAGTGTGCGTAATTGTTGGTCCCAACTGATGTGTGTATGGCTCACCTAAAATGCCAAAAAATGAGAAACGGTCATGGCGAGACGGTGACTATTGTTCCATAGGTAGTTTATAATGGGCTAACAAAAGTTTAGGCGATCCGGGTCCGGTTGCCGGGGCCTATGCAGATGGCGTGGGCTATAGCACAAGAAAATCTGGGAATCGGGCGGAATTCCTATTTTATGGCCCTAGAAACCAAAAAACGAGGAACAGTCATGGCGAGATGGTGACTATTGTTCCTTACGTCGTCTTTGATTGGCTAGAAAACTTTTAGGTGATCCGGGCCCGATGGCCCGTTGATAAGTGGGGATTTTGACTACTTATTAGCACCTTTTAACTTTTGTTTTAGTCTAAAAGCATTGAATTGTGATCTCGGAACTAATGAAATTGTACAAATTTGCAGGAATGCTGGAAGTTGGGCTCCCGAGATGAAATCCAACTAAAAAAGGAGCAGTCTAAGCAAAAGGCAATAAAGGGGCACATAAGCATAAATTGTGCGGTCCGCAGAAGAAATTGCGAACCACAGAATTCTATCTCCGGTCGCAACCAAAGAGGGAAAAATCTACAGACAACTATGCAAATTGCGGACCGTACATGAACTGTGCCG
Organism: Nicotiana tomentosiformis; assembly: GCF_000390325.3. Lineage (NCBI taxonomy): Eukaryota > Viridiplantae > Streptophyta > Magnoliopsida > Solanales > Solanaceae > Nicotiana > Nicotiana tomentosiformis. The sequence goes on from NC_090820.1 coordinate 109,509,188, forward strand.
TCGCAAAAGCTAGGCTAATATTCAAGATCAGAGAGTATTCAAATTTCCAAGTCCAGGACCTCAGTAAATTGCGGACCACACAATATTTGTGCGGCCGCAATCCTGACATTGTGGACCGCGGAAGATTGTCTTGCGGCCGCAGTTCTAAATTTGCGGATCACAGAAAAGCTGCTTCGCGGCCGCAGTCCAGAATTGTGCAGCCGCAGAAGTCCTGCTGCTATCAGATGAAGAAATCTGCGGACCGCACATGGAATTGTGCGGCTGCAGAACCTCCCGAGGGGTATTTTTGTCCATGATTTTTAGCCTTGTATAAATAGACGAGTTTCACAAAATTGGGTCAAGTTTGAACATCAGCAATAACTGTAGCCATTTTTCTTTGCCAGTTTTAGAAGTTTACTTTGCTTTGGTGTATTTTACAATAGATTTAGCCATTTTAATCTTTAATTATGAGTTTAATTAGTCTTTCTTCTTCATTTTCTTCAACCCCAAGTATGAGTAGCTAGATTTTTACTAGGGATGTGACCCAACCCTAGTGTGTAAACCTTATGGGTATATAATTTAGTGCTTGTTTATGATTGTGTATTTATTATTTATCTTAGTTCATGCTTTAATTTGTGGAATTAAAGGTTGCAAACATCAGTTCATGCCTATTTGACTTAGTCTCTTCTTGAGAAAGAGAAACCTAGTCTAGGATAACTTGGCTAATAAGGAATTGGGATTGGGTCAATTGAGAGATTGATTTACCCAATTAAAGGGTTCAACCTAGAGATAGTAATAACCCGACTTGAGCTTTTATCAACTATTTTGTGTGATACCCATTTGGTCTTGAGAAAGACAAATTGGACAAAACCACTCTCTGACCGAGAGGTATTGAGTGGGTTATTTAGAGTTGATAGCTATAATACACCCCAGTCAATAGAACAAGCATTAAAGTCTTTATCCCATTAGGCAAACACCTAGGTAATGGTCATAGCCCTAGGCTCTTTATCAATTTGAAAAAACCCCAAAAATAATTATCTCTAGTATTCTTTCTTTATTTTGCAATAAATAGAGTAAAATTAGAAATAGAAAACCAATCTTTTGTGAAAGTGCAATCTCGATAATTCAATAACGCATATTGAAATATATACCCGTAACTCCTATCTTAGCTCCGTGTGGATTCGACCCCGACTCTTAGTTGGGTTTCTATAATTGCAAATGACTGTTTCATGGCGAGGCAGTGAGTATTATTCCTTACGTCATTTCATTGCGAGGCGGTGACTATTGCTCCTTTGGTTATTTTTTATGAGCCGTCAAAATTTTAAGCGATTTGGGTGCGGGTGCCCGGGCCCATACAGATGGCATGGGCTATAGCACACGAAAATCTGAGAATCAGGCAGAATTCTAATTTTATGGCCCTAAAATGTCAAAACATAAGGAACAGTCATGACGAGGCAGTGACTATTGTTCCTTACATCATTTTTAATGGGCCGGAAAAATTTTAGGCTATCCAGGTCCGGTTTCCTGGGCCCATGTAGATGGCGTTGGCTATAGCACACGAAAATCTGGGAATCGAGTGAAATTCCAGTTTTATGGCCCTAAAATGCCAAAACCCGAGGAACGGTGATGGCGAGACAGTGACTATTTCTCCTTAGGTCATTTTTGATGGGCAAAATAAATTTTAGGCGATCAAGGTCTGGTGGCCCGGGCCCATGCAGATGGCGTGGGTTATAGCATAGGAAAATCTAGGAATCGGGCAGAAATCTAGTTTTATTGACCTAAAACACCAAAAAATGAGGAACATTCATGGTGATGTGGTGACTATTGTTTATTAGGTCATTTTTGATGGGCCGACAAAATTTTATGCAATCCGGGTCCAGTGGCCAGGGTCCATGTAGATGGCGTGGGTTATAGCACACAAAAATCTGGGAATCAGACTGAATTCCAGGTTTATGTCCCTAAAATGCCAAAAAGTGAGGAACAATCATTGTGAGACAATGACCATTATTCCTTAGATCATGTTTGATATGCAGATGGTGTGGGCTATAGCATAGGAATATCTGGGAATCGGGTGAAATTCCAGTTTTATTCCACCAAAATGCCAAAAAATGAGGAACGGTCATGGCGAGGCCTTGACTATTGTTCCTTTGGTGGTTTTTGATGGGAAACAAAATTTTTGTCAATCTGGGTCCGTTGGATCGGGTCCATCCAGATGGCGTGGGCTACAACACACAAAAATTTGGGAATCGGTCGAAATTTTGATTTTATGACCCTAAAATGCCAAATAATAAGGAACAGTCATGGCGAGGTGGTGACTGTTGTTCCTTAGGTAGTTTCTGATGGGCTAAAATATTTTTAGGCAATCCGGGTCCGGTAGCCCAGGCCCATGCAGATGGCATGGGAAATAGCACATTAAAAATCTGGGAATCAGGAGAGAATTCCAATTTTATGGCCCTAAAACGCCAAAAAACAAGGAACAGTCATGGAGAGGAGGTGACTATTGTTCATTAGGTCAATTTTGATTGGCCAATAAAATTTTAGGCGATCCGGGTCCGATGGCCCGAACCCATGCAGTTGGCGTGGGCTAGCACACGAAAATCTGGAAATTGAACGAAATTTCAGTTTTATAGCCCTAAAATGCCAAAAAGGGGAGTGGTCATGGCGAGGCCGTGACTATTGTTCCTTAGGTCATTTTTAATGGGACGAATAAATTTTAGGCGATTCGAGTCTTCTGGACCGGGCCAACACAGATAGCGTGGGCTATAACACACGGAAATCTAGGAATCAGCTGAAATTCTAGTTTTATGGCCCTAAAGTGCCAAACTATAAGGAACGGTCTTGGTGAGGCAGTGACTATTATTCCTTAGGTCATTTTTGATGGTCCGGAAAAATTATAGGCAATCCGTGTCAGGTGGCCCTAGCCCATGCAGATGGCGTGGGGCATAACACATGAAAATCTGGGAATTGTGCGGAATGCAATTTTTATGGCCCTAAGATGCCCAAAAATAAGGAACGGTCATGTCGAGGCGGTGATCATTATTCCTTAGGTAATTTTTGATGGACCGACAAAATTTTAGTCGATCCGGGTCAGGTGGCCCAGACCGATGCAGATGTCGTGGTCTATAGCACACGAAAATCTGAGAATCGGACAAAATTCAAGTTTTATGGCCCTAAAACGCTAAAATATGAGGAACGACCATGGCGAGGCGGAAACTATTGATCCTTAGGTCATTTTGTATGGGCCGACAAAATTTTAGGTGATCCGGGTCCGGTGGTCAAGGCCTATGGAGATGGCGTGGGCTATAGCACAATAAAATCTAGAAATCGGACGGAATTCCAGTTTTATGGCCCTAAAACGCCAAATAATGAGGAACAATCATGGAGAGGTGGTGACTATTGTTCCCTAGATCATTTTTGATGGGACGATAAAATTTTAGATGATCCAGGTCTGATGGCCGGGCCCATGCAGATGGCCTGGGCTATAACGCACAAAAATGTGGGAATCAGGCGGAATTCAAGTTTTATGGCCCTAAAATGCCAAACAACGAGGGACAGTCGTGGTGAGGCAGTGACTATTGTTCCTTAGGTCATTTATAATGGTCCGGAAAAATATTAGGCGATCCGGATCCAGTGGCCCCGGCCCATGCAGATGGCGTGGGCTATAGCACTCGAAAATCTAGGAATCAGGCGGAATTCCAGTTTTATGGCCCTAAAACACCAAAATATTGAGGAACGGTCATGGCGAGGTGGTGACTATTGTTCCTTAGGTCATTTTTTATGGGCCGAAAATCTTTTAGGTGATTCGGGTTTGGTGGCCCCGGCCCATGCAGATAGTGTAGGCTATAACACATGAAAATTTGCGAATCGGGCGAAGTTCCGGGCCCATGCAGATAGTGTGGGCCAAGAAACAAGGAACGTTAATGGCGAGGCAGTGACAATTGTTCCTTAAATCATTTTTGATAGACCGATAAAATTTTAGGCTATTCTGGTCCTGTGGCTCTGCGTCGGGAGGTATACCAATTTTATGGTTAAAAACGCGAAAAATGGCGTGGGCTATAATACACGAAAATCTGGGAATCGAACGGAATTCTAGTTTTATGGCCCTAAAACGCCAAAAAAGAGGAGTAGTCATGGCGTGGCCATGACTATTGTTCCTTAAGTCGTGTTTAATGGGCCGACAAAATTTTAGGCGATCTGAGTCATGTGGCCCGGGCCCAAGTAGATAGCGTGGGCTATAGCACACAAAAATCTGGGAATCAGAAAAAAATTCCAATTTTATGGCCCTAAAACTCCAAAATACAAGGAACGGTCATGCATAGGAGGTGAAGATTGTTACTTAGGTGATTTTTGATTGGCCGGAAAATTTTTAGGCGATCTAGGTCTGGTGGCCCGAGCCCATGCAGATGCGACACACAAAAATCTAGGAATCGGCTAAATTCAAATTTTATGGCCCTAAAATACAAAACAACGAGGAGCGGTCATGGAGAGGCGGTGACTATTGTTCCTTAGGTCGTTTTGAATGGGTCGGCAAAATTTTAGGCGATCCGAGTCTGGTGGCCCGGGCCCACGTAGATGGTGTGGGCTATAGCACAAGAAAATCTGGGAATCAAGCGGAATTTCAGTTTTATGACCCTAAAATGCCAAAATACGGGGAACGATCATGGCAAGGCGGTGACTATTATTCCTTAGGTAGTTTTTGATTGGCCGAGAAAATTATAGGCGATCCAGATCTGGTGGCTCGGTCCCATGCACATGGCGTGATCAATAGCACACGAAAAGCTGGGAACAAGGCGGAGTTTCAGTTTTATGGCCCTAGGATGCCAAAAATGAGGAACGGTCAAAGTGATATGGTGACTATTGTTCCTCAGGTCATTTTTTATGAGCTGACAAAATTTTAGGCGATTCGGGTCCGGTGGCCCGGTCCGATTGAGATGACGTGGGTTGTAGCTCACGAAAATCTCAGAATCGGCAGAATTCCAGTTTTATGGCCCTAAAACGCCAAAAAATGAGGAGCGGTCATGGAGAGGTAGTGACTATTATTCCTTAGGTCATTTTTAATGGGCCGGTAAAATATTAGGCGATTCGTGTCCGGTGGCCCGGGTCCACGCAGACGGCGTGGGCTATAGCACACAAAAATCTGAGAATCAGGCGAAATTCCAAATATATGCCCCTAAAATGCCAAAATACAAGGAAAGGACGTTTTTTATGGGACAAGAAATTTATAGGCGATCCGGGTCTTATTGCCCGGGCTCATGCAGATGGCGTGGGAAATAGCACACGTAAATCTGGAAATCGGGCGGAATTTCAGTTTTATAGCCCTAAGATGCCAAAAATGAGGAACGATCATTGCGATGCGGTGACTATTGTTCCTTAGGTCATTTTTGATGTGCCGGCAAATTTTAGGCGATCTGGGTTCGGTGGCCCGAGCCCATGCGGATGACGTAGGCTATAACACACAAAAATCTGAAAATTGGGCATAATTCCAGTTTTATGGCCCTAAGATTCCAAAAAATAAGGAACAGTCATGTCTAGGCGGTCACTACTGTTCTTTAGGTTGTTTTTGATGGGACGACATAATTTTAGGTGAACCGGTCCGGTGACTCGGGCATATGCAGATGCCGTGGGCTATAACACACGAGAATATGAAAATCTAGCAGAATTCTAGTTTTGTGGCTCTAAAATGATAAAAAATGAAGAACGGTCATGGCGAGGCAATGGCTATTATTACTTAGATCATTTTTTATGGGCTAGCAAAATTTTAGATGATCCGGGTACGGTGGCTTGGGCTCATGGAGATGGCGTGGGCTATGGCACACAAAAATCTAGGAATCGGGCGGAATTCCAGTTTTATGGCCCTAAAATGCTAAAAAATGAGGAACAATCATGGCGAGGCGGTGACTATTGTTCCTTATGTAATTTTGTTATGTGCCGGTAAGATTTAGGTGATCCGGGTCCGATCGCCTGTGAACATGCAGATGGCGTGGACTATAGCACACAAAAATCTAAGAATCGAGAGGAATTCAAGTTTTATAGCCCTAAAATGCCAAAATGATGAACAATCATGGCGAGGCAGTGACTATTGTTTCTTAGGTGATTTTTGATGGGCCGACAAACTTTTAAGCGATCCGGGTGCGGTGGCCCGGGCTATGAAGATGACGTGGCGATATATCACACGAATATCTAGGAATCAGGCGGAATTCTAGTTTTATGGTCATAAAACGCCAACAATGGAGGAACAGTCATGGAGAGGCGGTGACTATTGTTGCTTAGGTCATTTTTGATGGACCAGTAAAATTTTAGGCGATATGGGTCCGCTGGCCCGGGCCCATCCAGATGGCGTGGGCGGGAATCAGGAGCAATTCCTGTTTTATGGCCCTAAAATGCTAAATAATGAGGAACAACCATGGCGAGGGGGTGACTATTGCTCCTTTTGTCATTTTCGATGGGCCGACAAAATTTCAAGCAATCCGGATCATTGTGCCCGGCCCCATCAGCTGGCGCGTGGGTTATTACACAGGAAAAATTTGGGAACGGGGATGAAATTCCAATTATATGGCCCTAAAACACCAAACAACAAGGAACGATCATGGCGATGCAGTGACTATTGTTCCTTTGGACATTTTTGACGGATCGGCAAAATTTTAAGCGATCTGAATTCGGGTCCCCTGGCCCATGCAGATGGCGCGTTGGCTATTGCACACGAAAATTTGGGAATCAGGAGGAAATTCCAATTTTATGGCCCTAAAATGCCAAAACAATAGGAGCGGTCATGGCGAGGCTGTGACTATTGTTCCTTAAGTCATTTTTAATGGGCCGATAAACTTTTAGGTAATATGAGGCTGGTTCCGAACCCACACAGATGGCGTGGGCTATAGTACACAAAAATCTAGGAATCGGGTAGAATTCTAGTTTTATGGCCCTAAAATGACAAAATACAAGGAACGATCATGGCGAGGCGGTGACTAATTTTTCTTAGGTTGTTTTTGATGGGCCGGCTAAATTTTAGGCAATTGGGGTCCAGTGGCTCAGGCCATGCAGATGGCATGGGCTATAGCACACGAAAATATGAGAACTGGGAGGAATTCAAATTTTATGGCCTTAAGACTCCCAAAAAAAAACGGTCATGTCGAGGCGGTGACTATTATGTCTTAGGTCGTTTTTATGGGTCGGTAAAATTTTGGGCGATTCGGATTCGTAGGCCCGTGCCAATGAATATGCTGTGGGCTATAGCACACGAAAATTAGAGAATCATGCAAAATTCTAGTTTTATGGTTCTAAAATGCTAAAAAATGAGGAACAGTCATGTAAAGGCCGTTACTATTGTTCCTTAGGTCATTATTTATGGGCCGAAAAGTTTTTAGACGATCCGAGTCTGGTGGCTTGGGATCATGGAGATGGCGTTGGCTATAGCGCACAAGAATCTAGAAATCAGGTGAAATTCCAACTTTATGGCCCTAAATCGCCAAAAAACGAGAAACAGTCATGGCGAGGTAGTGACTATTGTTCCTTATGTTGTATTTTATGGGCTGGTAAAATTTTAAGCGATCCTAGTTCGATGGCATGTGCACATGCAGATGGCGTGGATTATAGCACACGAAAATCTGAGAATTGAGAGGAGTTCAAGTTTTATTGCCCTAAAATGCCAAAAAATGAGGAACGGTCATGTCGAGGCGGTGAATATTAATACTTAGGTCCTTTTGGATGGACCGGCAAAATTTTAGGCGATTCGGGTCCGGTGGCCTGGGCCCATGCAGATGGCCTTGGCTATAACGCACGAAAATCTCGGAATCGGGCGAAATTCCAATTTTATGGCCCTAAAATGCCTAAAAATGGGGGATTGTCATGGCGAGGCGGTGACTATTGTTACTTAGGTCAATTTTAATGGGCCGTCAAAATATTAGGCGATCCGAATCCGGTGGCCTAGGCCCATGTAGATGGCGTGGGCTATAACACATGAAAATCTGGGAATCATGCGGAATTCCAGTTTAATGGCCCTAAAACGCAAAAAAATTAGGAACGGTCATGGCGAGGAAGTGACTATTTTTTCTTAGGTCATTTGTGATGGGCCAAAAAAATTCTAGGTGATCCGGGACCCGTGGCCCTGGCCCACGTAGATGATGTGGGCTATAGCAAATGAAAATTTGGGAATCGGGCAGAATTTCAGTTTTGTGGCCCTAAAAGGCCAAACAATGAGGAATGTTAATGGCTAGGCAGTGACTATTTTCCATAGGTCATTTTTGATGGGCCGATAAAATTTTAGGCGATTCGGGTCCGGTGGCCCGGGCCTATGCTTACGTCATGGCGCTTTAGCACACGAATATTTAGGAATTAGGGGAATTCTAATTTATTGTCATAAAACTCCAAAAATAGAACGATCATGGAGAGGCAGTGACTATTATTCCTTAGGTAATTTTTGATGGTCCAGAAAAATCTTAGGCGATCCGAGTTCGGTGGCCCTCGCCCATGCAGATGGCGTGGGCTATAGCACACGAAAATCTAGGAATCGGGCGAAATTCTAGTTTTACGGCCCTAAAATGCCAAAATATGAGGAACGGTCATGGCGAGGCGATGACTATTGTTTATTAGGTTATTTTTGATGGGCCGTTAAAATTTTAGTCGATCCAGGTCCGGTGGCCCGGGCTCATACAGAAGGCGTGGGTTATAGCACACGAAAATCTAAGAATCAGGCGGAATTCTTATTTTATGGCCTTCAAACGCCAAAATATGAGGAACGATCATGGCGAGTCGGTGACTATTGTTCCTTAGGTCGTTTTTGATGGGCCAACAAAATTTAAGGTGTTTCATGTCCGGTGGCTCAGGCCCATGGGCTATCACACAAAAATTTAGGAATCGGTAGAATTTCAGTTTTATGGCCCTAAGATGCCCAAAAATAAGGAACGATCATGTCGAGGCGGTAGATATTGTTCCTCAAGTCATTTTTGATGGGCCGGCAAAATTTTAGGTGATCTATGTCCTGTGGTCCGGGCCCATGCAGATGGCGTGGGCTTATAGCACACGAAAATATGAGAATTTGGTGGAATTCAAGTTTTATGGCCCTAATACGCCAAAAACCAAGTATCGGTGGCGAGGCAATGACTATTATTCCTTAGGTCATTTTTTATGGGCCGGCAAAATTTTAGGTAATCCGGGTCCGATGACCCTGCCCCATGGAGATGGTGTGGGCTATACCACATAAAAATCTGGGAATCGGGCGAAATTCTAGTTTTATGGACCTTAAATGCCAAAAAATGAGGAATGATCATGGCGAGGCGGTGACTATTGTTCCTTAGGTCGTTTTTGATGGGCCGGCAAAATTTTAGGCGATTCGGGTCCGGTGGTCTTAAAGATGGCGTGGACTATAACACACAAAAATCTAGGAATCGGTAAAATTCCAGTTTTATGGCCTTAAAACGCCAAAAAATAAGAAACGATCGTGGCGAGGTGATGACTATTGTTCCTTAGGTCGTTTTTGATGGTTGGACAAAATTTTAGGCGATTCAGACGACCGACCCCGAATCTACTAAAATTTTGTGTGAGCATCAAAAACAACCTAATGAACAATAGTTATTGCTTCGTCACGACCGCTCCTCATTTTATGGTGTTTTAGGTCCTTAAAATAGGAATTCAAGACGATTCCTATTTTAAGTCATTTTTTGGTGTTTTAGGTCCAGATTTTCGTGTGCCATAGTCCACGCCATCTGCATGAATTCGGGCAACCAACCTCGAATCTCCTAATTTTGCGAGCCCATAAAAAACAACCTAATGAACTATAGTCATCGATTCACCATGACGTTCCTTGTTTTTTGGCATTTTAGGCCATAAAATAGGAATTCAAGACGATTCCTAGATTTTCATGTGCTATAATCCATGCCATCTGCATAAATTCGGTTTACCGGCCCCAAATCTCCTTAAATTTTGCTGGCCCATCAAACACGACCTAATGAACAATAATGTCACGACCCAAAATCCCAACCTTGGGGTCGTGATGACGCCAAACATCTACTTGCTTGGCAAGCCGACGTGAGATAATTAAATAGCCAATTTTTAATAGTTTAAACACAATGATAATATACAACGAGAAAATAGAATACCAATCTGATATAGTACCAACATAAGTTATGTGATAATATCTACTCCCAAAGACCCGGAGTCACGAGTACACGAGAAACTAGAAGTTCTACAAACAGAGTCTGAAATAAATTCAACTGTTTCGAAAAAAATAAACAGTAAAAGAGGGAAGAGGAAGGGGACTTCAAGGCTACGGATGCCAGCAGATCTACCTCAAGTCTCCGTATGCAATGATCTAAGTTGATGCACCTCACGCACCACTAGGACCAATACTAGAATTTGCACAAGAAGTGCAGAAGTGTAGTATGAGTACAACCGACCCAATGTACTTCGTAAGTGTCGAGCCAAACCTCGATGAGATAGTGACGAGGCTATGACAGGACACCTACGTAAATAAACATGTACAAGTATATATACGAGGCAGTAACAATAACAGAGAATAACAACGTACAAACTGGAAGGGGACATGAAAAAAAGGGAAAAATATGATAACTACAACCGGTATGAAATCACGTAATAGTCAAGTAAATTATCAACCGATGAAATCAGATAAACCAATAATATGAAAATGGCCTGGCATCATCTTTCGTGCTTTTACTCTCGTCCTTACCATGAAATGATGATATAAGTAAAACAAAATGGCATGCAATCACCCTTCGTGCTTTTACTCTCAAACTCACCATGTAACAATGAATAAATGAGATGAATGGCACGATATCATCCTTTGTGCCTTTACTCTCTTCCTCACCATATAATAATGAATAAATGAGATAAATGGCACGACATCACCCTTCGTGCTTTTACTCTCTTCCTCACTATGTATTAATCAATAAATGAGATAAATGAAATGGAACAACATCACCCTTTGTGATTTTACACTCTTCCTTATCATGTAATGAAGATAATAAGAATTCGGGAAAATAAATAATGCGGAGAATGTATTTAACTTCAAATATGATGCCAAGATACCAAACTTCAACTTCCAATGTACTCAACAATTATGAAATAAGCAATAATTACGGAAGGAATAATCAAAGAAGTAATAACCTAACCTAAGCATGGATATCATAATTAAAAATGCAATAAAACACAAGGAAACAAGTTCCACCAGCATGCTTTAACCCCACAACAAAGGATAAGTACTCATCACCTCACATATACGTTGTACCCACACATTAAACACGTAGCAATTAGACTAACAAGTCCTAATCCCTCAATTCAAGGTTAACCATGACACTTACCTCGCTCCGCAATTAAATCAAAGCTTAATTGGGGCCTTCCCTCTAAAATTTACCTCCAAACCAATCGAATCTAACCAAATGTAGTTCAAACAATTCAAAATAAGCTTCAGAAACTACCCATGAGTGAAAAAGATTCAATCTTTAATTATTTTGGAAAAAGTTAACAAAAGTCAACCCCTGGCTCGCTTAGTCAAAACTCGAGAGTTGGACCAAAACCCAATTACCCATTGACCCCGAGCCTGATTATGTGATTAGTTTCTAAATCCGACCTCAATTTGAGGTTTAAATCTCAATTTTACAAAAATCTCCAATTCTACCCAAATCCCTAATTTCTACCATGAAAGAGAATAGATTAAAGGTTAGAAATTAATGAGTGTTGATGGAAATGGAAGAAAACGAGTTAAAATATACTAACCTACGAAGTGGGGATGAAATTGCTCTTCAAAATCGCCTCTAGGCCGAGATCTAATATTGAGATGGTGAAAATGAAGAAAATCTTGTCTTTGGGATATTTTAAATCACTAGCGTCAGGTCTTCATCGCGTTCGCGACGGACCTGACGCAATTGCGAAGCACTACGCCCCAAGTGGCCTTCGCATTCGCGATGGCGCTTCCCCCTAGCCATCGCGTTTGTGACCCCTTGATCGTGTTCGCATAGAACACCAAGTTGCTCCCTTCCCAGGCCCATACCCATCGGGTTCACATGGTATTGGTCGCATTCGCGAAGGGTGATCCCACCACTGCTTCGCGTTCCCAACCTCAACTTCGCGTTCGCGTTCTCTGAAACTAACAATCCTTCTAAGTTCAAAATCACTCCGTAGCCTATCAGAAACTCACCCGAGCCCCTCGGGCTCCAAACCAAACATGCACACTATTACGTGGCGCCTTCATGAAGTTCCTTGGAAGGGCAAAGTAAGGCTAAGCAACTGATGTCAGTGCAGTTTCTATGCGCCAACTGAGGTCCCCTCCGTACGCTAGACTAGATTGTCAGTGCCGTACGGGAAAACCAATGTCGTGAGCAATTGAGCAGCGGAAAATGAGCAATTGATGATGAAAGCTGAGGATTGTATTGATGATGATGAAAGCTATTACAAGATGCTATGTGGTGTAGGGGGGGAGAGACCCCAGTACAAAGAATTGTTTGAATGCTTGAATGTTTGAATGCTTTGGTTCCCCTTAATAATGCTTAAAACAAATAAACCAAAGTTACATGAGTTTACCTATGAAAGCTGTAGAAGCACACTGAAAATGAATGAGGTAAAACTACTCTATAATTACAATGAAAAGGACTTAGCGGTGAAACTCAAGTGCCGCACCTCGGCCTAGCGGTGAAAAAGAGTAGGGGTCATGTCAAGGCTATCAACTCTCCATCTCAGCCAGTGAGTGGAATAGCCAAAGAAGTGCCAATGAAGCTTGGCCCATATAAGGGAATATTCGACCTATGCATAACTATCATCGCTGACTTCAAACTGATAGTGGGATTGGAATTCCTCAGGCAAACAAACACCATCCCAGTGCCATATGCCAACATTCTCTTAATGATGGGAGACAACGGGGCCAAACCCCGCACCATACCATGCATACCCATAAAGATGGCCGCTGAAAACATCTCGGGCATGCAAGCAAAGAAGGCAGTCAAAATACAAGAACCTATGGTTCCGGCTGCTTTCAACATCATCAATCAGACATCAGATCATCGATGTCCAACAACTCATGGCGCCCCTCAGTGTGTGAAGACTTGTTAAGCATGCCAAAAGGACAAGTCGGATCACTCAGCACAAGCGGGACTCTTGGAATCGCTACCTGTCCCACAGATACTTTGGGAAAGCATTTCCCTGAATTTCATCACAGGATTACCCAAGGTCGGAAATTATGCAGCCATCATGGTGGTAGTAGAACAATTTTCCAAGTATGCTACCTTCATCGCAGCCCCACAGAACATATCGGCAGAAGATACAGCTCGACTCTTCTTCTCTCATATTGTCAAATATTGGGGCATGCCCAACAACATCATTAGTGACTGCGACTCACGCTTCACTAGCAAGTTTTGGACCCATTTATTCAGGTGCCTCGGATCCAAATTGAGTCATAACTCAAACTTCCATCAATAAGCAGATGGCCAGCCAGACCGGTTCAATGACATGCTGGAGGAATATCTCCGCCAATTTGCAACTGGGTCACAAATCCATTGGGTGAAGCTTCTGGATGCTGCTCAGTTGTGTTTCAATTCACAAAAGTGCGCCCATACAAACAAAAGCACTTTTGAAATTATTACCGGACAACAACCGCTACTCCCACAGACAGTGAATGTACCAATCATGCCAACATCTCCTCGAGCTGCCAGTTTCTCGACAAAACGGGAGCAAACTTTGAAGATTATGCAGAGCTATCTTGTCAAAGCCCAAGAGAGGGCGACGAGGTGTGCCGAACAAAACCTTCGCTTTGCCCAACAACAAGCAGGGGACAAAGTGATGGTAAGAACCCCGAAGCGGAACTTGTTTGCAAAGAGGACCCAAGATCCTCGCCTATTGCAAAGATACATCAGGCCATTTTCCATTGAAAGGCGCATCGGGAAATCAACATACCAGCTGAACACACCAGCCTGGTAGAAAATCCATCCAGTCTTCCACGTAAGCCGCCTCAGAGCATTTCAGAAATACATGGAAGATTGTTCAAAAAGCCACCTCACAACACCGAGGGGAACAGACCTCCCAACCATCAAGAGCCTGACCAATCATCATCATCCTGCAGGTAAGGCTCCAAGGACGTCGCCAACTCAGGTGGGGGAGAATGTCATGGGCTACTTTCCATCATCGACCCATGACCCCTTCGACGCGCCCTGTGGTGTCCTGGCAAGCCTCCCAATGCCTAGCGCCACGGTCGGCCTCATGATCTTGGTAGCGCCAAGTGACAAGTGCACATGCCCCTCTATCGCCCCACCGATAATCAGTGACATCGGCTGGTGAGTGCAAACAGTGCCGCGCGCACCGACAATGTCACGCACACAAACATCATGTTGCCAACAGTGCCACACGCACAGACAGTTCCCCGCATGTAGATCCAATGCCAAGCACCAGCACCCAGCCGCTGACAGATCCAAATAGTTCTCTGCACGCCAACAACAATGCGCGCGCAGACCCTGATGCTCAAGACAAAGTTGCTGCCATCAGACTTGTTTCTCCCTTGTAGAAGACTAAGTCCTTTTCATTGTAATTATAGAGTAGTTTTACCTCATTCATTTTCAGTGTGCTTCTACAGCTTTCATAGGTAAACTCATGTAACTTTGGTTTATTTGTTTTAAGCATTATTAAGGGGGACCAAAGCATTCAAACAATTCTTTGTACTGGGGTCTCTCCCCCCCGACACCGCATAGCATCTTGTAATAGCTTTCATCATCATCAATACAATCATCAGCTTTCATCATCAATTGCTCATTTTCAGCTGCTCAATTGCTCATGGCATTGGTTTTCCCGTACGGCACTGATAATCTAGTCTAGCGTATAGAGGGGACCTCAGTTGGCGCATAGAAACTGCACTGACATCGGTTGCTTAGCCTTACATCGCCCTTCCAAGGAACTTCACGAAGGCGTCGCATAATAGTGTGCATGTTTGGTTTGGAGACCGAGGGGCTCGGGTGAGTTTCTGATAGGCTACAGAGTGATTTTGAACTTAGAAGGATTGTTAGTTTCAGAGAACGCGAATGCGAAGTTGTGGTTGGGAACGCAAAGCAGTGGTGGGATCACCCTTCGCAAATGCGACCAATACCATGTGAACCCGATGGGTATGGGCCTGGGAAGGGAGCAACTTGGTGTTCTATGCGAACACGATCAAGGGGTCACAAACGCGATGGCTAGGGGGAAGCGCCATCGCGAATGCGAAGGCCACTTGGGGCGTAGTGCTTCGCAATTGCGTCAGGTCCGTCGCGAACACGATGAAGACCTGACGCTAGTGATTTAAAATATCCCAAAGACAAGATTTTCTTCATTTTCACCATCTCAATATTAGATCTCGGCCTAGAGGCGATTTTGAAGAGCAATTTCATCCCCACTTCGTAGGTTAGTATATTTTAACTCGTTTTCTTCCATTTCCATCAACACTCATTAATTTCTAACCTTTAATCTATTCTCTTTCATGGTAGAAATTAGGGATTTGGGTAGAATTGGAGATTTTTGTAAAATTGAGGTTTAAACCTCAAATTGAGGTCGGATTTAGAAACTTATCACATAATCGGGCTCGGGGTCAATGGGTAATTGGGTTTTGGTCCAACTCTCGAGTTTTGACTAAGCGAGCCAGGGGTTGACTTTTGTTAACTTTTTCCAAAATCATTAAAGATTGAATCTTTTTCACTCATGGATAGTTTATGAAGCTTATTTTGAATTGTTTGAACTACATTTGGTAAGATTCGATTGGTTTGGAGGCAAATTTTAGAGGGAAGGCCCCAATTGAGCTTTGCTTTAATTGCGGAGCGAGGTAAGTGTCATGGTTAACCTTGAATTGAGGGATTAGGACTTGTTAGTCTAATTGTTACGTGTTTAATGTGTGGGTACAACGTATATGTGTGGTGATGAGTACTTATGCTTTGTTGTGGGGTTAAAGCATGAGGGTGGAACTTGTTTCCTTGTGTATTGCATTTTTAATTATGATATCCATGCTTAGGTTAGGTTATTACTTCTTTGATTATTCCTTCCGTAATTATTGCTTATTTCATAATTGTTGAGTACATTGGAAGTTGAAGTTTGGTATCTTGGCATCATATTTGAAGTTAAATACATTCTCCGCATTATTTATTTTCCCGAATTCTTATTATCTTCATTACATGATAAGGAAGAGTGTAAAATCACAAAGGGTGATGTTGTTCCATTTCATTTATCTCATTTATTGATTAATACATAGTAAGGAAGAGAGTAAAAGCACGAAGGGTGATGTCGTGCCATTTATCTCATTTATTCATTATTATATGGTGAGGAAGAGAGTAAAGGCACGAAGGATGATATCGTCCCATTCATCTCATTTATTCATTGTTACATGGTGAGTTTGAGAGTAAAAGCACGAAGGGTGATTGCATGCCATTTTGTTTTACTTATATCATCATTTCATGGTAAGGACGAGAGTAAAAGCACGAAAGATGATGCCGTGCCATTTTCATATCATTGGTTTATCTGATTTCATCGGTTGATGATTTACTTGACTATTACGTGATTTCATACCGGTTGTAGTTATCATATTTTTCCCTTTTTTTCATGTCCCCTTCCAGTTTGTACGTTGTTATTCTCTGTTATTGTTACTGCCTCGTATATATACTTGTACATGTTTATTTACGTAGGTGTCCTGTCATAGCCTCATCACTATCTCATCGAGGTTTGGCTCGACACTTATGAAGTACATTGGGTCGGTTGTACTCATACTACACTTCTTGTACAGATTCTGGTATTGGTCCTAGTAGTGCGTGAGGTGCATCAGCTCAGATCATTGCATACGGAGACTTGAGGTAGATCTGCTGGCATCCGTAGCCTTGAAGTCCCCATCCTCTTCCCTCTTTTACTGTTTATTTCTTTCGAAATAGTTGAATTTATTTCAGACACTGTTTGTAGAACTTCTAGTTTCTCGTGTACTCGTGACTCCGGGTCTTTGGGAGTAGATATTATCACATAACTTATGTTGGTACTATATCAGATTGGGATTCTATTTTCTCGTTGTATATTATCATTGTGTTTAAACTATTAAAATTGGCTATTTAATCATCTCACGTCGGCTTGCCAAGCAAGTGTATGTTAGGCGCCATCACGACCCCAAGGTTGGGATTTTGGGTCGTGACACTATTGTTCATTAGGTCGTGTTTGATGGGCCCGCAAATTTTAAGGAGATTTGGGGCCGGTAAACCGATTTATGCAGATGGCATGGATTAAAGCACATAAAAATCTAGGAATTGTCTTGAATTCCTATTTTATGGCCTAAAATGCCAAAAAACAAGGAACGTCATGGCGAATCGATGACTATAGTTCATTAGGTTGTTTTTTATGGGCTCGCAAAATTAGGAGATTCGAGGTTGGTTGCCCGAATTCATGCAGATGGCGTGGACTATGGCACACAAAAATCTGGACCTAAAAAACCAAAAAATGACCTATTTTAACACAACTGAGCAGCATCCAGAAGCTTCACCCAATGGATTTGTGACCCAGTTGCAAATTGGCGGAGATATTCCTCCAGCATGTCATTGAACCGGTCTGGCTGGCCATCTGCTTGTTGATGGAAGTTTGAGTTATGACTCAATTTGGATCCGAGGCACCTGAATAAATGGGTCCAAAACTTGCTAGTGAAGCGTGAGTCGCAGTCACTAATGATGTTGTTGGGCATGCCCCAATATTTGACAATATGCGAGAAGAAGAGTCGAGCTGTATCTTCTGCCGATATGTTCTGTGGGGCTGCGATGAAGGTAGCATACTTGGAAAATTGGTCTACTACCACCATGATGGTTGCATGATTTCCGACCTTGGGTAATCCTGTGATGAAATTCAGGGAAATGCTTTCCCAAGGTATCTGTGGGACAGGTAGCGGTTCCAAGAGTCCGGCTTGTGCTGAGTGATCCGACTTGTCCTTTTGGCATGCTTGACAAGTCTTCACACACTGAGGGGCACCATGAGTTGTTGGACATCGATGATCTGATGTCTGATTGATGATGTTGAAAGCAGCTGGAACAATAGGTTCTTGTATTTTGACTGCCTTCTTTACTTGCATGGCCGAGATATTTTCAGCGGCCATCTTTATGGGTATGCATGGTATGGTGCGGGGTTTGGCCCCGTTGTCTCCTATCATTAGGAGAATGTTGGCATATGGCACCAGGATGGTGTTTGTTTGCCTGAGGAATTCCAATCCCACTATCAGTTTGAAGTCAGCGATGATAGCTATGCGTAGGTCAAATATTCCCTTGTATGGGCCAAGCTTCATTGGAACTTCTTTGGCTATTCCACTCACTGGCTGAGATGGAGAGTTGATAGCCTTGACATGACCCCTACTCGTTTTCACCGCTAGACCGAGGTGCTGCACTTGAGTTGAGGCCAGGTAGTTATGGGTAGCACCCGTGTCTATTAATGCCCGAATTGGTTTGCCGTTTAATTTCATGGCAACGAACATTAAGGTCCTCTTTTGTGTTATGGGAGGCCTCTCATCCACCTTTCCTTTCCCTTTCTTGATGATTGGGCATGTGTTCTTCTTGGGGTTACCAACACTGGTTCCCACCAAGGTATCATGAATGGAGCCAACAAATGCGTTGAAGGCACCTACTTGTTCCGGGCTGTTTGAGTCGTTAGATTCTGACTCATCTTCAACAGTCTGTTGAGCATTGATCTGTGTATTGGGACATTAATTGTTCCAATGTTCTCCACCTCAATGACGGCATTCTGAAGGGGGCTTTCTCCCCTGATTGTTGTTGACTGATGCAACACTGTTGCTGCTTGAGGAAGGAGTCTTAGATTTGGATGCACCTCGATCTTCTCCGTTTCTGTTAGGACCACCATTGCTAGGTTGGCTCCCGTTGTATCCCCCTCGGATAGGCGGCTGAGGCCTATCCTTCTGAGTTTCCAACTGATAATCCCCAAGGCACTCTACAACTTGAATGGCCTTGGGCAGGGTATCTACCCTTTTCCTTTGCAGCTCCATACGAGCATGAGGTTTCAAACCTTCTATGAATACGAACAGTTTGTCTTTGTCCCCCATATCCCGTATGTTTTGCATGAGTGCGGAAAATTCATGCACGTAATCCCGCACCGACCTGGTATGGAGGAGTTCATGCAACTTTCTCCATGCATTGGATTCCACATTTTTGGGGAAGAACTGCAGGCGTATGGCTGCCTTCAGTTCTGCCTATGTGTTGAGAGTATCTTCACCGGCCCTCATGGCTTCGTATTTGACTCACCACCAGAGTTTTGCATCGCCTTGAAGATACATGGTAGCAATTGCTACCTTTTTGTATTCTTCCAACTGTCCTACGGCATTGAAGTATTGTTCGATGTCGAAGAAGAAGTTTTCCACTTCTTTAGCATCCCGGGCTCCGTTGTATGGCTTTGGCTCCGAAATTTTCAGCTTTTGTGGCATGTGGGCAATGTTCATGGCAACCCTGATTTGGTTTTCGCCTCCTTTGAGCAGGCTTTGAAGAGCATCATTGACAAAATTGAGCTGGCCTGTCAAGTTATCTATAGTTTGCTGCATGACTGTTTGTCTGTCTGCCTCTAGTTCCCGATGGGCTAAATCCTCGGCACGCTCCTGTTGGAGGTCCTCAAATTTGCCATGAATTTTGGTTGCCTCGACGGCAGCCGTTTGCCGATCTTCCTCAGAGTCGCTACTGATGTTTGCTATGTCAACGTCGGCCTGCCGCATTCTGTGGTCTAGGTCATCCAACCTTTGCACTAGGTTGTTTTTTTGATCAGGCACCGTATCCATAATGGGTCGTAGTACGTCAAACGTCTCTTCGAGGACCGTGATGCGATCCCCATAATTCACCATGGTCAGAAATGGTGATGATGGAAATGTGTGTTCCCTCGTCCGATGTCGAGCCTAGGCTTTGATACCAACTATTACGCGTGCCTTCCTGAAATTCCTTGGAAGGGCAATGTAAGGCTAAGAAATCGATGTCAGTGCGGTTGCTATGCGCCAACTGAGGTCCCCTCCATACGCTAGACTAGATTATCAGTGCCGTACAGGAAAACCAATGTCGTGAGCAATTGAGTAGCGAAAAATGAGCAATTGATGATGAAAGCTGATGATTGTATTGATGGTGATGAAAGCTATTACAGGATGTTATGCGGTGTCGGGGGGAGAGACACCAGTACAGAGAATTGTTTAAATGCTTGAATGTTTGAATGCTTTGGTCCCCCTTAATAATGCTTAAAAACAATAAACCAAAGTTACATGAGTTGACCTATGAAAGCTGTAGAAGCACACTGAAAATGAATGAAGTAAAAATACTCTATAATTACAATGAAAATGACTTAGTCTTCTACAAGGGAGAAACAAGTCCGATGGCAACAACTTTGTCTTGAGCATCAGGGTTTGCGTGCGCATTGCTGTTGGTGCGTGCGACAATATTTGGATCTGTCAGCGGCTGGGAGCTGGTGCTTGGCATTGGATCTGTGCGCGGGGCACTATCTGTGCATGCGACGCTGTTGGTATCATGATGGTTTGTGTGCGCGGCATTGTTGGTGCGCGCGGCACTGTTGGCACTCGCCAGCTGCTGGGCGCTGGCACTGATTATTCGTGGGGCGACACAGGCACATGTGCGCGTGTCACTTGGCGCTGCTGAGACCACGAGGCCGACCGTGGTGCTAGGCATTGGGAGGCTTGCCAGGACGTCACGGGGTGCGTCCAAAGGGGTCTTGGGTCGATGATGGAAAGCAGCCCATGACAACATAAGTGTAATAACTTTATACGAACTTGCTCGCCTGAAAAACACTTAAATAGCACCTAGAACTATGACTCAGACATTAAACTGAATGAAATTTTCAAAGAAACTTTGAACTTTCAAATTTATAACCGGACGTTTGAATCACATCAAATCAACTCTGTTTTGCACCAAAATTTGCAAAAAAGTCATAAATAGTAAAATTAACCTATACCAAGTTCCCGAACCAAAATCCGAACCCGGTAGAAACAAAGTCAACCTACGGTCAAACTTAAGAATTTTTTAAACCTTCAAATTACTAGTTTTCAATAAATTACGTTAAATCAAGTTAGGGACTTCCGAATTCGGTTCCGGGCATACGCCCAAGTCCCAAATCATAATACTAACCCATTGGGACCATCAAAACATTGATCTGGGTCCGTTTACTCAAAATGTTGACCGTAGTCAACTCAAATCATTTTTAAGGCTAAATTTCATATTTTCTTTAATTTTTCACATAAAACCTTTTTGAAAAAAGACACGGATTCCGTATGCAAATGGAGAAAGGCTAAACAGAGCTATTTAAGATCTCAAAACATACAAATGAAGGCTAAAGCTCTAAATGACCTATCGGGACATCACATTCTCTACCTCTAAAACAAACGTTCGTCCTCGAATGGGCATAGAATGGTACCTGGACTGGTGAAAAGGTGTGGATATCTACTCTGCATGTTCGACTCGGACTCCTATGTGACTGTCTCGATCAGCTGACCTCTCCAATGCACTCGAGCTGAGGGATAACTCTTAGACCTCAACTTTCGGACTTGCCAGGTTAGAATGGCGACCGTCTCCTCCTCATAAGTCAAATCCTTGTCCCATTGGACTGAGCTGAAGTCTAACATAGGGGACGGATTACCGTGATACTTCCGGAGCATGAACTCAAGAATCTCAAAGGGTCTGATATACCTAGGGCTCAACTTGCCCTTCTTTCCAAACCTCATCATACCCTTCATGGGTGAAACCCGAAGCAATACCCTCTCTCCAACCATGAATGCAACATCACTAACTCTCTGATCGGCATAACTCTTCTACCTAGACTGAGCCATGCGAAGTCGATCCTGAATCATCTTGACCTTTTCTAAGGCATCCTGAACCAAATCGGTACCCAACAATCGAGCCTCTCCTAGCTCGAACCAACCGACTGGCGAGCGGCACTGTCTCCCATATAATGCTTTATAAGGAGCCTTCTGAATACTCGACTGGTAGATGTTGTTGTGGAAAAACTCCGCAAGCGGCAAAAATGGATCCCAAGAACCCTCAAAATCCATAACACACGCCCAAAGTATATCCTCCAATATCTAAATGGTGCGCTCGAACTGTTCGTCCGTGTGGGGGTGAAATGATTTTCTCAACTTAACCTGTGTGCTTAACTCACGTTGTACGACCCTCCAGAAGTGCGAGGTGAATTGGGTACCTCAATCAAAAATGATGGACACGGGCACGTTGTGAAGACGGACTATCTCGCGGATATAGATCTCAGCCAACTGCTCTAAAGAATAGATAACTGCTACTGGAATGAAATGTGCCGACTTGGTCAACTTGTCCACAATGACCCATACTGCGTCGAACTTCTTCTGAGTCCGTGAGATCCCAACAAAGAAATCCTTGGTAATGCGCTCCCACTTCCACTCAGGAATCTCAAGCCTTTGAAGCAAACCACCAGGACTCTAATGCTCGTACTTTATTTGCTGACAATTCAAACACCAAGCTACATATGAAAATATATCCTTCTTCATTCTACTCCACCAATAATGCTCTCGCAAATCCTGATTCATCTTGGAGGCACCCAGATGAATGGAATACCGGGAATTGTGGGCCTCCTTAAGAATCAACTCACGAAGTCTATCCACATTGGGCACACAAATACGACCCTGCATCCGCAACACCCCACCATCTCCAAAAGTAACATGTTTGGAACCACCGTGCCATAATGTGTCCTTGAGGACAAGAAAATGGGGGTCGTCATATTGACACTCTCTGATGCGCTCATACAAAGAAGTCCGAGAGACCGTGCAAGCTAGAACATGATTGGGCTTCGAGACATCTAACCTCACGAACTGATTGGACAAAGCCTGAACATCTGATGCTAGCGGCCTCTCCCCAAGTGGAATATACGCAAGGCTACCCATACTCACATCCTTTCTACTCAAGGCATCGACCACCATATTAGCCTTCCCGGGATGGTACAAAATGGTAATATCATAGTCTTTCAACAGCTCCAACCACCTCCTCTATCTCAAGTTGAGATCCTTTTGCTTGAATAAATACTGTAGACTCTGATGATTTGTGAACACCTTACATGACACGTCGTAAAGGTAATGCCTCCAAATCTTTAGTGCATGAATAATGGCTGCCAACTCTAGGTCATGAACATGGTAATTCTTCTCATAAACCTTCAACTGCCGCGACGCGTATGCAATCACCTTGCCATCCTGCATCAATACTGCACCGAGCCCAATACGAGATGCATCACAATACACCGTGTAGGATCCTAAACCTGCGGGAAACACCAACACTTGCATCGTAGTTAAAGAAGTCTTGCATTTCTGAATCCTCAACTCACACTCATTGGACCACCTGAACGGAGTACCCTTCTAGGTCAATCTAGTCAATGGGGTTGTTATGGATGAAAACCCCTCCACGAACCGGCGATAATAACCCGCCAAACCCAGGAAACTCCGAATCTCTATAGCTGAAGTAGGTCTAGGCCAGTTCTACACTGACTCAATCTTCTTAGGATCCACCTTTATGCCCTCAACCGATACAACATGCCCCAAAAGGCGATCGAGTCTAACCAAAACTCATACTTTGAAAACTTGGTATATAAGTGGCTATCTCTTAGAGTCTGAAATACAATCTGAAGATGCTGCTCATGCTCCTTTTGACTGTGGGAGTAGATCAAGATATTATGAATGAATACGATCATAAAATAATCCCAATAGGGCTTGAATACCCGGTTCATCAAATCCATAAATGATGCTGGGGCATTTGTAAACCCAAATGACATCACTAGGAACTCATAATGCCCATATCGAGTCTGAAAAGCCGTCTTAAGGACATCAGATGCCCTAATCATCAACTGATGGTAGCCAAATCTCAAATCAATCTTCGAAAACGCTTTGGCACCTTGAAGCTAACCAAATAAGTCATCAATCCTCGGCAACGGGTACTTGTTCTTGATAGTGACTTTGTTCAACTGCCGATAGTCTATACACATCCTCATCGAACCATCCTTCTTCAATAACATGGGTGCACTCGAAGGCGAGACACTAGGTCTAATGAATCCCTTATCAAGTAAATCTTGCAACTACTCCTTCAATTCCTTCAACTACGATGGGGCCATACAATATGGTGGAATAGAAATGGGCTGAGTGCCCAGAGCCAAATCAATATAGAAGTTAATATCTCTATCGGGTAGCATCCCCGGCAGATCTGCAGGAAACACATCTGGAAACTCGCGCACAACAAGTACTGAATCCATGGAAGGAACCTTCGCACCCAAATCACAAATATAGGCAAAATATGCTAGACATCCCATCTCGACCATACGCCGAGCTTTCATATAAGAAATAACCCTGCTGGTAGAATGCCCATGAGTCCCTCTCCACTCTAATCGAGGCAACCCCGACATGGCTAAGGTTACCGTCTAGGCATGATAATCCAATATAGCATGATAAGGTGACAACCAATTCATGCCCAAAATAAGATCAAAGTCTACCATATCAAGAAGTAGGAGATCTACACTAGTACCAAGACTCCTAATAGTAATCACACACGATCGATAGATACAAGCTACAATAATAGAATCTCCCACACACGTGGACACATACACAGGAACACTCAAAGAATCACGAGATACAACCAGATATGAAGAAAAATAGGATGACACGTAGGAATAAGTAGAGCCCAGATCAAATAGAACTGAAGCATCTTTATGGCAAACTGGAACAATACATGTGATAATGGCGTCAGATGACTCGGCCTCAGGTCTAGCCGAGAATGCATAAAAATGGGGCTGGGCCCTACCACTCTAACCTCCGTCTCTCGGACGACCTCTAGCTGGCTGGCCTACACCTCTAACGGCCTGGCCTCCACCTCTAATGGCCTAACCTCCACCTCTGGCAGCCTGACCCTTGCCTCTAGTTGGCTGAGCGGGCAATGGAGAAACCGGTGCCGGAATCATGGCACAAGAACCCTGCTGGTGCATGCCGCCCTGTGATCTAGGGAAAAATCTAGAAAGGTGCCTCAGATCTTCACAAGTATAACAAGCCTTCGGCTGCTGTGACTGCTGACCCTGTAACTGGCCCTGTCTACCTGGATAACTACTCTGATTACTCTGGATCGGAGGTGCACTAATAGGAGCTGGTGGTGCATTGTAGGTTAGTTGCTCAGAATGAGATACATAAGGACCACGACTACGCAAAACATCATGGGATGCCTGAAGCACTGACTGAAACGCCCTGGGAGGATGGCCTCTACCAAAAGTACCCATGCCTCCAGACGAGGCACCACTGAAACCACCGGAATGATGAAGCCTCTAATCATATACCGACCCCCTCTCTTGACAACGAACCATCTCGACCCATCTAGCAATCTCTACAGCCCTCTGTAAAGAAATATCATCTCCGGTCTCCTTGGCCATCTGTAGCCTGATAGTGAAAGTGAGCCCATCAATGGATCTCCTTACTCTCTCTCTCAGTAGGGATCAAGATAATGGCGTGGCAAGCTAGGTCCAAAAATCGAGTCTCATACTGGGTAACAGTCATGCTACCCTGCCGAAGATGCTCAAACTTCCTGTGGTAATCCTCTCTCAGAGTGAAAGGAATGAATTTCTCTAGAAATAGCTGTAAAAACTGATCCTAGGTAAGTGGAGGTGAACCAGCTAGTCTAGTCAACGCATAATCCCTCCACCATGTCTTTGTCGAACCGGTCATCTGGAATACTACAAAATCGACCCCATTGGTCTCAACTATACCCATGTTGCGCAACACTCGTGGCAACGATCCAAGTAGTCATGTGGGTCCTCAGAAGCTACAACACTAAAATGAACATGGAAGAGCTCGATGAACTTATTCAGCCTCAACAATGCCTCAGAAGACATAGCGGGCTTAACACTATACTGTGCCGCGACAATCGGCTGAACCACCCCAACTTGCTAGGCTGTTGGAGTCTGATATAGGGGAGCTGCCTTCTCCGGGGTGTGAGTAGTGGGAGTTTGTGCTCCTCCCCCGGCCCGAGAGATGGCTGGTGCCACCGAAAATGCACAGGTATGGGCCACACTCTCCATAAGGTCCACCAAGCGGACTAGAGCGTCCTGAAGCACTAGAGTGGCTATGAACCCCTCTAGGACCTGAGCTAGTCTGACGGGCACGCTCTGAGATGGGACCTCCTCCTCGTGATCAATCTGAGGCTCCACTACGGGTGCTACTGCTCGAGATCTAGGCTGAGCTCTGCCTCTAGCTCGACCTCGGCCTAAGCCTCTAGCTCGACCTTCGCCTCTGCCCCTGGTAGTAGCTGCCACTGATGGCTCCGGCTCCTGTCCGACTGTAGATGTTGTGCGTGTTCTCACCATCTACGAGAGAATAAGAAAATAATGACTCAATCATCAATGATAGAACAAAATCGCACGGTAGAGAAGGAAAGAAGTGAAAGACTTCCTAAACTCCATAGCTTCTGGAAGATAAATACAGACATCTCCGTAGCCTCTAGAAGATAAATACAAACTCTACTAAGCTTGATCATGACTCATGAGACCTAGGCAACCTAGTGCTCTGGTACCATGTTGTCAAAATCCGAAATCCCAACCTCTGGGTCGTGATGTCGCCTAACATCCATTTGCTAGGCAAGCCGGCGTGAGATAATTAAATATCCAATTTTTAACAGTTTAAACACAATGATAATATACAACAAGAATAAAATCACAATCTGATTACAGTACCAACATAAGTTATGTGATAATCTCTACTTCCGAAGACCCGGAGTCATAAGTACACGAGCAAATAGAAGTTCTACAAACAGATTCTGAAATAAATACAATTGTTCGAAGGAAATGAATAGTAAAAGAGGAAAGAGGAAGGGGACTTCAAGGTCTGCGGACGCCAGCAGATCTACCTCAATTTTTCATATGTAATGATCGGATCTGACGTACCTCACGCACCGCTGGGACCAATACCAAAATCTACACAAGAAGTGCATAAGTGTAGTATGAGTACAACCGACCCAATATACTGCGTAAGTGTCGAGTCTAACCTCGACGAGGCTATGACATGACACCTAAGTAAATAAATCTATAAGAGTTTATATACGAGGCAGTAACAATAATAGAGAATAACAACATACAAATTAGTAAGGGACATGCAAATAGGGGAAAAATATGATAACTACAACAGGTATGAAATCACGTAATAGTTAAATAAATCATCAACTGATGAAATCAGATAAACCAATGATATGAAAATGGCACGACATCACCCTTCGTGCTTTTACTCTCGTCCTTACCATGAAATGATGATATAAGTAAAATGAAATGGCACGGCATCACCCTTCATGCTTTTACTCTCAACCTCACCATGTAACAATGAATAAATAAGATGAATGGCACGACATCACCCTTCGTGCTTTTACTCTCTTCCTCACCATATAATAATGAATAAATGAGATAAATGACACGACATCACCCTTCGTGCTTTTACACTCTTCCTCACTATATATTAATCAATAAATGAGATAAATGCAATGGCACGACATCACCCTTCGTGCTTTTACACTCTTCCTTACTATGTAATGAAGATAATATGAATTCGGGAAAATAAATAATGCGGAGAATGTATTTAACGTCAAATATGATGTCAAGATACCAAACATTAACTTCCAATATACTCAACAATTATGAAATAAGCAATAATTACGGTAGGAATAATCAAAGAAGTAATAACCTTACCTAAGCATGGATATCATAATTAAAAATGCAATAAAACACAAGGAAACAAGTTCCACCCGCATGCTTTAACCCAACAACAACTCATAATTACTCATCACCCCACATATACATTGTACCCACACATTAAACACATAGCAAATAGACTAACAAGTCTTAATGCCACAAGTCAAGGTTAACCACGACACTTACCTCGCTCCACAATCAAATCTAAGTTCAACCGAGGCCTTCCCTCTAAATTTCGCCTCCAAACCAATCGAATATAACCAAATATAGTTCAAACAATTCAAAATAAGCTTCAGAAACTATCCATGAGTGAAAAAGATTCAATCTTTAATGATTTTGAAAAAAGTCAACAAAAGTCAACCTCGGGCTTGCTTGGTCAAAACCCGAGATTCGGATAAAAACCCAATAACCCATTCACCCCCGAGCCCGATTATGTGATTAGTTTCGAAATCTGACCTCAATTTGAGGTCTAAATCTCAATTTTAAACAAAATCCCCAATTCTACCCAAATCCCTAATTTCTACCATGAAAGAGCTGAGATTAAAGATTAGAAATCAATGAGTGTTGATGGAAATAGAAGAAAACGAGTTAAAATATACTAACCTATGAAGTGGGGAAGGGCTTTCTCTTTAAAATCGCCTCTAGGCCGAGCTCTAATGTGAAAATAATGAAATATGAAGAAATTCCCGTCTTTGGGATAATTTAAATCACTGGCGATAGGTCTTCATCGCGTTCGCGAAGGACCTGACACGATCGCGAAGCACTACGACCCAAGTGGCCTTTGCATTCATGAAATGCTCTTTGCGTTTGCGATGGCTCTTCCCCCTGGCCATCGCGTTCGCGACCCCTTGATCGCGTTCGCGTAGAACACCCAGTTGCTCCCCTCCCAGGCTTATACCTATCACGTTCACGTGGTATTGGTCGTGTTCGCGAAGGGTGATCCCACTACTGCTTCACGTCCGCGACCTCAACTTCGCGTTCGCATAGAAGAAATCTCACCCATAGCCTGGGTTACCCTTCGCGATCGTGAATAACAACGCACCAGACACCAGAATCTCTAAAACCAGCAATCCTTCTACATTCAAAATCATTCTGTAGCCTATCCGAAACTCACCCGAGCCCCCCAGGCTCCAAACCAAACATGCACACAAGTGTAATAACATCATACTAACTTGATCGTGCAATCACAACACCAAAATAACACCTAGAACTACAAATTGGGCATCAAAATGAATGAAATCTTCAAAGAAACTTAAGAACTTTCAAATTTATAACCGGGCGCCCGAATCACGTCAAATCAACTCCGTTTTGCACTAAATTTTACAGACAAGTCATAAATAGTGAAATGAACCTACACCAAGTCCCGAAATGGAAATCCAAACCTGGTAGCAACAAAGTCAACCTACGGTCAAACTTAAGAATTCTTTAAACCTTCAAATTACTAGTTTTTAACAAATTACGTTAAATCAAGTTAGGGACTTCCGAATTTAGTTCCGGGTATACGCTCAAGTCCCAAATCACAATAAGGACCCACTGGGACCGTCAAAATACTGATCCGGGTCCGTTTACACAAAACGTTGATCGTAGTCAACTCAAATTATTTTAAGGCTAAATTTCACATTTGTTTTAATTTTTCACATAAATATTTTCCATAATAAGACACGGACTGTACACAAAAATAAAGAAAGGCTAAACAAAGCTATTCGAGGTTTTGGAACACAGAAAAGAAGTCTAAATATCTAAATGACCTATTGGGTCATCACAAATAGTCATCACTTTGCAATGACCGCTCCTCGTTTGTGTTTTAAGGCCATAAAACATGTATTTAGGACGATTCACAGATTTTCGTGTGCTATAGTCCACGCCGTCTACATTAATTTGGCCGACCAAAACCGAATCTCCTAAAATTTTGCGGGCCCAACAAAAATGACCTAATGAAAAATAGTCATCACTTCGCCATGATCGTTCCTCATTTTTTAGCATTTTAGGGCCATAAAATAGGAATTCAAGACGATTCCTAGATTTTCGTGTGTAATAATCCATGCCATCTGCCTGAATTCGGGTGGCCGGGCCCGAATCTCCTAAAATTTTGCGAGCCCATAAAAATGATTAAATTAATAATAGTTATTATTTCTCCATGACCATTCCTAATGTTTTTGCTATAAAACAGGAATTAAGGACGATTCCTAGATTTTCATGAGCTATAGTCCACGCCATCTGCAAGAATTAGGGCGACCAGCCTCGAATCTCCTAAAACCTTTACTGGCCCATCAAAAATGACCTAAAGAACAACAATCATTGCTTTGCCATGGCCGTTCCTCATATTTTGGAATTTTAGAGTCATAAAATATGAATTCAAGATGATTTCCAAATCTTTGTGTGCTATAGTCCACGCCATCAACATGAATTGGGGCTACCGACCCTGAATGTCCTAAACTTTTGTGGGCCCATCAAAGACAACCTAATGAACAATAGTTATTTCTTTGCCATGACCTTTGCCTCATTATTTTTGCATTTTAGATCCATAATATAGCAATTCATGATGATTCCCGGATATTCAAGTGTTATAGTCCATGCCATATGCGGGAATTCGGGCGACCGGCCACGATTCTCCTAAAATTATGTGGTATTATTTAAAACGACCTAATAAACAATAGTAATCGATGCGCCATGAACGTTCATTAGGTCATTATTTACCGGCCCACAAAATTTGATGTGAACTGGAGCTTCATAATATGCATTATCACTTGCATGTATGGTTGGTTTTGGCTTTCGAGAGGTTCGGAGTTGATTTAGGAGTGTAATTCTCAATTCGAAAGCTTTAAGTTGGAAGAGTTGACTAAGGTTTGACTTTTGAGTAAATGACCTTGGATTGGTGATTTGATAATTCTAATAGGTTTGTATGGTAATTTTGGATTTGGGCTTATATTCAGATTTGAATTTGGATGTTCCTAGAAGGTATTGGCTCTATTTGTCGAAAGTTGGCCATTTGAAGAATTAGAGAGTTCACAAGTTTGATTGGGAGTTGTATTTGATGGTATCAGGTTCGGATTATTGTTCTGGAACATGAAATAAGTTCATTTTGTCAATTGGAACTTGTGTGAAAATTTTGGTTGGAATCTGGATTGGTTAGGCTTGAAATGGACGCTTGGTTGCAAGTTGAAAGTTCTTGAAGTTAAGAGAATGATTTTCATCTTTGATTATTAATTTTTGATGTTATTTGTGAAATTTCTAGCCCTTGAATAAGTTTGGATAATGTATTTGGACTTGTTGTTATGATTGGATGGAGTTCCGTGGGGCTCGGGTGTGATTCGGGATGGTTATGGTTCATTTTGGTTGAGTTTGCATAGCTGATCTTCTGGTGTGCTTCGCGTTCGCGATCAGTGGGTCGCATTCGCGTAGATTAATTCTCGGCCATTGAATTTTTATTGTTCACGAATGCGAGAAGGTAGCCGTCTTTGCATAGTGTTTGGCCTTCGCGTTCACGTGGGCAGTGTCAAGTTCGCGTAGGTATGGGAAATGTTGAACATCGCGTTTGTGTTGGTGTCTTCTCGTTCGCGAAGCGTAGCTGGAGCTAGAGGTTGTTTGGCCTTCGCGATCGTAAGGGGACTACCACGATCGCGATGAGTATAACTGAGTAGTGTATTTAAGTTGCCATTTTCGGGATTTTACCCATTATTTTATATTTTTGAGCCCTAGACTTCGAGAAGAGGAGATTTTGAAGAGCAATTTTACTATTACCTTAGAGGTAATTGATTTTCATTTGGATTTGGCTTTATATATTGATTACCTATGGATTTCTACACTTTAAACTTGAAATTTTAAAAGAAAATTTGGGATTTTTGTCTACACTTTAAGAAAGTATATTTTGGGGGATTTGAGTATTGATTTAGACTCGGTTTTAGAAACTAATTACATATTTGGACTTGGATGGTTATAGGTCATCGAAATTTGGTATTGGTTTCGGATTTCGGACACGTGGGTCTGGGTTGACTTCTACTGAATTTTGGGAATTTCTGTAAGGATTGAAACTTTATGGATTGAAATCGCTTCCTATGGCACTATTGACTTCCTTGGATAATGTTTGTCTTGGATTTACGCAATCCGCGGGATAGAGCGAGGTTTTTACGCAATTTAAGGTTGGAGGCTAGCTCGGATAAGGTAAGTATCTTGCCTAGGCTTGGATTGAGGGTGTTTCCTGTTGGTTATGGTATTTGTTATATGTTTGGAGTGACGTATATGTGAGGTGACGAGCGTATATGCATGCACCATGGTTGTTCATGATACAAGTAGATCTTAGGTTATTATATGCCTTGTTTTGCTATCATGTTCCTTTGATTTTGTGTTTTCTCCACTTGTATGACTACGTGAGCTATTATTCGTGCTATAAATCATGTCTAGGCTATTTGCTTATCTATTGAGACATCATATGACTACGTTTGCTACATTTTGAGCTATTTGCCTTAGCCGTAGTCATGTCGTTAAGTCATGATAATTGCAACCGCATATTATATCTCTGTTTCTGTGAACTTTTTATATGTTAACTCACATGTTATTATTGTCTTAATTTGTGTAATACGAGCTTGATCTAGGTTGTGGCACGTTGGTATATTCCATGCGATATATTGATATTATATTGTAAGGTGTTGGCACATTAAGACTTAAGTAGATTGATGATCGATTTTTATGCCTTATAGCCATGTTGATATTGATGGTGAGGGACGCTTGCATCAAGCCCCATATTGAGCTAGGTGATATTGATTGTGAGAAGACGTTTGTGTTTAGGCCCATATTATGCTGAGCGAAATTAGTTGACGAGTGTTTATATGGATTGTGAGGGCGTCACGTCAGGCTCCATATTGGGCTTTATAATATTGATCGTTGACTTTGATCTGATCAATGCTTGGGCTAGGATCCGCTCCTCCGAAGTCAGGTATAATTCTATGAGTGCAGGCAGTTGATATGTGCTTAGTGAGGGGCTTCAGCCAGGCACCCGTACAATGCTGAGTGTATGTATGCGTGTGTGATGATTCAGAGGCTTTGAGTCAGGCACCGCGAGCATGCTAAGAGTATATATAATTTAGGGGTACTTGTGCTAGGTTCTATGTATGTACTGATATTGTGTATACATGATGATTTAAGTGTGATATTGTTGATTTAGCATGTATATTTGACGTGCATGCATAGAGAAGTATTTTCATCATGCTAATTTGTATTTGATATCACTATATATAATGTTTAGAATTTGAAATCTCAATTTATATTGATAAACTTATGTCTAAGTGATTTCTGTGGGAAAGTTGATGACTTGACTAATATTCCTGAAAAGCATGCATGTTTCTCCTCCTACTGTGTTAAGTTGAGCCTTCTATTATTTGAGCTGCTTTTTTTATATGTTATTATTTTGCTATTATTGTTGTTGTTGGCTATGGAAAGTGAGCATCAGACCTTATCAAGTTCATCACTATTTTCAGCCCGAGGTTAGGCTTGCTACTTATTAAATACATGGGGGCGGTTATACTCATACTATACTCTGTACTTCGTGTGCAGATCCAGGTATTATTGATAGTGGTGGTTGTCTGTGAGCTGTATCTGGATTAGCTCGGAGATTAGGAGGTAGCTCTAATGTTACCGTTCGCATACTGTAATGACCCGGGCGGTTATTTTGAGAGTTATATCCCTGATCCCCTGTTTACTACTTTCCCCGTATCTCTTCCTGCTTATGTGACTTGCCGGGAGGCTTTGGTTGTGTTCTCAGAGTGTTTTGGGATATTTAGTCCCTAAACAGAAGCTTAAGTCTCAGGACTTTTGACTGTAGTTGGAACTGTGTCAAGAGGACTCCGGAATAGAGTTTCATTGGTTCCGTTAGCTCTGTTGGGTGATTCTGGACTTAGGAGCATGTCTGGAATGTGAATTGGAGCTCCATAGCTGATTTAGGCTTGAATTGGCGAAAGTCGAAATTTTGGAGATTTTGACCGGTAGTAGACTTTTTGATATAGGGGCCGGATTCCGATTTCGGAAGTTGGAGTAGGTCCTTAAGGATGAATATGACTTGTGTGCAAAATTTGAGGTCAATAGAACATGGTTTGATAGGTTTCGGCATCGGTTTTAGAAGTTTGAAGTTTCAAAGTTGATTAAGTTTGAATCGAAGGGTGATTCGTATTTTTAGCATTATTTGATGTGATTTGAGGGCTCGACTAAGTTCGTATGGTGTTTTAGGACTTGTTTGTATATTTGGTTGGGGTCCCGGGGGCCTCGGGTGTGTTTCAGATGCATAACAAATTGAAATTGGACTTAGGCAAAATGCTGAAGTTTTCTAGTTTTTGGTGTTTCGCACCTGCGGTGGGGAGACCGCAGGTGCGGGATCGCAGGTGCGAGGCTATTTTCCACATCTGCGGTGCCCGCAGATGCGCCAAAGGAGCGCATGTGCGAAGTGAGACCGCAGAAGCGGACCAAGTTCCGCAGGCGCACACACACAGCTGCGGCCCCTTCATCACAGATGAGGACCCAGCTCCCTTAAGTCATTTCCGCACCTGCGAGGGAAATTCCGCAGGTGCGACAGTAGGACCGCAGATGCGGAATAGCTGGGTAGAAAAGATCAAGTTCGAGGGTTTGTTTTCCATTTTCAATTTTGGGACCTTGAGAACTCGGTGTGAGGCGATATTTCGAGGGTTCTTTAAGGAAATTGTTGGGGTAAGTGATTCTAACCCGGATTGGACTATATTTCAAGCATTTATTACTATTTTCATCATCTAATTAGGGATTTGAGTTAGAAATTTGGGGGAAAATGATATAAACTTCCTAGACTAAAATTTTGAGTTTTGAAAGGCGATTTGAGGTCGAATTCGAGTAATTCTTATATGGTTGGACTCGTGAGTGAATGGGTGTTCATAGTTTGTGACTTCTACCCGATTCCGAGACGTGGGCCCGAGTAGACTTTTTGGGGCAATTTTCTAATTTCTTGCTTTAGCTTTGATTTCATTAATTAGATTAGTTTCTTATAGTTGTATTTATGATATGTAATTGATTTTGGCTAGATTTAGGCCATTCAGAGTCGGATATTCGTGAAAAAGGCATCGTTACCGATTGATTGAGCTTGGTTCGAGGTAAGTGGCTTGCCTAACCTTGTGTGGGAGAAATTTCCTTAGGATTTGGTACTGTTATGATATGTGAGCGCCGTGTACGTTAGGTGACGAGTACGTACACGGGCTATTTGTTGTAAAACCCAATTTATTTTACTAAGTAGTAACCTGTTTTTCCTTTAATTTGAGTTATACCGTTTAAATGAGTATTAATCTATTTTCATTCTTAATTGAGCTATTCCAATATGTGTAGTTATCCTGTTTAGTCTAATATCGCATGTCTACGTGCATTAACTGCTTATTTGAACTTTGTGAAGCATGCAAAGTTGATTTTCCTGCTTTTCCTTGTTCTTTATCAGTATAACTGTAGAAATCTTGCTTTTAACTGTCGTATTTATCGGTTTGCGCTGTGTGTTTACTTTTGAGACTACGAGGCGGTACCTCGGGAGTTCTACCTGCATATTTGCTTTTGAGACTACGAGGCAGTTCCTCGGGAGTTCTCCCCGCACATTTACTTTTGAGACTACGAGGCGATACTGTCACACCCCAAAATACATTAAGGTCGTGATGGCGCCGGACACCACTGTCAGGCAAGCCAACCATAATCAATTAACTTAATTACCCATTTTAATATTTTTGAAATCAAAATTTCTTCAATGAAATAGTAAGGATAAAACTCATAGAGTAATGATAAATATTTTTAGCAACTAAATTTCTAAACAATTCACAACCATTCCTAAAACCCGGTGTCACAAGTGCATGAGCCTTTACTAGGGAATTAAAATAAAATACAGTATCTGTCCAGAATACAAATTAGACAGGAAAATATAATAACTCTGAAGGAGACTCTGTTAGCTGCGGATCATAATACAGAATGCAGCTCACCTATATCCCCACAATTATTAACCACACCTCTGCGCCCACAAGGCCACTAGACATATATGAACCTGCACAATAAAATGTACAACAAGTGCAGTATGAGTACGAAAATAACGTTTACCTAGTAAATATCAAGCCTAATCTCGAAATGGTAGAGACGAGATGGCCGACTTTGACATTCACTAAGGGTCATCAACAATAAATGGAATAAATTATAATTATTCAAATCAGCATGATTCACAGAGTTAATAATAATTTTATTCAATTAGTAGAAATAATAAAAATCCTTCAAATGCAAAAATTTCCAATCTATTAATTAAATCCTTCAATTTCAATAAAACTTCCAATTTATCAAATAGCTTCACAAGCTACAATTCAATTTCAATAAATTTCCAATTTATCAAATAGCTTTACAAGCTGCAATAAACTGTCCAAGTATCGTGTAATTTTTATTATTATCAAGCACGATTTCTGCCGAGGCCGTTCGGCCCGATCCAGAGTGTCGTGTACACTGCCGAGGGACATGCGGCATGATCCATAGATGCATCTATCATGCCGAGGTGTTCGGCCCGCTCCACAAGAAAGGATGACATTTTCTTATGTACCTCCGGAATGAGAGTATATTTATTATAAGATAAATTCAGGAGGAAGAACAATTTCTCTTAACAATTAATTAATTTAAACAAAAATTCAAGCATATGAGATTTTCATCCTTTAATATTCTTATCTAACAATTCACAACATATATATATATATATATATATATATATATATATATATATATATATATATATATATATATATATATATATATAATTTAATTAAGTAAAGACTACCATTTATACAATTAATTCATTCTTTTGAGTCCTAAACTACCCGGACTTTAGCATTAATAGTAGCTACGCACGGACTCTCGTCACCTGATGCGTACGTAGCCCCCACAATTAGCTTTCCTTGTCTCAAAGTTCACTTTTCGATCACCACGTCGCGTTAAAATCTCAATTCCATGCCGAAAAATCCGAACTATCCAAAAGTTATATAAAATAATTAATACACGTTCAATAATTCGAAATTTATCTATTAAATAAATTATCCTATCCAAAATGGTATAATTCCTAAAATTTATCCCGGGCCCACGCGCCCGATTTTCAAAAATTTTCGGAGAGAAGCGTTACCCATAATCTCAAGAACTCAAATATATAGTTTCCATCCAATTCCATAACCATTTTCGTGGTGAAAAATAAAAAATTCCAATTTTTTAGGTTTTCATTCAAAACTCTAAATTTCTACAAATTTTCATGTCTAAATCCATATATAAACCATGTATTTAACTTGCAATAGGTGGGAATTAACTTACCTCCACGTTGCTAGGTGAATGCTCCTCTCAAGAAGCTCCCAAGAACGTCCAAGAATGAAGAAATGAGCAAAAATGCTGAAATCCCCGCTTTAAACACTCACTGCCCAACGATCATCGCGTCCGCGGCTTCGCACCCGCGGAAACATTCTTCGCGCCTACGATGAATTTTTTGCACCTGCGGCATCGCACCCGCGATTAATTTTTGCACCTGAGGCTTCGCACCCGCGATGGATGTTTCGCACCTGCGGCTTCGCACCAGCGATGGATTTTTCGCACCTGCGGCTTCGCACACGTGATGGATTTTTCGCACCTGCGGCTTGGATCCCGCAATGTATTTTTTGCAGGTGTGATCACACCAGATATCAGCTGCCTCAACTCTTCTTCAAATTCCAAATTCGATCCGTTAACCACCCGGAATCCACCCGAGGCCCTCGGGACCTCAACCAAATGTATCGACAAGTCCTAAAACATCATACGAACTTATTTGAAACCTCAAATCACATAAAACGACGCTAAAACCACGAAGTATGCTCTAATTCAAGTTTAATGAATTTTGCTATGAAAATTTTCGGAACTGTATTCCGACTCTGGTATCAAAAAGTCAACTCCCCGGTCAAACTTCCAAACTTAAATTCTTGTTTTAGCCATTTCAAGCCTAATTTCACTACAGACTTCCAAATAAAATTACGATCATGCTCCTAAGTCCAAAATCACCATACAGAGCTGTTGGAATCATCAAAATTCTATTCCGGGGTCATTTGCACATAATTCGACATCCGGTCACTATTTGAACATAAATTATTTTAATTTTTTCATCAAAATTCCATATCTCGGGCTAGGGACCTCGTAATTTGATTCCGGGTATATGCCCAAGTCCCAAATCACGATACGGACCTACCGAAACTGTCAAAATAGTGATCCGAGTCCGTTTGCTCAAAATGTTGACCAAAGTCAAACTTGGCCTTTTAAAGCCAACTTAAGGAACCAAGTGTTCCGATTTCAACCCAAAAACTTCCAAATCCCGAACCAACCATCCCCACAAGTCATAAATTATTAAAGCACATACGAGAAGTTTTATTTCGGGGAACGGGGTTCTAAAAGTCAAAACGACCGGTTGGGTCGTTACATTATCTCCCACTTAAATATACGTTCGTCCTCGAACGTGCTAAGGAGTGTTCCAGAGTTATCCAAAATCACTATTTTAACACCTCATGCACCTACCCGTGCTACCACACCCAGTTGAGCACATTAACTCAAGCCAATCCTAAAATTCTCCCCTTCATTTAGGCAAATAAGCCTTAGAGCCCAATTCTAACATCCAGAATTCTCCACCATGCATGTTTCCAACCTATGAATGTCGTATCAATCACTACATGATGCACCAATACAGGATTGCATACCTTTGTTGAATTTAGACCATGCACCGCATCATTCACATGACTATAATAACATCCTTTGATAACAATAGCCAAAATATCACGAATCTGATGTTCACAACACACCTCATGATACATATAAGTCCTGTTCCAACTCTTGAAATGCTTCCACGATGGAAGAAATGTGTAGAAATTCATAACTAATTGCCGAGTCAACAATTATTAAATTTCTCCTTCTGACAAGAACCATTGCCTCATTATAACCAAATAATGGTATTTTCTCTATATTACACTTCATATAATCTGATCGCACTGATCCCGAATCCAATAATCTTGCTCACCAAGTATAATCTGCTCAGGCAATAAACCACCTCAGACACGATCAAAAAGCCTCATATGATGCCACAATTACCTAATAAGCTACGGACTCGATTGCGATACACAAGGAAAATGAACTCTGGAAATGATTACTCAACCCACGTGACTAATTAGACAATTGAAAAGGTGTCATGATCCTTCCTCAGAAAATGGGACACAAAACACACAAAATAGAATATAGGTGATTGTACTCGACATCACACTGTTGCGGCATGCAACCCGATCCACACATGATACTGTTGTGGCGTGCAACCCAATCCAAACAACATACCCGTGGCGGTGTGCCACCCGATCTGCACAAAAAGAATCTATAAGAAAATACTTACCGAGCTAGAATGCTCATTACTGCAAAATATCTGAATATCGGACACAAGCACACTTAGTGCATAATATCATCCCTGGAAAGACCGACAATGCCATACGCTACAAAACTCAAGCACAACTGAGGTGCGATATATGATCTAAATCTCGAGAGCCATCCTGCTCACATAACACCATCGCTACGCGGAACCTCAACACATAAGAAATTTATCAAGCCGTTTCATAACTCACACGGCACAATATAGTATTATATGAAATAACTGACGACGAAACGACATCCAACGTCTGAATACTCCTCCATAGGGAGCTTTTAGGCTGAAATGAACACATCCGGCCTGATATAGAGCCCGTATTCATATTTAAATCCATCCACAGACCTCAAGCCGATTCTGATCACACCGTACTAGGATAATAACCTTTCAAGGATCCATAATGACCTTTTTTTCCATAAACACAAGAGCAACCATCATAACCGGAACAAACTTCCGCAGTCCACAACCAACTGAACCGAGCGCCATCTAGGCATAAATTCTCCAATTAGCGATATCGCCATAATCTTCATACTTGGTTTCAATCTTCACTCAATTAAGTGACTACATGCCACTCTTACACAATGTTTCCGTGGGAAACGCTCCCACGACCTTCCGCACCAGGTAACAAGTCTCCACATCCATGCCACCGGTCACACTAATACTGTAAAGCATATCAAGAATTCACAAATCAATACACAAGGTCTCTTACACCTGACATCAACCTTAGGTGACGCCGAAAACAATACTATCTTACTTTAAACATCTAAATCCTTTTCCTGCTCGTCCAAGCTTGTGACAACCTTGTCAATACCGAGCCGAAATCTTAAATCCTCAACTTACGAATCTCATGCTACTTAATGCACTTAATCACGCAAATACGTAGGAGTATAGGAATTCCATCATAACTCCCGAACCACTAATAGGGCAACACTTCATCATATAGCAACCTTCTACTTAACTTATTTCAAGAGAACCATTGCAACACGTGACTGAATTCCCATATCCGCAGAGAATACCGGCCCCAAATAGTGGTCTAAACCACCATAACTCTTCCGGGATCCCTCTACACATAACATGCCATAATACTTGAATTCCTCCAAATAAAATCAATTATGGTGGCCGTCTAGCCTCGCACGTACCGCCACAAATCACATGCATAACGCAACGCGCTGAAGGAATTGATCATTGCCACTATCATGCCAATTCAACCATTGTTAGCCGACCCATTTTTTCTCAATTTATTCTCCACTTGCCTTAGAAATAATAATAATAACTCAATTCATTACATCACAAACGCACTCATCCCAAGTGACCTTATTTCACGAGACCACACTGTTTCAAAACCCACAAATCATCCCATACCCCTCCTTGTGCGCACTTTTACATCTTCAACTGGTACACCCATTCTGATACTTCTTTTATGAATCCGAAGTTATTTTCTTCCGTTTCTCAAATGCTACACCACAACCTAAAGATAACGCAAAGTACTCCAAGCCCCGTTTCATAATCTGCTGCAAAAGCTCAATACTCAACAATACTACGGACTCGAGATCCTTAGACACCACACTTTAAATTTTTGAACCCACTATGACCGTTATTGAGAGTCACTTGCTCTGACTTGTTCCCATACATGATCAACTCCAAGGCCCTTCTAGCACATGGACACTTTCTCAAGGAAACACCCGACTGTCTCACTTTCCTTGTGCATTACATCTATACGAAGCATAAACTCTGAGTCTTCCCACAAACCTGAATATGAATTGATAAGGACAAATATGGCACACATTCCCCAAATCCTTTGCTCAAATTACCACCGATATTTTCTTTCCTTAGTTGTAATGACCCACCAATATACCGATAACTAGAAACCGTACAAGTTGACACTACGCAATCCAATTATAGACAGTGGGGTTCTCCCACTTAGCTTGAAGCTACAAATTAAAAAATTTTGGAATCCACCGAGATTCTTTCTTCATCGTCGACATGATCTTGCACACGCAACTTGCCAAATTTCTCAAAATTCTTCTATTAACCTTTAATAAACACTCCGAACCACTAGCCACATTTGCATATTAAATCGCTTACCGGGTAACCAGTAAAATTCTTCGCAGAAGCTTCGTCAACACCAAGCGACTGCTAACCTGCTCACATGAGATAACCCACCTGTGGAAATTATATGCCGACATATTCCAACATCGCTGCACTGAGTGCAATTACTACGAAATCAGTAGATCATCCTGAGTCCGAGCTCATTCACCAGCTGCACCAGTCCGTTCACTCCTCATGGGCGTCAATAGAGGTGCGACAATACATTCCAAACCAAAGTCATGTTGTATCCTTCTTCAAATCAAGCAACTCCCTCCTGTTGTATCCAGTCTTCCTCAATATAGCAGCTAATATTACAACTTAAGTTTGTAGACCTAGTCATTGTCCATTCTACATCCCAAATCACTCCAAACGTTCCTCAAGACGTGTAATCATCCTACCACGTAACCCATGTGCTACCTTGCACTCTCCCACTTTGGTCAACCATCTCCTTTAAGAAACTACTCTGCTTCTGTTTTCTTACACTTGGCCTTTTCGGAACCTAACCACCGCAAGGCACCTTCCACATGTCCTTCCTCATCCTTCGCTGCCCAGTTTTTGCCTTAACTCAAAATCCGTCACTGTAGCACTTGAACCAATAGCTCCTTACCAGCTTTAAACCTTTCGGACGATCATCCTTCTCGAGCCATCAATACTATGAACGCTGCTTCGCTCCTGAATCACTGCACACCACGATCTCTAACGACCTTTTCCCCTATAACAATTCCTAACACCCCATCGTGAAGGCGAGTTAAAGAAAACTATAACACCGGCGAACCTTAATGCATTTTACAAGGCGATGACACCACATCAAAATTGAGAACTCTACCACACTCGAAAATATCAAGCTTCGTTACTCCATCAACCCCAAACCTGAATATTCATAGTCCGATTGCCTTTTCTCTGCTGGAATTAAAACATAGAACCTCTGAATCATGTACTAAGAAAACCTTCTTTCAAGTCGTTTACTGCCCTGACACATAGACAAGCATTTTACCATTTCATAAACCTTATGCGATAACAACGGTCAAATCGTCATAACGATCAATGCCAAATCTCAAAACCTTATGTAGTACTGATACTTAATTTGAAATGACAGAGCGGCCTTTTGCAAGGTGACGACAATAGCCCAATTAATTACACAACAAAAAACATCCTGTACTACATCTGTAGTACCATTAAAAATTTCCTCGATCCCCAATTTATAACAAGCGCTTCACGTCGCATAAGATTGAATAGGAAGGAAATGTAGGCATAAGCCTCAAAGGAATCGAATTGCACGATGAGGAATCAAAAAGGGAAGTATTCCTAACAGCCCTATAGCCTATCGACGATAGGCACAAACGTCTTCGTACCGATCTGCAAGACTCTACTAGACTTGCTCATGACTCGTGAGACCTACGTGAACCTAGTACTCTGATACCACGTTGTCACGCCCCAAAATCCATTAAGGCCGTGATGGCACCGGACACCACTGTCAGCCAAGCCAACCATAATCAATTAACTTAATTACCCATTTTAATATTTTTGAAATCAAAATTTCTTCAATGAAATAGTAAGGATAAAACTCATAGAGTAAATGATAAATATTTTTAGCAACTAAATTTCTAAACAATTCACAACCATTCCCAAAATCCGGTGTCACAAGTGCATGAGCCTTTTTTAGGGAATTAAAATAAAATACAGCATCTGTCCAGAATACAAATTAGACAGGAAAATATAATAACTCTAAATGAGACTCTGTTAGCTGCAGATCGTAATACAGAATGCAGCTCACCTATGTCCCCACAATTATTAATCACACCTCTGCGCCCACAAGGCCACAAGACATATATGAACCTGTACAATAAAATGTGCAGCAAGTGCAGTATGAGTACGAAAATAACGTTTACCTAGTAAGTATCAAGCCTAATCTCAAAGTGGCAGAGACGAGATAGCTGACTTTGACACTCACTAAGGGTCATCAATAATAAATGGAATAAATTATAATTATTCAAATCAACATGATTCACAGAGTTAACAATAATTTTATTCAATTAGCAGAAATAATAAAAATTCTTCAAATGCAACAATTTCCAATCTATTAATTAAATCCTTCAATTTCAATAAAACTTCCAATTTATTAAATAGCTTCACAAGCTGCAATTCAATTTCAATAAATTTTCAATTTATCAAATAGCTTTGCAAGCTGCAATAAACTGTCCAAGTATCGTGTAATTTTTATTATTATCAAGCACAATTTCTGCCGAGGTCGTTCAACCCGATCCAGAGTATTGTGTACACTGCCGAGGGATGTGCGGCACGATCCATAGATGCATCTATCCTGCCGAAGCGTTCGGCCCACTCCACAAGAAAGGAGGACATTTTCTTATGTACCTCCAGAATGAGAGTATATTTATTATAAGATAAATTCAGGAGGAAGAACAATTTCTCTTAACAATTAATTAATTTAAACAAAATTTCAAGCATATGGGATTTCCATCCTTTAATATTCTTATCTAACAATTCACAACATATATATATATATATAAATATATCACATAATTTAATTAAGTAAAGACTACCATTTACA
Organism: Nicotiana tomentosiformis; assembly: GCF_000390325.3. Lineage (NCBI taxonomy): Eukaryota > Viridiplantae > Streptophyta > Magnoliopsida > Solanales > Solanaceae > Nicotiana > Nicotiana tomentosiformis. The sequence continues at coordinate 109,552,933 of NC_090820.1, forward strand.
CAATTAATTCATGCGTTTGAGTCCTAAACTACCCGCACTTTAGCATTAATAGTAGCCACGCACGGACTCTCGTCACCTCATGCATACGTAGCCCCCACAATTAGCAATAGTTATTTAATTTAATCACCTATGGGGTAATTTCCCCCTCACAAGATTAGACAAGAGACTTACCTTGTCTAAAAGTTCACTTTCCAATCACCACGTCACGTTAAATTCTCAATTCAATGCCGAAAAATCCGAATTATCCAAAAGTTATATAAAATAATTAATACACATTCAATAATTCAAAATTTATCTATTAAATAAATTACCCTATCCAAAATGGTAAAATTTCTAAAATTCACCCCGGGTCCATACCTGGATTTCTTAAATTTTCGGAGGAAATCGTTACCCATAATCTCAAGAACTCAAATATATAGTTTCCATCCAATTTCATGACCGTTTTCGTGGTGAAAAATTAAAAATACCAATTTTTTAAGTTTTCCTTCAAAACTCTAAATTTCTACAAATTTTCATGTCTAAATCCATATATAAATCATGTATTTAACTTGCAATAGGTGGGAACTAACTTACCTCCACGTTGCTAGGTGAATGGTCCTCTCAAGAAGCTCCCAAGATCGTCCAAGAATGAAGAAATGAGCAAAAATGCTCAAATCCCCGCTTTAAATATTCACTGCCTAGCGATCATCGCGCCCGCGGCAAAATCCTTCGCTCCCGCGGCTTCGCACCCATGGCAAAATTCTTCGCGCCTGCGGTGTCCGTGCATGCGATGGATTTTTCGCACCTGCGGCTTCGTACCCGCGATGGATTTTTCGCACCTGAGGCTTCGCACCCGCGATGGATGTTTCGCACCTGCGGATTCGGACCCGCGATGGATGTTTCGCACCTGCGGCTTCGCACCCGCGATGAATTTTTCGCACATGTGGCTTCGCACCCGCGATGAAATTTTCGCACTTGCGGCTTCACACCCGCGATGGATTTTTCGCAGGTGCGATCACACCAGATATCAGCTGCCTCAACTCTTCTTCAAATTCCAAATTCGATCCGTTAACCACCCGAAATCCACCCGAGGCCCTCGGGACCTCAACCAAATATACCAACAAGTCCTAAAATATCATACGAACTTATTTGAAACCTCAAATCACATAAAACAACGCTAAAACCATGAATAATGCTCCAATTCAAGCTTAATGAAACTTAAAATTTTCAACTTCTACATTCGACGTCGAAACCTATCAAATCAACTCCGATTGACTTCAAATTTTACACACAAGTCATAAATGACATAACAGAGCTATAAAAATTTTCGGAACTGTATTCTGACTACAATATCAAAAAGTCAACTCCCTTGTCAAACTTCCAAACTTAAATTCTTGTTTTAGCCATTTCAAGCCTAATTTCACTACGGACTTCCAAATAAAATTTCGATCACGCTCCTAAGTCCAAAATCACCAGAAGGAGCTGTTGGAATCATCAAAATTCTATTCTAGGATCATTTGCATATAATTCGACATCCGGTCACTATTTGAACTTAAATATTTTTAATTGTTTCATCAAAATTCCATATCTCGGGCTAGGAACCTCGGAATTTGATTTCGGACATATGCCCAAGTCCCAAATTACGATACGGACCTACCAAAACTGTTAAAATAGTGATCCGAGTCCGTTTGCTCAAAATATTGACCAAAGTCAAACTTGGCCTTTTAAAGACAACTTAAGGAACCAAGTGTTCCGATTTCAACCCAAATAATTTCAAATTCCGAACCAACCATCCCCACAAGTCATAAATTATTAAAGCACATATGAGAAGTTTTATTTCGGGGAACAGGGTTCTAAAAGTTAAAACGATCGGTTGGGTCGTTACAGATACCTCGAGAGTTCTCCATGCATATTTACTTTTGAGGCTACGAGGCGGTACCTCGGGAGTTCTCCCTTCACATTTACTTTTGAGACTACGAGGCGGTACCTCTAGAGATCTCTTTGCTTCTTTACTTCGGGACTACGAGACGGTATCTCGGGAGATCCCCTGTTGTTTACCCCTATGTTGTACTGCTATTTTTGTTGTGTTTTCCTTTTGTTAAATTCCAGTCTCTTAATATACTGTTATATTTCCCTGCTTTATTTATTATATACCAGTGGACCTGACTGACCTCATCACTACTCGATCGAGGTTAGGCTTGGCACTTACTGGGTACCGTTGTGGTGTACTCATGCTACTCTTCTGCACATGTTTTGTGCTTTTTATGAGCCCCTCTATTAGCTGAGAGTGCTTGCTGCTGTACGGAGACTTCAAGGTACATTTGCCGCGTCCGCAGACCTCGGAGTCACCCTCTATTCTCCCCTATGTCATTTACCTTCCGTATTTTTTTATTAGACTCCGGTGTATATAAATTCTAGTTTCCTTCTGTAGCTTGTGACTTATGATGTTTTGGGTTTTGGAAAGACTGTGTATTTATAGGGTATTGGCTATTGTACACGTCGAGCGGCATTGTTACTAGTAATTCAGTTATCCATTGCTGTTAGTTGCCAAGTTTTACTTTCGTTTTATTATTTTTCGTAATTTGTTAGGCTTACCTAGTCGTCGAGACTAGGTGCCGTCACGACGTTATACAAATGGAGTTTGGGTCGTGACACATACCTTGAAGTCCCATTCCTTAATTCATGTTATCACTATTTAGTCTTTCGGACAACATTGTATTTGACTCAAATCTCGTATTTAGCACTTTACAGAGCTCATGCACTCGGTGACACCAGATTTTGGGGTGGATTTAAGTTGTATTGATATTTAGACTTCAGTGATTTATATTATTCTGCATTTGAGATTATTTAGTACCGTTATTGAATTTTGCTTATGCATATTAGTTGTTGGCTTGCCTAGCAAGCAGTGTTAGGCGTCATCACGGTTCCAGTGGAATTTATGATCGTGACAAAACTTTTTGAAAAATAAGTTGATCATACTTCTTTAAAATATTTTTTGAATTTTTATTCCGTCATACCATATAGAAGCTGACGAAATGTGAAAGGGTGACCGAGTTGATTGAGCAGGAGATCCCCAAATGGGAGGTCGCAGGTTCGAAACCCCCTGCATGCTTTCTCGGTCGAGCTTGTTGCATGAGCTTGTCTAGTGGGGTTTACCTCTTCAGCGTAGATTGCAAGTTATTGCATTGAAGCGAGATTTACCTGGAGCGCACCCGAAAAATAGCTGCTGCGAGTTCCCTAGTTTACAAAAATATATGAAATTTATAATATTGAAAAATAAAATAAATTACCTGGTAGTATATATTAAAAGAATAAAATAAGTAAGTAACGTAGTAACATAAACATTTTTATCCTGTTAGCACATATAACTTCAAACTCTTTCCTAAATTACATGATTACGATGAGACGCAAATAAATCCACACGAACTTCCCATGGACACTTTGGTGAACATAACATTTCCAAGAATGGTTAACATTTGAGATTATTTGTTTCGTTTTAAATCATGAAATCGACTACCACAGTTTGAATTAATTGTCATTTATTATTGATTCAAAATTAACCGCTTTTATCCAAGAAGAATGTAAATATTAGTTTTAAAAAGGTGATTTCTCATCTGATGTTGAAACTAGTTCCCGAGATCGTATTTAAATTGAAGGAAATATGAGAGTTTGATTATTTATCTGACTTTGACACTTGGAATTTTTTCTTCAGCTATCGTGATCAAATTCTTTTTTTTCATTAAGAGTTATTCCATTTGTATTAAGTCTTGTCTCATTCATATATGTCATACCCTTTATTTTTCCAACTTTTCTTGTTCCCCAACACTTATTCATTTCTTAAGCCTTAGAACATCATTTCTAGATGACCATTTTGACATAACGTGCTTCAAATATAATCTAATGAATACACACGGAGAGATCGAGATATTACAAATACATATGAAATACAATATTAAGAAATGTATATATTGGAGACATCATATACTAAAAGACATGTTAGTCCCGCCAATATTGATGTATTTGTAAATAATAATTCTGCAAAATATAAGTTAACGTAATAAAACAGTAATTAATTCGAGCCCACTGAATTCACATTGTTTCCTTAAGGAATTTAATCCCCTCCTAGTACCCAAGGTAATGGATTATTTCCTCCCAGGATAGAACGAATCACACACTGGTGTAGCGGTACTTCAAACCCCAGTGTTTCAGCGAACACAAAGTTCGGTAGCAAATCACTTTTACAGTTGCTTTGTTTGAAGTTAAAACAATGCAGAACGAAGGAGCAGAAACTCAGAAAATCGTATGGAAATGCTGAGAGGAAGGAGTGCAATGTATAGCCAAATCTGTTGAGCGATTTTCAGTTTGTTGGTCTTGTGTGTTGTGTGTGTCTTTCTTCAACAGCTGCTGCACATATATATAGCAGCCAGTGTTGAAGAAGACCAATCGTCCACCCTCCATGGTGGAGCAAGCATTAGCTTGTTTGTGGAGCAAGCACATTCATGGTGGGAAGAGCATTAGGCGGCTACCAAATGGTCAATACACGGATTGAAAAATATCCGTTACAAATGCGGATAATCTTACGTTAATATTTACTATTAACAAATAAATTTGGTCCAAAAAATTAATCAATCAATCATTTGACCAAATCCAAATCCAAATCCAAATCCAAATCCAAAGCCGAAGCCGAAGCCGAAGCCGAAGCCGAAGCCGAAGCCGAAGCCGTAGCCGTAGCCGAAGCCGAGCCGAGCGAGCGACGACGACGACGGCGCAAGGCTTGCTTTCTTCTTAACTCTTTAAGAGCTACAAGAAGAGCAATTATATATATACCCATCAAAAATCTTTTCCTCTTCCAATATGGGACAATGTCTCATTGTCAAGAGGGGAAAACTTAAAATTTTACTCAAAATTTCATTTTCCCTCCATTTTCCATTCACCCTCATTTTAAGACTATTTCATCTTAAAAACAAAACCTCAACAATCCCCACATGAATGGGGAATGGCTATATCACGGAAGTATGCATGGAAAAACTGTGTGATTTACAAGCAAGGATTAATCGCATCTGGATAAGTAGGTTTTCCTTTGAACTTTCCGTAGTAAACTTATGTCGGATATACTCGGTCAATCGGTAGATTTGATATCTTTGAACCGTCGATCTTTGGTGTATACCTAGACAACCATAAGTCACACAATCAACCCTTAACCGTCTTTGGTTCTCATTGTTGTGTTCGTTTCAGCCATGAACACCGCCTGGTTTCATAAGTGCGTAGAGAACTGGCCTTACAAAGTTCTCCTTGAAGCGGCTAACACTTCACACTTACATAGGTGATTCCTAAACGTGTCATCCTGTAGATACACTATTTGATATACCCTGTATCAAATTTAGAAATCATTAAAAAGCCTTAATGCTTTATCCTTAGTACTGAACATTGTCTCATCACGAGAACGGACTAAAATTTTATTTGACAATGTTGAACCGTCATTAATGACTTTGTTTGTTCTCCTTGAACCTAGATCTTAGGATCTCCAGTCTTCTAGGTAGAGTTACCACCACAATGACTTATTCTCGGCCATAGCCCCATTCCCCTTGATGATTTCTCAACTATCTCTCTAGTTAGGCCTTTTGTAAGTGGATCTGACACATTATCACTTGACTTTACATAGTCAATCGTGATAATTCCTCTAGAGAGTAATTGCCTAACGGTTTTATGTCTTCATCGTATATGACGAGATTTACCATTATACATAACGCTCCCAGCTCTTCCAATAGCCGCTTGACTATCATAATGTATGCATATTGATGCCAACGGTTTGTGCCAAAATGGAATGTCTTCCAAGAAATTCCGGAGCCATTCAGCTTCTTCACCGGCTTTATCTAAGGCTATGAATTCAGCCTCCATTGTAGAGCGGGCAATACATGTTTGTTTGGACGACTTCCAAGATACCGCTCCTCCACCAATAGTGAATACATATCCACTTGTGGACTTAGAATCAGTTGAACCGGTGATCCAATTTGCATCACAGTATCCCTCAATCACCGCAGGGAAATTACTGTAGTGCAATTCAAAGTTTTGGGTATGTTCTAAATATCCCAAAACTCGTTTCATTGCCATCCAATGAGATTGGCCTGGATTGCTCGTATATCGACTCAGTTTACTTATAGCACAAGCTATATCTGGTCGTGTACAATTCATGATATACATTAAGCATCCCAACACACGAGCATAATCCAATTATGATATGCTTTGGCCTTTGTTCTTTGCTAATGCAAGATTCACGTCAATTGGAGTCTTTGCAACTTTAAAGCCCAAGTGCTTGAATTTTTCAAGTACTGTCTTAATATAATGAGATTGTGACAATGCCAGACCTTGAGGAGTCTTATGGATCTTAATTCCTAGAATTAAATCAGCAACTCCCAAGTCTTTCATATCAAACTTGCTATTGAGCATACGCTTAGTAGCATTTATGTTGGCAATGTCATTACTCATTATCAGCATATCATCCACATATAGGCAAACAATGACTATGTGATTTGGAACATTTTTAATGTACACACATTTATCACATTCATTTATCTTAATACCATTTGACAACATTGTTTGGTCAAATTTCGCATGCCATTGTTTAGGTGCTTATTTTAGTCCGTAAAGAGACTTAACAAGTCTACATACCTTCTTTTCTTTACCTGGAACCACAAACCCTTCAGGTTGTTCCATGTAAATTTCTTCCTCCAACTCTCCATTTAAGAAGGCCGTCTTAACATCCATTTGATGAATTTCAAGACCATACACTGCAGCTAATGCTACTAACATCCGTATGGACGTAATTCTTGTAACTGGAGAGTATGTATCAAAGTAGTCTAGACCTTCTCGTTGTCTATACCCTTTGACTACGAGCCTTGCCTTGAATTTATCAATAGTGCCATCATCTTTGATTTTTCTCTTAAAAATCCATTTAGAACCCAAAGGTTTATTTCCAGGAGGAAGATCAACCAATTCCCATGTATGGTTGTTCAATATGGATTCTATTTCACTATTGACTGCCTCTTTCCAAAACAATGATTCCGAAGAAGTCATAGCTTCTTTAAATGTTTGAGGCTCATTCTCCAATAAGAAAGTCACAAAATCTGGTCCAAATGAAGTAGACGTTCTTTGACGTTTACTACGTCTTGGATCCTCCTGATTACATGTACTTTCTTTTGTTTCTTCTCGAGGTCATTTAGATCCTTCACCAAACGACTCACATTCCTTTTTATACGGATATATATTTTCAAAGAACTCAGCATTATCTGATTCTATAACCGTATTATTATGAATGTCGGGATTTTCTGATTTATGAACCAGAAATCGATATGCTTTACTATTTGTCGCATATCCTATGAAAACACAATCAACGGTTTTCGGTCCTATCTTTACCCTTTTGGGTTTAGGAACTTGCACTTTTGCCAAACACCCCCACACTTTAAAGTAATTCAAGTTGGGCTTCCTTCCTTTCCATTTTTCATATGGAATGGATTGTGTTTTGCTATGGGGCACTCGATTTAATATTCGATTAGCCGTAAGAATGGCTTCCCCACAAGTTCTGTGGCAAACCAGAACTTATCAACAACGCATTCATCATCTCCTTTAATGTGAGATTCTTTCTTTCCGCAATCCCATTAGATTAGGGCGTGTAAGGGGCTGTTGTTTGATGAATAATTCCATATTCTAAACATATTTCTTCAAAAGGAGATTCATATTCACCACCCCTATCACTTCTTATCATTTTTACTTTCTTGTTAAGTTGCGTTTCAACTTCATTTTTGTATTGCCTGAATGCGTCTATTACTTCATCTTTACTATTCAGTAAGTAAACATAGCAATATCGAGTACTATCGTCAATAAAAATTATGAAATACTTCTTTCCACCGCGAGATGGTATTGACTTCATGTCACAAATATCTGTGTGAATTAAGTCTAAAGGATTTGAATTCCTTTCAACTGACTTATAAGGATGTTTAACATACTTAGATTCCACACATGTTTGACATTTTAATTTTTCGCATTCAAACTTGGGCAGTACTTCCAAGTTAATCATTTTTCGCAAGGTTTTATAATTGACATGACCCAAACATACATGCCATAAATTATTTGACTCAAGTAAGTAAGAAGAAGCTGAAATATTATTATTGTTTTCCACAACCATTACATTCAGATTGAAAAGGCCCTCGGTGAGGTAACCTTTTCCTACAAATATTTCATTCTTACTAATGACAACCTTGTTGGACACAAAAATGCACTTAAAACCGTGCTTAACAAGAAGTCCAGTAGAGACTAAATTTGGGAACATGAAGGACATTGTTCAAAGTCATGACCTTGCCAGAAGTTATTTTCAGAAATATCTTCCCATATCCTTCAACTTTTGTTGTTGAAGCATTTCCCATATAAACTGTCTCTCCGGGTCCAGCAGGAGCATAAGTAGCAAAAGCTTCTCTAACTGCACAAACATGGCGAGTGGCTCCTGAATCAAACCACCACAGTTTAGGATTTCCCACCAAGTTACATTCAGAAAGCATGGCACACAAGTTATCAACATCACCATGGTTTACTACCATGTTTGCTTGACCCCTTTTCTTGTCTTTCTTCGGAGCACGACACTCCGTAGATTTATGTTCGATTTTTCCACAGTTGTAGCAGTTTCCACTGAACCGCTTCTTGCTTGGGTTGTATTTCGGACCAGAAGCCTTCTTCCTCTTTTTGTTAGCTTCAACAATATTTGCTCCCATTATTGTTGAATTTCCATGGCCTCTCCTTTCAGCAACTTTATTGTCCTCTTCGATTCTCAACCGAACAATGAGATCTTCAAGGGACATTTCCTTTCGTTTGTGTTTCAAATAATTTTTGAAGTCCTTCCACAACGGAGGCAACTTCTCAATCATTGCTGCTACTTGGAATGCTTCGTTGATGACAAGACCTTCAGCAAGTAGATCATGAATAATCACTTGCAATTCCTGGACTTGGGTAATAACAGACTTGCTATCTACCATTTTGTAGTCCAAAAATTTTGCGGCAACGAATTTCTTCATCCCGGCATCTTCAGTTTTATATTTCTTTTCAAGCGCATTCCACAATTCTTTTGACGTCTCCACGCTACTGTATACATTATACAGATTATCATCCAGTCCGCTAAGAATATAATTCTTGCATAAAAAATCAGAATGCTTCCACGCTTCAATCACGAGAAAGCGTTCATTCTCTGGAGTTTTATCTGGCAGATCAGGAACATCTTCCTTGATGAACTTCTGTAGACATAACGTAGTTAAGTAGAAGAACATCTTCTGCTGCCAGCGCTTGAAATCAATCCCGGAAAACTTTTCGGGTTTTTCTGCCGGTGCCAATGCCAGTGTTCGGCTTGTCGATGCGTTGGCAGTCACCATCGGAACAGCTTGGTTTTCGCTTTCAGTCGTCATTTTTCTGTAAAAGAATGACACAAACAAACGTTTAATAAACGTTTTTAAACTGGAGTAAAAATCACGTAGATTTTAATCTTCCAACAAAACGCCACGAAGGCTTTACTCTCCAAAACGGGAGTACACAAAACCACAAAGGTTTTAGTTTGCAGAATAATAAGAATAACACAAATACAGAAATAAATATTAAATTCCTTAAGAATGTTAGTCCCGCCAATATTGATGTATTTGTAAATAATAATTCTGCAAAATATAAGTTAACGTAATGAAACAGTAATTAATTCGAGCCCACTGAATTCACAGTGTTTTCTTAAGAAATTTAATCCCCTCCTAGTACCCAAGGTAATGGATTATTTCCTCCCAGGATAGAACGAATCATACACTGGTGTAGCGGTACTTCAAACCCCAGTGTTTCAGCGAACACAAAGTTCGGTATCAAATCACACTTACAGTTGCTTTGTTTGAAGTTAAAACAATGCAGAACGAAGGAGCAGAAACTCAGAAAATCGTATGGAAATGCTGAGAGGAAGGAGTGCAATGTATAGCCAAATTTGTTGAGCGATTTTCATTTTGTTAGTCTTGTGTGTTGTGTGTGTCTTTCTTCAACAGCTGTTGCACATATATATAGCAGCCAGTATTGAAGAAGACCAATCGTCCACCCTCCATGGTGGAGCAAGCATTAGCTTGTTTGTGGAGCAAGCACATTCATGGTGGGAAGAGCATTAGGCAGTTACCAAATGGTCAATACACGGATTGGAAAATATCCGTTACAAATACGGATAATCTTACCGAAGCCGAAGCCGAAGAGCGACGACGACGACGGCGCGAGGCTTGCTTTCTTCTTAACTCTTTAAGAGCTACAAGAAGAGCAATTATATATATACCCACCAAAAATCTTTTCCTCTTCCAATATGGGACAATGTCTCATTGTCAAGAGGGGAAACTTAAAATTTTACTCAAAATTTCATTTTTCCTCCATTTCCCATTCACCCTCATTTTAAGACTATTTCATCTTAAAAACAAAATCTCAACAAGACATACTAATATAATATAATTAATAGAAATTATTGGGAGTACATGCAGTACATACCATCATTGAAACAAAATACTAAAAACAAAAAAACAAAAAAATAAAGCACATGCCAATAATATAAATGTAAAATTTAATGTTTTTTTGGTATCTTGATATGATTCATTCACGAAGCATTAGGTGCGTTATTTGTATTCTTTGGAGAGACTTGTGACGAGGATGAAGCTTCATTTTCTAGCCGCACCAAACGGCTCTTTAGTTTAAAGACAGTGACATTCAACCAAGCTTCAAATTTGGCCACTTCATCTGCATTGAGTTTGTCAATAGACTCCCACCAACCTATTTGTCTAGTCGCATTAATTTGGTCAAGTAAAAGCATTTGATCAATCGCAGCTTTTTCTCTTGTATCATATTCTTTAAGCATATTGATGCTTTGGTTGATATTGTTTCGAGCATGACTAGCAATAACTTGTGCATTGTCACTTAATTCTACACTAGGATTCGTGAGAATCTTTTGGCGCCCCGTAGTCTTCTTATCCTCCATTGCTAAAAGATATAAAATAAAGTCTACTGATCAATTGTTTTCAAGAATGTGCTTATAAGAAATGAAGTATCATGAGTATTTATATACAAGAATTAAGAATTTCTTCATTATGGTAAGGGAATTTCTAACCAAATTGCAATTGGAAGTAATATTTTCAGCATTTTGAACATTATAGTAGAAAATTTAAATTATTGATAGTTAAAATATGATTTGCATATCAGTAACATCAATCAAATCTAAAATTTTAAGTTAAAAAGGTAAATGGTTTTAATATACTTAATGAAATTTACTAAATAGTTATTAACAATTGTGAACATCATTTACCAACCAAAGTCTTCCAAATCTTTTATAGCAACTAAATCAAATTCTCTAATTGTACAAACAGAAATAAATTTACCATTTAACTTAAAAATAAGAAATTGTACCAATGTACTTATGGAAATTCATTGAGTGCTCGTAGACCAGAGTCAATATAATTAGTAGAGATATAAACTATATCAAAGTTTTTTAAATTTTAAACATAAAGAGATCCTTAACAAGGATTAACATCAATATAATGAAATTACCTTGAATATAATTGGAAATTTAATTTGAATAGTAAATTTTTAATGAATAACAATAATGAAATCAGACTCTCAACATGCATTAATTGTAACTAGATCTGAAATTTAACTTGTATTAGAAATTATTTTAATGTGCTTACAGAAGTAACTCTGAATGTAGCTAAAACAGATCGAAAAACTTTCAGATTTTACGATTAAATTTTTTCGGAAAAGCATTTACATCAATAAAAAAATGAATCTTAATTTGAAAAGGAAAATGTTAAATATTACAAAGATGGACACAAATTGCATATACTAAAAAGTTCTTAAATTTATAAAATCAAATTAGTTAAAATATCTCCACCATATATCACGCGAAATGCTAAAAGTTTCATTACTAGAGAACCTAATATTGGTACTCAACTTTTAAAAAATTGAGTAACATCAATATTCAAATTTAATTGAAGCATCACATTACCAATAACATTATAAAGAGGTGAATTAATAAGCTAGTCCAAATAAAATTATATAATTAAACTGTAAATTCAATTACTTCTACATTAATGGGACTAAAAAGTTAAAAATTCCATTTATGGTGATTGATTGTAAAGACATCCTTATCTTAGGATTAATAGATATACCTAGTTTAATTAGAAAAACAATTGCAAATTCTATGAAAAATTGCTATTCATTGGATCTGGAAATCGTATTAAATCACAAAAGGGACTTGAATAAAATCATTGTTTTACAAAGAACACAAATCTATTGTTTAAAGTTTTGATAGGATGTCGTAAAAGTTCTTAATCTTAGAAGATCCAAGTGAAACAAAAACTAATATTAAAAAGTAAAAAAGAGAGACTTGTACATTATGTATATATGAATAAATAATGAAAACGTCGTTCGCACGCACCTGGGAAATTAATAAGATATTTTGATCTTTCAGGCTGCAAAAGATAACAAACTTTATGATAAATATGTCTTCTTATCATCGCTTTCTTGTTTGCAGGTATGAACGGCTTCCTGAGATCAAGTAAAAAAATTTAGAATGAGCAAAATTTAAAATTATCTTGAATAATGTGAAGGAAAAAGTATAACTTCAACTTTATTCTCTTGAATAATGCGCATTTTATTAACGCTTAAGGGGAAGAAGTGATTTTTATAGTTACAAATATACAGTTAATCAATGATTAATTAGCAGACAACTGTATATATTTACTATTAAAATTAACACAATGTATCTTATATCGGATTACAAAAGAGTCAACATATTTATGTCATTCTTATTGAAATTGATGTTCTTGGTAGGCTCGTGAAGTAACTCCCTATATATAGTTAGAATACTAGTATAACGACCCGACTTGTCGTTTTAAGAATTTATGCCTCGTTCATTGACTTAAGGTCTCGAGCAGTTTCGTAATATGTATTATGACCCGCGGGTGTGGTCGGGTTTGATTTTAGGAAGATTCGGGATTAAATTGAAAGAATAATTCTCATTTTTGAAGCTTAAATGAAAAGAGTTGACCAGAGTTGAACTTTTGAGTAAACGACCCCAGAATAGAGTTTTGATTATTTCAATAGTTTCGTATGGTGATTTTGGACTTAGGAGTATGTCCGAAAAATTATTTGGAAGCTCGTAGTTAAATTAGGCTTGAAATGGCGAAAATATGAAGTTTAAATTGGAAGTTTGACCGGGGGAGTTGACTTTTTGATATCGGGGTCGAAATCCAGTTCTGAAAATTTTTATAGGTCTGTTATGTCATTTTTGACTTGTGTGCAAAATTTGAGGTCAATCGGACTTGATTTGATAGGTTTCGGCATCGAATGTAGAACTTGAAATTTCTTAGTTTCATTAAACTTGAATTAGGGTATGATTCGTGGTTTTAGCGTTGTTTGATGTGATTTGAGGTTTCTACTAAGTCCGTAATATATTTTGAGACTTGTTGGTATGTTCGGACGGGGTCCCGAGTGGCTCGGGTGAGTTTCAGAAAGGGTCACTGGTATCAAAAGGCAAGAATTTCCTTTCATGTATCTAGGTCGTCCCATATTTTACTCGAGGAGAAAGATGGAGTACTATCAAGGTTTGATCACTAAAGTACTGGACAAATTACAAGCATGAAAGGGGAAGTTGCTTTCTATAGGTGGCAGAGCAGTCTTGATTGCTCATGTACTGCAGAGTATGCCCATACACTTGCTCTCAGCAGTCAATCCTCCTAACTATGTTATAAAGAAGTTGCACAAAATATTTGCATAGTTTTTCTGGTGCAGTTCAGTAGGAGGCAGTCGCAGGCACTGGGCATCTTGGAACACATTGTGTATGCCATATACTGAAGGTGGAATTGTCTTTAGACCTTTGCACGATGTATCTAAGGCACTGTTCTGTAAAGCATGGTGGAACTATCGAACCAAGCCAAGTTTGTGGAGCTCATTTATGAACCAGAAATATTGTAAGAAAATGAACTCAGTGATTGTGTCATGGAGGAAAGGATCTCATGTATGGCGGAAGATGATAGAGTGTAGGGATTTAATCGAGCACCAAATAAAATGGCATCCAAAGATGGGATCGTCACTCTTTTGGTATGACAACTGGATAGGTCTAGGGGCATTGTACTTCATTATTCCACAAGATATTGGGATTGATGAGTCCATTCACAATGTATGGGATGTGGTCAAATAGGGTTGTTGGAATGTAGATAAATTGCTGGAGTTACTACCTGAGGAGTATGCTATGCATATTGTGGAAAACATCAAGCCACCTTCTGTAAATGAGGCACTTGATGTGCCTTACCGGATGTTGGAATCTAGAGGTTATTTAAGTGTTGGAACTGCATGGGAGTATTTGAGAAGAAGAGATGAACCAAGGGTGGCGTACAAGATGATTTGGGTGAAGGGTCTTCCATTCAAAATTGCATTCTTCATTTGGAAAGTTTGGAAGGCAAAACTGCCTCTAGATGACTTCATGAGGAGGCTGAAATATTTTATGCCCCCTAAATGCTGGTGCTGCACATAGCCCAAGGAAGAAACTCTTCAGCATTTGTTCTTCAATTCAGAGACTGCAAGAGATGTTTGGATATATTTTCTATCGAGGGCAGGTATCATGCTATCACCAAATGTTGGACTGTCAAGGTGTGCGATTAACTCAAACCAATTATGCAGGCTTTACCTTCCTGTGAAGTATGAGAATTATGGAAGAGAAGGAATAGCATGAAATATGGTGATGCTGTCTCAACTAGTCGTGTTATATACCAAGTTTCATCGACTCTTCAAGCACTTGTGAAAGTAAGGAAACCAGGAGTGCATAACGTCCCACATAAATGGCATGAACTATTAGCAATGATGGAGAACTATACACCTAGATTAAAGGTTGACAAAGTGCTTTGGGAATTCCCAGGAGAAGGCTGGATTAAAGTGAACACAGATGGTGCTTCGAGAGGGAATCCTGGAAGGAGTGCAATTGGATATTGTATAAGGGATGAATGTGGTAATATTGTGTTTGCATTAGGGAAGGAGATAAATAAAACTATAAATACTGAAGTAGAGGCAGTGGATATTGTAAAAGCACTGAGATTTTGTAGATTGCAGCAGTACTCCCAGGTGTGTATTCAGACTGATTCAATTCTTATGAAGAAAATTATGGATGGACTGTGGAAGCCACCTTGGTGTATAGCTGATCATGCGGAGGAGATTGTGTAGTTGTTTGAAGGGAGCAACTATGTGGTGTCGCACATCTTTAGAGAAGGGAATAAATTGGCTAACCATCTTGCCAATTAAGCATTAGATACTGGTGACATTGAATGCCAAGATTTTTGGTAACTTGATATTCAAGGAAGAAGGATAGTGAATGAAGATAAGTTGCAATGTCCATATTTGAGGGTAAAGGTCGCCAAGAACTAAGGAGTGAAGTGCTAAGGAGGGGCAGGAGACAAGAGTTTTTACTCGATCAACATATTCAAATTCTAAGGGAGGAGGCTATGTTGATCACAAATTTTACTAACATTGTTTTCTATTTTGCAGGAAAAGCTACTGTATCTATGCTCTATTCTTTGAGGAACTCCCAGTTGGTTGTATTAGTACTTAGTACTCATTCCACTGGGAGGGAATTGAAGATATGCACAAGCGTAGCAGTAAGGAGGATCACATTGATGAGCACACTGTTGCACAGAATTTGTGTGTTCTACAGTTGCTTTAGGCAATTGAATTTGGGTATAAATGGGGTGTTATGGAATGCGAGACAAATACAGTGTGACATCTCAAAGACACAGGAAATAAGATCCATGAGAATTCAATTGGATAATCAATGGAAACCACTCGCAAAGTTCATTCAAAAATATTGGTTTGGCTGTGTATAACTCTGGTGCACGGGGAAAAATGTGACATTACTGTGGCTATGCCTTATCTATTGATAAACCTTTAATTGGTGGTATTAATACACAGTACTCATTCCATTAAGGAGAAGTCATGGTTAAGCACAAGCATAACGGCTAACAAAGAACACGACCAGCAGGAGCAAGAAAATGACGAGTATATGCAAGAAAATGACGAGCTACCCTGTTTTAGGATGTGCATAAACTCATACTGCGGCTGGTTTGATTTTGGAGACTTAATCTGTGAGAGCTATGACAACATAGTAAAAGGAAGTTGTTGCACAACTATATGGCTCGAGCAGGAGCTATATAACAAACTGGAATTTCGGCTCCAAATCTGGAATGCAATCATACTTGTATCGAATAGAAGTGTGCATTGGCAATATTTGATCTTTGCAAATAACTACAGAATACCACACGTAATAAGCACCAAACAGTGCAACACCACCATTGTGCAAAAATACTAGACTGTAGCTTCTACAGAGGATACAATTGTTTCTGTGTTATTTTATGACAAGGCAGGTGTTATACTAATTTGTTCAAATCAAAAGAAAGAAATCATTGGGTGAAATTGGTGTGGCAGATGCAACGGTACTGAAATACGAAGAAATAGCGACGCAACAATCATACAACAAGGCAGTGTCAATTAGACCGCTGAAGAATGGGCCATGTTCGACTGAATGTTTGGACTACATGTGCTGGGAAGACTTGGTTATGAGTTTACTGGACGCACAATGAGAGAATTCAAGGACGATGCAGCACACACGTACACGTTCGAAGAACAAGCTGTACTATTTTTTGCACAACTATCAACTGCCTCTGTTATTACGTAGTATACAACAAGTGCACACAATTGGAAGATATCACTACACTCCTCAGCAACTTCAATGGACTATTCGACCTGTTGTACTTATACTGTGGAGCTGATTTTTCAATCACTGAATGCGCTAGATATGGCACTTCTAATCCTTGAGATGAGTCATGGCCACGTAGCTGAGTTTTGTACAAACTGTACCACAGAAAAATGGATTGCAACCAAAGAAAACAAGTATTCTTTACAAACAAAGTTGCAGGAGGTTTTCAGCCCCAATGTGAAGATGTTCGTAATGATTTGCTTGATTCGGCAACATTTGGACGTTCCAAATTACTACCTTCTTAGTTCGCATTTACTATCACGCTACTCCTACATTGTATTTCGTAGTAGTAGCCATTAGTTTTCTTTTATTATTTTTTGTCTGATTTATTTGAACAATTTGTAATTTTGGCCCAATATGGGAATTATTAATTAAAATAGCTACTAGGTGTCGCATTCCTTAGCAAGTTCACTGGCTTTCTTGTATAAGCCTGATCGATGTTCAGAGAATATGGTGCTCCGATCTTTGTCCTTCTCTATTTTTGACAATGGAGTCGTTTAGCGCGCTGCAGTATTCTTATCCTCCATTGCTAAATAGTTTTCAAGAAATGTTACTTACAAGAATTAGTATATCATGAGTATTTATACACATATACCAAGAATTTCTTCATAAAGGCAATTGAATTTCTTACCAAATATTGCAATTGGAAGTAAAATTTTCATCATGTTGAAAATTATAGTAGAAATTAAATTATTGATAGTTAAAATATGATTTGCATATCAGTAACGTCAATCAAATCTGAAATTTTAAGTTAAAAAGGTAAATGGTTTTAATATACTTAATGAAATTTACTAAATAGTAATTAACAATTGTGAACATCATTTGATGGAACATCATTTACGAACCAAAGTCTTCCAAATGTTTTATAGAAACTAAATCAAATTCTCTAATTGTACAAACAGAAATAAATTTACCATTTAACTTAAAAATAAAAAATTGTACCAATGTACTTATGGAAATTCATTGAGTGCTCGTAGACCAGAGTCAATATAAGTAGTAGAGATATAAACTATATCAAAGTTTTTTAAATTTTAAACATAAAGAGATCCTTAACAAGGATTAACATCAATATAATGAAATTACCTTGAATATAATTGGAAATTTAATTTGAATAATAAATTTTTAATGAATAACAATAGTGAAATCAGACTCTCAACATGCATTAACTGCAACTAGATTTGAAATTTAACTTGTATTAGAAAATATTTTAATGTGCTTGCCGAAATAAGCCTGGATGTAACTGTCACGACCCAAAATCTATTAAGGTCGTGATGGCGCCAGACACCACTGTCAGGCAAGCCAACAATACAAACTTCACTTAATTAACCAATTAGTATTTTTGAAATCAAAATTTCTTCAATGAAATAATAAAGATAAAACTCATAGAGTAAATGATAAATATTTTTAGCAACTAAATTTCTAAACAATTCACAACCATTCCCAAAATCAGGTGTCATAAGTGCATGAGAATTTACTAGGGAATTAAAAATAAAATACAGCATCTGTCCAGAATAGAAATTAGACAGGAAAATATAATAACTCTGAACGAGACTCTGTTAGCTGCGAATTGTAATATAGAATGCAGCTCACCTATTTCCCCACAATTATTAACCACACCCATGCGCCCACAAGGCTGCTATACATATATGTACTTGAACAATAAAATATGCAGCAAGTGCAGTATGAGTACGAAAACAACGTGTACCCAGTAAGTATCAAGCCTAATCTCGAAGTGGTAGAGACGAGATGGTCGACATTGACACTCATTATGGGTCAATAATATTAAATAATTATGAAATAGAATTATTTATATCAACTGATTCACAGAGTTAACAGTAATTTTATTGACCAGTAGAAATAATTAAATTCCTTCAAATGCAACAATTCTCAATATATTAATTAAATTCCTTCACTTCAAATAAATTTTCAAATTTATCAATTAGTCTCATTTACAGGAATAACAATAATTCTTATCAAGCAGGAATAATAATTCAATAAATTCCAAAGATTTCCAATTTATCAATTAGCTTCACAAGCTGAAATAAACTATTAAAGTATCGTGTAATTATTATTATTAAGCACGATTTCTGCCGAGGACATATGACCCGATCCAGAGTGTCGTGTACACTGCCGAGGGACGTGCGGCACGATCCATCGATGCATCTATCCTGCCGAGGCATTCGGCCCCCTCCACAAGAAAGGAGGACATTTTCTTATGTACCTCCGGAAGGAGAGTATATTTATTATAAGATAAGTTCGGGAGGAAGAACAATTTCTTTTAATAATTAATTAATTTTAAACAGAAAATCAAGCATATGAGATTTTCATCATTTAATATCTTTATCTAACAATTCACAATATATTTATATATATCAATTAATATTAATTAAACAAAAAATACAATTTACACAAGTAATTCATGCTTTGAGTCCTAAACTACCCGGACTTTAGCATTAATAGTAGCTACGTACGGACTCTCGTCACCTCGTGCGTACATAGCCCCGTAATTCGTAACAATTACTTAATTTAATCCCTATGGGGTAATTTTCCCCTCACAAGATTAGACAAGAGACTTACCTCGTCTCAAAGTCTACTTTTCGATTGCCATGTCGCGTTGAATTCTCGATTCGGCGCCGAAAAATCTAAAACTATCCAAATATTGTACAAAATAATTAATATATGCTAAATGATTCGAAATTTATCTATTAAATAAATTACCTTATCCAAAATGATAAAATTCCTAAAATTTACCCCGGGCCCACGTGCTCGGATTCTGAAAATTTTCGGATGAAAACGTTACCCATAATCTCAAGAACATAAATATATAATTTCTACCCAATTCCATAACTATTTTCGTGGTCAAAATCTCATTTTTATAAAAATATAGGTTTTTTACCTAAACCCTTGATTCCTAAGATTTACTAGTTATAATCTACCCATAATCTATGTATTTAACTCAAAGGGTAAAGAATTAACTTACCTCCAGGTTGATAGTTGAAAACTCGTCACAAAGAGCTCTGAAATCGCCCAACAATGGATGAAAAATAGAAAGAAATGGACTCAGTTTTCATCCGTTTTAAGGTTCTACCCAGACAGGTTTTTCGCACCTGCGGAAGGAGTATCGCACATGCGGCTTCCGCACCCGCGGAAATTCCTCGGAGGTGCGCATTTTCCTTCTTTTCCTAGTTCCGCACCTGCGGAAGAAATGCTCGCTTCTGCGCAGGCGCATGTGCGCCCATCCCTTTGCACCTGCGTATTTTTTCGCTTCTGTGCACAAGGCCATCGCACCTGCGGGTTCGCAGGTGCGCCAAATGCTTTGCATCGGTAATGGCTGGGTAGGCTTCTCTCGTTCGCACCTGCGATTGGTGGCTCGCACCTGCGAGTTCACACCTGCGGCTTTCCAAGCGCAGGTGCGATTATGACAGTAGCTGGGAGCTTCAGTCCTTGCTCAATTTTTCAAAATTGGTATGAGCCTCGTCCGGTTAACACTCGGGACCCCGGGGCCCCGCTCGAACATACCAACAGGTTTGAAATCATAAAACAGACTTGCTCGAACTCTCAAAACGCATAAAACAACATCAAATCTAAGAATCATACCCTAAACCAAATTGATTCAAACTTAAGAATTTCAAGTTCTTCAATTTACTTCTAATGCGCCGAAATATACTTAAACTACTCGGAATGACACGAAAATTTGCGTGCAAGTCTTAAATCACTATACGGAACTATTCACAAACTCGGAATTCCAAACGGACTTCAATTACTCAAAATCCTACTCCAAACCAAATTTAAAGAATTTTAAACATTCAAATAGTTGATTTTTACTAATAAGCGTCAAAGCGCTCCCGGGTTATCCAAAACCCGATTCGGACATACGCCCAAGTCCAAAATCATCATACGAACCTATTGAAACCATCAAATCCCGATTTTTCGGGGTCGTTTTCTCAAAATATTGACCGAAGTCAAACTTGTCCATTTAAAGCTAACTTAAGGAACCAAGTGTTCCGATTTCAACTCACACACTTTCAAATCCCGAACCAATCATCCCCGCAAGTCATAAATTATTAAAAACACATACGAGAGGTTTTATTTAGGGGAACGGGGTTCTAACAGTCAAAACGACCGGTTGGGTCATTACATTCTCTCCTACTTAAATATACGTTCGTCTTCGAACATGCTAAGGACTGTTCCGGAGTTGTCCAAAATCACAGTTTAACACTTCGAGCACCTACCCGTGCTACCACACCCAATTGAGCACATTAGTTCTAGCCAATCTGAAGATTCTCCCCTTTATTTAGGCGATTAAGCCTTAGAGCCCAATTCTAACATCCAGAATTCTCCACCATGCCTGTTTCCAATCTACGAACACCGTATCAATCACTACACGATGCACCAATATAGGGTTGCATACCTTGGTTGAATTTAGACCATGCACCGCACCATTCACATGATCATAATATCATCCTCTGATAACAATAGCCGAAATTTCACGAATCTGATATTCACAACACACCTCATGATACATATAATTCCTGTTCCAACTCTTGAACTGCTTCCACGATGGAAGAAATGTGTAGAAATTCATAACCAACTGCTGAGCCAACAAATTATTGAGTTTTCTCCTTCTGACAAGAACTGTTGCCTCATTATGGACCAAATAATAGTATTTGCTTTTTATTATACTTCATATAATCCGATCGTACTGATTCCGGATCCAATAACCTCGTCTCACTTAGTATAAGCTGCTCAGGCAATAAGCCACCTCAGACATGACAAAAAGTCACATATGACGCCACAATAATCTAATAAGCTACATACTCGATTGCGATATATAAGAAAAACGAACTCTGGAAAGGATTACTCAACCCACGTGACTAATTAGACAACTGAAAAGGTGTCATGAACCTTCCTCAGAAAACGGGACAAAAAACACACAAAATAGAATATAGGTGACTGTACTCGACATCACACTGTTGCGGTGTGCAACCCGATCCACACATGATACCCGTGGAGGCGTGCCACCCGATCCGCACAAAAAGAATCTATAAGAAAATACTTACCGAGATACAAAATATCCAAATATCGGACACAAACATGCTCAGTGCATAATATCATCCCTGGAAGGACCGACAGCTCCATACGCTACAAAGCTCAAGCATAACTAAGGTGTGATTATGATCTGAATCTCGAGAGCCATCCTGCTCACATAACACCATCGCTATGCGGAACCTCAACACATAAGAAATTTATCAAGCCGTTTCACAACTCACACGGCACAATATAGTATTACATGAAATAACCGATGACGAAACGACATCCAACATCTGAATACTCCTCCATAGCGAGCGGTGATGCTGAAATGAATACATCCGGCCTGATATAGAGCCCATATTCATATTCAAATCCATCCACAGACCTCAAGCCGATTCTGATCGCATCGATCTAGGCTAATAACCTTTCAAGTATCCATAATAACCCTTTTTCCCATAACATACAAGAATAGCCATCATAACCGGAACAATACTTCTACAGTCGACAACCAAATGAACCGAGCGCCCTCCAGGCATAAAATTCTCGAATCAACGATATTACCACAATCTTTATACTTGGTTTCAATCTTCACTCAATCAAGTGACTACATGTCACTCTTACACAATCTTTCCATGAGATACGCTCCCATGACTTTCCGCACCAGGTAACAAGTCTACACATCCATGCTACTGGTTATACTAATGTTGTAAAGCATATCAAGAATCCACAAATCTATACACCAGGTCTCTTACACCTGACATCGACCTTAGATGATGCCAAAACCAATACTATATTACTTTAAACATCTAAATCCTTTCCCTTCTCATCCGAGCTCATGACATCCTTGTCAACACCGAACCGAAATCTTGAATCCTCAACTTTCGAATTCCATGCTACTTAGTGCACTTAATCATGCAAATGCGCCGGAGTACAAGAATTCCATCATAACTCCCGAACCACTAATAGGGTAAACACTTCATCATATAGAAACCTTCTCTTAACTTATTTCAAGAGAACCATTGCAACATCTGACTGAATTCCCATAACCGCAGAAAATACCGGCCTCAAGTAGTGGTCTACACCACCATAAATCTTCTGGGATCCCTCTACACATAACATGTCATAATACTTGAATTCCTCCAAATAAAATCAATTACGGCGGTCGTCAAGCCTCACATGTACCGCCACAAAACTCATGCATAATTCAATGCGCTGAAGGAACTGATCATTGCCACCATCGTGCCGATTCAACCATTGTTAGCCGATCCGTCTTTTCTCAATTTACTCTCAACCTGCCTTAGAAATAATAATAGCTTCATTCATTACATCACGAACTCAAATCCGTACTCATCCCAAGTGACTTTATTTCACGAGACCACGCTATTTCAAAACTCACTAATTATCTCATATCCCTTCTTGTGCACACTTTTTACATCTTCAACCGGTACACCCATTCTGATACTTCTTTTATGAATCTGAAGTTATTTTCTTCTGTTTCTCTAATGCTACACCACAACCTGAAGATAACGCAGAGTACTCCAAGCCCCGTTTCATAATCTGCTGCAAAAGCTCTATACTCAACCATACTATAGACTCGAGATCCTTAGACACTACACTTTAAATTTTTGAATCCACTAGGACCGTTATTGAGAGTCTCTTGCTCTGACTTGTTCCCAAACATGATCAATTCCAAGGCCCTGCTAGCACATGGACACTTTATCAAGGAAATATTCGACTGTTTCACTTTCTTGTGCATTACATCTACACGAAGCATAAATTCTGAGTCTTCCAAAAACCTGAATATGAATTGATAGGCCAAATATGGCACACATTCCCCAAATACTTTGCTCAAATTACCACTGATGTTTTCTTTCCTTTGTTGCAATGACCCACCAATACACCGATAACCAGAAATGGCACAAGTTGACACTACGCAATCCAATCATAAACGGTGGGACTCTCCCACTTAGCTTGAAGCTACAATTACAAAATTTTTGGAATTCACCGAAATTCTTTCTTTATTGTTGACATGATCCTGCACATGCAACTCGCCAAATTTTCTCAAAATCCTTTTATTAACCTTTAATAAATACTCCGAACCACTAGCCACATTTACATATTAAATCTCTTACTGGGTAGCCAGTAGAATTCTTCGCAGAAGCTTCGTCAATACCACGCAACCGCTAACCTGCTCACAGGAGATAACCCACCTATGGAAACTACATGCTGACATATTCCAATGTCGCTGCACTGGGTGCAATTACTACGAAATCAGTAGATCATCCTGTGTCCGAGCTCATTCACCAGCTGCACCAGTCCGTTCACTCCTCATGGACGTCAACTAGAGGTACGACAATACATTCCAATCCAAAGTCATGTTGTATCCTTCTTCATATCAAGCAACTCCCTCTTGTTGTATCCAATCTTCCTCAATATAGAAGCTAATATTACAACTTAAGTCCGTAGACCTAGTCACTGTCCATTTTACACCCCAAATCACTCCAAACTTTCCTCAAGCCATGTAGTTATCCTACCACGTAACCCATATGCTACTTTGCCACTCTCCCACTTTGGTCAACCATCTCCTTTAAGCAACTACTCTGCTTCTGTTTTCTTACACTTGGCCTTTTCGAAAGCTAACCACCGCAAGGCACCTTCCACATGCCCTTCCTCATCCTTCGCTGCCCAGTTGTTGCCTTAACTCAAAATCCGTCTCTGTAGCACTTGAACCAATAGCTCGTTACCAGCTTTAAACCTTTCTGACGATCATCCTTCTCGAGACATTAGAACTAGAAACGCTGCTTCGATCCTGAATCACTGTACATCGCGATCTCTATTGACTGCTTTCCCTATACCAATTCCTAACACCCCATCGTGAAGGCGAGTTGAAGAAAATCATAACACTGGTGAACCTTAATGCATTTTACAAGGCGATGACACCACATCAAAATTGAGAACTCTACCATACTCGAAAATATCAAGCTTCATTACTCCATCAACCCCAAACCTGAACATTCGTAGTCTGATTGCCTTTTCTCCGCTGAAATTAAAACATGGAACCTCTGACTGAGAAAAACCTTCTTTCAAGTCATTTTCTGCCCTGACACATGGACATGCATTCTACCATTACATAAACACTATGCGATAACAACGCATCAATCGTCATAACAATCAATGCAAAATCTCACAACCTTAGGTAGTATTGATACTGAACTGAAACGATAGAGCGTCCTTCCGCAAGGCGACGATAATAGCCCAATTAATTACACAGGGAGAAGCATCCTGCACTACATCTATAGTACCATTAAATATTTCCTCGATCCTCAATTTATAACAAGCGCTTCACGTCGCATAAGATTGAATATGGAGAAAATGTAGGCATAAGCCTCAAAGGAATCGAATCACACGATGAGGAATCAAGAAGGGAAGTATTCCTAACAGCCCTGTAGCTTCTCGAAGATAAGCACAGACGTCTCCGTACTGATCCGCAAGACTCTACTAGACTTGCTCATGACTCGTGAGACCTAAGTGAACCTAGTGATCTGATACCATGTTGTTACGGCCCAAAATCCATTAAGGTCGTGATAGCACCGGACACCGCTGTCAGGCAAGCCAACAATACAAACTTCACTTAATTACCCATTTAATATTTTTGAAATCAAAATTTCTTCAATGAAATAATAAAGATAAAACTCATAGAGTAAATGATAAATATTTTTAGTAACTAAATTTCTAAACAATTCACAACCATTCCCAAAATTCGGTGTCACAAGTGCATGAGCATTTACTAGGAAATTAAAAATAAAATACAATATCTGTCCAGAATATAAATTAGACAGGAAAATATAATAACTCTGAAGGAGACTCTGTTAGCTGCGGATCGTAATATAGAATGCAGCTCACCTATGTCCCCACAATTATTAACCACACCTCTGCGCCCACAAGGCTGCTATACATATATGTACCCGCACAATAAAATGTGCAGCAAGTGCAGTATGAGTACGAAAACAACATGTACCCAGTAAGTATCAAGCCTAATCTCGAACTGGTAGAGACGAGATGACCGACTTTGACACTCACTATGGATCAATAATATTAAATAATCATAAAATAGAATTATTTATATCAACGTGATTCACAAAGTTAACAGTAATTTTATTGACTAGTAGAAATAATCAAATTTCTTCAAATGCAACAATTCTCAATATATTAATTAAATTCCTTCAATTCAAATAAATTTCCAAATTTATCAATTAGTCTCATTTACAGCGATAACAATAATTCTTAACAAGTAGGAATAATAATTCAATAAATTCCAAAGATTTTCAATTTATCAATTAGCTACACAAGTTGAAATAAACTATTAAGGTATCGTGTAATTATTATTATTAAGCACGATTTCTATCGAGGACGTACGACCCGATCCAGAGTGTCGTGTACACTGCCGAGGGACGTGCGACATGATCCATAGATGCATTTATCCTGCCGAGGCGTTCGGCCCCCTCCACAAGAAAGGAGGACATTTTCTTATGTACCTCCGGAAGGAGAGTATATTTATTATAAGATAAATTCGGGAGAAAAAATAATTTATTTTAACAATTAATTAATTTAAACAGAAAATCAAGCATATGAGATTTCCATCCTTTAATATCTTTATCTAATAATTCACAATATATTCATATATATAAATTAATATTAATTAAACAAAAAATACAATTTACACAAGTAATTCATGCTTTGAGTCCTAAACTACCCGGACTTTAGCATTAATAGTAGCTACATACGGATTCTCGTCACCCCGTGCGTACGTAGCCCCCGCAATTAGCAACAATTATTTAATTTAATCCCTATGGGGTAATTTTCCCTCACAAGATTAGACAAGAGACTTACCTCGTCTCAAAGTCTACTTTTTGATTACCACGTCGCGTTGAATTCTCGATTCGACGCCGAAAAATCCGAAATTATCCAAATATTATACAAAATAATTAATATATGCTAAATGATTCGAAATCTATCTATTAAATAAATTACCTTATCCAAAATGATAAAATTCCTAAAACTTACCCCGGACCCACGTACTCGGATTCTGGAAATTTTTGGATGAAAACATTACCCATAATCTCAAGAACTTAAATATATAATTTCTACCCAATTCCATAACTATTTTCTTGGTCAAAATCTCATTTTTATAAAAATCTAGGTTTTTCACCTAAACCCTTAATTTCTAAGATTTACTAGTTATAATCTACGCATAATCTATGTATTTAACTCAAAGGGTATAGAATTAACCTACCTCCAAGTTGATAGTTGAAAACTCCTCACAAAGAGCTCTGAAATCGCCCAACAATGGATGAAAAATAGAAAGAAATGGACTGAGTTTTCGTCCGTTTTAAGGTTCTACCCAGATAGGTTTTTCGCACCTGCGGAAGGAGTACCGCACATGCGACTTTCGCACCCGCGGAAATTCCTCAGAGGTGCGCATTTTCCTTCTTTTCTTGGTTCCGCACCTGCGGAAGAAATGTTCGCTTCTGCGCAGGCGCAGGTGCGCCCATCCCTTCGCACCTGCGCATTTTTCCGCTTCTGTGCACAAGGCCATCGCACCTGCTCGTTCGCAGGTGCGCCAAATACTTAGCATTTGCGATGGCTGGGCAGGCTTCTCTCGTTCGCACCTGCGATTGGTGACTCGCACCTGTGAGCTCGCACCTGCGGCTGTCCAAGCGCAGGTGCGATTATGACAGTAGCTGGGAGCTTCAGTCCTTGCTCAATTTCTTAAAATTGGTCCGAGCCTCGTCCGGATAACACTCGGGACCCCCGGGGCCCCTCCCGAACATACCAATAGGTTTGAAATCATAAAACAGACTCGCTCGAACTCTTGGAACGCATAAAATAACATCAAATCTAAGAATCATACCCTAAACCAAATTGATTCAAACTTAAGAATTTCAAGTTCTTTATTTTACTTCCAATGCGCCGAAATATACTTAAACTACTCGGAATGACACGAAAATTTGCGTGCAAGTCTTAAATCACTATACGGAACTATTCCCAAACTCGAAATTCCAAACAGATTTCAATTACTCAAAATCCTACTCCAAACCAAATTTAAAGAATTTTAAACCTTCAAATAGTTGATTTTTACTAATAAGCATGAAAATGCTCCCGGGTTATCCAAAACCGATTCGGACATACGCCCAAGTCCAAACTCATCATATGAACCTATTGGAATCATCAAATCCCGATTCCGGGATCGTTTTCTCAAAATATTGACCGAAGTCAAACTTGTTCATTTAAAGCTAACTTAAGGAACCATGTGTTCCGATTTCAACTCACACACTTCCAAATCCCGAACCAACTATCCCCGTAAGTCATAAATCATTAAAAATACATACGGGAAGTTTTATTTAGGGGAACGGGGTTCTAACAGTCAAAACGACCGGTTGGGTCGTTACAGTAACTAAAAGAGAAAAATTTTCAGATTTTATGATTAAATGTTTTTTGGAAATGCATTAACATCAATAGAAAAATGAATCTTAACTTGAGAAGGAAAATGTTAGATATAACAAAAATGGACAGAAATTACATATACCAAAAAGCTCTTAAGTTTATAAAACCAAATTAATTTTAATATCTCCACCATATATCACGCGAAATGCTAAAAAGTTTCATTACTAGAGAACCTAATATTGGTACTCACCTTTTAAAAGTTGAGTAACATTAATAATCAGATTTAATTGAAGCATCACATTACCAATAATATTATAAAGAGGTGAATCCGTGAATTAATAAGCTAGTTCAAATAAAGCTATCTAATTAAATTGTAAATTCGTTTATTTCTACATTAATGGGAATTAAAAAGTTAAAAATTTCATTTATGGTGATTGATTGTAAAGACATCGTGTTCCCGTGAATTAATAGATAAACCAAATCTAATTAGAAAGAAAATTGCAAATTTTATGCAAAACTATTTATTCATTGGATTTGGAAATCGTATTAAATTACAAAAGAGACTTGAATAAATCATTGTTTTACAAAGAACACAAATCTATTGTTAAAGTTTTGATAGGATGTCGTAAAAGTTCTTAATTTTAGTAGATCCAAGTGAAATAAAAACAAATATTAAAAGGTAAATAGAGACTTGTACATCATGAATATATGAATAAATAATGACTATCGCGCGAACGCACCTGAAAAATTAAGAAGACATTTTGATCTTTCAGGCTGCAAAAATTGATAAACTTTATGATAAATATATCTTGTTGTCATCGCTTTCTTGTCGGCAAGTATGAACAACTCCGTGAAATCAAGTAAAAAAAATTAGAATAAGCAAAATTTAAAATTATGTTGAATAATGTGAAGGGAAAATGATAATATCCACTTTATTCTCTTGAATAATGCACATTTTAATCACGCTTACGGGGAAAAAGTAATTTTATAGATACAAATATACAGCTAGTGAATGTTTAATTAGCAGACAGTTGTATATATTTACTACTATTAAAAATTAACACAATCTATCTTATATCGGATTACAAAAGAGTCAACATATTTATGTCGTTCTTATTGAAATTGATGGTTTTGGTAGGCTCGTGAAGTAACTCTCTATATATAGTTAGAATACTAGTGATTTGTCTACACTTAAGCACAACTGTGAATGACCTTACTAGATTTATTAATTAATTCTTTTCTAATATATGAATGATAATTTTTTTCTGAAGATTTTCTTTAGTATTCAAATCTTAAATTAGATTTTAAGTCATGTTAATCCATTTAATCATTGAGCTACCTTGAAATTTGACATTATAATTATAACAGTAGGTCGCCCATGGAAACGGCGACTTATTACTTTTAAAAAATTGAGCTTGTTCCTTTCGTATTTGAAATGCGGAATATTTTCTTTCAACCCAAATTTTTAACAATAGGTCGCCTGTAAGGTGAAGATATATTTTTTAATTTTTTCATAAAAATCATATAAAGAGAATTTTTTTTTAAAAAAAAATTGATCTTTTTATGGGTGTCTAATACGAAAGAAAATATATTTTGGAAAATATTTTTAGAAGAAACTTTGTTTCCTATCCAACACTCTCTAAAATTTAAAAATTACTTCAAATGGACAATCAAAAGAAAAAAAAAAAGAAAAAAAAAACGAAGGCAGTCGTTTTTCCTTTTTAAAAGTAAAATATTTTTTAAGAAAATTATTTATTGATGTTTGGTTGCTAGAAAATAGCTTTTTGTTTTTAGAAAATATTTACCAATTACGACTCTTTACTGTTTGGGGTAGGGATAAGGTATGCGTACACACTACCCTTCCCAAATCCTATTAGTGAAATTCTATTGGGTTGTTGTTGTTGTTTACTCTTTCTGAAGCCAGGATCCATTAATTAGATAGAATATCTGTTCGGGCTTTATCCATACACTCTAGCTAGTCCACTCTAGTTGTCTTTCTACACTCTTAAAAAGATATATGTAGACACATATATAACTACATACAAACATATATAACTACATACAGAGAATGTTTGAAAAATTAATTCAAAAAAAAACTTAATTTAGAATATGTCACGATCCAAAATCCCACCACAGACGTCGTGATGGCACCTAGTCTCTAAGACTAGGTAAGCCGAATTCAAATACATTTTGAAACCATTTTTTTTTCTTGAATTAAATAAGTAATCAAAACTTACAGCGAAATAATTAAAAATATACAACCTCCCAAGACTGGTAGTACTGAGTCACGAACTCTAGCTGAATACATGGAATGATCACGAGAACCAAATATACAATACTGTTTGATTACTGTAACGACCCGACTTGTCGTTTTAAGAATTTACGCCCCGTTCAGTGAGTTAAGGTTTCGAGCAGACTCGCAATATATATTATGACCTGCGTGTGTGGTCGAGTTTGATTTACGGATGATTCGGAGTGATTTGGGACACTTAGTCCCTAAGACGAAAGCTTAAGTCTTAGGATTTTGACCGTAGTCGGAATTGTGTGAAGACGACTCCGGAATGGAGTTTCGTCGGTTTCGTTAGCTCCGTTGGGTAATTTTGGACTTAGGAGCGTGTCCGGACTGTGAATCTGAGGTCTGTAGCGAATTTAGGCTTGAAATGGCGAAGGTCGAATTTTTGGAGAATTGGACCAGAAGTGGACATTTGGATATCGGGGTCGGAATCCGATTTCGGAAGTTGGAGTAGGTCCATAATGTTAATTATGACTTGTGTGCAAAATTTGAAGTCATTCCGGATTGATTTGATGTATTTTGGCACAAGTTATAAAATTTGAAAGTTCAAAGTTCATAGATTTTGATTTGGGATACGATTCGTCGTTTTGATATTGTTTGAGGTGATTTGAGAATTTGATTAAGTTCGTATGATATTTTAGGACTTGTTGGTATATTTGGTTAAGGTCCCGGGGGCCTCGGGTGTGTTTCGGTGTGGTTTCGGATCATTTCGGGTTGTTTCGGAAGTGCTGTATCTAGTATCTGACTTCCTTCTTCGCGAACGCGAAGAGGAGTTTTGAGGCTGCTAGGATTTGGCCTTCGCGAACGCAAAGATATTCCGGAAGAACCTACGCGAACGCGAGGGGCCAGTTGCGAACGCGTAGAAGGAAGGAGGGGACTGGGCTTGGAGTCATCAGCCTTCGCGAACGCGAAGCTTCAAACGCGAACGCGAAGCAGTAGGACCTCAGTGCATCGCGAACGCGAGATCTTGAACGCGAACGCGATGATATGCATGGCAGGCCTTCGCGAACACGACGCTGGTAACGCGAACGCGAAGAAGAATTTGAGGCAGCGAGTTTTTGGCCTTCGCGAATGCGAGACAGAGGTCGCGAATGCGAAGAAGGCCTATCTGGGCAGAATTAAAAGTCCCAAAAACGGGGGTTTGACTTCATAACTCAAAATCAAATTTGGAGCTCGGTAGAAAGCAATTTTTGGAGAGATTCTTGCGTGGGTGTTTGGGGTAAGTGATTCTTATCCAGTTTTGATTAATTTCCAAGATTATTTCTTTGAATCCATCATTTAATTCGGATTTAATGGAGAAAAATCTTCCAAAAATAAAAATTTAAGATTTGGAAGTCGAGTTGTTATTGGAATTCGATAAAATTAGTATGGTTGAACTCGTATCGGAATGAGTGTTAAGATTTTATGAAAATTATGTTGGGTTCCGATAGGCGGGTCCCGCGTTGACTTTTGTTGACTTTTTGAAATAAATTTTTAAGTCGACGTATTATTATCCGAAATTATTTCCGATAAATTTTAATGAAGTTATACAATTAAATTGGATAGATTTGAGCTGTCCGGAGGTCAATTCAAGCAAGAAGGCTATTTTGGAATATTGGCCTAACTTCAAAAAGGTAAGTGTCTTGCTTAACCTCGAGTGGGGGAATTTTCCCTTAGGCATTGAGTCTTATGTGCAATTTGTGTAATTGAAAATCATGTACACGAGGTGACGAGTACGTACTTGGTTTATATGTGCAAATTTTATTGAGTTAAAGTCTAGAGCATATTGTGTAGTAAATCGGATAACTGTTTGGCATGTATTTAATCATCTGCTTGTCGTGCCTAAATCCTTGTTGTTGACTATGTTGTTATATGATAATGTAATGCGATTGTTATTTGATTATTATGAAAATTCATGAATTTGCTGTTTGATAATTATTGGAACTTAATTTTATTTGGATTTTCCCTCTGCAAATAATTAATTAAATAAGCTTAAGAAGAAGTGTTTATATAAATATTGAAAATTTGATATTTATGAAGACTTTGCTTTATGTTGAATAATTTCTATCTCTATTTGATTGTTTTTGGGTGTTGGACATATTGTGTGGAGCATTTGGCTATTTGTTGTAAAATTAATTAACTTGGTTGTAGCTTTGGATTTTGGTTGTGGCCATTGGGCAAATTGTGATATGAATTGATTTTTGTTATGTTGCTATGATAATTTTCCGTGTAAATTATTGTGTTGTGTGAGTTGTTATTTTGGGGAGATAAGGGTGGAATTTCACCGTTGATATTATGTGGTTATAAGGGTGGCATTTCACTGTTGTTGTGTTTGTTGGAATATTGTCTGGGCGGAGCGATAAGGGTGGCTATAAGAGCGATAAGGGTGGCAATAAGAGCGATAAGGGTGGCTATTGTCGGGGATGATATATGATGATGTGGGGTTGTGGTGATGATGATTTTTTTATGTGATGTTGTGATTTTTCTCGTGTTTATTTTATACCTTGTGCAATTTATTTTGTTGTTGGTAAATTGATAACAATCTGATTTATGTTGAAATTGAGAGCCTGTGGCTATGGCCAGACGAATTATAAAATGAAATGTGGGCACGAGGTGCCGTGAGTAAATAATGAGGATATTTGGCACGTGAATTGTCCGTGCAGTTGATATATGAAATGTGGGCACGAGGTGCTGTGATGAGATGATAATGATATTTGGCACGTGAGTTGTCCGTGCAGTTGTGATATGAAATGAGGGCACGAGGTGCCAGAGAAATATGATGATTTAATTCTGGGCACGAGGTGCCGTGGAAACATGAAAAATGGGCCGAGACCCGTGTTTAAGAAAAATATAAAAATGGACTGAGACCCGTATTTTTATGATTTTGAAATGAGGTGTCACATGGTGACTTTTTAATTGAAAGGATTATATTAAAAAATATTTATTTAGAAGAATTTTTACTTAGAAAGTATTATATGAAAGATATTTATTTGAGGAAATTATATTTGAAAAGAGAATTATTTGGAAGAATTATATGTGAAAGACATTTATTTGAAGTACTTGATTTAATTAGGTGTAAATGTACTAATTAATTATTGAGCGATATTAATGGTATTCTTGTTGTCTGCTGTGCATATCACTGGTTGTTTCATGTTGCTCTATTGTTATTTGTTTCCTATTATCTTGTATATTATATTGCACAAGTTATTAGACTAATGAGTGTCTTGACTGTACCTCGTCTCTACTCCATTGAGGTTAGTCTTGATACTTACTGGGTACCAACCATGGCATACTCATACTACACTTCTGCACATTTTTGTGCAGAGCCAGGTATTGAAAGTAATGGACTTGAGCAGAGTTAAAGTGAGATCGTAAGGATTCAAGGTAGAGCTGCTTGGTTGTCGCAGTCCCTTGGAGTCCTTTCATTTTATTGTACTGTTAACTTGTAATCAAACAGTATTGTACATTCGGTCCTCATGATCATTCTATGTATTCAGTTAGAGTTCGTGACTCAGTACTACCAGTCTTCGGAGGTTGTGTATTGTAATTATTTCCGCTGTTATTTTTGATTATTTATTTAATTCAAAAAAATTGGCATCAAAAGGTTATCTAAATCGGCTTACCTAGTCTTAGAGACTAGGTGCCAGCACGACGCTTTGGTGGGATTTTGGGTCGTGACAAGTTGGTATCAGAGCTCTAGGTTCATAGGTTCTACAAGTCATGAACGAGTCTAGTAGAGTCTTGCGGATCAGTACAGAGACGTCTGTACTTATCTTTGAGAGGCTACAAAACTGTTAGAAATTTTTCATTTCTTTCATTCCTGTCATGCAAAATTTGTTTAATTTGGAATTTGAGCCTTTGTATCTCTATTCTCTCACAGATGGTGAGGACACGTGCTACCGGGTTAGCTGAGCAGACATCCGCTTATACTGCTAGGGCTGCAAGGGGCCGGGGCCGAGATAGAGGCCGAGGTAGAGGTCGAGGAAGGGCACGTGCTGCGACTAGAGCACCTGTCAGAACAACAGTTGAGGAGCCACTAGTAGCTCCAGTTGGGGGACAGGTACCAGAAGCACCTGTTGTTACCCCCAGACTTCAGGAGACTTTGGCACAGTTCCTGAGTATGTTTGGTACATTAACTCAGGCGGGATTGATCTCTGTTGCACCAAATATTCCGCAGATTGGGGGAGTAGCTCAGACTCCTATCACAACACCAGAGCAGCAGGTTCATGTTGGTCAGGTTCCGGATGTAGTACCAATACAACCTGTTATTCCGGTTCTGCCTGAGGTCAGGCCCGAGGCATCAGAAGAAGAACAAAAGAGACTTGAAAGGTTTAAGAAATACGATCCACCAACTTTCAGTGGCACAGCTATAGAGAATGCCCAAGAATTTCTAGAAAATTGTCACCGTATTCTCCGCACCATGGGTATTGTGGAGGTGAGCGGAGTTTCCTTTACTATATTTCAACTGTCAGGCGCAGCGTATCGGTGGTGGAAAATCTATGAAGAAGGTAGACCATCCGATGCCACACCACCAACTTGGGCTTAATTTTCGGAAATTATCTTGAAAGAATTTGTTCCGCAGACTCTCCGAGATGTGTGGCGCACAGAGTTTGAATGGTTACGTCAGGACACTATGACAGTGTTAGAATATGCTATCAGGTTCAGTGAGTTAGCCCGTCATGCTCCTATCTTAGTTCCTACAATCAGAGAATGGGTCCGCAGATTCATTGAGGGGCTCGATTATGATATTAAAATATGCATGGCTCGAGAATTGCAAATTGATGCTTTATTTCAGCAAGTAGTGGAGATTGCAAGGAAGATTGAGGGTGTTTTAGGCGAGGAAAAGTGAGTCTAAGGAGGTCAAAAGGTCTCGAAGATCTGAAGGGTTCAGTGGATTTTACTCTTTAGCTAGAACCCATTATAGTGGAGGCTCGAGTAGTCGGTCAGCTCAGTCCGCACATCAGATTACTCGGGGTGCTCCAATTTATAGTGCACCACCGACACGGGATTCTTACAGTGGTTATTCTAATTATCCGGCACAGACTCAGTACGAGCAGCCGCAACCTCAGAGGGGTTGTTATGAGTGTGGTGATACTAGGCATATCATGAGAGATTGTCCCAGACTTGGGAGGTGTGGATTTCATCAGAACACTCCAGCTACAAGCTTTATTCCAGTTGATACTCCACATGCACATTCAGCTAGAGGTAGAGGACAGGCGGGTAGTGGGCACCTAAGAGGTGGAGGCCCGACCCGTTGATTTAATCACTATGATTTGGCTGAGGCCAATACACCAGATGGTGTCGTTACAGGTACGATCCTGATTTTTATTATAAAAGGATATTTTTCTTAATTTGATTCGGTTCTGAATATTGAGGTGAATCCTTCTATTATGCTCCACTTATGGGTGAGTTTCGTAAATTGGTGACCCACTTATATGTGTATCCCTGTTGGGAGATTTAAAGATGTGAGCCTATGTCTGTCACTTTATTTTTGTGCACCATTGAGGGCTATAAGTCCAAAAGCAAAATTTAATTATTCAATACAGTGGGTTTAATGTGTTTCGGAATAATTGATTCCATTTTTTTATGAATTATACGCCCTACCGGTATGAGGGTTCATTATATGTTGTAAAAATTATTTATGAAATATATTGAAAAGAAGAAAGAAAGAAAATTGAAAATTTCAGTTGGCACAATGTGCAACAAAATTGTGATTCAGATTTGAGGACGAAATCCTCGCATTTTTTTTACATGAAGTGAAATATTTAAACCGGGCTGCAAGTCGCGGTGGAAGTTATGTAAGGACGAGGTCCTTGTGGTGAAATATTTATGAGTTTAAAAAATTTTCCTTTGTGAAATTAATTTGTACAATAATATTAATAGGGAGTCATGCCTGTTAGGCTTATTTGATAATTCTTGTATATTTTTCTGTTCATATTTAGCCATTTTCATGCTGTAAACATTGAGTTTTAGCCTATGAGGTGAGTGCCCAGGTGGCGTTAAATATGACTCATTAATCCGAGTAAGTAATCATGAGGTCTTCATGCCTCACATTCTATTGTCAGTATTGTGAAAATTCGAAATGAGGTGATGGTTAATATAAGATTAATTGATGATGCTGGAATTAATTATGAACAACTTTTAAGACCAGAGATGTGGTGATGAGCATACATATGATGTGCTTTATGTCCTGATATCATTATGATAAGGCAGTGCTGAGATTAATGTTATTGATATATACCCTGTGGTATTTGGTTGGGTTGTGGATATGTTGTTAGGAGTTGTTTGAGTGTTACTCTGGCAAGTGGATAGGCCCAATTACAGGGGAGATTCTGCCGAAATTTCTGAAAAATTTGGGAGTTAGTAAAATTTGGGGGATTGAGATTTGCAAAGGAAGAGATAAATTATGTTATGTGTTTGAGGGCGAATGATCCTAAGCGAGGAATAATGTAGCACCCTAGAGAGAGTTTTGAATTACTTCAACACTATTGAGAAAATTTATATGTGCATAGGCGTGAGTTGCTATAGCCAGTTGAGACTAATACTGTGCGTTGTTGTGAGAAATCAGGCATTTTGGAAATGATTGGAGAGTTAGGGACTTTGCTTTAAAGCTTATAAGAATGGAGAAAAGATATAATCTCAATTGAGATGGTGTTGTCGGACCCGTATTAAATTGCGGGAATGTAAAATCACTCACAAGTATGTGTGCAAGAACATACTCAGTAATTTAAAGTCCTCAGAAAGATTCTTAGCAAGTTCGAGGATGAATGTTTGTTTAAGAGGTGGAGAATGTAACGACCCGACTTGTCGTTTTAAAAATTTATGCCCCCGTTCAGTGACTTAAGGTTTCGAGCAGCCTCACAATATGTACTATGACCTGTGTGTGTGGTCGAGTTTGATTTACGGATGATTCAGAGTGATTTGGGACACTTAATCTCTAAGACGAAAGCTTAAGTTTTAGGATTTTGACCGTAGTTGAAACTGTGTGAAGATGACTCCGGAATGGAGTTCTGTCGGTTCCGTTAGCTCCGTTGGGTGATTTTGAACTTAGGAGCGTGTCCAGACTGTGAATCTGAGGTCTGTAACCAATTTAGGCTTGAAATGGCAAAGGTCGAATTTTTGGAGAATTGGACCGGAAGTGGACTTTTTGATATCGGGGTCGGAATCTAATTTTGAAAGTTGGAGTAGGTCCATAATGTCAATTATGACTTGTGTGCAAAATTTGAAGTCATTCCGAATTGATTTGATGTGTTTCAGCACAAGTTATAAAATTTGAAAGTTCAAAGTTCATAGATTTTGATTTGGGGTGCTATTCATCGTTTTGATGTAGTTTGAGGTGATTTGAGAATTCGACGAAGTTCGTATGATGTTTTAGGTCTTGTTGGTGTATTTGGTTGAGGTCTCGGGGGCCTCCGGTATGTTTCGGGGTGGTTTCAGATCATTTCGGGTTGTTTTGGAAGTGCTGTATCTGGTATCTGACTTCCTTATTTGCGAACGCGAAGAGGAGTTTTGAGGCTGCTGGGATTTGGCCTTCGTGAACGCAAAGGAGGTCTCACGAACGCGAAGGTATTCCGGAAGAACCTACGCGAACGCGAGGGGCCAGTTGCGAACGCGTAGAAGGAAGGAAGGGACTGGGCCTGGAGTCATCAGCCTTCGCGAACGCGAAGCTTCAAACGCGAACGCGAAGCAGTAAGACCTCAGTGCATTGCGAACGCGAGAGCTTGAACGCGAACGCGATGATATGCATGGCAGGCCTTCGCGAACGCGACGCTGGTAACGCGAACGCGAAGAAGAATTTGAGGCAGCGAGTTTTTGGCCTTCGCGAATGCGAGACAGAGGTCGCGAACGCGAAGAAGGCCTATCTGGGCAGAATTAAAAGTCCAAAAAATGGGGGTTTGAGTTCATAACTCAAAATCAAATTTGGAGTTCGGTAGAAGGCGATTTTTGGAGAGATTCTTGTATGGGTGTTTGGGTTAAGTGATTCTTATCCAGTTTTAATTAATTTCCATGATTATGTCTTTGAATACATCATTTAATTCAGATTTAATGGAGGAAAATCAAGATTGGAGGAAAATCTTCCAAAAACGAAAATTTAAGATTTGGAAGTCGAGTTGTTATTGGAATTCGATAAAATTGGTATGGTTGAACTCGTATCGGAATGGGTGTTCGAATTTTATGAAAATTATGTTGGGTTCTGAGAGGCGGGTCCCGCATTGACTTTTGTTGACTTTTTGAAATAAATTTTTAAGTCAACGTATTATTATCTGGAATTATTTCCGATGAATTTTAATGAAATTATACAATTAAATTGGATAGATTTGAGCTGTCCGAAGATCAATTCAAGCAAGAAGGCTATTTTGGAATATCGGCCTAACTTCAAAAAGGTAAGTGTTTTGCTTAACCTCGAGTGGGGGAATTTTCTCTTAGGCATTGAGTCTTATGTGCAATTGTGTAATTGATATTGTCTGGGCGGAGCGATAAGGGTGGCTATAGGAGTGATAAGGGTGGCAATAGGAGCGATAAGGGTGGCTATTGTCAGGGACGATATGTGATGATGTGGGGTTGTGGTGATGATGATTTTTTTTTATGTGATGTTGTGATTTTTCTCGTGTTTATTTTATACCTTGTGCAATTTGTTTTGTTGTTGGTAAATTGATAACAATCTGATTTATGTTGAAATTGAGAGCTTGTGGCTATGGCCAGGCGAATTATAAAATAAAATGTGGGCGCGAGGTGCCGTGAGTAAATAATGAGGATATTTGACACGTGAATTGTCCGTGCAGTTGATATATGAAATGTGGGCACGAGGTGCTGTGATGAGATGATAATGATATTTGGCACGTGAGTTGTCCGTGCAGTTGTGATATAAAATGAGGGTACGAGGTGACAGGGAAATATGATTATTTTATTCTGGGCACGAGGTGCCGCGGAAACATGAAAAATGGGCTGAGACACGTATTTATAAAAAAATATGAGAATGGGCTGAGACCCGTGTTTATGAAAAATATGAAAATGGGCTGAGACCCGTGTTTTTATAATTTTGAAATGAGGTGTCACATGGTGATTTTTTAATTGAAAGGATTATATTCAAAATATTTATTTGGAAGGATTTTTACTTAGAAAGTATTATATGAAAGATATTTATTTGAGAAAATTATATTTGAAAAGAGAATTAGTTGGAAGAATTATATGTGGAAGACATTTATTTGAAGTACTTGATTTAATTGGGTGTAATTG
The DNA here is from genome assembly GCF_000390325.3 of Nicotiana tomentosiformis. NCBI lineage: Eukaryota > Viridiplantae > Streptophyta > Magnoliopsida > Solanales > Solanaceae > Nicotiana > Nicotiana tomentosiformis. The sequence goes on from NC_090820.1 coordinate 109,592,733, forward strand.
TACTTATTAATTGTTGAGCGATATTAATGGTATTCTTGTTGTCTGCTATGCATATCACTAGTTGTTTCATGTTGCTCTGTTGTTATTTGTTTCCTATTATCTTGTATATTATATTGCACAGGTTATTAGACTAGTGAGTGTCTTGACTGTACCTCGTCTCTACTCCATTGAGGTTAGTCTTGATACTTACTGGGTACCGACCGTGGCGTACTCATACTACACTTCTGCACATTTTTGTGCAAAGCCAGGTATTGATGATAACGGACTTGAGCAGAGTTAAAGCGAGATCGTAAGGATTCAAGGTAGAGCTGCTTGGTCGTCGCAGTCCCTTGGAGTCCTTTCATTTCATTGTACTGTTAACTTGTAATCAAACAGTATTGTATATTCAGTTCTCGTGATCATTCTATGTATTCAGTTAGAGTTTGTGACTCAGTACTACCAGTCTTGAGAGGTTGTGTATTGTAATTATTTCTGATGTTAGTTTTGATTATTTATTTAATTCAAAAAAAAATGGCATCAAAAGGTAATCTAAATCGACTTACCTAGTCTTAGAGACTAGGTGCCATCATGACGCCTGTGGTGAGATTTTGGGTCGTGACAATTACAAATTAACAGTACAATGAATTGAACAGACTCCAAGGGACTGCGACGACCAAGCAGCTCTACCTTGAATCCTTACGATCCCGCTTTAACTCTGCTCAAGTCCGTTATCTTCAATACCTGGCTCTGCACAAAAATATGCAGAAGTGTAGTATGAGTACGCCATGGTCGGTACCCAGTAAGTATCAAGACTAACCTCAATGGAGTTGAGACGAGGTACAGTCAAGACACTCTAGTCTAATAACCTGTGCATTATAATATATAAAATAATAGGAAACAAATAACAATAGGGCAACATGAAACAACCAGTGATATGCACATCAAACAACAAGAATACCATTAATATCGCTCAACAATTAATAAGTGCAATTATACCCAATTAAATCAAGTCCTTCAAATAAATGTCTTTCACATATAATTCTTCCAAATAATTCTCTTTCAAATATAATTTCTCAAATAATTATTTTTTTAAAATATAATTCTTTCAATAAATCTTTTCAAATATAATTTCCTCAAATAAATATCTTTCCAATATAATTCTTTCCTATAATACTTTCTAAGTAAAAATCCTTTCAAATAAATATTTTGAACGTAATTCTTTCAAATAAAAAGTCACCATGTGACACCTCATTTCATAATCATAAAAATACGGGTCTCAACCCATTTTCATATCTTTCGTAAACACAGGTCTCAACCCATTTTCATATTTCCACGGCACCTCGTGTCCATAATTAAATCATTGTATTTTTCCGGCACCTCGTGCCCTCATTTCATATCACAACTGCACGGACAATTCACGTGTCAAATACCATTATCAATGCATATAAGATCCACATGATCAATTTATTTCCGATAAATTTTAAAATTTAAATCAAGTAAGAAAATTAATAAAGAAATGAATTTATTTTAGAAATTATTTGGGTGAAGAAAATAATATTTCAATTAAAATGAAGCACCTGATAGTTGCTGATTTGGATGTAAAACTTATAAGAACTAAAGCATACACCAATTTCTTTTATTCAAAACAACTTAACCTTGAAAACTAATAAAAACTAGAACCACAAATCCTCAGAGTCTCTTACAAGAGCCAAAGCCAACACATTACAACAAGGGATACAAACACATAATAGAATCAAATATTACATCATAGAAGAACACAACAATTTATCTATCGCTGAAATACAAGAATAACCGAAGACAAGTACAACCACAGAGGATGTCAACAAAGGCACTCCCGAGATACCGTCTCGTAGTCCCAAAAGTAAATATGCAACAACAACAATGCCCCTGGCCTTATTTCAAATAACAATTCAATCCCCGACATAGCCCACCTTGACTCGCCACGTGTGCAATAGGAAAGTGAATGCCCGTCTTGTCTCGCCACACGCGCACAATAATGTTCCCACCTTGTCCGCCACATGCGCCACCCACACACATACACACACACACACACACACACACACACACACACACACATATATATATATATATATATATATATATATATATATATATATATATGCCCGCCTTATCACGCCGCATGTGCATAGAATAATAATAATAATAATAATAGCACGGCAGAAACCTCGTGCAAACACCCGAACATAACTCCCACAATATAATGTGCCAATATCACATCTCATAAACTGCACCTCAAGTGCTCAAATATTACAACATAGAACAGATTGCACATCAAATGCTCTATTATTACAACTTATCACATATTGCACATCAAGTGCTCAAATATTATAACTTATCACAAATTGCACATCAAGTGCTCAAATATTACGACTTGCCACAAAAATCAACAATACCTTATTTTCCACAATAAGGAGCCCATGGCTCGACCATAATGTGCACAAAATCTTAACAAAATATCCGAAAATGAACAACTCAACAAAATAATATTTCACATTAAAAAATCAAGGTGGAAATTACACCAAATTATCATGTAAAAATAATTTCAATAAACAAGGATCTAGGCATGACAAATAGCAGATCTAATAAGTGCCAAAATTTCTAATTTAATACATACGGGCTTCTAAGGATTTTTAATCAATGAAATTTGCACATATAAACTAAGTACGTACTCGTCACCTCGCGTACATGACTTTTCAATTACACAAATTGCACATAAGACTCAATGGCTAAGGGGAAATTCCCTCACTCGAGGTTAGGCAAGACACTTACCTTTTTGAAGTTATGCCGATATTCCAAAATCGCCTTCTTGTTTGAATTGACCTCCGGAACGCTCAAATCTATCCAAATAAATTGTATAACTTCATTAAAATTCATTGAAAATAATTCCGGATAATAATACGCCGACTTAAAAATTTATTCCAAAAAGTCAACAAAAGTCAACACGGGGTCCGCCCCTCGGAACCCAACATAATTTTCATGAAATCCGAACAGCCATTCTGATACGAGTTCAACCATACCAATTTTATCGAATTCCAATAACAACTCGACTTCCAAATCTTAAATTTTCGTTTTTGGAATATTTTACAAAAATCTTAATTTCTTCCATTAAAATCCGAATTAAATGATGAATCTAATCATAGATTCATGAAATATAAATACTTTAGGATATAGAATACTTACCCCAACCAAGCTTGTGAAAAATCTATCCAGAATCACCCAAATCCGAGCACCAAAAGTCCAAAAACGAAATGCCAAAAATGGCCAAGTTCCATCCTTATGTTTCTGCCCAGTTTTGCATCTGCAGAATAATTTTCGCACTTGCACGCTCGCTTTTGCAAGAGAAATATCGCTTCTGTGAAGGCCACTGCCAACAAACACATCGCACCTGCGGAATCCTTTCCGCTTCTGCGCATTCGCAGGTGGGATGCAACATGCGCATCTACGCAAACAGCCGCTTCTACGCCTTCCTTTCCCGCTTCTGTGGTTCCGCAGGTGCGGGATTTTCTTCGCACCTGCGACCACTGCCATGCCCTTCCATCTTCGTTTCTGCAATGGCTCCCTCGCTTCGGCATTGTTGTTGCTGCATATTTACTTTTGGAACTACGAGACGGTATCTCGGGAGTGCCTTTGTTGACATCCTATGTGGTTGCACTTGTCTTCGGTTATTCTTATATTTCAGCGATAGGTAAATTGTTGTGTTCTTCTATGATGTAATATTTGACTCTATTATGCGTTTGTTTCCCTTGTTGTAATGTATTGGCTTTGTCTCTTGTACGAGACTCTGAGGATTTGTGGTTCTAAGTTTTATTAGTTTTCAAGGTTAAGTTGTTTTAAATAAAAGAAATTGGTGTGTGCTTTAGTTCTTATAAGTTTTATATCCAAATCAGGAACTCTCGGGTGCTTCATTTTAATTGAAATGTTATTTTCTTCACCCAAATAATTTCTAAAATAAATTCATTTCTTTGTTGATTTTCTTACTTGATTTAAAATTTTAAACTTTATTGGAAATAAATTGATCATGTGGATCTTATATGCATTGATAATGATATTTGGCACGTGAATTGTCCGTGCAGTTATGATATAAAATGAGGGCACGAGGTGCCGGAAAAATACGATGATTTAATTATGGGCACGAGGTGCCGTGGAAATATGAAAATGGGCCGAGACCCGTGTTTACGAAAAATATGAAAATGGGCTGAGACCCGTATTTTTATGAGTATGAAATGAGGTGTCACATGGTGACTTTTTATTTGAAAGAATTATATTCAAAATATTTATTTAGAAGGATTTTTACATAGAAAGTATTATAGGAAAGAATTGTATTGGAAAGATATTTATTTGAGGAAATTATATTTGAAAAGATTTATTGAAAGAATTATATTTTAAAAAAATAATTATTTGAGAAATTATATTTGAAAGAGAATTATTTGGAAGAATTATATGTGAAAGACATTTATTTGAAGGACTTGATTTAATTGGGTGTAATTGTACTTATTAATTGTGGAGCGATATTAATGGTATTCTTGTTGTCTGCTGTGCATATCACTGGTTGTTTCATGTTGTCCTATTATTATTTATTTCCTATTATTTTGTATATTATATTTCACAGGTTATTAGACTAGAGTGTCTTGACTGTACCTCGTCTCTACTCCATTGAGGTTAGTCTTGATACTTACTGGGTACCGACCGTGGCGTACTCATACTACACTTCTGCACATTTTTGTGCAGAGCCAGGTATTGAAGATAACGGATTTGAGCAGAGTTAAAGCGGGATCGTAAGGATTCAAGGTAGAGCTTCTTGGTCGTCGCAGTCCCTTAGAGTCTGTTCAATTCATTGTACTGTTAATTTTTAATCAAACAGTATTGTATATTTGGTCCTCGTGATCATTCCATGTATTCAGCTAGAGTTCGTGACTCAGTACTACCAGTCTTGGGAGGTTGTATATTTTTAATTGTCCAGCTGCTAGTTTTGATTACTTATTTAATTCAAGAAAAAAAAGGCTTCAAAATGTATTTGAATTCGGCTTACCTAGTCTTAGAGACTAGGTGCCATCACGACGCCTGTGGTGGGATTTTGGGTCGTGACAAGTTGGTATCAGAGCCCTAGGTTCATAGGTTCTACGAGTCACGAACGAGTTTAGTAGAGTCTTGCGGATCGGTACATAGACGTCTGTACTTATCTTCGAGAGGCTACAGAGCTAGCAGGAAAAAAAGAATTGTCACTTCTTTCATTCCTCATCGTGCGACATTTATTCAGCTTGAAGCATATGTCTTATGTTCTTTTGCATCCACTCGGGTATGAAACTGTGCACTCGGTATCAACTATGCGCCAACGGTTCGTGATACTATAGAGGGGTTATAAGAGATCCAGGGTTGCTCAACCATTATTATAACGTGTCGTCCAGATAGAGGATGCGGAAGTATTGAGAGATCATTCAGTTGTGCACATTGGGGTGCAGCAGGTTCTGACATCTGATTGATAATTATGATATTAAGAAGGTTTAATTAATTGCCTAATCATCACAATTATGGTAGGGTCACGAGGTGGATGTAGATCTGAAATAGCTAGTGGTATTAAAGGCTATGTAGTTCGTATGGGATTTCTATTTAGCAAAGGGTACGTACGCAACCAAGGCACTAGAGGAAATGAGTTTAACTGTCACGAGGATGACATGCGCCAAATAAATGGCTTGAGGCGTCTTATGACCAGTGTCCTACGAGCAATGAAGGTTAGTATTGTGGATCATGGGAATGTGTCATATGGCTTCACGCCAAGTGAGGGGAGTCCACTATCAACAATCAGATTGTGGGGTCATGTGTTATATCAGTTTTGGCCTGAGATGTATTTATGTGGTATTGAAAGGTTCTCCGAAATTTATATATTATTAAGAGGTGGGATTCAAGCTACAAACTTTATTCCACTTAATACTCTATGTGCACGGTCAGCTAGAGGTGGAGGATAGGCGGGTAGTGGGTGCCTAAGAGGTGGAGACCCGACCCGTTGATTTAATCATTATGTTTTGGCTGAGGCCAATACACCAGATGGTGTCGTTACAAGTACGGTCCTGATTTTTATTATAAAAGGATATTTTCCTTAATTTGATTCGGTTCTGAATATTGAGGCGAGTCCTCTTATTATGCTCCACTTATAGGTGAGCTTCGTAAATTTATGACCCACTTATATATTTTACCCTGTTGGGAGATTTAAAGATGTGAACCCGTGTCTGTCATTTTATTTTTGTACACCATTGAAGGCTATAAGTCCAAAGGTAATTTTTATTATTCATTACAGTGGGTTTAATGTGTTTCGGAATAATTGATTCTAAATTCTATGAATTATACACCCTACCGGTATGAGTGTTCATTATGTGTTGTGAAAACTATTTATGAAATATATTGAAAAGAAGAAAGAAAGGAAAGTAGAAATTTCAGTTGGCACAATGTGCAAAATACTTGTGATTCGGAGTTGAGGACGAGATCCTCGCATTTTATATATGATTTAAAATATTTAAATCAGGCTACAAGTCGCGGTGGAAGTTATATAAGGACGAGGTCCTTGTGGTGAAATATTTATGAGTTTAAAATTACCCCTTTGTAAAATAATTTGTACAATAATATTAATAGGGAGTCATGCCTGCTAAGCTTATTTGATAATTCTTGTATATTTTTCTATTCATATTCAGCCATTTTCGTGCTGTAAACATTAAGTTTCAGCCTATGAGGTGAGTACCCGGTGGCATAAAATGTGTCTCGTTAACTCGGGTAAATAGTTATGAGGTCTTCTTGTCTCACATTCTATCGTCAGTATTGTGAAAATTCGAAACGAGGTGTTGGTTAATATGAGATTAATTTGATGCTGGAATTAATTATGAACAACTTTTAAGACCAGAGATGTGGTGATGAGCATACATATGGCGTGCTTCATGTCCTGATATTATTGTGTTAATGCAGTGCTTGTAATGCTGAGATTAGTGTTATTGATATTTACCTTGTGGTATTTTGTTGGGTTGTGGATGTGTTGTTAGGAGTTATTTTTGTTGTTACTCTAGCAGGTGGTTAGGCCCAATTACAGGGGAGACTCTGCCGAAATTTCTGAAAATTTGGGAGTTAGAAAAATTGGGAGATTGATATGTGTGAAAGAAGAGATAAATTATGTTATGTGTTTGAGGGCGAATGATCCTAAGCGAGGGAGAATGTAACACCCCGGGGTACTTCAATACTGTGATGACCCAAAAGGTCATCTTATGTTTTAGAACTCAAATCTGCGCTCTTAAGCCTTAAAAATCTCATTTTTAACCTCCTCAATTTGCGTGCATAGTCCGGGCAGGTTTTCGGGAAGCTTTTATGTTGAAAACTAATGAAAATGAGAATTTTTACCTTAAAAGTTCATTTTAGTTGTCTTCGGTCAATATTTTTGGTAAACGGGCCCAGATCCGTGCTTTGACGGTCCGAGTAGGTCCGTATCGAATTATGGGACCTGGGCGTATACCCGGAATCGAATTTGGAGGTCCCTAACTTGAGTTATGAATTTTTGATAAAAATTAAAAGTCTGAAAATTAATTGTTTTTAAGAATTGATTAATGGTTAGCATTATTAGTGCCGGGTCCGTATTCTGGTTTTGGAGCCCGGTACTGGTTCATTATGATATTTAAGACTTGTCTGTGAAATTTGGTGAGAAATGGAGTTGGTTTGACGTGATTCGGACGTCCAGTTGAGAAATTAGAAGTTTTAAAGTGTTCTTGAGAATTTCATTTGAAGTTTTAAGACTTGTTCTAGGTGTTATTTTGGCAATTTGATCATGCGAGCAAGTTCGTATGATGTTTTTAGACTTGTGTGCATATTTGGTTTGGAGCCCCGAGGGCTCGGGTGAGTTTCAGATAAGCCACGGGATGTTTTGGACTTTGGAAATCTGATTTTTCTGCAGAGTCTATGTTCTGTCATGTCCTTCGCGTTCGCGAAGGTACTCTCACGAATGCGTAGAGTAAACTGGGCAGCTGAGGATTTCTTCTTCGCGAACGCGAAGGCTTGGTCGGGAACGCGAAGTGATGGGGGCGTTACCCTTCGCGAACGCAACAAGCCCATCGCGAACGCGTAGTGTTAGGCACTGGGGAGGGGGAGTCAGCCTTTTCTTCATCGCGAATGCGAGCAATGTCTCGCGAACGCGAAGACCAAGGAAGGGTAGCCTACGCGAATGCAAGCACTGCCTCGCAAACATGAAGGCTTGGCAGCCCATACACTTCGTGAAAGCGACAGTGCTCTCGCGAACGCGATGAACACTATCACTCAGCACTTGACAGAATCCAAAACGGGATTTTTGCCAAAAACTCATTTTTCTCAAAAACCAAACTGTGAGGGGCGATTTTTCAAGAGTCATTCCTTCCCCAAATTGTTAGTAAGTTATTCACGGTCCCGTCGGTGGGAAATTTCTGGTCCTGACAGTTGGTATCAGAGCACTAGGTTGCCTAGGTCTCACGATTCACGAGCAAGCTTAGTAGAGTGTGGAGGATCGGTATGGAGACGTCTGTGCTTATCTTCTAGAGGCTGTGAAGTTTAGGAACAAGTTTCACTTCTATTCTTCCTTGTCGTGCGATTTTGCTTTCTCAATACTGATTGAACTCTTCTACTCTTATTCTATCACATATGGCGAGAACACGTACCACTTCCTCAGCTGAGCAGCAGCCAGAGCCTCCAGTGATAGCTCCTACGCAGGGCAGAGGTCAAGGCCGAGGCCGTGCCAGAGGCCGAGGCAGGGGCATGGCTCAGCCTAGAGCCCGAACAGCAGCCCCAGCAGTGGAGCCTCAGATAGAGATTGACGAGGAGGTTCCAGCCCAGACTGTTCCTGTCGGGCCAGCTCAGGTTCCGGAGGGGTTCATTGCTACCCCAGTACTTTAGGACATTTTGGTCCGTTTGGTGGGCCTTATGGAGAGTGTGGCCCAGACTGGCGCATTTCCCATGGCACCAGTAGTCTCTCAGGCTGGAGGAGGAGCCCAGACTCCTACCACTCCCGCTCCGGAGCAGATATCTCCCCAGTATCAGACTCCAGCAACTCAGCCAATTGGATTAGTTCAGCCGGTTATTATGGCACAGGTCGGAGATAGGCCAGCTATGTCTTCTGAGGCTTTATGGAGATTGGACAGGTTTACCAAGCTCTTTCCTATTCACTTCAGTGGTGCTCCTTCAGAGGACCCCGAGAGTATCTTGACATCTGTCACGAGGTTCTACAGAACATGGGTATAGTGAAGACCAATGGGGGATTTTGATGCATCTCAGATGACTGGTTCCGCCAAGAAATGGTGGAGAGATTACTTGTTGACCAGACTAGCTGGGTCGCCTTCTCTTACTTAGGACCAGTTCTCTCAGCTCTTCATAGAGAAGTTTCTGCCTATCACATTGAGAGAGGAGCGTCGCCGTCAGTTTGAGCGTCTCCAGCAGGGCAGTATGACTATTACTCAGTATGAGATGCGTTTTGTGGATTTGGCCCGTCATGCCATTCTTCTGCTTCCCACCGAGAGAGAGAGAGAGAGGGTGGGGAGGTTTATTGATGGACTTGTTCAGCCTATCAGATTGCAGATGGCTAAGGAGACTAGGAGTGAGATTTCTTTTCAGGCGGCTGCTAATGTCGCCAGACGAGTCGAGATGGTTCTTACTCAGGGAGGTCAGGGGTCTGACAAGAGGCCTCATCATTCTGGTGAGTTCAGCAGTGCCCCATCTAGAGGCAGGAGTACTTTTGGTAGAGGCCATCCTCCCAAGCCGTTTCATTCAGCGCTCCAGGCATCCCACGATGCCTCAGGTGGTCGTGGCCCTCAGATGCATTATTCCGACCAGCTAGCCTACAGTGCACCACCAGCTCCTATTAGTGCACCTCTACTCCAGAGTTATCAGGGTGGTTATTCAGGTCGACATGGTCAGTTTCAGGGTCAGCAGTCATAACAACTGAGGTTATGTTATACTTGTGGTGATCCGAGGCACATTGCTAGATTTTGCCCTTGGGCAATGGGCGGCTCACAGCATCAGAGTTCTCGTGCCATGGTTCAGGCACCAGTTGTTGCACCACCTGCTCAGCCAGCCAGAGGCAGGGGTCAGGCAGCCAGAGGTAAGGGCCAAATATTTAGAGGTGGAGGTCAGGCCGTTAGAGGAGGAGACCAGCCAGCTAGAGGCCGTCCCAGGGACGTAGTTTAGGGTGGTGGGCCCCAGCCCCGGTGTTATGCTTTCCCAGCCAGGCCTGAGGCTGAGTCTTCTGACGCTGTTATCACAGGTACTGTTTCAGTTTGCAGTAGAGATGCTTCAATTCTATTTGATCCGGGATCTACTTACTCCTATGTGTCATCCTATTTTGCTTCCTATTTGGTTGTGTCCTGTGATTCTTTGAGTGCTCCTGTGTATGTGTCCACACTAGTGGGAGATGCTATTGTGGTAGATTGTGTTTATCGTTCGTGTGTGGTCATCATTGGGAGTCTTGAGACTCGTGTAGATCTTCTATTTCTCGACATGGTTGATTTTAATGTCATACTGGGTATGGATTGGTTGTCACCTTATCATGCTATATTAGATTATCATGCCAAGACGGTGACCTTAGCCTTGCAGGGGTTGCCTCGATTTAAGTGGAGAGAGAATCTTCCCAATTCTAGTGTGGAGATTCCTTCCATGAATTCAGTGCCGGTTGTTCGTGAGTTTCCAGAGGTGTTTCCTGCAGACATGCCGGGGATGCCACCCGATAGGGATATTGATTTCTGCATTGATTTGGCTCCGGGTACTCAGCCCATTTCCATTCCGCCATACCGTATGGCCCCGCCAGAGTTGAAAGAATTGAAAGAGCAGTTACAAAATTTGCTTGATAAGGGCTTCATTAGACTTAGTGTCTCGCCCTGGGGTGCACCTGTGTTGTTTGTGAAGAAGAAAGATGGATCGATGAGGATATGTATAAATTATCGGCAGTTGAACAAAGTCACCATCAAGAACAAATATCCATTGCCAAGGATTGATGATTTATTTGATCAGCTTCAGGGTGCCAAGGTGTTTTCAAAGATCGATTTGAGATCTGGCTACCATCAGTTGAGGATTAGGGCATCCGATGTTCCTAAGATAGCTTTTCGGACTCGGTATGGGCATTATGAGTTTCTAGTGATGTCATTTGGGCTGACAAATGCCCCAGCAGCATTAATGGATTTGATGACCCGGGTGTTCAAACCCTACTTGGATTCCTTTGTGGTTGTGTTTATTTATGATATCTTGATCTACTCCCACAGTCGAGAGGAGCATGAGCAACATCTTCATATCGTTCTTCAGACTCTGAAAGACAGCCAGTTATATGCTACGTTCTCAAAATGCGAGTTTTGGTTGAGTTCAGTTGCTTTCTTGGGTCACGTTGTATCAGCAGAAGGTATTCAGGTGGATCCTAAGAAGATTGAGGTAGTCTAGAATTGGCCTAGACCCATATCAGCTATAGAGATCCGTAGTTTCCTGGGATTGGCAGGCTATTACCGTCGATTTGTGGAGGGGTTTTCATCCATAGCAACCCCGTTGACCAGATTGACCTAGAAGGGTGCCCCGTTCAGGTGGTCAGACGAGTGTGAAGTGAGCTTTCAGAAGCTCAAGACAGCTTTGACTACGGCACCGGTATTGGTGTTACCCACAGGTTCAGGATCTTATACAGTATATTGTGACGCATCTCGTATTGGTCTGGGTGCGGTATTGATGCAGGGTGGCAAGGTTATTGCATATGCTTCACGGCAGCTGAAGGTTCACGAGAAGAATTACCATGTTCATGATCTAGAGCTGGCAGCCATTGTTCATGCGCTGAAGATTTGGAGGCACTATCTTTACGGCGTGCCATGTGAGGTATTCACTAATCATCGGAGCTTACAGTATTTGTTCAAGCAGAAGGAACTCAATTTGAGGAAGAGGAGGTGGTTGGAGCTATTGAAAGACTATGATATCACCATATTGTATCATCCCGGGAAGGCCAATATGGTGGCCGATGCTTTGAGTAGAAAGTCAGTTAGTATGTGTAGCCTTGCATATATTCCAGTTGGTGAGAGACCGCTTGCATTGGATGTTCAGGCCTTGGCCAACCAGTTCATGAGGTTAGATGTTTCTAAGCCCAGCCGTGTTCTAGCTTGTACAGTTGCTCGGTCTTATTTATCTGAGCGCATCAGAGATCGACAAGATGACGATCCTCATTTACTTGTCCTTAGAGACACAGTGCGGCACGGTGGTGCCAAGCAGGTTACTGTTGGAGATGACGGAGTTTTGAGGATGCAAGATCGTATTTGTGTGCCTAATGTGGATGGACTTCGTGAGTTGATAGTTGTGGAGTCCCACAGTTCCCGGTATTCTATTCATCCGGGCACTACCAAGATGTATCAGGACTTGAGGCAGCATTATTGGTGGAGGCGAATGAAGAAGGACATAGTTGCCTATGTAGCCTGGTGCCTAAATTGCCAGCAGGTAAAGTGTGAGCATCAGAGACCTGGTGGTTTACTTCAGAGGTTAGATATTCTTGAGTGGAAGTGGGAGCGTATCACTATGGACTTTGTTGTTGGACTCCCACAGACTCAGAGGAAGTTCGATGCAGTTTGGGTTATTGTGGACAGGATGACTAAGTCATCGCATTTCATTCCTGTGGTAGTTACCTATTCCTCGGAGCGGTTGGCAGAGATTTATATTTGTGAGATCGTCCGTCTTCACGGTGTGCCCGTGTCTATCATTTCTGATCTAGGTACGCAGTTTACCTCACACTTTTGGAGGGCAGTTCAGCATGAGTTGGGTATGCGGGTTGAGTTGAGCACATCATTTCATCCTCAGACGGACGGGCAGTCCGAGCGCACTATTCAGATCTTGGAGGATATGCTCTACGCCTGTGTTATTGACTTTGGCGGTTCTTGGGATCAGTTTTTGCCATTAGCGGAGTTTGCCTACAATAACAACTACCAGTCGAGCATTCAGATGGCTCCCTATGAGGCATTATATGGTAAACGGTGTAGGTCGCCAGTTGGGTGGTTCAAGCCGGGGGAGGATCAGTTATTGGGTACAGATTTAATTCAGGAGGCCTTGGACAAGGTCAAGATTATACAGGATCGACTTAGTACAGCTCAGTCCAGGAAAAAGAGTTATGCTGACCGTAAAGTTCGTGATATTGCATTCATGGTTGGAGAAAGAATATTGCTTCGGGTATCGCCCATGAAGGGTGTTATGAGATTTGGGAAGAAGGGCAAGTTGAGCCCTAGGTATATCGGGCCATTTGAGATCCTCGAGAGAGTGGGGTAGGTAGCTTACAGACTTGCGTTGCCTCCAGGGTTATCCTCAGTTCATCCGGTATTCCATGTGTCTATGCTCCAGAAATATCGTGGTGACCTGTCCCACGTGTTAGATTTCAGCTCTGTCCAGTTGGACAAGGATTTGACTTACGAGAAGGAGCCGATGGCCATTCTAGACCGGCAGGTTCGTCAGTTGAGGTCAAATAGTTACCCTTCAGTTCGAGTGCAATGGAGAGGTCAGCCTATTGAGGCAGCTACTTGGGAGTCCGAGTCCGATATGCGGAGTAGATATCCCCACCTTTTCACCAGCCCAGGTATTTTTCTATGTTCGTTCAAGGATGAACGGTTATTTTAGAGGTGGATAATGTGATGACCCAAAAGGTCATCTTATGTTTTAGAACTCGAATCTGTGCTCTTAAGCCTTAAAAATCTCATTTTTACCCTTCTCGATTTGCGTGCGCAGTCCAGGCAGGTTTCCGGAAAGCTTTTATGTTGAAAACTAATGAAATGAGAATTTTTTTCCTTAAAAGTTAATTTTAGTTGACTTCGGTCAACATCTTTGGTAAACGGGCCCGGATCCATGCTTTGATGGTCCCGGTAGGTCCGTATCGAATTATGGGACCTGGGCGTATGCCCGGAATCGAATTTGGAGGTCCCTAGCTTGAATTATGAATTTTTGATAAAAATTAAAAGTCTGAAAATTAATTGTTTTTAAGAATTGATTGATGGTTGGCATTGTTAGTGCCGGGTCCGTATTCTGGTTCCGGAGCCCGGTACAGGTTCATTATGATATTTAAAACTTGTCTATGAAATTTGGTGAGAAACGGAGTTGGTTTGACGTGATTCGGACGTCCAGTTGAGAAATTAGAAGTTTTAAAGTGATCTTGAGAATTTCATTTGATTTGGTGCTAAATTTAGAGTTATGGGTGTTATTTTGGCGATTTGATCGTGTGAGCAAGTTCGTATGATATTTTTACACTTGTGTGCATGTTTGGTTTGGAGCCCTGAGGGCTCGGGTGAGTTTCGGATAGGCCACGAGATGTTTTGGACTTTGGAAATCTGGTTTTTCTGCAGAGTTTGTATTCTGGCATGTCCTTCTTTGCGTTAGCGAAGGTACTCTCGCGAACGCGAAGAGTAAACTGGGCAGCTGAGGATTTTTTTTTCGCGAACGCAAAGGCTTGGTCGCGAACGCGAAGCGATGGGGGCGTTACCCTTCGCGAATGCGACAAGCCCATCGCGAACGCGTAGTGTTAGGCACCGGGGAGGGGGAGTCAGCCTTTTCTTCAACGCGAACACGAGCAATGTGTCGCGAACGCGAAGACCAGGGAAGGGTAGCCTACGCGAATGCGAGCACTGCCTCACGAACGCGAAGGCTTGGCAGCCCATACACTTCGCGAACGCGACAATGCTCTCTCGAACGCGATGAACACTGTCGCCCAGCACTTAACAGAATCCAAAAACTTATTTTTCTCAAAAAACCAAACGGTGAGGGGCGATTTTTCAAGAGTCATTCCGTCCCCAAATTGTTGGTAAGTGATTCTAAACCATTTTCTTTCAATTACCCATTACATTTCTTGAATTTTCAACCTAAAATCTAGAGTTTTCATGGTAGAATTAGGGGTTAGGGTAGAAAATAGGGATTTCGGGAATTTGAGGATTTAGACCTCAATTTGAGGTCGGATTCCAAAACTAATTACATATTCGGGCTCGGGGGTGAATGGTAAAAGGATTTTGGTCCGAACCTCGGGTTTTGACCAAGCGGGCCCGGGGTCGATTTTTTGACTTTTTGGAGGAAAAATTGGAAAATTTAATTTATGCAATATAATTGATTCCTTTAGCAATATTTGATATTATTGAGTCATTTCTGAATAGATACGAGTGGTTTGGAGGTGAATTCCAAAGGGAAAGCTGTGATTGAGAATTAAATGGCCTTCGGAGCGAGGTAAGTGTTGTGTCTAACCCTGACTTGAGGGAATTAGGAACCTTAGATTATTTGCTAAGTGAAATTCATGTGAGCGGCGTATATGTGAGGTGACGAGTACTTATGCGCCGCCAAGTTACTTGTTTTCCATGTTTCTCTGTTTTTCTTATATTGTCTCATTCATATGCCAAATTGCTACGTGTTATACTGGTGTTGTTCAAATTATCGTTCTTATCATGTTTACGGAATTTTCTGGTGATAATTGAGTTTTTATTTCAAAGTTGAGATTGATATTATGGAACCAAATGTTGAAGTAAGGTTTGTACTTGTTATTCTATCTCCCTGTTGTTATTTATGCATTGCATTATGGTAAGGGAGAGTGTTAATGCACGAAGGGTGATGCCGTGCCATATTGTGAGTATTAATGCACGAAGGGTGATGTCGTGCCATATTGTGAGTATTAATGCACGAATGGTGATGCCGTGCCATATTGTGAGTGTTAATGTACGAAAGGTGATGCCGTGCCATATTGTGAGTGTTAATGCACGAAGGGTGATGTCGTGCCATATTGTGAGTGTTAATGCACGAAGGGTGATGCCGTGCCATGATATGAGAGTAAAAGCACGAAGGGTGATGCTATGCCGTTTCTATTAAATTTATGGTGAGATTGAGAGTAAAAGTACGAAGGGTGATGCCGTGCATTTTTCTTTACTGTATTCACTATTCCTGTTGATTCATGGTATATTGAGTGCTCCGGTGATCATTTTGTTGTAGTTCTTTATTTGTATTCCCCTTAGTATGTCTCCCCTCCCGACATTTCCTGTTTAGTTCTTCATTCCTGTTATTTGCGTATACACTGTTAAATTGTACAGGTTGATTGTAGATGCCTTGCCTTAGCCTCGTCACTACTTCGTCGAGGTTAGGTTCGACACTTACCTGTACATGAGGTCGGTTGTACTGATGTGCACTTTCTGTGCAAATTTTGATACCGACTCAGGTTGATCGAGATTTGCTATTGGTCCGCTATCCGGAGACTCAAGGTAGATCTGTCGGCATTCATAGACCTTGAAGTCCCCGTCTATCTTTTTATATCCTACTGTTTTCTTTCATTCAGACAGTTGTATTTCTTTCATACTATTACTTGTAGTAAGTTCTAGAATGCTCGTGAATTGTGACTCCAGATCCGGGTGGTAGAAATTAATACAGTTTTATGATATTCCGCACTTATTATATTTTATTTTAGTTAATTATTGTTATTTACTGAATGAAAATAAGGAATTGGTTTAATAATTTTCTAACGTTGGCTTGCCTGGCAAGTGAAATGTTATGCGCCATCACGGTCCCGTCGGTGGAAAATTTCGGGTCGTGACAAACATTATCAAGAAAGTTGATGTGTGCGTAGGCACGAGTTGCTATAGCCAGTTGAGACTAATACCGTGCGTCGAAGTGAAAATCAAGCATTTTGGAAATGATTGGAGAGTTAGGGATTTTGCTTTAAAGCTTATAAGAATGGAGAAAAGAAATAATATCAAATGAGATGGTATTGTCGGACTTATTTCTAATGCAGTAACGTGGGATCAACCGTGAGTATATGTGTAGGAGAAAAATCATCAATTTGGTAATTTCAGAATAATTCTTAGCACGTTCGAGGACGAATGTTTGTTTAAGAGGTGGAGAATGTAACGACCCGACTTGTCATTTTAAGAATTAACGCCCCGTTCAGTGGCTTAAGGTCTCGAACAGATTTGCAATATGTATTATGACCCGCGGGCATGGCCGAGTTGGATTTTCGGAAGATTCGAAATTTAATTAAAAGAACAATTCTTTTTTAGAAGTTTAAAATGGAAAAAGTTGTCCGAAGAGTTGACTTTTGAGCAAACGACCTCGGAATTGAATTTTAATGATATCAATAGCTTCGTATGATGATTTTGGATTTAGACGTATGTTCGGATTCGAATTTGGAAGTCCGTAGGACAATTCGACGCATTTTGGTGAAAGTTAGAAAATAGAAGATTTTGGAAAGCCTGACCGAAGGGTGAAATTTTGATAACGAGATCGGATTTCGATTCCGGAAATGAGAATAGCTCCATGTCATCAATTATGGCTTGTGTGCAAAATTTGAAGTCATTCCGGATTAATTTGATATATTTTGGCGCAAAATATAGAAGTTGGAGGATTAGAAAACTTATAATTCGATTCGATGCACGATTTATAATTTCGGCATTGTTTGATGTGGTTTGAATCCTCGACTAAGTTCGTATTGTATTTTGGAACATGTTGGTATAATTGGTTGAGGTCCTGGGGGTCTCGGGTGGATTTCGGAAGGTTAACAGAGCAATTCGGACTTGGAAGAAGCTGCTAGAAAATGACAGCAGCTGTTGGAATCGCACCTGCGGAATTTTGGGCGCAGGTGCGACCACGCAGAAGTGAGGGAGCCATCGCAGAAGCGAAGATGGAAGGGCATGGCAGTGGTCGCAGTTGCAAAGAAAATCCCGCACCTACGGAACTACAGAAGCGGGAAAGGAAGGCGTAGAAGCGACTGTTTGCGCAGATGCGCATGTTGCATCGCACCTGCGAATGCGCAGAAGCGGAAAGGATTCCGCAGGTGCGATGTGTTTGTTGGCAGTGGCCTTCACAGAAGCGAGATTTCGCTCGAAAAAGCGAGCGCGCAAGTGCGAAAATTAGTCCGCAGATGCGAAACTGGGCAGAAACATAAGGATGGAACTTGGCCATTTTTGGCATTTCATTTTTGGACTTTTGGTTCTCGGATTTGGGCGATTCTGGAGAGATTTTTCACAAGCTTGGTTGGGGTAAGTATTCTATATCCTAAAGTGTTTATATTTCATGAATCTATGATTAGATTCATCATTTAATTCGGATTTTAATGGAAGAAATCAAGATTTTTGTAAAATATTCCAAAAACGAAAATTTAAGATTTGGAAGTCGAGTTGTTATTGGAATTTGATAAAATTGGTATGGTTGAACTCGTATCGGAATGGGTGTTCGGATTTCATGAAAATTATATCGGGTTCCGAGGGATGGGCCCCACGTTGACTTTTGTTGACTTTTTGGAATAAAATTTTAAGTCGACGTATTATTATCCGAAATTATTTCCGATGAATTTTAATGAAGTTATACAATTTATTTGGATAGATTTGAGCGGTCCGGAGGTTAATTCAAATAAGAAGGCAATTTTGGAATATCGGCATAACTTCAAAAAGATAAGTGTCTTGCCTAACCTCGAGTGAGGGAATTTTTCCTTAGGCATTGAGTCTTATGCGCAATTTGTGTAATTGAAAAGTCTTGTACGCGAGGTGACGAGTACGTACTTGGTTTATATATGCAAGTTTCATTGATTAAAAATCCTTAGACGCCCGTATGTATTAAATTGAAAATTTTGGCACTTATTAAATTCTCTATTTGTCATGCCTATATCCTTGTTTGTTGAAATTATTTTTACATGATGATTTGATGTAACTGCCACCTTGATTTTTTTATGTGAAATATTATTTTGTTGAGTTGTTCACTTTCGGATATTTTGTTAAGATTTTGTGTACATTATGGTCGAGCCGTGGGCTCCTTATTGTGAAAAATAAGGTATTGTTAATTTTTGTGGCAAGTCGTAATATTTGAGCACTTGATGTGCAATTTGTGATAAGTTATAATATTTGAGGACTTGATGTGCAATATGTGATAAATTGTAATAATAGAGCATTTGATGTGCAATCTGTGCTATGTTGTAATATTTGAGCACTTGAGGTGCAGTTTATGAGATGTGATATTGGCACATTATATTGTGGGAGTTATGTTCGGGTATTTGCACGAGGTTTCTGTCGTGCTATTATTATTATTATTATTGTTCTATGCACATGCGGCGTGACAAGGTGGGCTATATATATATGTGTGGGTTGCACGTGTGGCGAGACAAGGTGGGAACATTATTGTGCGCGTGTGACAAGACAAGGCGGGCATTCACTTTACTATTGCACATGTGGCGAGACAAGGTGGGCTATATCGGGGATTGAATTGTGATATGAAATGAGGCCTGGGGGCATTGTTGTTGTTGCATATTTACTTTTGGGACTACGAGACGGTATCTCGGGAGCGCCTTTGTTGACATCATCTGTGGTTGCACTTGTCTTCGGTTATTCTTGTATTTCAGCGATAGGTAAATTGTTGTATTCTTCTGTGATGTAATATTTGATTCTATTATGTGTTTGTATCCCTTGTTGTAATGTGTTGGCTTTGGCTCTTGTACGAGACTCTGAGGATTTGTGGTTGTAGTTTTTATTAGTTTTCAAGGTTAAGTTGTTTTGAATAAAAGAAATTGGTGTGTGCTTTAGTTCTTATAAGTTTTACATCCAAATCAGCAACTATCGGGTACTTCATTTTAATTGAAATGTTATTTTCTTTACCAAAATAATTTCTAAAATAAATTCATTTCTTTGTTGATTTTCTTACTTGATTTAAAATTTAAACTTTATCGGAAATAAATTGATCGTGTGGATCTTATATGCATTGATAATGATATTTGGCACGTGAATTCTCCGTGCAGTTTGTGATATGAAATGAGGGCACGAGGTGCCGGGAAAATACGACGATTTAATTATGGACACGAGGTGCCGTGAAAATATAAAAATAGGCTGAGACCCGTATTTACGAAAAATATGAAAATGGGCTGAGACCCGTATTTTTATGATTATGAAATGAGGTGTCACATGGTGGCTTTTTATTTGAAAGAATTATATTCAAAATATTTATTTGGAAGGATTTTTACTTAGAAAGTATTATAGGAAAGAATTATATTGGAAAGATATTTACTTGAGGAAATTATATTTGAAAAGATTTATTGAAAGAATTATATTTTAAAAAAATAATTATTTAAGAAATTATATTTGAAAGAGAATTATTTGGAAGAATTATATGTGAAAGACATTTATTTGAAGGACTTGATTTAATTGGGTGTAACTGTACTTATTAATTGTGGAGCGATATTAACGGTATTCTTGTTGTCTGTTGTGCATATCACAAGCTGTTTCATGTTGCCCTATTGTTATTCGTTTTCTATTATTTTGTATATTATATTGCAGAGGTTATTAGACTAGAGTGTCTTGACTGTACCTTGTGTCTACTCCATTGAGGTTAGTCTTGATACTTACTGGGTACCGACCGTGGCGTACTCATACTATACTTCTGCACATTTTTGTGCAGAGCCAGGTATTGAAGATAATGGACTTGAGCAGAGTTAAAGCGGGATCGTAAGGATTCAAGGTAGAGCTGCTTGGTCGTCGCAGTCACTTGGAGTCTGTTCAATTCATTGTACTGTTAATTTTTAATCAAACAATATTGTATATTTGGTCCTCGTGATCATTCCATGTATTCAGCTAGAGTTCGTGACTCAGTACTACCAGTCTTGGGAGGTTGTATATTTTTAATTGTTCCGCTGTTAGTTTTGATTACTTATTTAATTCAAGAAAAAAAATGGCGTCAAAATGTATTTGAATTCGGCTTACCTAGTCTTAGAGATTAGGTGCCATCACGACGCCTGTGGTGGGATTTTGGGTCATGACAGAACAAGACAAGAACAACCCTGGACCTAAATCTACATACAAGCAAAGTTGTAATTACTACTTATTCATATATACAAGAACAAACCTTTGAACAAGCCAAGCAAAAGATGCAGTTTAATCATCTAACTCAAAACGATAAATTCTGCTTACGAAATGCCTAAAAATTCATACACAAAAATAGTTTCTTTTTTGCATTTTTCTTACACAAACATAGTTAGAATGTTAATTTAGGGGTTTCGATCATTTTACACTTGGAATTTTGGAGCTTGTTTTATAGTAAGTTCGTAATTAATTTGTCTTCAGCATACAACCGACAAGCACACTCGATTAGAGGTGGAACTAAGATTTTAATTTTATGAGTTCTATTTTAGAACAACTACTTTAAATTCTAATAATTAAATTTTAAAATTTAATATATAAACATATTTGATTAATTTTATTAATACAACTACATTATTTGAGCAAAAACTATTGAATTAGCGTATCTACTTCTACCCGATTCCGAGAAGTGGGCCCGAGTCGATTTTTTGGGGCGATTTTCTAATTTCTTGCTTTAGCTTTGATTTCATTAATTAGATTAGTTTCTTATAGTTGTATTTATGGTATGTAATTGATTTTGACTAGATTTGGGCAATTCAGAGTCAGATATTCGTGAAAAAGGCATCGTTACCGATTTATTGAGCTTGGTTCGAGGTAAGTGCCTTGCCTAACCTTGTGTGGGGAAAATTCCCTTAGGATTTGGTACTGTTGTGATATGTGATCGTCGTGTACGTGAGGTGACGAGTACGAGGCAGTTCCTCGGGAGTTCTCCCTGCACATTTACTTTTGAGACTACGAGGCGGTACCTCTGGAGTTCTCCGTACATATTTACTTTTGAGACTATGAGGCGGTACCTCAGGAGTTTACAAAACAAAATATGAAATTTATAATATTAAAAAATAAAATAAATTACCTGGTAGTATATATTAAAAGAGTAAAATAAGTAAGTAACGTGATAACATAAATATTTTTTATACCGTTAGCACATATAACTTCAAACTCTTTCCAAAATTACATGATTATGATGAGAGGCAAATAAATCCACACGAACTTCCCATGGACACTTTGGTGAACATAACATTTCCAAGAATGGTTAACATTTGAGATTATTTGTTTTGTTTTAAATCATGAAATCGACTACCACAGTTTGAATTAATTGTCATTTATTATTGATTCAAAATTAACCGCTTTTATCCAAGAAGAATGTAAATATTAGTTTTAAAAAGGTGATTTCTCATCTGATGTTGAACTAGTTCCCAAGATCGTATTTAAATTGAAGGATATATGAGAGTTTGATTATTTATCTGACTTTGACACTTGGAATTTTTTCTTCAGCTATCGTGATCAAATTCTTTTTTTCATTAAGAGTTATTCATTTGTATTAAGTCTTGGGATGCGGAATAGCTAGGCAGAAAAGATTAAGATCGAGGGTTTGTTTTCCATTTTCAATTTTGGGATATTGAGAGTTTGATGTGAGGCGATTTTTCGAGGGTTCTTCAAAAAAATTATTGGGGTAAGTGATTCTAATTCGGATTGGACTATATTTCATGAATCTATTACTATTTTTATCATCTAATTAGGGATTTGAGTTGAAAATTTAGGGAAAAATGGTATAAACTTCCTAGACTAAAATCTTGAGTTTTGAAAGGCGATTTGAGGTCGGATTCGAGTAATTCTTATATGGTTGGAATCGTGAGTGAATGGGTGTTCATATTTTGTGACTTCTACCCGATTTCGATATGTGGGCCCGGGTCGACTTTTTGGGGCGATTTTCTAATTTCTTGCTTTATCTTTGATTTCATTAATTAGATTAGTTTCTTATAGTTGTATTTATGGTATGTAATTGATTTTGACTAGATTTGGGCAATTCAGAGTCGGATATTCGTGAAAAAGGCATCGTTACCGATTTATTGAGCTTGGTTCGAGGTAAGTGGCTTGCCTAACCTTGTGTGGGAAAAATCCCCTTAGGATTTGGTACTATTGTGATATGTGAGCGTCGTGTACGTGAGGTGACGAGTACGTACGCGGGCTATTTATTGTAAAGCTCGATTTATTTTACTGAGTAGTAACATGTTTATCCTTTAATTTGAGTTATACCGTTTAAATGAGTATTAGTCTGTTATCATTCTTAATTGAGCAATTGCAATATGTGTAGTTATCCTTTTTAGGCTAATATCACATGTCTACGTGCTTTAAATGCTTATTTGAACTCTGTGAAGCATGCCTAGTTGATTTTCTTGTTTTTCCTTGTTCTTTATCAGTATAAACTGTAGAATCATGCTGTTAACTGTCATATTTATCGGTTTGAACTGTGTGTTTACCTTTGAGACTACGAGGAGGTACCTCGGGAGTTCTCCCTGCATATTTACTTTTGAGACTACGAGGCGGTTCCTCGGGAGTTCTCCCTGCACATTTACTTTTGAGACTACGATGCGGTACCTCTGGAGTTCTCCGTGCATATTTACTTTTGAGACTATGAGGCGGTACCTCAGGAGTTCTCCCTGCACATTTACTTTTGAGATTATGAGGCGGTACCTCGGGAGATCTCTTTACTTCTTTACTCCGGGACTACGAGACGGTATCTCGGGTGATCCCCTGCTGTTTACCCCTGTGTTGTACTGCTATTTTTGCTGTGTTTTCCTTTTGTTAAATTCCAGTATCTTAATATACTGTTATATTCTCCTGCTTTATTTATTATATACACGTGGGCCTGACCTGACCTCATCACTACTCGACCGAGGTCAGGCTTGGTACTTACTGGGTACCATTGTGGTGTACTCATGCTACTCTTCTGCACATATTTTGTGTTCAGATCCAGGTACTTCTTATCAACCCCGCTATTAGCTGAGACTGCTTGCTTCTGTACGGAGACTTCAAGGTACATTTGTCGTATCCGCAGACCTCGGAGTCCTCTATTCTCTCCTATGTCATTTACCTTCCATATTTCTTTTGTTAGACTCTGGTGTATAGAGATTCTAGTTTCCTTCTGTAGCTTGTGACTTATGATGTTTCGGGTTTTGGGAAGACTGTGTATTTATAGAGTATTGGTTATTGTACATGTCGAGCGATATTGTTACTAGTTATTCACTTATTCATTGCTGTTAGTTGTCAAGTTTTACTTTCGTTTTGTTATTTTTCACAATTTGTTAGGCTTACCTAGTCGTAGAGACTAGGTGCCGTCACGACGTTATACGGAGAGAGTTTGGGTCGTGACACAGACCTTGAAGTCCCATTCCTTATTTCATGTTATCACTATTTAGTCTTTCGGATAACATTGTATTTGATTCAAATCTCGTATTTAGCACTTTATAAAGTGCATGCACTCGATGACACTAACTTTTGGGGTGGATTTGAGTTGTATTGATATTTAGATTTCAGTGATTTATGTTATTCCGCATTTGAGATTATTTAGTACCATTATTGAATTTTGCTTATGCATATTAGTTGTTGGCTTGCCTAGCAATCAGTGTTAGGCGTCATCACGGCTCCGGTGAAATTTATGATAGTGACAAAGCTTTTTGAAAAATAAGTTGATCATACTTCAAAAAAATATTTTTCGAATTTTTATTCCGTCATACCATATAGAAGCTGACGAAACGTGAAAGGGTGTCCGAGTTGGTTGAGCAGGAGATCCCCAAATAGAAGGTCGCAGGTTCGAAACCCCCTGCATGCTTTCTCGGTCGAGCTCGTTGCATGAGCTTGTCTAGTGGGGTTTACCTCTTTAGCATAGATTGCAAGCTATTGCATTGAACCAAGATTTACCTAGAGCGCACCCAAAGGATAGCTGCTACGAGTTCCCTAATTCAGCTATCGTGATCAAATTCTTTTTTTCATTAAGAGTTAATCCATTTGTATTAAGTCTTGTCTCATTCATATATGTCATACCCTTTATTTTTCCAACTTTACTTGTTCCCCAACACTTATTCATTTCTTAAGCCTTAGAACATCATTTCTAGATGACCATTTTGACATAACGTGCTTCAAATATAATCTTATGAATACACACGGAGAGATCGAGATATTACAAATACATATGAAATACAATATTAAGAAATGTATATATAGGAGACATCATATACTAAAAGACATACTAATATAATATCATTAATAGAAATCATTGGGAGTACATGCAGTACATACCATCATTGAAACAAAATACTAAAAACAAAAAAAAAAACAAAAAATGCCTTAAAATTTCATATTTTTTTGGTATCTTGATATGATTCATTCACGAAGCATTAGGTGCATTATTTGTATTCTCTGGAGAGACTTGTGACGAGGATGAAGCTTCATTTTCTAGCCGCACCAAACGGCTCTTTAGTTTAAAGACAGTGACATTCAACCAAGCTTCAAATTTGGCCACTTCATCTGCATTGAGTTTGTCAATAGACTCCCACCAACCTATTTGTCTAGTCGCATTAATTTGGTCAAGTAAAAGCATTTGCTCGATCGCAACTTTTTCTCTTGTATCATATTCTTTAAGCATATTGATGCTTTGGTTGATATTGTTTCGAGCATGACTAGCAATAACTTGTGCATTGTCACTTAATTCTACACTAGGATTCGTGAGAATCTTTTGGCGCCTTGTAGTATTCTTATCCTCCATTGCTAGAATATATAAAATAATGTCTATTGATAAATAGTTTTCAAGAAATGTTACTTACAAGAATTAGAATACCATGAGTATTTATACACATATGCCAAGAATTTCTTCATAAAGGCAATTGAATTTCTTACTAACTATTGCAATTGGAAGTAATATTTTCATCGTGTTGAAAATTATAGTAGAAACTTTAAATTATTGATAGTTAAAATATGATTTGCATATCAGTAACATCAATCAAATCTGAAATTTTAAGTTTAAAAGGTAAATGGTTTTAATATACTTAATGAAATTTACTAAATAGTAATTAACAATTGTGAACATCATTTGATCGAACATCATTTACGAACCAAAGTCTTCCAAATGTTTTATAGAAACTAAATCAAATTCTCTAATTGTACAAACAGAAATAAATTTACCATTTAACTTTAAAATAAGAAATTGTACCAATGTACTTATGGAAATTCATTGAGTGCTCGTAGACCAGAGTCAATATAATTAGTAGAGATATAAACTATATCAAAGTTTTTTAAATTTTAAACATAAAGAGATCCTTAACAAGTATTAACATCAATATAATGAAATTACCTTGAATATAATTGGAAATTTAATTTGAATATTAAATTTTTAATGAATAACAATAGTGAAATCAGACTCTCAACATGCATTAACTGCAACTAGATTTGAAATTTAACTTGTATTAGAAAATATTTTAATGTGCTTGCCGAAGTAAGATTGGATGTAACTGTCACAACCCAAAATCCATTAAGGTCGTGATGGCGCCGGACACCGCTGTCAGGCAAGCCAACAATACAAACTTCACTTAATTACCTATTTAGTATTTTTAAAATCAAAATTTCTTCAATGAAATAATAAAGATAAAACTCATAGAGTAAATGATAAATATTTTTAGCAACTAAATTTCTAAACAATTCACAACCATTCCCAAAATTCGGTATCACAAGTGCATGAGCATTTACTAGGGAATTAAAAATAAAATACAGTATCAGTCCAGAATACAAATTAGACAGAAAAATATAATAACTCTGAAGGAGACTCTGTTAGCTGCGTATAATATAGAATGCAGCTCACCTATGTCCCCACAATTATTAACCACACGTCTGCGCCCACAAGACTGCTATACATATATGTACTTGTACAATAAAATGTGCAGCAAGTGCAGTATGAGTACGAAAATAATTTGTACCCAGTAAGTATCAAGCCTAATCTCGAAGTGGTAGAGACGAGATGGCCGACATTGACACTCACTATGGGTCAATAATATTAAATAATCATGAAATAGAATTATTTATATCAACGTGATTCACAGAGTTAACAGTAATTTTATTGACCAATAGAAATAATTAAATTCCTTCAAATGCAGCAATTCTCAATATATTAATTAAATTCTTTCAATTCAAATAAATTTCCAAATTTATCAATTAGTCTCATTTACAGGAATAACAATAATTCTTAACAAGCAGGAATAATAATTCAATAAATTCCAAAGATTTTCAATTTATCAATTAGCTTCACAAGCTGAAATAAACTATTAAGGTATCGTGTAATTATTATTATTAAGCACGATTTCTGCCGAGGACGTACGACCCGATCCAGAGTGTCGTGTACACTGCCGAGGGACGTGCGGCACAATCCATAGATGCATCTATCCTGCCGAGGCGTTCGGCCCGCTCCACAAGAAAGGAGGACATTTTCTTATGTACCTCCGGAAGAAGAGTATATTTATTATAAGATCAATTCGAGAGGATGAATAATTTCTTTAATAATTAATTAATTTAAACAGAAAATTAAGCATATGAGATTTTTACCTTTTAATAATTTCTCTAACAATTCACAATATATACCAAATAATTTAATTAAATAACGGATACAATTTACACAAGTAATTCATGCTTTGAGTCCTAAACTACCGGACTTTAGCATTAATAGTTGCTACTTACGGACTCTCGTCACCTCGTGCATACGTAACCCCCACAATTAGCAACAATTATTAATTTAATTACATATGAGGTAATTTTTCCCTCACAAGATTAGACAAGAGACTTACCTCAACTTGCTCCAATTTAATCCACTAGAAGGCCTTTTCCACGATTATCCAACTCTGTCTGGCTCGAATCTATCCAAACTAATTCGATACAATCACTAAAAATTATAGGAATCAATTCCATAAAAAAATACTACATTTTAAAATAAAAATCCAAAATTAATTAAAAAATTATCCGTGGGGCCCACATCTCGGAATCCGACGAAATATTAATGCCACATTCAACGATGAGTCTACCCATACCAAAATTATTAAATTCCAATAACAATTCGGCCCTCAAATCCTCAAATCTATCCAAGAGGGTTTTCAAACTTTTTCAACTTAATCCACCAATTAAATGATAAAAATAGTGATGGATTCGGGTAATTTAATCAATATTGAGTTAAGAACACTTATCCCATTATTTTCTCTGAAAATCTCCCAAAAATCATCTCAATCCGAGCTCCAAAGAGTTAAAAATAAAAAATGGGACGAAGTCCCATTTTCAGAACTTAAACTCTCTGCCTAGTGATTTCTTCTACGCGATTGCGAAGAACAATTTCAACACTGCCCAAAATTAACTCTACGCAATCGCAAACAGTGCCATGCGATCGCAATGCACAAGGTTCCAACTCTACGCGATCGCATCTATCTTCACGCGATCGCATAGAACAAACTGCAATTGAAATGCCAAGGTATCGTATAATTATCATTATTAAGCACGATTTCTGCCGAGGTCGTACGACCCGATCCAGAGTGTCGTGTACACTGCCGAGAAACGTGCGGCATGATCCATAGATGCATCTATCCCGCCGAGGCGTTCGACCCGCTCCACAAGAAAGGAGGACATTTTTTATGTACCTCCGGAAGGAGAGTATATTTATTATAAGATAAATTCTGGAGGAAGAACGATTTCTTTTAACAATTAATAAAGTTAAACAGAAAATCAAGCATATGAGATTTCCATCCTTTAATATCTTTATCTAACAATTCACAATATATTTATATATATCAATTAATATTAAATAAAAAAAGAATATAATTTACACAAGTAATTCATGCTTTGAGTCCTAAACTACCCGGACTTTAGCATTAATAGTAGCTACGTACGGACTCTCATCACCTCGTGTGTACGTAGCCCCTGCAATTAGCAACAATTATTTAATTTAATCCCTATGGGGTAATTTTCCCCTCACAAGATTAGACAAGAGACTTACCTCTTCTCAAAGTCCACTTTCCGATTATCACGTCGCGTTGAATTCTCGATTCGATGCCGAAAAATCCGAAACTATCCAAATATTGTACAAAATAATTAATATATGCTAAATGATTCAAAATCTATCTATTAAATAAATTACCTTATCCAAAATGATAAAATTCCTAAAATTCACCCCTGGCCCACGTGCTCGAATTCTGAAAATTTTCGGATGAAAACGTTACCCATAATCTCAAGAACTTAAATATATAATTTCTACCCAATTCCATAACTATTTTCATAGTCAAAATCTCATTTTTATAAAAATCTAGGTTTTTCACCTAAACCCTTTATTTCTAAGATTTACTAGCTATAATCTACCCATAATCTATGTATTTAACTCAAAGGGTGTAGAATTAACTTACCTCCAAGTTGATAGTTGAAAACTCCTCACAAAAAGCTCTGAAATCGCCAACAATGGATGAAAAATAGAAAGAAATGGACTGAGTTTTCGTCCGTTTTAAGGTTCTGCCCAGATAGGTTTTTCGCACCTGCGGAAGGAGTACCGCACATGCGGCTTTCGCACCTGCGGAAATTCCTCGCAGGTGCGCATTTTACTTCTTTTTCCGATTCCGCACCTGCGGAAGAAATGCTCGCTTCTGCGCAAGCGCAGGTGCGCCCATCCCTTCGCACATGCGCATTTTTCCGCTTCTATGCACAAGGCCATCGCACTTGCGGGTTCGCAGGTGCGCCAAATGCTTCGCATCTGTAATGGCTGGGCAGGCTTCTCTCGTTCGCAACTGCGATTGGTGGCTCGCACCTGCGGCTGTCCAAGCGCAGGTGCGATTATTACAGTAGCTGGGAGCTTCAGTCCTTTGTCAATTTTCCAAAATTGGTCCGAGCCTCGTCCGGTTAACACTCGGGACCCTCGGGGGCCCGCCCGAACATACCATCGGGTTTGAAATCATAAAACAGCCTCGCTCGTACTCTTGAAACGCATAAAACAACATCAAATATAAGAATCATACCCTAAACCAAATTGATTCAAACTTAAGAATTTCAAGTTCTTCAATTTACTTCCAATGCGCCAAAATATACTTAAACTACTCGGAATGACACGAAAATTTGCATGCAAGTCTTAAATCACTATACGGAACTATTTCCAAATCGGAATTCCAAACATACTTCAATTACTCAAAATCCTACTCCAAACCAAATTTAAAGAATTTAAACCTTCAAATAGTTGAACTTTACTAATAAGCATCAAAGCGCTTCCGAGTTATCCAAAACCCGATTCGGACATACGTCCAAGTCCAAAATCATCATACGAACCTATTGGAACCGTCAAATCCTGATTCCGGGATCATTTTCTCAAAATGTTGACCGAAGTCAAACTTGT
The DNA here is from genome assembly GCF_000390325.3 of Nicotiana tomentosiformis. Classification (NCBI taxonomy): domain Eukaryota; kingdom Viridiplantae; phylum Streptophyta; class Magnoliopsida; order Solanales; family Solanaceae; genus Nicotiana; species Nicotiana tomentosiformis. The sequence continues at coordinate 109,622,781 of NC_090820.1, forward strand.
CCATTTAAAGCTAACTTAAGGAACCAAGTGTTCCGATTTCAACTCACACACTTCCAAATCCCAAACCAACCATTCCCGCAAGTCATAAATCATTAAAAACACATACGGGGAGTTTTATTTTCGGAAACGGGGTTCTAACACTCAAAACGACCGGTTGGGTCGTTACATTCTCTCCCACTTAAATATATGTTCATCCTCGAACGTGCTAAGGACTGTTCCGGAGTTGTCCAAAATCACATTTTAACACTTCGAGCACCTACCCGTGCTACCACACCTAATTGAGCACATTATTTCTAGCCAATCTGAAGATTCTCCCCTTTATTTAGGCGATTAAGCCTTAGAGCCCAATTCTAACATCCAGAATTCTCCACCATGCCTGTTTCCAATCTACGAACACCGTATCAATTGCTACACGATGCACCAATACAGGGTTGCATACCTTGGTTGAATTTAGACCATGCATCGCACCATTCACATGATCATAATATCATCCTCCGATAACAATAGCCAGAATTCCACGAATCTGATGTTCACAACACACCTCATGATACATATAATTCCTGTTCCAACTCTTGAACTGCTTCCACGATGAAAGAAATATGTAGAAATTCATAACCAACTACTGAGCCAACAAATTATTGAGTTTTCTCCTTCTGACAAGAACCATTGCCTCATTATGGACCAAATAATGGTATTTTGCTTTTTATTATACTTCATATAATCCGATCATACTGATCCCAGATCCAATAACCTCGTCTCACTTAGTATAAGCTGCTCAGGCAATAAGCCACCTCAGACATGACAAAAAGTCTCATATGACGCCATAATGATCTAATAAGCTACAGACTCGATTGCGATACATAAGAAAAACGAACTCTGGAAAGGATTACTCAACCCACGTGACTAATTAGACAACTGAAAAGGTGTCATGAACCTTCCTCACAAAACGGGACACAAAACATACAAAATAGAATATAGGTGACTGTACTCGACATCACACTGTTGCGGCGTGCAGCCCGATCCACACATGATACCCGTGGCGGCGTGCCACCCGATCCGCACAAAAAGAATCTATAAGAAAATACTTACCGAGCTAGAATGCTCATTACTTACAAAATATCCGAATATCGGACACAAGCATGCTAAGTGCATAATATCATCCCTGGAAGGACCGACAACGCCATACACTACAAAGCTCAAGTACAACTAAGGTACGATATATGATCTGAATCTCGAGAGTCATCCTGCCCACATAACACCATCGCTATGCGGAACCTCAACACATAAGAAATTTATCAATCCGTTTCGCAACTCACACGGCATAATATAGTATTACATGAAATAACCGATGACGAAATGACATCCAACATCTGAATACTCCTCCATAGGGAGCAGTTATGCTGAAATGAATACATCCGGCCTGATATAGAGCCCATATTCATATTCAAATTCATCCACATACCTCAAGCCGATTCTGATCGCATCGTACTAGGCTAATAACCTTTCAAGTATCCATAATAACCCTTTTCCCATAACATACAAGAATAGCCATCATAACCGGAACAATACTTCCGCAGTCGACAACCAAATGAACCGAGCGCCCTCCAGGCATAAATTCTCGAATCACCAATATTACCACAATCTTTATACTTGGTTTCAATCTTCACTCAATCAAATGACTACATGACACTCTTACAAAATCTTTCCGTGAGACACGCTCCCACAACCTTCCGCACCAGGTAACAAGTCTGCACATCCATGCTACCGGTTATACTAATGTTGTAAAGCATATCAAGAATCCACAAATCAATACACTAGGTCTCTTACACCTGACATCGACCTTAGATGATGCCAAAACCAATACTATATTACTTTAAACATCTAAATCCTTTTCCTGCTCATCCGAGCTCATGACATCCTTGTCAACACCGAACCGAAATCTTGAATCCTCAACTTTCGAATTCCATGCTACTTAGTGCACTTAATCACGCAAATGCATCGGAGTACAAGAATTCCATCATAACTCCCGAACAACTAATAGGGTAAACACTTCATCATATAGAAACCTTCTACTTAAATTATTTCAAGAGAACCATTGCAACACCTGACTGAATTCCCATATCCGCAGAAAATACCGGCCTCAAGTAGTGGTCTACACCACCATAACTCTTCTGGGATCCCTCTATACATAACATGTCATAATACTTGAATTCCTCCAAATTAAATCAATTACGACGGCCATCAAGCCTCACATGTACCGCCACAAATCACATGCATAATTCAATGCGCTGAAGGAACTGATCATTGCCACCATCATGCTGATTCAACCATTGTTAGCCGATCCGTCTTTTCTCAATTTACTCTCAACTTGCCTTAGAAATAATAATAGCTCCATTCATTACATCACGAACTCAAATCCGCACTCATCCCAAGTGACTTTATTTCACGAGACCACGCTATTTCAAAACCCACTAATTATCACCACGCTATTTCAAAACCCACTATTATCTCATATCCCTTCTTGTGCACACTTTTTACATCTTCAACCGGTACACCCATTCTGATACTTCTTTTATGAATCCGAAGTTATTTTCTTTTGTTTCTCTAATGCTACACCACAACCTGAAGATAACGCAGAGTACTCCAAGCCCTGTTTCATAATCTGCTGCAAAAGCTCGATACTCAACCATACTATAGACTCGAAATCCTTAGACACCACACTTTAAATTTTTGAATCCACTAGGACCATTATTGAGAGTCACTTGCTCTGACTTGTTCCCAAACATGAACAATTCCAAGGCCATAGTGCCGCACATAGACACTTTATCAAGGAAACATCTGACTATTTCACTTTCTGTGCATTACATCTACATGAAGCATAAATTCTGAGTCTTCCAAAAACCTGAATATGAATTGATAAGGCCAAATATGGCACACATTCCCTAAATACTTTGCTCAAATTACCACTGATGTTTTCTTTCCATAGTTGCAATGACCCACCAATACACCGATAATCAGAAACCGCACAAGTTGACACTACGCAATCCAATCATAGACGGTGGGGCTCTCCCACTTAGCTTGAAGCTACAATTACAAAATTTTTGGAATCCACCGAGATTCTTTCTTCATCGTTGACATGATCCTGCACACGAACTCGCCAAATTTTCTCGAAATCCTTCTATTAACCTTTAATAAATACTCCGAACCACTAGCCACATTTACATATTAAATCTCTTACTGGGTAGCCAGTAGAATTCTTTGCAGAAGCTTTGTCAATACCACGCAACCACTAACTTGCTCACAGGAGATAACCCACCTGTGGAAATTACATGATGACATATTCCAACGTCGCTGCACTGGGTGCAATTATTATGAAATCAGTAGATCATCCTAAGTCTGAGCTCATTCACCAGCTGCACCAGCCCGTTCACTCCTTATGGACGTCAACTAGAGGTGCGACAATACATTCCAATCCAAAGCCATGTTGTATCCTTCTTCATATCAAGCAACTCCCTCCTGTTGTATCCAATCTTCCTCAATATAGCAACTAATATTACAACTTAAGTCTGTAGACCTAGTCATTGTCCATTTTACACCCCAAATCACTCCAAACTTTCCTCAAGCCATGTAGTTATCCTACCACGTAACCCATATGCTACTTTGCCACTCTCCCACTTTGGTCAACCATCTCGTTTAAGCAACTACTCTGCTTCTGTTTTCTTACACTTGGCCTTTTCGGAACCTAACCACTGCAAGGCACCTTCCACATGTCCTTCCTTATCCTTCACTGCCCAGTTGTTGTCTTAACTCAAAATCCATCTCTGTAGCACTTGGACCAATAGCTCGTTACCAGCTTTAAACCTTTCTAACGATCATCCTTCTCGAGACATCAATACTAGAAACGCTGCTTCGATCCTAAATCACTGTACACTGCGATCTCTATTGACTGCTTCCCCTATACCAATTCCTAACACCCCGTCGTGAAGGCGAGTTGAAGAAAACCATAACACTAGCAAACCTTAACGCATTTTACAAGGCGACGACACCATATCAAAATTGAGAACTCTACCACACTCGAAAATATCAAGCTTCGTTACTCCATCAATCCCAAACCTGAACATTCATAGTCCGATTGCCTTTTCTCCGCTGAAATAAAAACATGGAACCTCTGAATCATGTACTGAGAAAAACCTTCTTTTAAGTCGTTTTCTGCCCTGACACATAAACAGGCATTCTACCATTACATAAACACTATGCAATAATAACGCATGAATTGTCATAACAATCAATGCCAAATCTCAAAACCTTAGGTAGTATTGATACTGAACTGAAACGATAGAGCGTCCTTCCGGAAGGCGACGACAATAGCCCAATTAATTACACAGGGAGAAGCATCCTGCACTACATCTGTAGTACCATTTAAAATTTCCTCGATCCTCAATTTATAACAAGCGCTTCACGTCGCATAAGATTGAATATGGAGGAAATGTAGGCATAAGCCTCAAAGGAATCGAATCACACGATGAGGAATCAAGAAGGAAAGTATTCCTAACAGCCCTGTAGCCTCTCGAAGATAAGAACAGATGTTTCCATACCGATCCGCAAGACTCTACTAGACTTGCTCATGACTCGTGAGACCTAAGTGAACCTAGTGCTCTAATACCATGTTGTCACGGCCCAAAATCCATTAAGGCCGTGATAGCGCCGGACACCGCTGTCAGGCAAGCCAATAATACAAACTTCACTTAATTACCCATTTAGTATTTTTGAAATCAAAATTTCTTCAATGAAATAATAAAGATAAAACTCATAGAGTAAATGATAAATATTGTTAGCAACTAAATTTCTAAACAATTCACAACCATTCCCAAAATCCGGTGTCACAAGTGCCTGAGCATTTACTAGGGATTTAAAAATAAAATACCGCATCTGTCGAGAATACAAATTAGATAGGAAAATATAATAACTCTGAAGGAGACTCTGTTAGCTGCGAATCGTAATATAGAATGCAGTTCACCTATGTCCCAACAATTATTAACCACACCTCTGCGCCCACAAGGCTGATATACATATATGTACTTGTACAATAAAATGTGCAGCAAGTGCAGTATGAGTACGAAAATAATTTGTACCCAGTAAGTATCAAGCCTAATCTCGAAGTGGTAGAGACGAGATGGCCGACATTGACACTCACTATGGGTCAATAATATTAAATAATCATGAAATAGAATTATTTATATCAACGTGATTCACAGAGTTAACAGTAATTTTATTGACCAATAGAAATAATTAAATTCCTTCAAATGTAGCAATTCTCAATATATTAATTAAATTCTTTCAATTCAAATAAATTTCCAAATTTATCAATTAGTCTCATTTACAGGAATAACAATAATTCTTAACAAGCAGGAATAATAATTCAATAAATTTCAAAGATTTTCAATTTATCAATTAGCTTCACAAGCTGAAGTAAACTATTAAGGTATCGTGTAATTATTATTATTAAGCACGATTTCTGTCGAGGACGTACGGCCCGATCCAGAGTGTCGTGTACACTGCCGAGGGACGTGCGGCACGATCCATAGGTGCATCTATCCTGCCGAAGCATTCGGCCCGCTCCACAAGAAAGGAGGACATTTTCTTATGTACCTCCGGAAGGATAGTATATTTATTATAAGATAAATTCGGGAGGAAGAACAATTTATTTTTACAATTAATTAATTTAAACAGAAAATCAAGCATATGAGATTTCCATCCTTTAATATCTTTATCTAACAATTAGCAATATATTTATATATATCAATTAATATTAATTAAACAAATAATACAATTTACACAAGTAATTCATGCTTTGAGTCCTAAACTACCCGGACTTTAATATTAATAGTAGCTACGTACGGACTCTCGTCACCTCGTGCGTACGTAGCCCCCGCAATTAGCAACAATTATTTAATTTAATCCCTATGGGGTAATTTTTCCCTCATAAGATTAGACAAGAGACTTACCTCGTCTCAAAGTCCACTTTTCGATTACCACGTCGTGTTGAATTCTCGATTCGATATCGAAAAATCCGAAACTATCCAAATATTGTACAAAATAATTAATATATGCTAAATGATTCGAAATCTATCTATTAAATAAATTACTTTATCCAAAATGATAAATTTTTTAAAATTCATCCCCGGCCCACATGCTCGAATTCTGAAAATATTTGAATGAAAACTTTACCCATAATCTCAAGAACTTAAATATATAATTTCTACCCAATTCCATAACTATTTTCGTGGTCAAAATCTCATTTTTATAAAAATCTAGGTTTTTCACCTAAACCCTTGATTTCTAAGATTTACTAGTTATAATCTACCTATAATCTATGTATTTAACTCAAAGGATATAGAATTAACTTACCTCCAAGTTGATAGTTGAAAACTCCTCACAAAGAGCTCTGAAATCGCCCAACAATGGATGAAAAGTAGAAGGAAATGGACTGAGTTTTCGTCCGTTGTAAGGTTTTGCCCAGACAGGTTTTTCGCACCTGCGGAAGGAGTACCACACATGCGGCTTTCGCACCTGTGGAAATTCCTCGGAGGTGCGCATTTTCCTTCTTTTCATGGTTTCGCACCTACAGAAGAAATGCTCGCTTCTGCGCAAGCGCAGGTGCACCCATCCCTTCGCGCCTACGCATTTTTTCCGCTTCTGCGCACAAGGCCATCGCACCTGCGCGTTCCCAGGTGCGCCAAATGCTTCGCATCTGCGATGGCTGGGCAGGCTTCTCTCATTCGCACTTGCGATTGGTGACTCGCACCTACGAGCTCACACCTGCGGCTGTCCAAGCGCAGGTGCGATTATGATAGTAGCTGGGAGCTTCAGTCCATGCTCAATTTCCCAAAATTGGTCCGAGCCTCGTCTGGTTAACACTCGGGACCCCCGGGGCCCCGCCCGAATATACCAACAGGTTTAAAATCATAAAACGGACTCGCTCGAACTCTCGGAATGCATAAAACAACATCAAATCTAAGAATCATACCCTAAACCAAATTGATTCAAACTTAAGAATTTCAAGTTCTTCAATTTACTTCCAATGCGCCGAAATATACTTAAACTACTCGGAATGACACAAAAATTTGCGTGTAAGTCTTAAATTACTATACGGAACTATTCTTAAACTCAGAATTCCAAACGGACTTCAATTACTCAAAATCCTACTCCAAACCAAATTTAAAGAATTTTAAACCTTCAAATAGTTGATTTTTACTAATAAGCGTCAAAACGCTCTCGGGTTATCCAAAACCTGATTCGGACATATGCCCAAGTTTAAAATTATCATACGAACCTATTGGAACCGTCAAATCCCGATTCCGGAGTCGTTTTCTCAAAATGTTGACCTAAATCAAACTTGTCCATTTAAAGCTAACTTAAGGAACCAAGTGTTCTGATTTCAACTCACACACTTCCGAATCCCGAACCAACCATCCTCGCAAGTCATAAATTATTAAAAATATATACGAAAAGTTTTATTTAGGGGAACGAGGTTCTAACAGTCAAAACGACCGGTTGGGTCGTTACAATAACTAAAAGAGAAAAACTTTTAGATTTTATGATTAAATATTTTTTGGAAATGCATTAACATCAATAGAAAAATGAATCTTAACTTGAGAAGGAAAATGTTAAATATAACAAAAATGGACAGAAATTACTTATACCAAAAAGCTCTTAAATTTATAAAACCAAATTAGTTTAATATCTCCACCATATATCACGCGAAATGCTAAAAAGTTTCATTACTAGAGAACCTAATATTGGTACTCACCTTTTAAAAGTTGAGTAACATTAATATTCAGATTTAATTGAAGCATCACATTACCAATAATATTATAAAGAGGTGCATCCGTGAATTAATAAGCTAGTTCAAATAAAGCTATCTAATTAAATTGTAAATTCGTTTATTTCTACATTAATGGGAATTAAAAAGTTAAAAATTTCATTTATGGTGATTGATTGTAAAGACATCGTGTTCCCGTGAATTAATAGATAAACCAAATCTAATTAGAAAGAAAATTGCAAATTTTATGCAAAACTATTAATTCATTGGATCTGGAAATCGTATTAAATTACAAAAGAGACTTGAATAAATCATTGTTTTACAAAGAACACAAATCTATTGTTAAAGTTTTGATAGGATGTCGTAAAAGTTCTTAATTTTAGTAGATCCAAGTGAAATAAAAACAAATATTAAAAGGTAAATAGAGACTTGTACATCATGAATATATGAATAAATAATGACTATCGCGCGAACGCACCTGAAAAATTAAGAAGACATTTTGATCTTTCAGGCTGCAAAAATTGATAAACTTTATGATAAATATATCTTGTTGTCATCGCTTTCTTGTCGGCAAGTATGAACAACTCCGTGAAATCAAGTAAAAAAAATTAGAATAAGCAAAATTTAAAATTATGTTGAATAATGTGAAGGGAAAATGATAATATCCACTTTATTCTCTTGAATAATGCACATTTTAATCACGCTTACGGGGAAAAAGTAATTTTATAGATACAAATATACAGCTAGTGAATGTTTAATTAGCAGACAGTTGTATATATTTACTACTATTAAAAATTAACACAATCTATCTTATATCGGATTACAAAAGAGTCAACATATTTATGTCGTTCTTATTGAAATTGATGGTTTTGGTAGGCTCGTGAAGTAACTCTCTATATATAGTTAGAATACTAGTGATTTGTCCACACTTAAGCGCAACTGTGAATGACCTTACTAGATTTATTAATTAATTCTTTTGTAATATATGAATGATAATTTTTTTCTGAAGATTTTCTTTAGTATTCAAATCTTAAATTAGATTTTAAGTCATGTTAATCCATTTAATCATTGAGCTACCTTGAAATTTGACATTATAATTATAACAGTAGGTCGCCCATGGAAACGGCGACTAATTACTTTTAAAAAATTGAGCTTGTTCCTTTCCTTTTTGAAATGCGGAATATTTTCTTTCAACCCAAATTTTTAACAATAGGTCGCCTGTAAGGTGAAGATATATTTTTTAATTTTTTCATAAAAATCATATAAAGAGAATTTTTTTAAAAAAAAAAATTGATCTTTTTATGGGTGTCTAATACGAAAGAAAATATATTTTGGAAAATATTTTTAGAAGAAACTTTGTTTCCTATCCAACACTCTCTAAAATTTAAAAATTACTTCAAATGGACAATCACAAGAAAAAAAAACGAAGGCAGTCGTTTTTCCTTTTTAAAAGTAAAATATTTTTTAAGAAAATTATTTATCGATGTTTGGTTGCTAGAAAATAGCTTTTTGTTTTTAGAAAATATTTACCAATTACGACTCTTTACTGTTTGGGGTAGGGGTAAGGTATGTGTACACACTACCCTTCCCAAACCCTATTAGTAAAATTCTACTGGATTGTTGTTGTTGTTGTTTACTCTTTACTGAAGCCAGGATCCATTAATTAGATAGAATATCTGTTCGGGCTTTATCCATATACACTCTAGCTAGTCCACTCTAGTTGTCTTTCTACACTCTTAAAAAGATATATGTAGACACATATATAACTACATACAGAGAATGTTTGAAAAATTAATTCAGAAAAAAACTTAATTTAGAATATGTCACGATCCAAAATTCCACCACAGACGTCGTGATGGCACCTAGTCTCTAAGAGTAGGTAAGCCGAATTCAAATACATTTTGAAACTATTTTTTTTTCTTGAATAAAATAAGTAATCAAAACTTACAGCGAAACAATTAAAAATATACAACCTCCCAAGACTGGTAGTACTGAGTCACGAACTCTAGCTGAATACATGGAATGATCACGAGAACCAAATATACAATACTGTTTGATTACTGTAACGACCCGACTTGTCGTTTTAAGAATTTACGTCTCGTTCAGTGAGTTAAGGTTTCGAGCAGCCTCGCAATATATATTATGACCCGCGTGTGTGGTCGAGTTTGATTTACGGATGATTCGGAGTGATTTGGGACACTTAGTCCCTAAGACGAAAGCTTAAGTCTTAGGATTTTGACCGTAGTCGGAATTGTGTGAAGACGACTCCGGAATAGAGTTTCGTCGGTTCCGTTAGCTCCGTTGGGTAATTTTGGACTTAGAAGCGTGTCCGGACTGTGAATCTGAGGTCTGTAGCGAATTTAGGCTTGAAATGGCAAAGGTCGAATTTTTGGAGAATTGGACCGGAAGTGGACATTTTGATATTCGGGTCGGAATCCGATTTCGAAAGTTGGAGTAGGTCTATAATGTCAATTATGACTTGTGTGCAAAATTTAAAGTCATTCCGGATTGATTTGATGTATTTCGGCACAAGTTATAAAATTTGAAAGTTCAAAGTTCATAGATTTTGATTTGGGATGTGATTCGTCGTTTTGATGTTGTTTGAGGTGATTTGAGAATTTGACTAAGTTCGTATGATATTTTAGGACTTGTTGGTGTATTTGGTTGAGGTCCCGGGGGCCTCGGGTGTGTTTCGGGGTGGTTTCGAATCATTTCGGGTTGTTTCGGAAGTGCTGTATCTAGTATCTGACTTCCTTCTTCGCGAACGCGAAGAGGAGTTTTGAGGCTGCTGGGATTTGGCCTTCGCGAATGCGAAGATATTCCGGAACATTCTACGCGAACGCGAGGGGCCAGTTGCGAACGCGTAGAAGGAAGGAGGGGACTGGGCCTGGAGTCATCAACCTTCGCGAACGCGAAGCTTCAAACGCGAACGCGAAGCAGTAGGACCTCAGTGCATCGCGAACGCGAGATCTTGAACGCGAACGCGATGATATGCATGGCAGGCTTTCGCGAACGTGACGCTGGTAATGCGAACGAGAAGAAGAATTTGAGGCAGCGAGTTTTTGGCCTTCGCGAACGCGAGACAGAGGCCGCGAATGCGAAGAAGGCCTATCTGGGCAGAATTAAAAGTCCCAAAAATGGAGGTTTGAGTTCATAACTCAAAATCAAATTTGGAGCTCGGTAGAAAGCGATTTTTGGAGAGATTCTTGCGTGGGTATTTGGGGTAAGTGATTCTTATCCAGTTTTGATTAATTTTCATGATTATGTCTTTGAATCCATCATTTAATTCGGATTTAATGGAGGAAAATCTTCCAAAAACGAAAATTTAAGATTTGGAAGTCGAGTTGTTATTGAAATTCGATAAAATTGGTATGGTTGAACTCGTATCGGAATGAGTGTTCGGATTTTATGAAAATTATATCGGGTTTCGATAGGCGAGCCCCGCGTTGACTTTTTAAAATAAATTTAAGTCGACGTATTATTATCCGAAATTATTTTCGATAAATTTTAATGAAGTTATACAATTAAATTGGATAGATTTGAGCTGTCAGGAGGTCAATCCAAGCAAGAAGGCTATTTTGGAATATTGGCCTAACTTCAAAAAGGTAAGTGTCTTGCTTAACCTCGAGTGGGGGAATTTTTCCTTAGGCATTGAGTCTTATGTGCAATTTGTGTAATTGAAAATTATGTACGCGAGGTGACGAGTACGTACTTGGTTTATATGTGCGAATTTTATTGAGTTAAAGTCTAGATCATATTGTGTAGTAAATCGGATAACTGTTTGGCATGTATTTAATCATCTGCTTGTCGTGCCTAAATCCTTGTTGTTGACTATGTTGTTATATGACAATGTAATGCGATTGTTATTTGATTATTATGAAAATTCGTGAATTTGCTGTTTGATAATTATTGGAACTTAATTTTATTTAGATTTTTCCTCTGCAAATAATTAATTAAATGAGCTTAAGAAGAAGTGTTTATATAAATATTGAAAATTTGATATTTATGAAGACTTTGCTTTATATTGAGTAATTTCTATCTCTATTTGATTGTTTTTGGGTGTTGGACGCATTGTGTAGAGCATTTGGCTATTTGTTGTGAAATTAATTGACTTGGTTGTAGCTTTGGATTTTGGTTGTGGCCATTGGGCAAATTGTGATATGAATTGATTTTTGTTATGTTGCTATGATAATTTTTCGCGTAAATTATTGTGTTGTGTGAGTTGTTATTTTGGAGAGATAAGGGTGGCATTTCACCGTTGATATTATGTGGTTATAAGGGTGGCATTTTACTGTTGTTGTATTTGTTGAAATATTGTCTGGGCGGAGCGATAAGGGTGGCTATAAGAGCGATAAGGGTGGCAATAAGAGCGATAAGGGTGGCTATTGTTAGGGATGATATGTGATGATGTGGGGTTATGATGATGATGATTTTTTTATGTGATGTTGTGATTTTTCTCGTGTTTATTTTATACCTTGTGCAATTTATTTTGTTGTTGGTAAATTGATAACAATCTGATTTATATTGAAATTGAGAGCCTGTGGCTATGGCCAGACGAATTATAAAATGAAATGTGGGCACGAGGTGCCGTGAGTAAATAATGAGGATATTTGGCACGTGAATTGTCCGTGCAGTTGATATATGAAATGTGGGCACGAGGTGCTGTGATGAGATGATAATGATATTTGGCACGTGAGTTGTCCGTGCAGTTGTGATATGAAATGAGGGCACGAGGTGCCAGAGAAATATGATGATTTAATTCTGGGCACGAGGTGCCGTGGAAACATGAAAAATGGGCCGAGACCCGTATTTATGAAAAATATGAAAATGGGCTGAGACCCGTATTTTTATGATTTTGAAATGAGGTGTCACATGGTGACTTTTTAATTGAAAGGATTATATTAAAAATATTTATTTGGAAGAATTTTTACTTAGAAAGTATTATATGAAAGATATTTATTTGAGAAAATTATATTTGAAAAGAGAATTATTTGGAAGAATTATATGTGAAAGACATTTATTTGAAGTACTTGATTTAATTGGGTGTAAATGTACTAATTAATTATTGAGCGATATTAATGGTATTCTTGTTGTCTGCTGTGCATATCACTGGTTGTTTCATGTTGCTCTGTTGTTATTTGTTTCCTATTATCTTGTATATTATATTGCACAAGTTATTAGACTAATGAGTGTCTTGACTGTAACTCGTCTCTACTCCATTGAGGTTAGTCTTGATACTTACTGGGTACCAAACATGGCGTACTCATACTACACTTCTGCACATTTTTGTGCAGATCCAGGTATTGAAGATAATGGACTTGAGCAGAGTTAAAGTGAGATCGTAAGGATTCAAGGTACAGCTGCTTGGTCGTCGCAGTCCCTTGGAGTCCTTTCATTTCATTGTACTGTTAACTTGTAATCAAACAGTATTGTACATTCGGTCCTCATGATCATTCTATGTATTCAGTTAGAGTTAGTGACTTAGTACTACCAGTCTTCGGAGGTTGTGTATTGTAATTATTTCCGCTGTTATTTTTGATTATTTATTTAATTAAAAAAAATGGCATCAAAAGGTTATCTAAATCGGCTTACCTAGTCTTAGAGACTAGGTGCCAGCACGACGCCTTTGGTGGGATTTTGGGTCGTGACAAGTTGGTATCAGAGCTCTAGGTTCATAGGTTCTACGAGTCATGAACGAGTCTAGTAGAGTCTTGCGGATCGGTACGGAGACGTCTGTACTTATCTTTGCGAGGCTACAAAACTGTTAGGAAATTTTCATTTCTTTCATTCCTGTCGTGCGGAATTTGTTGAATTTGGAATTTGAGCCTTTGTATCTCTATTCTCTCACAGATGGTGAGGACACGTGCTACCGGGTTAGCTGAGCAGACATCCACTCATACTGCTAGGGCTGCAAGGGGCCGGGGCCGAGATAGAGGCCGAGGTAGAGGTCGAGGAAGGGCACGTGCTGCGACTAGAGCACCTGTCAGAACAACATTTGAGGAGCCACTAGTAGCTCCAGTTGGGGGACAGGTACCAGAAGCACCTGTTGTTACCCCTAGACTTCAGGAGACTTTGGCACAGTTCCTGAGTATGTTTGGTACATTAACTCAGGCGGGATTGATCTCTGTTGCACCAAATATTCCGCAGATTGGGGGAGTAGCTCATACTCCTATCACAACACCAGAGCAGCAGGTTCACATTGGTCAGGTTCCGGATGTAGTACCGGTACAACCTGTTATTCCGGTTCTGCCTTAGGTCAGGCCCGAGGCATCAAAAGAAGAACAAAAGAGACTTGAAAGGTTTAAGAAATACGATCCACCAAATTTTAGTAGCACGGCTACAGAGAATGCCCAAGAATTTCTAAAAAATTGTCACCGTGTTCTCCGCACCATGGGTATTGTGGAGGTGAGTGGAGTTTCCTTTACTACATTTCAACTGTCAGGCGCAACGTATCGGTGGTGGAAAATCTATGAAGAAGGTAGACCATCCGATGCCACACCACCAACTTGGGCTCAATTTTCGAAAATGTTCTTGAAAGAATTTGTTCCCCAGACTCTCCGAGATGTATGGCGCACAGAGTTTGAACGGTTACGTCAGGACACTATGACAGTATCAGAATATGCTATCAGGTTCAGTGAGTTAGCCCGTCATGCACCTATCTTAGTTCCTACAATCAGAGAATGGGTCCGCAGATTCATTGAGGGGCTCGATTATGATATTAAAATACGCATGGCTCGAGAATTGCAAATTGATGCTTTATTTCAGCAAGTAGTGGAGATTGCAAGGAAGATTGAGGGTGTTTTAGGCGAGGAAAAGGGAGTCTAAGGAGGCCAAAAGGTCTCGAAGATCTGGAGGGTTCAGTGAATTTTACTCTTCAGCTAGAACCCATTATAGCGGAGGCTCGAGCAGTCGGTCAGCTCAGTCCGCACATCAGATTACTCGGGGTGCTCCAGTTTATAGTGCACCACCGATACGAGATTCTTACAGTGGTTATTCTAATTATCCGGCACAGACTCAGTACGAGCAGCCGCGACCTCAGAGGGGTTGTTATGAGTGTGGTGATACTAGGCATATCATGAGAGATTGTCCCAGATTTGGGAGGTGTGGATTTCATCAGAACACTCCAGCTACAAGCTTTATTCTAGTTGATACTCCACATGCACATTCAGCTAGAGGTAGAGGACAGGCGGGTAGTGGGCACCTAAGAGGTGGAGGCCCAACCCGTTGATTTAATCACTATGATTTGGCTGAGGCCAATACACCAGATGGTGTCATTACAGGTACGATCCTGATTTTTATTATAAAAGGATATTTTTCTTAATTTGATTCGGTTCTGAATATTGAGGTGAATCCTTCTATTATGCTCCACTTATGGGTGAGTTTCGTAAATTGGTGACCCACTTATATGTGTATCCCTGTTGGGAGATTTAAAGATGTGAGTCTGTGTCTGTCACTTTATTTTTGTTCACCATTGAGGGCTATAAGTCCAAAAGCAAAATTTTATTATTCAATACAGTGGGTTTAATGTGTTTCGGAATAATTGATTCCATTTTTTTATGAATTATACGCCCTACCGGTATGAGGGTTCATTATATGTTGTAAAAATTATTTATGAAATATATTGAAAAGAAGAAAGAAAGAAAATTGAAAATTTCAGTTGGCACAATGTGCAACAAAATTGTGATTCGGATTTGAGGACGAGATCCTCGCATTTTTTTACATGATGTGAAATATTTAAACCGGGCTGCAAGCCGCGGTGAAAGTTATGTAAGGACGAGGTCCTTGTGGTGAAATATTTATGAGTTTAAAAAATTTTCCTTTGTGAAATTAATTTGTACAATAATATTAATAGGGAGTCATGCCTGTTAGGCTTATTTGATAATTCTTGTATATTTTTCTGTTCATATTTTGCCATTTTCATGCTGTAAACATTGAGTTTTAGCCTATGAGGTGAGTGCCCAGGTGGCGTTAAATATGACTCATTAATCCGAGTAAGTAATCATGAGGTCTTCATGCCTCACATTCTGTTATCAGTATTGTGAAAATTCGAATTGAGGTGATGGTTAATATGAGATTAATTGATGATGCTGGAATTAATTATGAACAACTTTTAAGACCAGAGATGTGGTGATGAGCATACATATGATGTGCTTTATGTCCTGATATCATTATAATAAGGCAGTGCTGAGATTAATGTTATTGATATATACCCTGTGGTATTTGGTTGGGTTGTGGATATATTGTTAGGAGTTGTTTGAATGTTACTCTGGCAAGTGGATAGGCCCAATTACAGGGGAGATTCTGCCGAAATTTCTGAAAAATTTGGGAGTTAGTAAAATTTGGGGGATTGAGATTTGCAAAGCAAGAGATAAATTATGTTATGTGTTTGAGGGCGAATGATCCTAAGCGAGGAATAATGTAGCACCCCAGAGAGAGTTTTGAATTACTTCAACACTATTGAAAAATTTATATGTGCATAGGCGCGAGTTGCTATAGCCAGTTGAGACTAATAATGTGTGTTGTTGTGAGAAATCAGGCATTTTGGAAATGATTGGAGAGTTAGGGACTTTGCTTTAAAGCTTATAAGAATGGAGAAAAGATATAATCTCAATTGAGATGGTGTTGTCGGACCTGTATTAAATTGCGGGAATGTAAAATCACTCACAAGTATGTGTGCAAGAACATACCCAGTAATTTAAAGTCCTCAGGAAGATTCTTAGCAAGTTCGAGGATGAATGTTTGTTTAAGAGGTGGAGAATGTAACGACCCGACTTGTCGTTTTAAGAATTTACGCCCCGTTCAGTGACTTAAGGTTTCGAGCAGCCTCGCAATATGTACTATGACCTGTGTGTGTGGTCGAGTTTGATTTACGGATGATTCGGAGTGATTTGGGACACTTAATCTCTAAGACGAAAGCTTAAGTTTTAGGATTTTAACCGTAGTCAAAACTGTGTGAAGACGACTCCGAAATGGAGTTCTGTCGGTTTCGTTAGCTCCGTTGGGTGATTTTGGACTTAGGAGCGTGTCCAGACTATGAATCTGAGGTCTGTAACCAATTTAGGCTTGAAATGGCGAAGGTCGAATTTTTGGAGAATTGGACCGGAAGTGGAATTTTTGATATCGGGGTCGGAATCTAATTCCGGAAGTTGGAGTAGGTCCATAATATTAATTATGACTTGTGTGCAAAATTTGAAGTTATTCCGGATTGATTTGATGTGTTTCAGCACAAGTTATAAAATTTGAAAGTTCAAAGTTCATAGATTTTGATTTGGGGTGCTATTCGTCGTTTTGATGTTGTTTGAGGTGATTTGAGAATTCGACTAAGTTCGTATGATGTTTTAGGACTTGTTGGTGTATTTGGTTGAGGTCCCGGGGGCCTCCGGTGTGTTTCGGAGTGGTTTCAGATCATTTCAGGTTGTTTTGGAAGTGCTGTATCTGGTATCTGACTTCCTTATTCGCGAACACGAAGAGGAGTTTTGAGGCTGCTGGGATTTGGCCTTCGTGAATGCAAAGGAGGTCTCACGAACGCGAAGGTATTCCGGAAGAACCTACGTGAATGCGAGGGGCCAGTTGCGAACGCGTAGAAGGAAGGAGGGGACTGGGCCTGGAGTCATCAGCCTTCACGAACGCGAAGCTTCAAACGCGAACGCAAAGCAGTAAGACCTCAGTGCATCGCGAACGCGAGAGCTTAAACGCGAACGCGATGATATGCATGACAGGCCTTCACGAACGTGACGCTGGTAACGCGAACGCGAAGAAGAATTTGAGGCAGTGAGTTTTTGGCCTTCGCGAATGCGAGACAGAGGTCGCGAACGCGAAGAAGGCCTATCTGGGCAGAACTAAAAGTCCAAAAAATGGGGGTTTGAGTTCATAACTCAAAATCAAATTTGGAGCTCGGTAGAAGGCGATTTTTGGAGAGATTCTTGTGTGGGTGTTTGGGTTAAGTAATTCTTATCCAGTCTTAATTAATTTCCATGATTATGTCTTTGAATCCATCATTTAATTCGGATTTAATGGAGGAAAATCAAGATTGGAGGAAAATCTTCCAAAAACGAAAATTTAAGATTTGGAAGTCGAGTTGTTATTGGAATTTGATAAAATTGGTATGGTTGAACTCGTATCGGAATGGGTATTCGGATTTTATAAAAATTATGTCGGGTTTCGAGAGGCGGGTCCCGCATTGACTTTTGTTGACTTTTTGAAATAAATTTTTAAGTCGACGTATTATTATCTGGAATTATTTTCGATGAATTTTAATGAAATTATAGAATTAAATTGGATTAGATTTGAGCTGTCCGAAGATCAATTCAAGCAAGAAGGCTATTTTGGAATATCGGCCTAACTCCAAAAAGGTAAGTGTTTTGCTTAACCTCGAGTGGGGGAATTTTCCCTTAGACATTGAGTCTTATGTGCAATTGTGCAATTGATATTGTCTGAGCGGAGCGATAAGGGTGGCTATAGGAGTGATAAGGGTGGCAATAGGAGCGATAAGGGTGGCTATTGTCAGGGACGATATGTGATGATGTGGGGTTATGGTGATGATGATTTTTTTTATGTGATGTTGTGATTTTTCTCGTGTTTATTTTATACCTTGTGCAATTTGTTTTGTTGTTGGTAAATTGATAACAATCTGATTTATGTTGAAATTGAGAGCTTGTGGCTATGGCCAGGCGAATTAGAAAATAAAATATGGGCGCGAGGTACCGTGAGTAAATAATGAGGATATTTGGCACGTGAATTGTCCGTGCAGTTGTTATATGAAATGTGGGCACAAGGTGCTGTGATGAGATGATAATGATATTTGGCACGTGAGTTGTCCGTGCAGTTGTGATATAAAATGAGGGCACGAGGTGCCGGGAAAATATGATGATTTTATTCTGGGCACGAGGTACCGCGGAAACATGAAAAATGGGCTGAGACACGTGTTTATAAAAAATATAAAAATGGGCTGAGACCCGTATTTATGAAAAATATAAAAATGGGCTGAGACCCGTGTTTTTATAATTTTGAAATGAGGTGTCACATGGTGATTTTTTAATTGAAAAGATTATGTTCAAAATATTTATTTGGAAGGATTTTTACTTAGAAAGTATTATATGAAAGATATTTATTTGAGGAAATTATATTTGAAAAGAGAATTATTTGGAAGAATTATATGTGGAAGATATTTATTTGAAGTACTTGATTTAATTGGGTGTAATTGTACTTATTAATTGTTGAGCGATATTAATGGTATTCTTGTTGTCTGCTATGCATATCACTAGTTGTTTCATGTTGCTCTGTTGTTATTTGTTTCCTATTATCTTGTATATTATATTGCACAGGTTATTAGATTAGTGAGTGTCTTGATTGTACCTCGTCTCTACTCCATTGAGGTAAGTCTTGATACTTACTGGGTACCGACCGTGGCATACTCATACTACACTTCTGCACATTTTTGTGCAAAGCCAGGTATTGATGATAACGGACTTGAGCAGAGTTAAAGCGAGATCGTAAGGATTCAAGGTAGAGCTGCTTGGTCGTCGCAGTCCCTTGGAGTCCTTTCATTTCATTGTACTGTTGACTTGTAATTAAACAGTATTGTATATTCGATTCTCGTGATCATTCTATGTATTCAGTTAGAGTTTGTGACTCAGTAGTACCAGTCTTGAGAGGTTGTGTATTGTAATTATTTCCGCTGTTAGTTTTGATTATTTATTTAATTAAAAAAAATGGCATCAAAAGGTAATCTAAATCGACTTACCTAGTCTTAGAGACTAGGTGCCATCACGACGCCTGTGGTGGGATTTTGGGTCGTGACAATTACAAATTAACAGTACAATGAATTGAACAGACTCCAAGGGACTGCGACGACCAAGCAGCTCTACCTTGAATCCTTGCGATCCCGCTGTAACTCTGCTCAAGTCCGTTATCTTCAATACCTGGCTCTGCACAAAAATTTGCAGAAGTGTAGTATGAGTACGCCATGGTCGGTACCCAGTAAGTATCAAGACTAACCTCAATGGAGTTGAGACGAGGTACAGTCAAGACACTCTAGTCTAATAACCTGTGCAATATAATATATAAAATAATAGGAAAAAAATAACAATATGGCAACATGAAACAACCAGTGATATGCACATCAAACAACAAGAATACCATTAATATCGCTCAACAATTAATAAGTGCAATTACACCCAATTAAATCAAGTCCTTCAAATAAATGTCTTTCACTTATAATTCTTCCAAATAATTCTCTTTCAAATATAATTTCTCAAATAATTATTTTTTTAAAATATAATTCTTTCAATAAATCTTTTCAAATATAATTTCCTCAAATAAATATCTTTCCAATACAATTCTTTCCTATAATACTTTCTAAGTAAAAGTCCTTCCAAATAAATATTTTGAACATAATTCTTTCAAATAAAAAGTCACCATGTGACACCTCATTTCATAATCATAAAAATACGGGTCTCAACCCATTTTCATATTTTTCGTAAACACGGGTCTCAACCTATTTTTATATTTCTACGGTACCTCGTGCCCATAATTAAATCATTGTATTTTTCCGGCACCTCGTGCCCTCATTTCTTATCACAACTGCGCGGACAATTCACGTGTCAAATACCATTATCAATGCCTATAAGATCCACATGATCAATTTATTTCCGATAAATTTTAAAATTTAAATCAAGTAAGAAAATCAACAAAGAAATGAATTTATTTTAGAAATTATTTGGGTGAAGAAAATAACATTTCAATTAAAATGAAGCACCCGATAGTTGCTGATTTGGATGTAAAACTTATAAGAACTAAAGCACACACGAATTTCTTTTATTCAAAACAACTTAACCTTGAAAACTAATAAAAACTAGAACCACAAATCCTCAGAGTCTCTTACAAAAGCCAAAGCCAACGCATTACAACAAGGGATACAAACACATAATAGAATCAAATATTACATCACAGAAGAACACAACAATTTATCTATCGCTGAAATACAAGAATAACCGAAGACAAGTGCAACCACAGAGGATGTCAACAAAGGCACTCCCGAGATACCGTCTCGTAGTCCCAAAAGTAAATATGCAACAACAACAATGCCCCAGGCCTCATTTCAAATAACAATTCAATCCCCGACATATCCCACCTTGACTCACCACGTATGCAATAGTAAAGTGAATGCCCGCCTTGTCTTGCCACACGCGCACAATAATATTCCCACCTTGTCCGCCACATGCGCACCACCCCCCTCCCCCCCCACACACACACACACATATATATATATATATATATATATATATATATATATATATATATATAGCCCGCCTTGTCACGCCGCATGTGCATAGATCAATAATAATAATAGCACGGCAGAAACCTCGTGCAAACACCCGAACATAACTCCCACAATATAATGTGCCAATATCACATCTCATAAACTGCACCTCAAGTGCTCAAATATTACAACATAGAATAGATTGCACATCAAATGCTCTATTATTACAACTTATCATATATTGCACATCAAGTGCTCAAATATTACGACTTGCCACAAAAATCAACAATACCTTATTTTTCACAATAAGGAGCCCATGGCTCGACCATAATGTGTACAAAATCTTAACAAAATATCCGAAAGTGAACAACTCAACAAAATAATATTTTACATTAAAAAATCAAGGTGGAAATTACATCAAATCATCATGTAAAAATAATTTCAATAAACAAGGATCTAGGCATGACAAATAGCGGATCTAATAAGTGCCAAAAATTTTAATTTAATACATACGGGCGTCTAAGGATTTTTAATCAATGAAATTTGCACATATAAACCAAGTACGTACTCGTCACCTCGCGTACATGACTTTTCAATTACACAAATTGCACATAAGACTCAATGCCTAAGGGAAAATTCCCTCACTCGAGGTTAGGCAAGACACTTACCTTTTTGAAGTTATGCCGATATTCCAAAATCGACTTCTTGTTTGATTTGACCTCCGGACCGCTCAAATCTATCTAAATAAATTGTATAACTTCATTAAAATTTATTGAAAATAATTTCGGATAATAATATGTCGACTTAAAAATTTATTCCAAAAAGTCAACAAAAGTCAACTCGGGGTTCGCCCCTCGGAACCCAACATAATTTTCATGAAATCCGTACAGCCATTCCGATACGAGTTCAACCATACCAATTTTATCGAATTCCAATAAAAACTCGACTTCCAAATCTTAATTTTTCGTTTTTGGAATATTTTACAAAAATCTTGATTTTTTCCATTAAAATCCGAATTAAATGATGAATATAATCATAGATTAATGAAATATAAATATTTTAGGATATATAATACTTACCCCAACCAAGCTTGTGAAATATCTATCCAGAATCGCCCAAATCCGAGCACCAAAAGTCCAAAAACGAAATGCCAAAAATGGCCAAGTTCCATCCTTATGTTTCTGCCCAGTTTTGCATCTGTGGAATAATTTTCGCACTTGCACGCTCGCTTTTGCGAGAGAAATATCACTTCTGTGAAGGCCACTGCCAACAAATACATCGCACCTGCGGAATCCTTTCTGCTTCTGCGCATTCGCAGGTGGGATGCAACATGCGCATCTGCGCAAACAGCTGCTTTTGCGCCTTCCTTTCCCGCTTCTGCGGTTCCGCAGGTGCGGGATTTTCTTCGCACCTGCGACCACTGCCATGCCCTTCCATCTTCGTTTCTACAATGGCTCCCTCGCTTCGGCATTGTTGTTGCTGCATATTTACTTTTGGGACTACGAGACGGTATCTCGGGAGTGCCTTTGTTGACATCCTATGTGGTTGCACTTGTCTTCGGTTATTCTTGTATTTCAGCGATAGGAAAATTGTTGTGTTCTTCTGTGATGTAATATTTGATTCTATTATGTGTTTGTTTCCCTTGTTGTAATGTATTGGCTTTGGCTCTTGTACGAGACTCTGAGGATTTGTGGTTCTAATTTTTATTAGTTTTCAAGGTTAAGTTGTTTTGAATAAAAGAAATTGGTGTGTGCTTTAGTTCTTATAAGTTTTATATCCAAATCAGGAACTCTCGGGTGCTTTATTTTAATTGAAATGTTATTTTCTTCACCCAAATAATTTCTAAAATAAATTCATTTCTTTGTTGATTTTCTTACTTGATTTAAAATTTTAAACTTTATTGGAAATAAATTGATCGTGTGGATCTTATATGCATTGATAATGATATTTGGCACGTGAATTGTCCGTACAGTTGTGATATGAAATGAGAGCACGAGGTGCCGGGGAAATACGATGATTTAATTATGGGCACGAGGTGCCGTGGAAATATGAAAATGGGCTGAGACCCGTATTTACGAAAAATATGAAAATGGGATGAGACCCGTATTTTTATGAGTATGAAATGAGGTGTCACATGGTGACTTTTTATTTGAAAGAATTATATTCAAAATATTTATTTGGAAGAATTTTTACTTAGAAAGTATTATAGGAAAGAATTGTATTGGAAAGATATTTATTTGAGGAAATTATATTTGAAAAGATTTATTGAAAGAATTATATTTTAAAAAAATAATTATTTGGGAAATTATATTTGAAAGAGAATTATTTGGAAGAATTATATGTGAAAGACATTTATTTGAAGGACTTGATTTAATTGGGTGTAATTGTACTTATTAATTGTGGAGCGATATTAATGGTATTCTTGTTGTTTGCTGTGGATATCACTGGTTGTTTCATGTTACCCTATTGTTATTTGTTTTCTATTATTTTGTATATTATATTTCACAGGTTATTAGACTAGAGTGTCTTGACTGTACCTCATCTCTACTCCATTGAGGTTAGTCTTGATACTTACTAGGTACCGACCGTGGCGCACTCATACTACACTTCTGCACATTTTTGTGCAGAGCCAGGTATTGAAGATAACGGATTTGAGTAGAGTTAAAGCGGGATCGTAAGGATTCAAGGTAGAGCTGCTTGGTCGTCGTAGTCCCTTAGAGTCTGTTCAATTCATTGTACTGTTAATTTTTAATCAAACAGTATTGTATATTTGGTCCTCGTGATCATTCCATGTATTCAGCTAGAGTTCGTGACTCAGTACTACCAGTCTTGGGAGGTTGCATATTTTTAATTGTTCCGCTGTTAGTTTTGATTACTTATTTAATTCAAGAAAAAAAAGGCTTCAAAATGTATTTTAATTCGGCTTACCTAGTCTTAGAGACTAGGTGCCATCACGACGCCTGTGGTGGGATTTTGGGTCGTGACAAGTTGGTATCGGAGCCCTAGGTTCATAGGTTCTACGAGTCACGAACGAGTTTAGTAGAGTCTTGCGGATCGGTACATAGACGTCTGTACTTATCTTCGAGAGGCTACAGAGCTAGCAGGAAAAAAAGAATTGTCACTTCTTTCATTCCTCATCGTGCGACATTTATTCAGCTTGAAGCATATATCTTATGTTCTTTTGCATCCACTCGTGTATGAAACTGCGCACTCGGTATCAACTATGCGCCAACGGTTCGTGATACTATAGAGGGGTTATAAGAGATCCAGGGTTGCTCAACCATTATTACAACGTGTCATCCAGATAGAGGATGCGGAAGTATTGAGAGATCATTCAGTTGTGCACATTGGGGTGCAGCAGGTTCCGACATCTGATTGATAATTATGATATTAAGAAGGTTTAATTAATTGCCTAATCATCACAATTATGGTAGGGTCACGAGGTGGATGTAGATCTAAAATAGCTAGTGGTATTAAAGACTATGTAGTTCGTATGGGATTTCTATTTAGCAAAGGGTACGTACGCAACCAAGGCACTAGAGGAAACGAGTTTAACCGTCACGAGGATGACATGCGCCAAATAAATGGCTTGAGGCGTCTTATGACCGGTGTCCTACGAGCGATGAAGGTTAGTATTGTGGATCATGGGAATGTGTCATATGGCTTCACGCCAAGTGAGGGGAGTCCACTATCAACAATCAGATTATGGGGTCATGTGTTATATCAGTTTTGGCCTGAGATGTATTTATGTGGTATTGAAAGGTTCTCCGAAATTTGTATATTATTAAGAGGTGGGATTCAAGCTACACACTTTATTCCAGTTAATACTCTATGTGCATGGTCAGCTAGAGGCGGAGGATAGGCGGGTAGTGGGTGCCTAAGAGGTGGAGACCCGACCCGTTGATTTAATCATTATGTTTTGGCTGAGGCCAACACACCAGATGGTGTCGTTACAGGTACGGTCCTGATTTTTATTATAAAAGGATATTTTTCTTAATTTGATTCGGTTCTGAATATTGAGGCGAGTCCTCTTATTATGCTCCAATTATAGGTGAGCTTCGTAAATTTGTGACCCACTTATATATTTTTTCCTGTTGGGAGATTTAAAGATGTGAACTCGTGTCTGTCATTTTATTTTTGTACACCATTGAAGGCTATAAGTCCAAAGGTAATTTTTATTATTTATTACAGTGGGTTTAATGTGTTTCGGAATAATTGATTCTAAATTTTATGAATTATACACCCTACCGGTATGAGGATTCATTATGTGTTGTGAAAACTATTTATAAAATATATTGAAAAGAAGAAAGAA
The DNA here is from genome assembly GCF_000390325.3 of Nicotiana tomentosiformis. Classification (NCBI taxonomy): domain Eukaryota; kingdom Viridiplantae; phylum Streptophyta; class Magnoliopsida; order Solanales; family Solanaceae; genus Nicotiana; species Nicotiana tomentosiformis. Next base: position 109,648,176 of record NC_090820.1, read on the forward strand.
AGGAAAGTAGAAATTTCAGTTGGCACAATGTGCAAAATACTTGTAATTCGGAGTTGAGGACGAGATCCTCGCATTTTATATATGATTTGAAATATTTAAATCGGGCTACAAGTCGCGGTGGAAGTTATATAAGGACGAGGCCCTTGTGGTGAAATATTTATGAGTTTAAAATTACCCCTTTGTGAAATAATTTGTACAATAATATTAATAGGGAGTCATGCCTGCTAAGCTTATTTGATAATTCTTGTATATTTTTTTATTCATATTCAGCCATTTTCGTGCTGTAAACATTAAGTTTTAGCCTATGAGGTGAGTGCCCAAGTGGCGTTAAATGTGACTCGTTAACTCGGGTAAATAGTTATGAGGTCTTCATGCCTCACATTCTGTCGTTAGTATTGTGAAAATTCGAAACGAGGTGTTGGTTAATATGAGATTAATTTGATGCTAGAATTAATTATGAACAGCTTTTAAGACCAGAGATGTGGTGATGGGCATACATATGACGTGCTTCATGTTCTGATATCATTGTGTTAATGCAGTGCTTGTAATGCTGAGATTAGTGTTATTGATATTTACCTTGTGGTATTTTGTTGGGTTGTGGATGTGTTGTTAGGAGTTATTTTGGTGTTACTCTAGCAGGTGGTTAGGCCCAATTACAGGGGAGACTCTGCCGAAATTTCTGAAAATTTGGGAGTTAGGAAAATTGGGAGATTGATATGTGCGAAAGAAGAGATAAATTATGTTATGTGTTTGAGGGCGAATGATCCTAAGTGAGGGAGAATGTAACACCCCGGGGTACTTCAACACTGTGATGACCCAAAAGGTCATCTTATGTTTTAGAACTCAAATCTGCGCTCTTAAGCCTTAAAAATCTCATTTTTAACCTCCTCGATTTGCGTGCACAGTCCGGGCTGGTTTTCAGAAAGCTTTTATGTTGAAAACTAATGAAAATGAGAATTTTTACCTTAAAAGTTGATTTTAGTTGTCTTCGGTCAATATTTTTGGTAAACGGGCCCAGATCCATGCTTTGACGGTCCCAGTAGGTCCGTATCGAATTATGGGACCTGGGCGTATGCCCGGAATCGAATTTGGAGGTCCCTAGCTTGAGTTATGAATTTTTGATGAAAATTAAAAGTCTGAAAATTAATTGTTTTTAATAATTGATTGATGGTTGGCATTATTAGTGCCGGGTCCGTATTCTGGTTTCGGAGCCCGGTACTGGTTCATTATGATATTTAAGACTTGTCTGTGAAATTTGGTGAGAAACAGAGGTGGTTTGACGTGATTCGGACGTCCAGTTGAGAAATTAGAAGTTTTAAAGTGTTCTTGAGAATTTCATTTGATTTGTTGCTAAATTTAGAGTTCTAGGTGTTATTTTGGCAATTTGATCACGAGAGCAAGTTCATATGATGTTTTTAGACTTGTGTGCATATTTGGTTTGGAGCCCCGAGGGCTCGGGTGAGTTTCGGATAAGCCACGGGATATTTTGGACTTTGGAAATCTGGTTTTTCTGCAGAGTCTATGTTCTGGCATGTCCTTCGCGTTCGCGAAGGTACTCTCACGAATGCGTAGAGTAAACTGGGCAGCTGAGGATTTCTTCTTCGCGAACGCGAAGGCTTGGTCGCGAACGCGAAGTGATGGGTGCGTTACCCTTCGCGAACGCGACAAGCCCATCGCGAACGCGTAGTGTTAGGCACTGGGGAGGGGGAGTCAGCCTTTTCTTCATCGCGAACGCGAGCAATGTCTCGTGAACGCGAAGATCAGGGAAGGGTAGCCTACGTGAATGCGAGCACTGCCTCGCGAACGCGAAGGCTTGGCAGCCCATACACTTCGTGAAAGCGACAGTGCTCTCGGGAACGCGATGAACACTGTCGCCCAGCACTTGACAGAATCCAAAACGGGATTTTTGCCAAAAACTCATTTTTTTCTCAAAAACCAAACGGTGAGGGGAGATTTTTCAAGAGTCATTCCTTCCCAAAATTGTTGGTAAGTGATTCACGGTCCCGTCGGTGGGAAATTTCTGGTCCTGACAGTTGGTATCAGAGCACTAGGTTGCCTAGGTCTCACGATTCACGAGCAAGCTTAGTAGAGTGTGGAGGATCGGTACGGAGACGTCTGTTCTTATCTTTTAGAGGCTGTGAAGTTTAGGAACAAGTTTCACTTCTATTCTTCCTTGTCGTGCGATTTTGCTTTCTCAATACTGATTGAACTCTTCTACTCTTATTCTATCACAGATGGCGAGAATACGTACCGCTTCCTCAGCTGAGAAGCAGCCAGAGCCTCCAGTGATAGCTCCTACGCAGGGCAGAGGTCAAGGCCGAGGCCGTGCCAGAGGCTGAGGCAGGGGCATGGCTCAGCCTAGAGCCCGAGCAGCAGCCCCAGCAGTGGAGCCTCAGATAGAGATTGACGAGGAGGTTCCAGCCCAGACTGTTCCTGTCGGGCCAGCTCAGGTTCTGGAGGGGTTCATTGCTACCCCAGTACTTCAGGACGTTTTGGTCCGTTTGTTGGGCCTTATGGAGAGTGTGGCCCAGACTGGCGCATTTCCCATGGCACCAGCAGTCTCTCAGGCTGGAGGAGGAGCCCAGACTCCTACCACTCCCGCTCCAGAGCAGATATCTCCCCAGTATCAGACTCCAGCAACTCAGCCAATCGGATTAGTTCAGCCGGTTATTGTGGCACAGGTCGGAGATGGGCCAGCTATGTCTTCTGAGGCTTTATGGAGATTGTACAGGTTTACCAAGCTCTTTCCTATTCACTTCAGTGGTGCTCCTTCAGAGGACCCCAGGAGTATCTTGACATCTGTCACGAGGTTCTATGGAACATGGGTATAGTGAAGACCAATTGGGGATTTTGATGCATCTCAGATGATTGGTTCCGCCAAGAAATGGTGGAGAGATTACTTGTTGACCAGACTAGCTGGGTCGCCTTCTCTTACTTGGGACTAGTTCTCTCAGCTCTTCATAGAGAAGTTTCTACCTATCACATTGAGAGAGGAGCGTCGCCGTCAGTTTGAGTGTCTCCAGCAGGGCAGTATGACTATTACTAGTATGAGACACGTTTTGTGGATTTGGCCCGTCATGCCATTCTTCTGCTTCCCACCGAGAGAGAGAGAGAGAGAGAGAGAGAGAGAGAGAGAGAGAGAGAGAGAGAGAGAGAGAGAGAGAGAGAGAGAGAGAGAGAGAGAGAGAGAGAGAGAGAGAGAGAGAGGGTCAGGAGGTTTATTGATGGACTTACTCAGCCTATCAGATTGTAGATGGCTAAGGAGACTAGGAGTGAGATTTCTTTTCAGGCGGCTACTAATGTCGCCAGACGAGTCGAGATGGTTCTTACTCAGGGAGGTCAGGGGTCTGACAAGAGGCCTCGTCATTTTGGTGAGTTCAGCAGTGCCCCATCTAGAGGCAGGAGTACTTTTGGTAGAGGCCATCCTCCCAAGCCATTTCATTCAGCGCTCCAGGCATCTCACGATGCCTCAGGTGGTCGTGGCCCTCAAATGCATTATTCCGACCAGCTAGCCTACAGTGCATCACCAGCTCTTATTAGTGCACCTCTACTCCAAAGTTATCAGGGTGGATATTCAGGTCGACATGGTCAGTTTCAGGGTCAGCAGTCACAACAACTGAGGTTATGTTATACTTGTGGTGATCCGAGGCACATTGCTAGATTTTGCCCTCGGGCAATGGGCGGCTCACAGCATCAGAGTTCTCGTGCCATGGTTCCGGCACCAGTTGTTGCACCACCTGCTTAGCCAGCCAGAGGCAGGGGTCAGGCAGCCAGAGGTAAGGGCCAAACATTTAGAGGTGGAGGTCAGGCCGTTAGAGGAGGAGACCAGCCAGCTAGAGGCCGTCCCAGGGACATAGTTCAGGGTGGTGGGCCCCAGCCCCGGTGTTATGCTTTCCCAGCCAGGCCTGAGGCTGAGTCTTCTGACGCTGTTATCACAGGTACTGTTTCAGTTTGCAGTAGAGATGCTTCAATTCTATTTGATCCGGGATCTACTTACTTCTATGTGTCATCCTATTTTGCTTCCTATTTGGTTGTGCCCCGTGATTCCTTGAGTGCTCCTGTGTATGTGTCCACAGTAGTGGGAGATGCTATTGTGGTAGATCGTGTTTATCGTTCGTGTGTGGTCACCATTGGGAGTCTTGAGACTCGTGTAGATCTTCTATTTCTCGACATGGTTGATTTTAATGTCATACAGGGTATGGATTGGCTGTCACCTTATCATGCTATATTAGATTATCATGCCAAGACAGTGACCTTAGCCTTGCAGGGGTTGCCTCGATTTGAGTGGAGAGAGAATCTTGGCCATTCTGCCAGCAGGGTTCTCTCTTATGTGAAGGCTCGGCATATGGTCGAGAAGGGGTGTCTAGCTTATTTAGCTTATGTCCGCAATTCTAGTGTGGAGGTTCCTTCCATGGATTCAGTGCCGGTTGTTCGTGAGTTTCCAGAGGTGTTTCCTGCAGACCTGCCGGGGATGCCACCCGATAGGGATATTGATTTCTGCATTGATTTGGCTCCGGGTACTCAGCCCATTTCCATTCCTCCATACCGTATGGCCCCGCCAGAGTTGAAAGAATTGAAAGAGCAGTTACAAAATTTGCTTGATAAGGGCTTCATTAGACTTAGTGTCTCGCCCTGGGGTGCACCTGTGTTGTTTGTGAAGAAGAAAGATGGATCGATGAGGATATGTATAAATTATCGACAGTTGAACAAAGTCACCATCAAGAACAAATATCCATTGCCGAGGATTGATGATTTATTTGATCAGCTTCAGGGTGCCAAGGTGTTTTCAAAGATCGATTTGAGATCTGGCTACCATCAGTTGAGGATTAGGGCATCCGATGTTCCTAAGACAGCTTTTCAGACTCGGTATGGGCATTATGAGTTTCTAGTGATGTCATTTGGGCTGACAAATGCCCCAGCAACATTCATGGATTTGATGACCCGGGTGTTCAAACCCTACTTGGATTCCTTTATAGTTGTGTTTATTGATGATATCTTGATCTACTCCCACAGTCGAGAGGAGCATGAGCAACATCTTCGGATCGTTCTTCAGACTCTGAAAGACAGCCAGTTATATGCTACGTTCTCAAAATGCGAGTTTTGGTTGAGTTCAGTTGCTTTCTTGGGTCACGTTGTATCAGCAGAGGGTATTCAGGTGGATCCTAAGAAGATTGAGGCAGTTCAGAATTGGCCTAGACCCACATCAGCTACAGAGATCTGTAGTTTCCTGGGATTGGCGGGCTATTACCATCGATTTGTGGAGGGGTTTTCATCCATAGCAGCCCCATTGACCAGATTGACCTAGAAGGGTGCCCCGTTCAGGTGGTCAAACGAGTGTGAAGTGAGCTTTCAGAAGCTCAAGACAGCTTTGACTACGGCACCGGTATTGGTGTTACCCACAGGTTCAGGATCTTATACAGTATATTGTGACGTATCTCATATTGGTCTGGGTGCGGTATTGATGCAGGGTGGCAAGGTTATTGCATATGCTTCACGGCAGCTGAAGGTTCACGAGAAGAATTACCATGTTCATGATCTAGAGCTGACAGCCATTGTTCACGCGCTGAAGATTTGGAGGCACTATCTTTACGGCGTGCCATGTGAGGTATTCACTGATCATCGGATCTTACAGTATTTGTTCAAGTAGAAGGAACTCAATTTGAGGAAGAGGAGGTAGTTGGAGCTATTGAAAGACTATGATATCACCATATTATATCATCCCGGGAAGGCCAATGTGGTGGCCGATGCTTTGAGTAGAAAGTCAGTTAGTATGGGTAGCCTTGCATATATTCCAGTTGGTGAGAGACCGCTTGCATTGGATGTTCAGGCCTTGGCTAACCAGTTCGTGAGGTTAGATATTTCTAAGCCCAGCCGTGTTCTAGCTTGTACAGTTGCTCGGTCTTATTTATCTGAGCGCATCAGAGATCGTCAAGATGACGATCCTCATTTACTTGTCCTTAGAGACACAGTGCGACACGGTGGTGCCAAGCAGGTTACTGTTGGAGATGACGGAGTTTTGAGGATGCAGGATCGTATTTGTGTGCCTAATGTGGATGGACTTCGTGAGTTGATAGTTGTGGAGCCCACAGTTCCCGGTATTCTATTCATCCGGGCGCTGCCAAGATGTATCAGGACTTGAGGCAGCATTATTGGTGGAGGCGAATGAAGAAGGACATAGTTGCCTATATAGCCTGGTGCCTAAATTGCCAGCAGGTAAAGTGTGAGCATCAGAGACCTGGTGGTTTACTTCAGAGGTTAGATATTCTTGAGTGGAAGTGGGAGCGTATCACTATGGACTTTGTTGTTGGACTCCCACGGACTCAGAGGAAGTTCGATGCAGTTTGGGTTATTGTGGACAGGATGACTAAGTCATCGCATTTCATTCCTGTGGTAGTTACCTATTCCTCGGAGCGGTTGGCAGAGATTTATATTTGTGAGATCGTCCGTCTTCACGGTGTGCCCGTGTCTATCATTTCTGATCGAGGTACGCAGTTTACCTTGCACTTTTGGAGGGCAGTTCAGCATGAGTTGGGTATGCGGGTTGAGTTGAGCACATCATTTCATCCTCAGACGGACGGGCAGTCCGAGCGCACTATTCAGATCTTGGAGGATATGCTCTGCGCCTGTGTTATTGACTTTGGCGGTTCTTGGGATCAGTTTTTGCCATTAGCGGAGTTTGCCTACAATAACAACTACCAGTCGAGCATTCAGATGGCTCCCTATGAGGCATTATATGGTAGATGGTGTAGGTCACCAGTTGGATGGTTCAAGCCGGGGGAGGCTCAGTTATTGGGTACAGATTTAATTCAGGAGGCCTTGGACAAGGTCAAGATTATACAGGATCGACTTAGTACAACTCAGTCCAGGCAAAAGAGTTATGCTGACCGTAAAGTTCATGATATTGCATTCATGGTTGGAGAAAGAATATTGCTTCGGGTATCGCCCATGAAGGGTGTTATGAGATTTGGGAAGAAGGGCAAGTTGAGCCCTAGGTATATCGAGCCATTTGAGATCCTCGAGAGAGTGGGGGAGGTAGCTTACAGACTTGCGTTGCCTCCAGGGTTATCCTCAGTTCATCCGGTATTCCATGTGTTTATGCTCCGGAAATATCGTGGTGACCCGTCCCACGTGTTAGATTTCAGCTCTGTCCAGTTGGACTAGGATTTGACTTACGAGAAGGAGTCAGTGGCCATTCTAGACCGGCAGGTTCGTCAGTTGAGGTCAAATAGTTACCCTTCAGTTCGAGTGCAATGGAGAAGTCAGCCTATTGAGGCAGCTACTTGGGAGTCCGAGTCCGATATGCGGAGTAGATATCCCCACCTTTTCACCAGCCCAGGTATTTTTCTATATTCGTTCAAGGACGAACGGTTATTTTAGAGGTGGAGAATGTGATGACCCAAAAGGTCATCTTATGTTTTAGAACTCGAATCTGTGCTCTTAAGTCTTAAAAATCTCATTTTTACCCTTCTCAATTTGCGTGCGTAGTCCGGGCAGGTTTCCGAAAAGTTTTTATGTTGAAAACTAATGAAAATGAGAATTTTTTCCTTAAAAGTTAATTTTAGTTGACTTCGGTTAACATTTTTGGTAAATGGGCCCGGATCTATGCTTTGATGGTCCCGGTAGGTCCGTATCGAATTATGTGACCTTGGCGTATGCCCGAAATCGTATTTGGAGGTCCCTAGCTTGAATTATGAATTTTTGATGAAAATTAAAAGTCTGAAAATTAATTATTTTTAAGAATTGATTGATGGTTGGCATTGTTAGTGCCGGGTCCGTATTCTGTTTCCGGAGCCCGGTACAGGTTCATTATGATATTTAAAACTTGTCTATGAAATTTGGTGAGAAACGGAGTTGGTTTGACGTGATTCGGATGTCCAGTTGAGAAATTAGAAGTTTTAAAGTGTTCTTGAGAATTTCATTTGATTTGGTGCTAAATTTAGAGTTCTGGGTGTTATTTTGGCGATTTGATCACGTGAGCAAGTTCGTATGATGTTTTTAACACTTGTGTGCATGTTTGGTTTGGATCCCTGAGGGCTCGGGTGAGTTTCGGATAGGCCACGAGATGTTTTGGACTTTGGAAATCTGGTTTTTCTGTAGAGTTTGTGTTCTGGCATGTCCTTCTTTGCGTTAGCGAAGGTACTCTCGCGAACGCAAAGAGTAAACTGGGCAGCTGAGGATTTTTTCTTCGCGAACGCAAAGGCTTGGTCGCGAACGCGAAGCGATGGGGGCGTTACCCTTCGCGAATGCGACAAGCCCATCGCGAACGCATAGTGTTAGGCACTGGGGAGGGGGAGTCAGCCTTTTCTTCAACGCGAATGCGAGCAATGTGTCGCGAACGCGAAGACCAGGGAAGGGTAGCCTACGCGAATGCGAGCACTGCCTCACGAATGCGAAGGCTTGGCAGCCCATACACTTCGCGAACGCGACAATGCTCTCTCAAACGCGATGAACACTGTCGCCCAGCACTTAACAGAATCCAAAACGGGATTTTTGCCAAGAACTTATTTTTCTCAAAAACCAAACGGTGATGGGCGATTTTTTAAGAGTCATTCCTTCCCCAAATTGTTGGTAAGTGATTCTAAACCATTTTCTTTCTATTACTCATTACATTTCTTGAATTTTCAACCTAACATCTAGAGTTTTCATGGTAGAATTAGGGGTTAGGGTAGAAAATAGGGATTTCGGGAATTTGGGGATTTAGACCTCAATTTGAGGCCGGATTCCAAAACTAATTACATATTCGGGCTCGGGGGTGAATGGGTAAAAAGATTTTAGTCCAAACCTCGGGTTTTGACCAAGCGGGCCCGGGGTCGATTTTTTGACTTTTTGGAGGAAAAATTGGGAAATTTAATTTATGCAATATAATTGATTCTTTTAGCAATATTTGATATTATTGAGTCATTTCTGAATAGATACGAGTGGTTTGGAGGTGAATTCCAAAGGGAAAGTTGTGATTGAGAATTAAGTGGCCTTCGGAGCGAGGTAAGTATTGTGTCTAACCCTGACTTGAGGGAATTAGGAACCTTAGATTATTTGCTAAGTGAAATTCATGTGAGCGGCGTATATGTGAGGTGACGAGTACTTATGCGCCGCCAATTTACTTGTTTTCCATGTTTCTCTGTTTTTCTTATATTGTCTCATTCCTATGCCAAATTGCTACGTGTTATACTGGTGTTGTTCAAATTATCGTTCTTATCATGTTTACGGAATTTTCTGGTGATAATTGAGTTTTTATTTCAAAGTTGAGATTGATATTATGGAACCAAATGTTGAAGTAAGGTTTGTACTTGTTATTCTATCTCCCTGTTGTTATTTATGCATTACATTATGGTAAGGGAGAGTGTTAATGCACGAAGGGTGATGCCGTGCCATATTGTGAGTGTTAATGCACGAAGGGTGATGTCGTGCCATATTGTGGGTATTAATGTACGAATGGTGATGCCGTGCCATATTGTGAGTGTTAATGCACGAAAGGTGATGCCGTGCCATATTGTGAGTGTTAATGCACGAAGGGTGATGTCGTGCCATATTGTGAGTGTTAATGCACGAAGGGTGATGCCGTGCCATGATATGAGAGTAAAAGCACGAAGGTTGATGCTATGCCGTTTCTATTAAATTTATGCTGAGATTGAGAGTAAAAGTACGAAGGGTGATGCCGTGCATTTTTCTTTACTGTATTCACTATTCCTGTTGATTCATGGTATATTGACTGCTCTGATGATCATTCTATTGTAGTTCTTTATTTGTATTCCCCTCAGTATGTCTCCCCTCCCGACATTTCCTGTTTAGTTCTTCATTCCTGTTATTTGCGTATACACTATTAAATTGTACAGGTTGATTGTAGGTGACTTGCCTTAGCCTCATCACTATTTCATCGAGGTTAGGTTCGACGCTTACCAGTACATGAGGTCGGTTGTACTGATGCTGCACTCTGCACTTTCTGTGCAAATTTTGATACCGACTCAGGTTGATCGAGATTTGCTATTGGTCCGCTATCCGGAGACTCAAGGTAGATCTGTCGGCGTTCATAGACCTTGAAGTCCCCGTCTATCTTTTTATGTCCTACTGTTTTCTTTCATTCAGACAGTTGTATTTCTTTCACACTATTACTTGTAGTAAGTTCTAGAATGCTCGTGAATTGTGACTCCAGATCCGTGTGGTAGAAATTAATACAGTTTTATGATATTCCGCACATATTATATTTCATTTTAGTTAATTATTGTTATTTAATGAATGGAAATAAGGAATTAGTTTAATAATTTTCTAACGTTGGCTTGCTTGGCAAGTGAAATGTTATGCGCCATCACGGTCCCGTCGGTGGGAAATTTCGGGTCGTGACAAACACTATCAAGAAAGTTGATGTGTTCGTAGGCACGAGTTGCTATAGCCAGTTGAGACTAATACCATGCGTCGAAGTGAAAATCAGGCATTTTGAAAATGATTGGAGAGTTAGGGATTTTGCTTTAAAGCATATAAGAATGGAGAAAAGAAATAATCTCAAATGAGATGGTGTTGTCGGGCTTATTTCTAATGCAGTAACGTGGGATCAACCGTGAGTATATGTGTAATAGAAAAATCATCAATTTGGTAATCTCAGAATAATTCTTAGCACGTTCGAGGACGAACGTTTGTTTAAGAGGTGGAGAATGTAATGACCCGACTTGTCGTTTTAAGAATTAACGCCCCGTTCAGTGGCTTAAGGTCTCGAACAGATTCGCAATATGTATTATGACCCGCGGGCATGGCCGAGTTGGATTTTCGGAAGATTCGAAATTTAATTAAAAGAACAATTCTTTTTTTAGAAGCTTAAAATGGAAAGAGTTGACCGGAGAGTTGACTTTTGAGCAAACGACCTCGGAATGGAATTTTAATGATGTCAATAGCTTCGTATGATGATTTTGGACTTAGACGTATGTTCGGATTTGGATTTGGAAGTCTGTCGGATAATTCGACGCATTTTGGCGAAAGTTAGAAAATAGAAGATTTTGGAAAGCCTGACCGAAGGGTGAAATTTTGATAACGAGATCGGATTTCGATTCCGGAAATGAGGATAGCTCCATGTCATCAATTATGACTTGTGTGCAAAATTTAAAGTCATTCCGAATTAATTTGATACATTTTGGCGCAAAATATAGAAGTTGGAGGATTAGAAAACTTATAATTCGATTCGATGCGCGATTTATTATTTCGGCATTGTTTGATATGGTTTGAATCCTCGACTAAGTTTGTATTGTATTTTGGGATATGTTGGTATAATTGGTTGAGGTCCTGGGGGTCTCGGGTGGATTTCGGAAGGTTAACAGAGCAATTCGGACTTGGAAGAATCTGCTAGAAAATGACAGCAGCTGTTGGAATCGCACCTGCGGAATTTTGGGCGCAGGTACGACCACGCAGAAGTGAGGGAGCCATCGCAGAAGCGAAGATGGAAGGGCATGGCAGTGATCGCAGGTGCGAAGAAAATCCCGCACCTGCGGAACTACAGAAGCGGGAAAGGAAGGCACAGAAGCGGCTGTTTGCGCAGATGCGCATGTTGCATCGCACCTGCGAATGCGCAGAAGCGGAAAGGATTCCGCAGGTGTGATGTGTTTGTTGGCAGTGGCCTTCACAGAAGCGAGATTTCTCTCGCAAAAGCGATCGCGCAAGTGCGAAAATTAGTCCGCAGATGCGAAACTGGGCAGAAACATAAGGATGGAACTTGGCCATTTTTGGCATTTCGTTTTTGGACTTTTGTTCTCGGATTTGGGCGATTCTGGAGAGAATTTTCAAAATCTTGGTTGAGGTAAGTGTTCTATATCCTAAAGTGTTCATATTTCATGAATCTATGATTAGATTCATCATTTAATTCGGATTTTAATGGAAGAAATCAAGATTTTTGTAAAATATTCCAAAAACGAAAATTTAAGATTTGGAAGTCGAGTTGTTATTGGAATTTGATAAAATTGGTATGGTTGAATTCGTATCAGAATGGGTATTTGAATTTCATAAAAATTATATCGGGTTCCGAGGGGCGGACCCCGCGTTGACTTTTGTTGACTTTTTGGAATAAAATTTTAAGTCGACGTATTATTATCCGAAATTATTTTCGATAAATTTTAATGAAGTTATACAATTTATTTGGATAGATTTGAGCGGTCCAGAGGTCAATTCAAACAAGAAGGCAATTTTGGAATATCGGCATAACTTCAAAAAGATAAGTGTCTTGCCTAACCTGGAGTGGGGGAATTTTTCCTTAGGCATTGAGTCTTATGTACAATTTGTGTAATTGAAAAGTCTTGTACGCGAGGTGACGAGTACGTACTTAGTTTATATGTGCAAGTTTCATTGATTAAAAATCCTTAGACGCCCATATGTATTAAATTGAAAATTTTGGCACTTATTAAATTCTCTATTTGTCATGCCTATATCCTTGTTTGTTGAAATTATTTTTACATGATGATTTGATGTAACTGCCACCTTGATTTTTTTATGTGAAATATTATTTTGTTGAGTTGTTCACTTTCGGATATTTTGTTAAGATTTTGTGCACATTATGGTCGAGCCGTGGGCTCCTTATTGTGAAAAATAAGGTATTGTTAATTTTTGTGGCAAGTCGTAATATTTGATCACTTGATGTGCAATTTTTAATAAGTTGTAATATTTGAGCACTTGATGTGCAATATATGATAAGCTGTAATAATAGAGCATTTGATGTGCAATCTGTTCTATGTTGTAATATTTGAGCACTTGAGGTGCAGTTTATGAGATGTGATATTGGCACATTATATTGTGGGAGTTATGTTCGGGTGTTTGCACGAGGTTTCTGCCGTGCTATTATTATTATTGATCTATGCACATGCGGCGTGACAAGGTGGGCTACATACATACATATATATATATATATATATATATATATATATATATATATATATATGTGTGTGTGTGTGGGGGGGGGGGAGGTTGCGCATGTGGCGGACAAGGTGGGAACATTATTGTGCGCGTGTGGCGAGACAAGGCGGGCATTCACTTTACTATTGCACACGTGGCGAGACAAGGTGGGCTATATCGGAGATTGAATTGTGATATGAAATGAGGCCCGGGGGCATTGTTGTTGTTGCATATTTACTTTTGGAACTACGAGACGGTATCTCGGGAGCGCCTTTGTTGACATCATCTGTGGTTGCACTTGTCTTCGGTTATTCTTGTATTTCAGCGATAGGTAAATTGTTGTATTCTTCTGTGATGTAATATTTGATTCTATTATGTGTTTGTATCCCTTGTTGTAATGTGTTGGCTTTGGCTCTTGTACAAGACTCTGAGGATTTGTGGTTGTAGTTTTTATTAGTTTTCAAGGTTAAGTTGTTTTGAATAAAAGAAATTGCTGTGTGCTTTAGTTCTTATAAGTTTTACATCCAAATCAGCAACTATCGGGTACTTTATTTTAATTGAAATGTTATTTTCTTCACCCAAATAATTTCTAAAATAAATTCATTTCTTTGTTGATTTTCTTACTTGATTTAAAATTTAAACTTTATCGGAAATAAATTGATCGTGTGGATCTTATATGCATTGATAATGATATTTGGCACGTGAATTATCCGTGCAGTTGTGATATGAAATGAGGGCACTAGGTACCGAAAAAATACGACGATTTAATTATGGGCACGAGGTGCCGTAAAAATATGAAAATGGGCTGAGACCCGTATTTACGAAAAATATGAAAATGGGCTAAGACCCGTATTTTTATGATTATGAAATGAGGTGTCACATGGTGGCTTTTTATTTGAAAGAATTATATTCAAAATATTTATTTGGAAGGATTTTTACTTAGAAAGTATTATAGGAAAGAATTATATTGGAAAGATATTTACTTGAGGAAATTATATTTGAAAAGATTTATTGAAAGAATTATATTTAAAAAAAATAATTATTTGAGAAATTATATTTAAAAGAGAATTATTTGGAAGAATTATATGTGAAAGACATTTATTTGAAGGACTTGATTTAATTGGGTGTAACTGTACTTATTAATTGTTGAGCGATATTAACGGTATTCTTGTTGTCTGTTGTGCATATCACAAGCTGTTTCATGTTGCTCTATTGTTATTCGTTTTCTATTATTTTGTATATTATATTGCAGAGGTTATTAGACTAGAGTGTCTTGACTGTACCTCGTGTCTACTCCATTGAGGTTAGTTTTGATACTTACTGGGTACCGACCGTGGCGTACTCATACTACACTTCTGCACATTTTTGTGCAAAGCCAGGTATTGAAGATAATGGACTTGAGCAGAGTTAAAGCGGGAACGTAAGGATTCAAGGTAGAGCTGCTTGGTCGTCACAGTCACTTGGAGTCTGTTCAATTCATTGTACTGTTAATTTTTAATCAAACAATATTGTATATTTGGTCCTCGTAATCATTCCATGTATTCAGCTAGAGTTCGTGACTCAGTACTACCAGTCTTGGGAGGTTATATATTTTTAATTGTTCCGCTATTAGTTTTGATTACTTATTTAATTCAAGAAAAAAAAATGGCTTCAAAATGTATTTGAATTCGGCTTACCTAGTCTTAGAGATTAGGTGCCATCACGATACCTGTGGTGGAATTTTGAGTCGTGACAGAATAAGACAAGAACAACCCTGGACCTAAATCTACATACAAGCAAAGTTGTAATTACTACTTATTCATATATACAAGAACAAACCTTTGAACAAGCCAAGCAAAAGATGCAGTTTAATCATCTAACTCAAAACGATAAATTCTGCTTTCGAAATGCCTAAAAATTCATACACAAAAATAGTTTCTTTTTTGCATTTTTCTTACACAAACATAGTTAGAATGTTAATTTAGGGGTTTCGATCATTTTATACTTGGAATTTTGGAGCTTGTTTTATAGTAAGTACGTAATTAATTTGTCTTCAGCATACAACCGACAAGCACACTCGATTAGAGGTGGAACTAAGATTTTAATTTTATGAGTTCTATTTTAGAACAACTACTTCAAATTCTAATAATTAAATTTTAAAATTTAATATATAAACATATTTGATTAATTTTATTAATACAACTACATTTTTTGAGCAAAAACTATTGAATTAGCGTATCTACTTCTACCCGATTCCGAGACGTGGGCCCGAGTCGACTTTTTAGGGCGATATTCTAATTTCTTGCTTTAGCTTTGATTTCATTAATTAGATTAGTTTCTTATAGTTGTATTTATGGTATGTAATTGATTTTGACTAGATTTGGGCAATTCAGAGTCGGATATTCGTGAAAAAGGCATCGTTACCGATTTATTGAGCTTGGTTCGAGGTAAGTGGCTTGCCTAACCTTGTATGGGGAAAATCCCCTTAGGATTTGGTACTATTGTGATATGTGAGCGTCGTGTACGTGAGGTGACGAGTACGTACGCGAGCTATTTATTGTAAAGCTCGATTTATTTTACTGAGTAGTAACATGTTTATCCTTTAATTTGAGTTATACCGTTTAAATGAGTATTAGTCTGTTATCATTCTTAATTGAGCTATTGCAATATGTGTAGTTATCCTTTTTAGGCTAATATCGCATGTCTACGTGCTTTAAATGCTTATTTGAACTCTGTGAAGCATGCCTAGTTGATTTTCTTGCTTTTTCTTGTTCTTTATCAGTATAACTGTAGAAATCATGCTGTTAACTGTCATATTTATCGGTTTGAACAGTGTGTTTACCTTTGAGACTACGAGGCGGTACCTCGAGAGTTCTCCCTGCATATTTACTTTTGAGACTACGAGGCGGTTCCTCGGGAGTTCTCCCTGCATATTTACTTTTGAGACTACGAGGCGGTACCTCTGGAGTTCTCCGTGCATATTTACTTTTGAGACTATGAGGCAGTACCTCAGAAGTTCTCCCTGCACATTTACTTTTGAGACTATGAGGCGGTACCTCGGGACATCTCTTTGCTTCTTTACTCTGGGACTACGATACGTTATCTCGGGTGATCCCCTGCTGTTTACCCCTGTGTTGTACTGCTATTTTTGATGTGTTTTCCTTTTGTTAAATTCCAGTATCTTAATATACTGTTATATTCCCCTGCTTTATTTATTATATACTCATGGGCCTGACCTGACCTCATCACTACTTGACCGAGGTCAGGCTTGGCACTTACTGGGTACCGTTGTGGTGTACTCATGCTACTCTTCTGCACATATTTTGTGTGCAGATCCAGGTACTTCTTATCAGCCCCGCTATTAGCTGAGACTGCTTGCTGCTGTACGGAGACTTCAAGGTATATCTGTCGCATCTGCAGACCTCGGAGTCCTCCTCTATTCTCCCCTATGTCATTTACCTTCCATATTTTTTTGTTAGACTCTGGTGTATAGAGATTCTAGTTTCCTTCTGTAGCTTGTGATTTATGATGTTTCGGGTTTTGGGAAGACTGTGTATTTATAGAGTATTGATTATTGTACATGTCGAGCGATATTGTTACTAGTTATTCACTTATCCATTGCTGTTAGTTGCCAAGTTTTACTTTCGTTTTATTATTTTTCACAATTTGTTAGGCTTACCTAGTCATAAAGACTAGGTGCCGTCATGACGTTATACGGAGGGAGTTTGGGTCGTGACACAGACCTTGAAGTTCCATTCCTTATTTCATGTTATCACTATTTAGTCTTTCGGATAACATTGTATTTGATTCAAATCTCGTATTTAGCACTTTATAAAGTTCATGCACTCGATGACACTAAATTTTGGGGTGGATTTGAGTTGTATTGACATTTAGATTTCAGTGATTTATATTATTCCGCATTTGAGATTATTTAGTACCGTTATTGAATTTTGCTTATGCATATTAGTTGTTGGCTTGCTTAGCAAGCAGTGTTAGGCGTCATCACGGCTCCGGTGGAATTTATGATCGTGACAAAGCTTTTTGAAAAATAAGTTGATCATACTTCAAAAAAATATTTTTCGAATTTTTATTCCGTCATACCATATAGAAGCTGACGAAATGTGAAAGGGTGTCCGAGTTGGTTGAGCAGGAGATCCCCAAATAGAAGGTCGCAGGTTCGAAATCCCCTGCATGCTTTTTCGGTCGAGCTCGTTGCATGAGCTTGTCTAGTGGGGTTTACCTCTTTAGCGTAGATTGCAAGCTATTACATTGAACTGAGATTTACCTAGAGCGCACCCAAAGGATAGCTGCTACGAGTTCCCTTTTCTTGTTCCCCAACACTTATTCATTTCTTAAGCCTTAGAACATCATTTCTAGATGACCATTTTGACATAACATGCTTCAAATATAATCTTATGAATACACACGGAGAGATCGAGATATTACAAATACATATGAAATACAATATTAAGAAATGTATATATAGGAGACATCATATACTAAAAGACATACTAATATAATATCATTAATAGAAATCATTGGGAGTACATGCAGTACATACCATCATTGAAACAAAATACTAAAAACAAAAAACAAAAAAAAACATGCCTTAAAATTTCATATTTTTTTGGTATCTTGATATGATTCATTCACGAAGCATTAGGTGCATTATTTGTATTCTCTGGAGAGACTTGTGACGAGGATGAAACTTCATTTTCTAGCCGCTCTAAATGGCTCTTCAGTTTAAAGACAGTGCCATTCAACCAAGCTTCAAATTTGGCCACTTCGTCTGCATTGAGTTTGTCAATAGACTCCCACCAACCTATTTGTCTAGTCGCATTAATTTGGTCAAGCAAAAGCATTTGCTCGATCGCAACTTTTTCTCTTGTATCATATTCTTTAAGCATATTGATGCTTTGGTTGATATTGTTTCGAGCATGACTAGCAATAACTTGTGCATTGTCACTTAATTCTACACTAGGATTCGTGAGAATCTTTTGGCGCCTTGTAGTATTCTTATCCTCCATTGCTAGAATATATAAAATAATGTCTATTGATAAATAGTTTTCAAGAAATGTTACTTACAAGAATTAGAATACCATGAGTATTTATACACATATGCCAAGAATTTCTTCATAAAGGCAATTGAATTTCTTACTAACTATTGCAATTGGAAGTAATATTTTCATCATGTTGAAAATTATAGTAGAAACTTTAAATTATTGATAGTTAAAATATGATTTGCATATCAGTAACATCAATCAAATCTGAAATTTTAAGTTAAAAAGGTAAATGGTTTTAATATACTTAATGAAATTTACTAAATAGTAATTAACAATTGTGAACATCATTTGATGGAACATCATTTACGAACCAAAGTTTTCCAAATCTTTTATAGCAACTAAATCAAATTCTCTAATTGTACAAACAGAAATAAATTTACCATTTAACTTAAAAATAAGAAATTGTACCAATGTACTTATGGAAATTCATTGAGTGCTCGTAGACCAGAGTCAATATAATCAGTAGAGATATAAACTATATCAAAGTTTTTTAAATTTTAAACATAAAGAGATCCTTAACAAGGATTAACATCAATATAATGAAATTACCTTGAATATAATTGGAAATTTAATTTGAATATTAAATTTTTAATGAATAACAATAATGAAATCAGACTCTCAACATGCATTAACTGCAACTAGATTTGAAATTTAACTTGTATTAGAAAATATTTTAATGTGCTTGCCGAAGTAAGACTGGATGTAACTGTCACGACCCAAAATCCATTAAGGTCGTGATGGCGCCGGATACCGCTGTCAGGCAAGCCAACAATACAAACTTCACTTAATTACCTATTTAGTATTTTTGAAATCAAAATTTCTTCAATGAAATAATAAAGATAAAACTCATAGAGTAAATGATAAATATTTTTAGCAACTAAATTTCTAAACAATTCACAACCATTCCCAAAATCCGGTATCACAAGTGCATGAGCATTTACTAGGGAATTAAAAATAAAATACAGCATCAGTCCAGAATACAAATTAGACAGGAAAATATAATCACCCTTCCATCTTGCATCAATACTGCATCAAGCCCAACGCGAGATGTATCACAATACACTGTATAAGATCCTGAACCTGTGGGTAATACTAATACTAGCGTCATAGTCAAAGCGGTCTTGAGCTCCTGGAAGCTCAACTCACACTCGTCTGACCATACAAATGGGGCACCCTTCTGGGTCAATTTGGTCAATGGAGATGCTATAGACGAAAATCCCTCCACAAACCGGCGATAATATCCTTCCAAACCTAGGAAACTCCGGATCTCTGTAGCTGAAGTAGGTCTTGGTCGATTCTGAACTGCCTCAATATTCTTAGAATCTATTTTTATGCCTTCAACCGATATAGCATGCCCAAAAAGGCAATTGAGTTTAACCAAAACTCGCATTTTGAAAATTTAGCATATAACTGATTATTCTTTAAAGTATGAAGCACAATCCGAAGATGTTGCTCATGCTCCTCTCGACTGCTAGAGTAAATCAAGATATCATCAATGAACACAACCACAAAGGAATCCAAATAAGGCTTGAAAACCCGATTCATCAAATCCATAAATGCTATTAGGGCATTTGTTTGCCCAAATGACATCACTAGAAATTCGTAATGCCCATACCGAGTCCAAAAAGGTATCTTAGGGACATCAGATGCCCTAATCATCAACTGATGGTAACCAGACCTCAAATTGATCATCGAAAATACCTTGGCACCCTGAAGCTGATCAAATATGTCATCAATTCCTGGCAACGGATATTTGTTTTTGATAGTGACCTTATTCAACTGCCGATAATCTATACACATACGCATAGAGCCATCTTTCTTTGTTACAAATAGTACTGGTTCACCCTAGGGCAAGACATTGGGTCTAACAAATCCATGATCAAGAAAATTTTGTAATTGCTCCTTCAATTCTTTCAATTCCAGCGGGGACATACGGTATGGTGGAATAGAAATTGGTTGAGAGCCCGGAGCCAAATCAAAACAGAAGTCTATATCTCTGTCGGGTGGCATCCCTGGCAAATCTGAAGGAAATACTTCTAGAAATTCACGAACAACTGGTACTGAGTCCATAGAAGGAACATCCGCACTAGGATCGCGAATATAAGCCAAATAGGCTGGACATCCTTTCTCGACCATACGCCGAGCCTTCATATAAGAAATAACCCTGCTGGTAGAATGACCAGGAGTTCCTTTCCACTCTAACCGAGGTAACCCCGGCATGGCTAGGGTCACCGTCTTGGCATGACAATCCAATAAAGCATGATAAGGTGATATCCAATCCATACCCAAGATGACATCAAAATCTACCATATCAAGAAGTAAAAGATCCACACTAGTCTCAAGACTACCAATAGTGACCACACACGAATGATAGACATGGTCTACTACAACAGAGTCTTCCACCGGTGTAGATACACACACAGAAGCACTCATAGAATCACGAGGCACAACCAAATATGAAGCAAAATAGAAGGACACGTAGGAATAATTGGATCCTGGATCAAATATAACTGAAGAATCTCTATGGCAAACTGGAACAATACCTGTAATCACGGCATCGGATGACTCGGCCTCAGGCCTAGCTGGAAAAGCATAAAATTGGGGCTGGGCTCCATCACTCTGAACTGCATCTCTGGGACGGCCTCTAACTGGTTGGCCTCCACCTCTAATGGCCTGACCTCCACCTCTAGCTGGCAGAGCAGGCGGTGAGGCAACCGGTGCCGGTATGATGGCACGAGAATCTTGCCGAGATCTGTTACTCGACAACCTAGGGCAATACCTCCTGATGTGACCAATGTTCCCACACTCATAACACCCATCATGATGTCGTGGCTGCTGAAGCTGAAGCTGACCCGGACAGGCCGGATAACCGATGTAGTGACTCTGGAGTGGTGGTGCTTTGATAGGAGCTGAATGTGCACTAAATGATGGTTGCCCAGAGTAAGGCATAATAGGACCTTGACTCCCTGAAGCACTGTGAGATGCATGAAGTGCTGAATGAAATGGTCTAGGAGGATGACCCCTACCAAAATTACCCCTGCCTCCAGATGAGGCAACACTGAACCCACCAAACTGACGAGGCCTCTTATGAGACCCATGCCCTCTCTCTTGTTCAAGAACCATCTCGATCCTCCTCGTAATATTATCATCCGCCTGAAAGGAAATCTCACATCCGGTTTCCTTGGCCATCTGAAGCCTAATAGGGTAGGTAAGTCCATCAATAAAGCTCCTCACTCTCTCTCTCTCAATAGGAAGTAAAAGGACAGCATGACGGGCTAGATCCACAAAACGGGTCTCATACTGAGCAACAGTCATAATGCCCTGTTGTAGACGCTCAAATTGCCTGCGGAAATCCTCTTTCAATGTGATAGGGAGAAACTTCTCCATACATAGCTGTGAGAACTGCTCCCAGGTCAATGCAGGCGATCCAACTGGTCTGGTCAGCATATAATCTCTCCACCACCTCTTTGCGGAACCCGTCATTTGAAATACAGCAAAATCGACCCTATTGGTCTCCACTATACCCATGTTTCTCAATACCTCATGGAAACGGTCAAGATAATCACGTGGGTCCTCATAAGGTGTATGAAGTGAACTGGAAAGAGCTTAGTAAACTTATCCAGTCTCAATAAGGCCTCAGAAGACATGGCGGGCCTATCACCGGCCTGTGCCGCAATAACTAACTGAACTACCCCAACTGGCGGGGCTGCTGGAGCCTGATACTAGGGAGCCATCTGCTCCGGAGCCGGAGTAGTGGGAGTTTGTGCCTCCCCCAGCCTGTGAGATGGTTGGTGCCACTGGAAATGTACCATTCTAGGCCACACCCTCCATAAGGCTCACCAAACAGACTAGAGCATCCTGAAGTACTGGAGTAGCTATGAATCCTTCTGGGACCTAAACTGGTCCAATCGGTACAGTCTGAACGGGAACCTCCTCCTGAAGATCCACCTAAGGTTGTACAACATGTGCTGCTGCTTGAGATCTAGGCTGAGCTCTACCTATGTCTCGGGCTCTAGCACAACCTCGGCCTCGACCTCTACCCCTGGCCATAGTTGCCACCGCGAGCTCTGGTCCCTGTCCGTTGGTAGATGTATTACGTGTTCTCGCCATCTGCGAGAGAATAAGAATAAAATGGTTCAATTATCGATGATAGAATAAGATCACACTATAGAATAAGAAAGAAGTGATATTGTTTCTAAACTTTATTGCCTCTAAAAGATAAGTACAGATGTCTCCGTAACGATCCTTCAGACTCTACTAAGTTTACTCATGACTCGTGAGACCTATGTAACCTAGTGCTCTGATACCAACTATCACGACCCGATATTCCCACCTTCGAGACCGTGATGGCGCCTAATATTATACTTGCTAGGCAAGCCAACGTTAGAATATAATTAGCCATTTTAATATAATTTAAAATTAATTAATAACAAAGAAACAAATACGGAAATAAAGTCTGAAATAAAGCGAATAATCCATAATAATCGTGATGTCTAAATACCACCCCAGAACTGGAGTCACAAGTGCACGAGCTTCTAGAATAATACAAATAAGGATCTGAATAAAATAAAGTTGTCTGAAAGAAAACACACAGCTAAAATAAAGTAGAAGGGGACTTCAGAACTGCGGACGCTGTGCAGTTATACCTCAAGTTTCCTATGGTAGCTGAAATCCGAGCACATCTATGGTATGCCGCTGGGACCAACTTCGAAATCTGCACAAGAAGTGCAGAGTGAAGTATGAGTACAACCGACCCCATGTACTCTGTAAGTGCCGAGCCTAACCTCAACGAAGTATTGATGAGGCTAAGGCAGGTAGCTTACATTAACATGTACACAATAATAATAATAATAATAATAATAATAATAATAATAATAATAATAATAATAATAATAATAATAATAATAATAATAATAATAATAATAATAATAATAATAATAATAATAATAACATGAATAGAAGTAAGACCGTTAAATAATATCAATAATTGAAGTCAATTCAGCAGTCATAATTCCTCAATTTATTTTCATTACGGCGTGCAACCCGCTCCAACAATATAAACTTAGAATAATATCTGTTGCGGCGTGCAACCTGATCCAACAATTTAACCTTTCGATTAAATTCTGTTGCGGCATGCAACCCGCTCCAACAATATAAACTTTAAATAAATCTGTTGCAGCGTGCAACCCGATCCCCCAATATTTTTATTTTCATTTCCATTGCGGCGTGCAACCCGTTCCAGCAATATAATTTAACAACTCTTAAATGTAATAAAAATACTCCAATAAATACCACATTCAATGAGAAACTATTAAGCATCAAGGCATACAATAATTATAATTTATTTATGAAATAAATAATGACAAGTAGCAATTAATTATAAAAATCAGGAAGAAAATAGGCAATTTAATATTTAATATGCTAAATCTCAAGTAGCAATTAAGACACATAAATCAAATAAGCATGTAATAATTATTGCAGGAATTCAAGAATTAATATTTGACAGGGAATATGAGAGAAACAATTATTATAAAAATTAATTCGTGTCTTAAAATAATTTATGATGTTTAAATAATTATGCAAAAAATTAATTTGACAAAGTATAGGTACTCGTCACCTTGCCTATACATCGTTACACATGAAATTCACGTAGCAAATAATTCAAGGGTTCTATTCCCTCAAGTCAAGGTTAGCCACGACACTTACCTCGATTTGCAACCAACTCAAGATTCCAATAAACCTTTGCCTCGCGAATTCGTGTTCGAAATCCTCAAATCTAGTCATAAGCAATTCAATATACTCAATACAAATCGTAGCAATTAATTCCATATGAATTTATTAATTTTCCGGATTAAAATCCGAAATTCATCTCAAAAATTATCAGTGGGGCCCACGTCTCGAAACTTGAAAAGACTTACGAAATCCGAATACCCGTTCCGAGACGAGACCAACCATATAAAAATTATCAAATTCCGATGTCAAATGAATATTTAAATCTTAATATTTTTGTATTTGGAAAGTTTTACAAAAATTCCAATTTCTTTCATCTAAATCCGAAATAAATGACGAATATAGACATGGATTCATGAAATATAATCATTATAGGATATGGAATACTTACCCAGTTAGAACTTCTGAAAAACTCCTTCAAATTGTCCAAAAATCGAGGTTTTAAAACCCGAAAGAAACGAAGAAAAATGGTCATTTTTGGCCCCTTAATGTTCTGTCAATTTTCGCTTCTGCGATGAAATGGCCGCATCTGCGGCGTCGCTTTTGCGACTGAAAATGCCGCTTCTGCGCTGCTTTTCGCTTTCGCGGACGAAATGTCTGCTTTTGCGGACTCGCAGAAGCGTCCAGTTTTCCGCTTCTGCCGCTTCTTGCCCAGCTCCTCTTCTTCCACTTCTGCGATGGACTTCACGCTTCTGCGGCCAAGACTTCGTAGAAGCAAACACACCAGAAGCAGCGAATTCCAGAATTTGCTTAAGTCCACAATTTGATCCGATTTTGATCCGAATCATACTCGGGGTACTCGGGACCCCGTTCGAATTTACCAACAAGTCCCGTAACATAATACGGACTTACTCGGGGTCTAAAGTCATGTCAAACAACATCGAAATTATAATTCATACCTCGATTCAAACTTTTGGTTTTTTTTCAAACTTTTTACTTTGCAAACCTCGTGCCAAAACATATTAAACGAATCCAGAATGACTTCAAATTTGGCACATAAGTCATAAATGACATAACAGAGCTATTCAAATTCCCGGAATCTCAATCCGTGTCCGATATAAAAAAAGTCAAATCCGTGGTCAAACTTTGGAAATCTTTAGCCTTTAAATTATTAGTTTCCATTAAATGGCCATAACTTGAGGTAGGGACCTCCAAATTAATTTCGGGCATACGCCTAAATCCCAAATCACGATACGGACCTACCGAAACTGTCAAAATACTGATATGGGTCCGTTTGCTGATAATGTTGACCAAAGTCAACTTAATTAAGTTTTAAAACTCTGTTTCACATTTTAATCAATTTTTCATATAAAAACTTTCCGAAAAATTATACGGATTATGCACGCAAGTCGAGGAATGATGAATAGTGCTATTTGAAGTCTTAGAACACAGAAATAATTATTAAATTTAAAGATGACCTTTTGGATCATCACAAGTGCATTACTAACATCTTCCGGTGAAATGTTGTCTTTCCCATATAGTAGCGTATCGGCAAAAGTATCATAAGATAGTAGTAAAGAACATAACACAATTAAGGTTTGATCTTCACTCTCAATTTTGATATCCACGTTCTTCAGGTCCATTATAATTGAATTAAACTCATCAAGGTGAGTTTTAACAAGTGTACCTTCGTTCATACAGAGATTGTATCACCTCTTTTTCAAGTAGAGATGGTTTGTTAGCAATTTCTTAGAATACAGATTCTTCCATGCTATTGTTGCAGAAGTTTCTTCAGCAATTTCCCGAAGAACGTTATCTGTAACGCTCATGAAAATCGCACTCAAAGCCCTCTCCTTCAGGCCTGCCTTCGTTGTCTCTATCATCTCTTCAGGAAAATCCTCATCAATTGCCTTCCATAACCCTTGTAACACCAGGGACGATTTTATCCTAATCTTCCAAAGACAGAAACTAGAACCCCCGTCAAATTTCTCTACTTCGTTCTTTGTTGAAGACGGTGAAAACATCTTAACCCTAGATTATATGTAAAAATTCGAACCTTGCTCTGATACCAATTGTTACGAACTATTAGAATTGTTGAAAACAAGACTTTGAGACTTACTAAAAAGTTTCTTCGAGTATCGTGATCAAACTCTTATTTTTTCCTTAAAGAGTTATACCATTTGTATTTGAGTTTTTATTTATTTATACATATGTCTCCCCCCCCCTCCCCCCCCCCCCCAAAATCCCCCCTTTTTTTTGAGTTTTCTTATTCCCCGGCAGTAGTCATTCATTACTTACGCCTTAGAACATCATTTTCATATGACCATTTTGACATGACGTGCTTCAAATATAATTTAATACACACTAAGAGATTAAGGTATTACAGATACATATAAAAAACAATATTAAGAAGTTTAACATATAAGAGATAACATATACTAAAAGATATAATATAAAATCATTAATAGAATTCATCGGGAGTACATGCAACACATACCATCATTGAAACAAAATACTAAAAACAAAAACAAGAAAATAAAAGCATATACCAATAATATAAATTTAAAATTTCATATTTGTTTTTTTTGATATCTTGATATGATTCATTCAGGACGCACTAGGTGCGTTATTTGCATTCTCGGGAGGGGTTCGCGATGAGGATGAAGCTTCATTTTCTAGCCGCTCCAAACGGCTCTTCAGTTTAAAAACAGTGCCATTTAACCAAGCTTCAAACTTGGCCACTTCATCTGCATTGAGTTTGTCAATTGACTCCCACCAGCCAATTTCTCTAGTCTCATTAATTTGGTCCAGTAAAATCATTTGATCAATCGCAGCTTTTTCTCTTGTATCATATTCTTTAAGCATATTGATGCTTTGGTTGATATTGTTTCGAGCATGACTAGCAATAACTTGTGCATTGTCACTTATTTCTACACTAGGATTCGTGAGAATCTTTTGGCGCCCCGTAATCTTCTTATCCTCCATTGCTAAAAGATATAAAATAAAGTCTACTGCTCAATTGTTTTCAAGAATGTGCTTATAAGAAATGAAGTATTATGAGTATTTATATACAAGAATTAAGAATTTCTTCATTATGGTAATGGAATTTCTAACCAAATTGCAATTGGAAGTAATATTTTCAGCATTTTGAAAATTATAGTAGAAAATTTAAATTATTGATAGTCAAAATATGCATGATTGCATATTAGTAACATCAATCAAATCTGAATTTTAAGTTAAAAAGGTAAATGATTTTAATATAGTTAATGAAATTTACAAAATAGTAATTAACAATTGTGAACATAATTTGATGGAACATCATTTACATACCAAGGTCTTCCAAATTTTGTTATAGCAACTAAATCAAATTCTCTAATTGTACAAACAGAAATAAATTTACCATTTAACTTAAAAAGTAGAAATTCTATTAATGTACATATGGAAATTCACTGAGTGCTCGTAGACAAGAGTAAAATATAATTAGGAAAGATATAAATCTATACCAAAGTTTTTCAAATTTTAAACATAAAGAGATCCTTAACAAGTATTAACATCAGTATAATAAAATTACCTTGAATATAATTTGAAATTTAATTTGAAAAATAAATTTTAAATGAATAACAATAATGAAATCAGACTCTCAACATGCATGCACTGTAACTAGATTTGAAATTTAACTTGTATTAGAGAATATTTTAATGTGCTTACCGAAGTAAGCCTGAATGTAACTAAAAGAGAAAAACTTTCAGATTTTATGAATAATGTTTTTTGGAAATGCATTAACATCAATAGAAAAATGAATCTTAAATTGAGAAGGAAAATATTAAATATAACAAAGATGGACACAAATTGCATATACCAAAAAGTTCTTAAATTTATAAAATCAAATTCGTTAAAATATCTCCACCATATCTCACGCGAAAAGCAAAAAATTTCATTACTAGAGAACCTAATATTGGTACTCAACTTTTAAAAAACTGAGTAACATCAATATTCAAATTTAATTGAAGCATCACATTAACAATAACATTATAAAGAGGTGAATTAATAAGCTAGTTCAAATAAAATTATATAACTAAACTGTAAATTCAATTACTTCTACATTAATGGGATTATGGGACTAAAAAGTTAAAAATTCCATTTATGGTGATTGATTGTAAAGACATCCTTATCTTAGGATTAATAGATACACCTAGTTTAATAAGAAAAAGAAATTGCAAATTCTATGAAAAACTGCTAATCCATTGGATCTGAAAATCGTATTAAATCACAAAAGAGACTTGAATAAAATCATTGTTTTATAAAGAACACAAATCTATTGTTAAAGTTTTGATAGGATGTCGTAAAAGTTCTTAATCTTAGAAGATCCAAGTGAAACAAAAACTAATATTAAAAAGTAAAAAAGAGAGACTTGTACATTATGTATATATGAATAAATAATGACAACGTCGTTCGCACGCACATGAGAAATTAATAAGACATTTTGAGCTTTCAGGCTGCAAAAGATAACAAACTTTATGATAAATATGTCTTCTTATCATCGCTTTCTTGTCTGCAAGTATGAACGGCTTCCTGAGATCAAGTAAAAAAATTTAGAATAAGCAAAATTTAAAATTATCTTGAATAATGTGAAGGAAAAAGTATAACTTCAACTTTATTCTCTTGAATAATACGCAATTTGTTCACGCTTAAGGGAAGAAGTAATTTTTATAGTTACAAATACACAATTAACCAATGACCAATTAGTAGACAGCTGTATATATTTACTATTAAAAATAACTTGATGTATCTAATATCGGATTACAAAAGAGTCAATATATTTAAGTCGTTCTTATTGATACTGATATACTAAGTTGGCTCGTAAAGTAACTTACTATATATAGTTACAATATTAGTGATTTGTCTACACTTAAGCGCAATTATTGTGATGACCCGAAAAGGTCATCTTTAAATTAATATTCATTTCTGTATTTTGAAACTTCAAATAGCACCATTCAGTTTTCCTCGACTTGCATGCGCAGTCTGTA
The DNA here is from genome assembly GCF_000390325.3 of Nicotiana tomentosiformis. Lineage (NCBI taxonomy): Eukaryota > Viridiplantae > Streptophyta > Magnoliopsida > Solanales > Solanaceae > Nicotiana > Nicotiana tomentosiformis. The sequence goes on from NC_090820.1 coordinate 109,676,779, forward strand.
TAATTTTTCGGGAAGCTTTTATGTGAAAAATTGATAAAAATATGAATTTGTACTTTGAAACTCACTTAAGTTGATTTCGGTCAATATTTTGAGCAAACGAACCCGGATCAGTGTATTTGACGGCCCCGGTGGATCCATATGGTGATTTTGGACTTAGGAGCGTGTCCGAAAAATTATTTGGAGGTTCGTAGTTAAATTAGGCTTGAAATGGCTAAAATAGAAATTTAAGCTTGGAAATTTGACTGGGGAGTTGACTTTTTGATATCGGGGTCAGAATCTGATTCTGAAAATTTGAATAGGTTTGTTATGTCATTTATGACTTGTGTGCAAATTTGAGGTCAATCGGACTTGATTTGATAGGTTTCGGCATCGAATGTAGAAGTGAAAATTCTTAAGTTCCTTAAGCTTGAACTAGGGTATGATTCGTGGTTTTAGCATTGTTTGATGTGATTTGAGGTTTCGACTAAGTTCGTATGACGTTTTAGGACTTGTTGGTGTATTTGGCTGAGGTCCCGGGGGCCTCGGGTGAGTTTCAAATGGTTAAAGGAATGAATTTTGGATTTGGAACCTTGCTGGAAATTTTCTGGTGCAGTATCTTGTTTCTTTCATCGCATTCGCGAGAGGGGCCTCGCGTTCGCGAAGAGGAACTGGAGGCAGGTGAAATTTACTCTACGTGTTCGCGAAGAGGGGACCGCTTTCGCGAAGGGTAATGGACAGTGTTCATCGCGAATGCGTGGGAGTGTTCGCGTTTGCGTAGAAAGGCAAGGCCTGGCGATAAGGCTTCGCGTTCGCGAAGGCGAAGCTTGGCAAAGCATCGCATTCGTGAGACTGCCCTCGCATTCGCGAAGAAATAATCTGGGGCAGCATAAAAATGTGCTTCGCGAACACGAGGGTCCTGTCGCGTTCGCGAAGAGGAAAAACTTGGGTAGAATATTTAAGTTCTGAAAATGGGACTTCGTCCCATTTTCTATTTTTGATGATTTGGAGCTCGGGAAAAGACGTGTAACGACCCGGCGGGTCATTTTGAGAGTTATAGCCCCGAACCCCTATTTATTGCTTCCCCCGTATCTTTTTCTGCTATTGTGACTTGTTGGGAGGTTTCGTTTTGGTTTTTGGAGTGTTGTGGGATACTTAGTCCCTAAACGGAAGTTTAAGTCTTAGGATTTAGATCGTAGTCAGAACTTTATAAAGACGACTTTGGAATAGATTTCGTCAATTCTGTTAACTCCGTTGGGTGATTTTGGGCTTAGGGGCGTGTCCGGATTGTATTTTGGAGGTCCGTAGCTTATTTAGGCTTGAAATGGCAAAAGTTAAATTTTTGAAGATTTTTACCGGTAGTGGAATTTTTTATGTTGGGGTCGGATTTTGATTCCGGAAGATGGTTTAGGTCCGTAATATTGAATATGACTTGTGTGCAAAATTTGGGGTCAATCGGACGTGGTTTGGTAGGTTTCGGCATCGGTTGTGGAAATTTAAAGTTTCATGTTCTTTAAGTTTGAATTGGGGAGCGATTCGTGATTTTAGAGTTGTTTGATGTGGTTTGAGGGCTCGACTGCGTTCGTATGGTATTTTAGGATTGGTTGGTATATTTGGTTGAGGTCCCGGGGGCCTCGGGTGAGTTTCGGATGCTTAATGGATCACTTTTGGACTTTGGAAGATAGCAGATTTTCTGGTGTTTTGTTGCAGACATTTTCTTCATCGCGTTCGCGTAAGGCATCTGGGAAGCTGAGTTACTCTTTGCATTCGCGATGTGGTTCCCGCGTTCGCGAAGATGTGGAACCTTGAGGCTATGCGTTCGTGACATGGTCCTCGTGTTCGCGGAGAGGAACGGGCAAATGGAGCTTCAAGCATTTAAGCCTACGCATTCGCGAAGAGGTTCCCGCGTTCGCGTAGGGTCCACCAGTGAAAGGTATGCGTTCGCCAGAGGTCACTCGCGTTCGAGAAAGAGGAATTTCTGGTCAACATTTTTTTGTTCAATGCGAACGCAAAGAAGGATTTAACTGGGCAGATATAAAGATTCAAAATCGAGGTTTATGTCATTTTTCACCATTTGGACTTGAGAGCTCGGAATTAGGCGATTGTTGGAGAAATTTTCACGTGGGTGTTTGGGGTAACTGATTCTTACTTAGTTTTGGTTAATTTCCATGATTATGTCTTTAATTTCATCATTAAATTAGTGGTTTGGGGTGGAAAATTTGGGAAAATTTTGAGAAAAGTGCTTAGGCCGAATTTTGGGATTTTGATCGAGATTTTGGTATCAGATTTGAGTAATTTTGATACGAGTGAACTCGTGAGTAAATGGGTGTTCATATTTTGTGACTTTTACCCGATTCCGAGACGTGGGCCTGTGGTAGTATTTTAGGGCGATTTTCTAATTTCTTGCTTTAGCTTTGATTTCATTAGCTAGATTAGTTCCTTGTAGTTATATTTATGATATGTAGTTGATTTTGCCTAGATTTGGGCCATTCGAAGTCGGATATTCATGGAAAGAGCATTATTACGGATTGATTGAGCTTGGTTCGAGGTAAGTGGCTTGTCTAACCTTGTGTGGGGGAAACCCTTAGGATTTGGTACTATTTTTTTTATATGAGCGCCGTGTACGTGAGGTGACGAGTACGTACACGGGCTAATTGTTGTAAAAACCCAATTTCTGCTAAGTAATAACCTGTTTTCCTCCTTAGTTGAGTCATATCAGCATGTGTAGTACCCTGTTAGATTAGAACAACATGACTATTTGCCTTAATTGTTTATCTGAACTCCGTGCAGCATGTCTAGTAAATTTCATGTTGTCCTTGCCTTGTACTTAGTTTAAATTGTAGGATTTCGTGTTGTAGCTGTTGAATTCTATTGTTTGAGCGGTGTATTTATTTTTGGGACTACGGAACGGTATTTCGGGAGATCCCCCTGCATATTTACTTTTGGGACTACGGAACGGTATTCCGGGAGATCTCCCTGCACATTTACTTTGGGACTATGTAACTGGATTCCGGGAGATCCCCCTGTCTTGCATATTTACTTTGTGACTACGGAACGGTATTCCAGGAGATCCCCCTGCACATTTACGTTTGGGACTACGAGACGGTATCTCGGGAGATCCCATGTTGTTATTTCTGTGTACTGAGCTGTTACCTTTCTATGTTTTCATTCTCATTAAGTTTCTGTCTTTATTATATTGCGATATTTCATTTTGCCTTATTTTTATTATATATATACCAGTAGGGCCTGACCTAACCTCGTCACTACTCGACCTAGGTTAGGCTTGGCACTTACTGGATACCGTTGTAGTGTACTCATGCCCTTTCCTGCACATGTGTTTCGTGTGCAGATCCAGGTTTCTCTTACCAGCCTCGTCCTTGGTTGCAGTCGCTGCTGTTTTCGGAGACTTCAAGGTACATCTGCCTGCGCCCGCAGATCCTCGGAGTCCCCCTCTATTCCCCTATGTTAATTCTTCTCTTATTTCTGTTGACACTGATGTATAGAACAGTTAGAACTTCGTAGAAGCTTGTGACTTATGGTGTTCTGGGTCTTGGGAGTGTTATGTATATTTCGAGAGTTGATTATTGTATATGCCGAGCGGCATCTCAATTTCTTATTTAAAATATCCGCTACTGTTAGTTGGTAACTTTCATGTTTTCCATTTCATTTCCGCAAAGTATTAGGCTTACCTAGTCGTAGAGACTAGGTGCCGTCACGACAATTCATGGAGGGAGAATTTGGGTCGTGACAAGTTGGTATCAAAGCTCTAGGTTCATAGATGTCGTGAGTCACAAGCCTATTTATAAGAGTCTCGCGGATCGGTACGGAGACGTCTGTACTTATCTTCGGGAGGATATGGAACTGTAGGAACATTCATACTTTTTTTGATTCCTTGTCGTGCGAGTTATTGGCATCAAATTCTAAAATACTCTATTTTATTCTTTCTCACAGATGGTGAGGACCCGTATTGGGAGATTTTACGACCAGCCACCCTACCCTCTGCTAGAGCCGCCAGAGGCCAGGGCCGGGGGTAGAAGACAACCACGCGGTGCAGCCAGAGCACCTGCGCGAGCTGCGACAGAGGAGCCCCTAGCAGCTCCAGCTAGAGGGAAGGCACCAGAGGTTCCTATTGCTGCACCAGCCCTCCAGGAGACTCTAGCCCAGTTCATGAGCATGTTCAGCACCTTAGCTTAGGCTGGACTGATTCCACTAGCTCCCGCCACATCTCAGGCCGGGGGAGGGGCACAGACTCCCGCAGCCCGTACTCCTGAGCAGAAGGTCCAGGTTGATCAGGCCCCAGAGTTCATTCCTATGCAGCCGGTAGCTCTGGTTTAGCATGAGACTAGGATAGTCTCTTCTGAGGCGGAGCAACTCAGACTTGAGAGGTACAAGAAGTACCACCCACCTACCTTCAGCGGATTGGCTACAGATGATGCTCAGGGTTTTTTGGAGGAGTGTCATCGTATTCTCCGTACTATGGGTGTAGCGGAGACGAGTGGGGTTTCTTTTACCACTTTCTAGCTTAGAAGAGCAGCCTATCAGTGGTGGCGTGCTTATGAGATGAGTATTCCGGATGAGGCAGCTTCACTTACATGGACTCAGTTCTCGGACATATTTTTGAGAGAGTATGTCCCTCAGAGCCTCAGGAACGCATGGCGCGTGGAGTTTGAGCAGTTGCACCAGGGTTCTATGACTATGTCAGAGTATGCAGTCCGTTTCAATGATTTGTCCCGACATGCACCGGCCTTGGTTGCTACAGTTCGGAAGAGGGTTCGTCACTTTATTGAGAGACTCCACTCCAGTATCAGGATTAGTATGGTCAGGGAGCTCGAGATGGATATTTCTTAACAGCTGGTTGTGAGCATTGCCAGGAGATTGGAGGGCATGCTTGTTCGGGACATATAGGAGAGGGAGTCCAAGAGGTCTCGAGAGACTAGTTATTATTCTGGAGCTCGTACCCCAATAGCTCGCCATGGTAGGGGTTATGTGAGTCGCCTTGTTCATTCAGCTCTTACAGCCGCTAGTGGTGTTCCAGCCCCTTCTAGACCACAGGAGCCTTATTATGCACCACTAGTATCTAGTGTGCCTCCTACTCGGGGTGCTATTAGCGGCCAGTCCAGCAGACCTAGCCCGAGTCAGTCACAACACCCACGCCATCCAAGGGGTTGTTTTGAGTGTGGTGACACTCTCCATATGGTGAGGGATTGCCCCAAACTTAGGAGGGGTGTACCTCCACGGACTTCTCAGCCACCACGTGCTCCACCGGGTCCTCTGGCTATGATTCCAGCACCAGCTACCGCCCCACCTACTCAGCCAGCTCGAGGTGGAGGTCGGGGAGGTCGAGGTTGCCCTAGAGGGGGAGGCCAGGCCAGGCCAGGTATTATGCTCTTCTGGCTCGTGCAGAGGCAGTTGCTTACGACTCTGTCATTACAGGTATTGTTCCAGTCTGTCATAGAGATGCGTCGGTATTATTTGACCTAGGCTCTACATATTCCTATGTGTCCTCTTATTTTGCCTCGTATTTGGGCGTATCTCGAGATTCCTTGAGTTCCCTTGTTTATGTATCTACTCCTGTGGGAGATTCTCTTGTTTTGGACCGCGTGTATCGGTCGTGTTTGATTGCTCTTAGTGGTTTTGAGACCAGATCCGATTTATTATTACTCGGCATGGTAGATTTTGATGTTATCTTGGGCATGGACTGGTTGTCGCCCCATTATGCTATTCTTGATTGTCACGCTAAGACCGTGACGCTGGCTATGCCAAGCTTACCGCGATTAGAGTGGAGAGGTACCTTAGAGTATATTCCCCGTAGAGTTATATCATTTCTTAAAGCTCAACGAATGGTTGAGAAAGGGTGTGACGCGTATTTAGCTTATGTGAGAGATGTCAGTATTGATACCCCTATGGTTGAGTCAGTTCCAGTAGTGAGGGACTTTCCATATGTGTTTCCAGCTGATCTTCCGGGCATGCCGCCCGACAGAGATATTGATTTTGGCATTGATTTGTGTAACGACCCGACCGGTCGTTTCGAGAGTTGTAACCCTATTTTCCCCATTCCTACTTCTTTTTGTGTTATTCAACTATATTATGTTATATCGGGTTAGTTGGTTCGAGTCCGGAAGGAACTCGGAGTGAAATGAGACACTTAGTCTCATAATTGAAAATTTTAAGTTAGAAAATGGACCGGATATGGACCTATATGTAAACGACCTCGGATTTGAATTTTGATGATTCCAATAGCTCTGTATGGTGATTTTGGGCTTAGGAGCATGTCCAAAATATTATTTGGGAGTCCGTAGAGGAATTAAGCTTTAAATGCCAAAAGTTTTATTTTTGAGAAGTTTGACCATGGGGTTGACTTTTTGATATCGGGGTCGGAATCGGATTCTAAAAATTGAAATACCTCCGTTATGTCATTTAGGACTTGTGTGCAAAATTTGAGGTCAATAGGACGTGATTTGATAGGTTCCGGAGTTGTTTGTAGAAATTAGAAATTTCAAAGTTCATTAGGCTTGAATTGGGGTGTAATTCATGGTTTTAGCGTTATTTGAGGTGATTTGAGGATGCGACTAAGTTCGTATGATGTTTTAGGACTTTTTGGTATATTTGGTTGAGGTCCCGAGGGCCTCGGGTGAGTTTCGGATGGTTAACGGATCAAAAATTGAACTAGAACAGTTGCTGCAATTTTCTTCTGTTGGAAATTGCTTCTGCCTAGAAATCGAGCCCATATCGAGCTCAGGGTCGAGGGCCACGATCGAAGCCCAGATCGAGCTCAGGGTCGAGGGCCACGATCGAAGCCCATATCGAGCTCATGGTCAAGGGCCACGATCGAAGCCATGATCGAGCTCAGGATCGAGAACCGGGATCGAGGGGTAGGACCAAGGACTAGGATCGAGGACCTCGATCGAAGGACAAGATCGAGGGCCAAGATCGAGGCAGAATCGAGGATGTCTGGGCAGAATTATAAAAATAGGGACTTCGTCCCATTTGCTATTTTTGACAAATTGGAGCTTGGGGAGAGGCGATTTTTGATATATTTACAAGGAAAACTTGAGGTAAGTCCCTTGTGATCATTTCTACTCCATAATATTGAATTATCATCGAATAATCCGACTAGATTACATGATTTTGAGGTGTAAATCAGAGATTGAAACTTAGAAATTTGGAAATTAGATTTGTAGATTTGAGGGTCGAGTTGAGGTCGGATTTTGGTAAAATTGGTATGGGTAGACTCGTGGTTGAATGAGCTTTCGGATTTTGTAACTTTTGTCGGGTTCCGATACATGGGCCCCACAGGCAATTTTTGAGCCAATTTCGGGTTTTGGTCTAATTTTGAAGTTTTTCTTGTGGAATTCATTTCCATTAGCGTATATTGATGGTATTATACTGATTGTGAATAGATTTGGAGCATATATTTGGTTGAGGTCCTGGGGGCCTCGGGTGAGTTTCGGATGGTTAACGGATCAAATTTGGACTTAGAATAATTGAAACTTGTTGTTGCCTACGGATGCAATCGTACCTGCGGAAATTGGCTCGCAGGTGCGAGCTCGCAGAAGCGTGAGGTCCGCAGAAGCGCACGAAGTCTCGCAGAAGCGCAACTACAAAAGCGGACGCTTCTTCGCAGAAGCAGACTTCTTGTCAGCAGAAGCAAAGGCAGTAGCAGAAGCGTTTGCTTCACCGCAAAAGCGGAACCGCAGATGCGGTTAAAAATTCCGCAGAAGCGGAACTTCTGGGCAGTGTACAAAAATAGAGGGTTCCGACATTTTGGATATTTTCAACACTATTTTGGGCGATTTTTCAGAGAGAATTCACGAGAAATCTTGAGATAAGTCACTTGTGATCATTGTTAGTCAATAATATTGGATTATCATTGAGTATTTCGAATAGATTACGTGTTTTTGAGATAAAATTAGAGGATTTGGGCCTAGTGATTTTAAAATAAGAATTTAAGATTTGGAGGTCGAGTTGATGTCGGAATTTGGTAAATTTGGTATGGTTAGACTCGCGGTTGAATGGACGTTTATATTTTGTAACTTTTGTCGAGTTCCGAAATATGGGCCCCACGAGCAATTTTTGAGTTAAATTTCGAATTTTGTTGGAAAATTAGTATTTTTCATATGGAATTAATTCCAATAATTTGTAGTTACTAAATCGAATTAATTGTGACTATATTCGAGACGTTCGGAGGCCGATTCGCTAGGCAAGGGTATAGCGGAGTAAAGAATTACACGGTTTGAGGTAAGTAATATTTCTAAACTTGGTTTTGAGGGTATGAATCCCCGAATTTTGTATTATATCAATTGTTGGAGATGACGCACATGCTAGGTGACAAGCGTGTGGGCGTGCACCATAGAAATTGTGACTTAAATAAATTCTGTGGAGTTATAAAATTTAAGAATCATGTTATTATCCATTCTCCACGTGTTATGGAAATTGAGCTGAGACTCATATTAAAGATCACGTTTAGGTTACGTACCGATATTTTGGGACCCATAGGGTCGTGTTGCTGTTGAATTTAATTGTTTAAAAATATATATTTCTTACTCAGTTATGTTCATCTATTGTGAGGATATTGATGGGATCGAGTTGCGCGCCGCAGCAGGCCATATCGGCTTTATATATATTATTATATTGATCGGGGTTGCCCGCTGCAGCAGACCTTATAGGCTTTATCATTATATAGATCGGGGATGCCCGCCTGCAGCAAGTCATATCGACTTTATATCACGCTTGGGCTTAAGGAGCCCCTCCGGAGTCTTCACCCCCCACAGTGAGCGTAGATGATTTATATTCGGGATGGACTTTCCAGGGCATGGACTTGCCTTATTTATTTATATTCGGGATCGACTTCCCAGGGCATGGACTTGCCTTATTTTTATATATTCGGGATGGACTTCCCAGGGCATGGACTTGCCTTATTAATTTATAATTGTGATGAATTTTCCCTCGACATGGATCTTGTCCTTGTCCTAGTCATTTTTCCCAGGATTGGCCTCATACGGTACTGAGTCACTGACTGGCAGTTGATGTGTGTGTGTATATATATATATATATATATATATATATATATATATATATATATATATATATATGGGATGGATCTTCCCTAGGCTGGATTGGCCATATACAGTACTGAGTTTAACTGTTGAACTTGAAACCATGCCTACATTTCTATACTGTTATTTCTATACTGGATTGTACCTGGTGAGTTCGTCACTACTTTCAGCCCAAAGGTTAGTCTTGTTACTTATTGAGTTGGTTATACTCATACTACACTATGCATCTCGTGTGCAAATCTAGGTGCTTCCGTATACGAGGACTGTTAGATCTCAGAGTGTTATCAGTTGGACACTATCAAAGTAGTTACTTGGCGTCCGCTGACCTTGACTCTCTTTCCTTTCAGTTATTGTATTGTTCTATATATTCAGATAGTATTTTTATCAGTCAGACTTTGTATCATTTAGATGTTCATGTACTAAGTGACATCGGGTTTTGGGAGTGATTTGTATCTGTAATTGTGAGGTTTTTCTATCGAATTCAAACATTATGTTTTCTAACTTAAAATATATTGTGATTTATTGAGGTTGTTGGCTTATCTAGTATTGAGATAAGCACCATCACAATTATTGAATTTTGGGTTGCGATATTTTGACGACCCGTAGTCTTCTTATCCTCCATTGCTAAAAGATATAAAATAAAGTCTATTGATCAATTGTTTTCAAGAATGTGCTTATAAGAAATGAAGTATCATGAGTATTTATATACAAGAATTAAGAATTTCTTCATAATGGTAATTGAATTTCTAACCAAATTGCATTTGGAAGTAATATTTTCATCATGTTAAAAATTATGGTAGAAAACAAGGTTTAACAGCGATATAATGAAATTACCTTAAATATAATTGGAAAATTAATTTGAAAAGTAAATTTTTAAGGAATAACAAAAATGTAATTAGACTTTTGACATGCAAACTAGATCTTAAATTTAACTTATATTAGAAAATATTTTAATGTGCTTACCGTAGTAAGCCTGAATGTAACTAAACAAGAAAAACTTTCAGATTTACGATTAATTTTTTTTAAATGCATTAACATCAATAAATAAAATTGAATCTTAAGTTGAAAAGGAAAATGTTAAATATGACAAAGATGGACAGAAATTGCAATATACGAGAAACTTCTTAAATTTATAAAATCAAATTCGTTAAAATATCTCCACCATATATCACGCGAAATACTAAAAGAAATTCATTACCAGACAACCTAGTATTGGTACTCAACTTTTAAAATTGAGTACTAGCATTAATATTGAAATTTAATTGAAGCATCACATTACCAATAATATTTAAAGAGGTGTATTAATAATATAGTTCAAATAAAATTATCTAATTAAATTGTAAATTCATTTATTTCTACATTAGTTGGAACTAAAAAGTTAAAATTCCCTTTATGGTGATTGATTGTAAAGACCTCCTTATCTTAGGATTAATAGATACACCTAGTTTAATTAGAAAAAAGATTGCAAATTTTATGCAAAACTGCTAATTCATTGGATCTGTAAATCGTATTAAACCATAAAAGAGACTTGAATAAATCATTATTTTATAACACAAATCTATTGTTAAAGTTTTGATAGGATATCGTAAAAATTCTTAATCTTAGAAGATCCAAGTGAAACAAAAACTAATATTAAAAGGTAAAGAAGAGCGACTTGTACATTATGTATACATGAATAAATAATGACAACACCGTGCGTCCTAAGAAATTAAGAAGACATTTTGATCTTTTCAAGCGGTAAAAAATAACAAATTTTATGATAAATATGTTTTCTTACCATCGCTTTCTTATTTGCAAGTATGAACGGCTCCCTGAGATCACGTTATCGTGAATAATGTGAAGGAAAAAGTATAATTTTAACTTTATTCTCTTGAATAATGCACATTTTGTTCACGCTTAAGGGGAAGAAGTAATTTTTATAGTTACAATACACAGCTAATTAATGACCAATTAGTAGACAGCTGTATATAGTTACTATTAAAAATAATTTAATATATCTAATATCGGATTACAAAAGAGTCAATATATTTAAGTCGTTCTTATTGATACTGATATCCTTTTAGCCCGTAAAGCAACTCCCAATATATAGTTGAAATACTAATGAATTGTCTACACTTAAAGCGTGATTGTGAATAACCTCATTAGATTTATCAATCAATTCTTTTCTAATACACGAATGATAATTTTAGTATTCAAATTGAATAGATTAGATTTCAAGTATTAATCTATTTCATTATTAATACTTATTTTATACTAAGTGTTTTTATCACTTAATGGTTTTTAATCTTCTAGAGATGCTTCATTTTGGTATAATCTATATCGAATAGATCACTTCTTTAATCAGTGAGCTACCTTAAAATTTTACATTATACTTTTCCTTTCTTTTTAGGATATATGCAATTTTTAACAATATGTTGTTGAAACAGCGACTTGCTACCTTATAAAAAATTTCAGTCTTTTCCTTTTTTTAAAAATGCAGATTTTTTTAACAATAGGTCGCCTGTAAGGTGAAGTTAAATTTTTAAAATTATTTCTTAAATAGCATATAATGAGAAAAATAACTTCAAGAAAAAAATTCAATCTTTTTATGGGTGCGTTTGATACGAACCCATAAAATACATTTTCTGAGAAATATTTTTCGAAAAAAAAAATTCTAGAAGAAACTGTTGTCGCACTATCCAACAGGCTATGAAAATTTAGAAAATATTTTAATTAGGCTATCAAGAAATATATAAGCATAGACAGTTGTTTTTTTCCTTTTAAATGCAAAATATTCTTCAACAAAAATATTTATTGATGTTTGGCTGCTGGAAAATAACTTACTTTCCTCTCCAACTCAAGCTGAAGCTATGGCAATTCTACTCAATGGGAAGTTCACATTTTACCAACTGTAACTTCATATTGTTTCCAATGCACAAAAAGATGACATTGAAGTAGTTCTACCCACAAGAAAAAAAAACAGAAAAGTTTCTTATCAAGACCATAACTAACTGCAGCATAGTAATCTACTGTTAATTCCTTCACTTGCCAATGAACCAACAATATGTACTAGTACTTATGTGTTATGTTAAGTCTACTAGATCATTTACCAGCAAAGTAGCAAATAATATTATGTGAGAAACTTAAGCTGATTCGGTCGATGTGGTCAGGTTGGTGCTGCACGTACTCAGCCATGGTGGAGGCAGCATACTAGTTTGCTCATACACGGTCTGTAGCAACGGAGGAATTACGCTGTAAAGCGATGCCATCTCTTTCATGGCACCATTTCCCTTTCCTATGTGTGTTCCATCGGTCATCTCCCCTTCACTTACACCAGTTGACCAAATAGTGATCTTTGGTTGCAGTCCTCTGATAGCTTCTGCGTTATATTTGGCGATGTCTGTGTATATCCTTTCATTAATCATCAAGTAATCCCTCAACGCAATGTAATTTCCTCCCAGTGCTGACAACAATGTGCGTATGTAAATCCCTTGTGCTTCTGCAAAAGCCACAAGTCCTTCTGCCTCTTTCTTCTTGGCATAGAATGCAGCATCTGCAGCTTGTTTTTTCGCGTACGTTTCAGCATCTGCTTCGATCCTTCGAGCCTCTGCTAACTTTTGTTTCTCATACAGTATTGCGTCAGCTGCTGTTTGCTTTTGGTAATACTCCGAATTTGCTTCTTGCACCTGAATTTTCACAAGCAATCAGCCACATTATGACAAAAAATCATGAATACTTAGAACACGATCCGTTATTCTATAGATCCGAATGTCATCTGATGAAACCATTATTTGAATAGAACATCTAGAATATATTAACTCTGAACAGCCATGTTGGCTTAATTATTTGAGGGTCTTACATCCATTGCCTTGGTCTATATAAAAATGCCATTGAACAATCAAGTAAAGAGAATCAACTGATACCATCTGGATGGAAACATCAATAGATACTCCAAAAATTAAGGAAAGAAAGAAAAACTTTTGACACATGCTAACAGTACCCTAAGGGGTCATTTGGTTACTAGGATTAGAAAAAAATTGGAATTTACATTTATTCCCAGATCCCACTTGCTGAATTATACTAGGTTTGTCGTTCTTGTTGTTATTTATCTCATGTTTGGTTATTGGTATTAGCTAAAATTGATATAAATTTTATACCAAGATCTTGGTATTATCTATCCCATATAGGATGCAGGATTATGATCGCAGGATATCGGATATCCTTGTTCCAAACCAAACGACCCCTTAGAACTTATGGCCTTAAACATGCCATGATATTTTTATGGCTATAAGAGTATGTCAATAAGGATAAAATGAGAAGTTTAAAGTTAAAAAGTTTTCAAATAGAGATAAGCACCATTCCTTTTTGAACAGAATAAAGAAGGAAAGAGTGCATATAAAATGAAACAGAGGGAATAACTGAAACACAACTAGACTCACCTTAATCTCAGATTCCACATTAGCCCTACTGAGGAACTGAGCCTTGAAATTCTCAGTCTTAGTCAAGGCATTCTTTCGCTCGACTTCTTGCTGTAACTCAGCCTCTCGTATTGCCACAGCTTTTTCAGCTAACACCTCTGCCATCTTTGCCTGCTGCGACCATGCTGCCTTCTTCGTAGCTAGTTTTGCATTTGCCTCAGACACTTCAGCTTCTTGCTGATTCTCAAAAATCTTGACTTCTGATCCTACCTTAATCTCCTCCATTTTACCTTTACCTTTTCTTTGTGCGGTTATAACCTTTGTCTCAACATCAATCTTTGCAGCATTTTGAATTGTCAATCCCTCTCTCTGTTTGGATCCAACGTCGCCCTTCATTTTCGCTTCAGCTACTTCAACTTTTGCCCTGTTTGCTGCTTCCATCTGAGTTTTCTGGCCCAAATATGAAAAGTACTCGTGGCCTCTAACATCAACCAGTTGCTTAATGTTAGCATTATATATCAGAAGTCCAAATTGGTTAAGCTCCAGCTGAACCTTTTCAAAAACTTCGCGCTTGAAATCCTTTGTGCCTTTAAATACATCTTCCATCGACATTGAAGCAGCCAAGACACGTGTCTCTCCCTCAATGATGCCTTGAACAAGCTCTTTTACATCATGGGAATTGCGCTGATGAAGAGAAAGAAGCCTTGCGTATTTGACAAGGCTGCTGTGGTCATCAGCCCGGGGACCAATTGTGAAAACGGCAGGGAGTAGGAAAGATAGCTTCTCTGTGCTCATGGCATTGACTTCAAAGGTGTAATTTACAGGGGTAACATCAATCTTTTCGCATTTCTGAAATGGCCATACCATAGCCTTCTTTGCAATTTTTAACTCATCAATTCCTTTGCCAGTGATGACCAAAAACTCAGACGGCTTTGCCACATGGTACCACATTGTTCTGTTTCTTTGTTGTTGCACCTCCTGAAGAAATTTCTAAAAACAAAAGTAAAGTGGTTATACACCAAAATAGAACTCAATCTAAGAATACACATGCATTGTAAGATGCATAAAGAAAAATTACAAATTGAAAATCTGTCTCAAGTACAAAAAAGTCTCAAGCGGAAATACGGATTAACTGACAGCAAGATGTTGTACTGAGCTTATTTTCCGTACTGTAGACTCAATACTGAAGTGCATTAATGCTCAATATGGGAATTAGGGTGTAATGACGGTGAACTCAACAGCTTATCAGTGACATTTCAGCATCAATATTCTCATGAAGTTTCAATCCGGATTGGTCCATACCACGACACAAGCAAAGACATAAGGCTTTCTTTGGTCTGCCTCTAACTGAGTTGACATTTGAGAATTAGGATATTAACCTTTTCAGACTTTACGCTCAAGGCACAATTAATACATAAGTTGTAGCAATGAAAAGGAGTAGATGAAGAAATAATATTAAGTATATATGCAATGTAAGAAAGAATAACTCAAACATCAATTGTATGGTAAAGGAATTCCCATTATTGAAGTAATGATGTCTTTCAACTGCAAACCATACAAAATTTCTACAGTTACAAGTTTCTAGTTCGATTTGTGATTAATTTTCTTATGTTAGATTCCTATTTCCAATTCCTAGTTATTTTTCTTTAACAATAAATATATCATTTTGCCAACTACATTTAACACCATTCCATTCAAGACAAAGCTTATGTCTGATCAGCTGTATACTTAATGCCAAGGGACCACTTAAGCACGGCACGGCACCAACCTGCTCTGCACCTACTTCATGTTTTTCTTTTTTTGATAACTTAGAGATTCGTCAGTAGCGTAAGGTTTAAAACTCGATAGATAATGGGTCCGCCCCTCTACTTTCTCCACTTAGACTTATGTCTAAGGCACCAATCCGTGACATATGCCTACCCACACATCGTGTTTCGTTCTTATCACTAAACCAAAGGCCTATGAGTTACTTTCATGCTTTAAATGCAAAGAAGAGAAACACGAAAATTTTATCAATAAGTTTATCAGTGACTAAAAGATGTTACAAGAGCCAAAAGAGAGAAATTAAACCAAAAGAAGACAGCTTAATGATTACAGCTTTATGAGCCACAAAAGTACACGACTATTAGCCAGATCAGGGAAAATTTTCTCAAAGCCGCTGAAAACAACTTTAATTCCAACATCTAATACTCTTTAATTTCTTATTAATTAGCTGAAGCAGATACATCAATTAATCTACACGTCACAAACACCACATACAGTTAGAGTCTTATTTGATCACTACAATGGGGAAAACTCACCACCAAGGGATGTGGTGTGATGGCGCAGGGGTGAACAATTGTAGTTTAATGTTAGGGGTTTATTCAAACCCAGTATCTTCTGCTTAAACTCTGCTTATACGTTAAAACATAAACAAAATACAAATAATTGGCTTTGAACCCAGTAAATTAAATGGGTTGTGGTAGAATCCCAACATCAAAGCCATAAAGTTCAAATCCTGAATCCACGAGATCCCTCCATGCTTAACCAGAGGTTCAAGTTTAAGCACGGAGAATGGAGAAATTCCTCATAGGGATGTTTAACCTTTAAATGATCCAATACCCGATGCGAATCTAGATTAGTCAGCCGAATTTCAGGATGAATAAACCAAAAAAAAAACTCAAAGAAGAGAAAGTTCAAAAAATACCTATAAGATTGAGCACAGTGTATATAAATTACTTGACTTGATGAACAAAATTCAAAGAAAGTAAAAGCAAGAAGAACGAGAAAATGACAATTTTTTAGCAAATTACAACAAGAGACCCATCGTAATACCACAAGTAGGGTATGGGGAGGTAGTATGTACGCACTCTTACCCCTATATTATGCAGGCAAAGAGGTTATTCCCGATAGACCGCTCCATCCAACGATAAATTTTAGCAAAAAAGAAATTGAAAAAGAGTTCTTAACCTTTTGTGGTTAATTAATGACTTGAGGGCTGAGGCCCAGGAAACCAAAAGTGACAACCAAAATAGTGTTATCAAACAATAATTTATCATAATTCTTTGAGTATTAAACTATTTTACATGCAAAATCAGTACTACAACAATCATTAATTATTAAACTATTTTACATGCAAAATCAGAACTACAACAATCATTAATTATTAAACTATTTTACATGCAAAATCAGAACTACAACAGTCATTAAGAGCTCAACATTGCTGAAAAAACTTACCTTGGGTAGAATCTCAGCAATCGAAAAACCCTAGTTTAGCAATGAACGTTCAGTTGAGTGATTTTATCGCCATTGTATTTCCGCTTGAGAATTTTAATCAAACCAGGAATTCTACTTCTATTAGTAGAAGGAACTTAACCAATGTTCACTCAAGCGAATAAATGTATGACACGTGTCCTTTGCATAAACTTTTACTGTTTACCATGGTTAAATAATAGTTAAGAGAGTAACTTTTACTGAACCCCCTTAATATTTTGGGTTTGGAAAATAATACCTCTATATCTTTTGAATTGGACAGTAAACCCCTGTAATCTTAACAACAACAACAACAACCCAGTATAATCTCATAATCTCACTAGTGAGGTTTGGGGAGGGTAATATGTACGCAGACATTATCCCTACCCTAAGATAGAGAGGTTGTTTTCGATAGACCATCGGCTCTCTCCCTTCAAGAATTCTCCACTTTGCTCTTGGATGACTCGAACTCACAACCTCTGTGATCTTAAATTAATTTAAAAAAAGGTGGTCATTGTATATACTTTTAAAATGTCAAAAATAACCTTCAATTATGCTGGACATTGGAGAATTATACGTTTTTGTCCAATGCATAGGCGATCCCGGCACAATACATACGCGGTCCAATGCATCATAAATCTCATCTTTTCGTTTTTACCCATCGAATCAGAAAATAAATTTATTAATCAAATACACATTTATCCAAAACACTGTAGTAAAACAGAGGGAGTAGTAAGAATAGTTTTCAACCCAAGAGCAGGTTCATCAATCGCAGCAATTGCCAAAATAATTGTATTTTAGTCTATTTTACTATCTGTTGTGATATTCTTGTTCTTCAATTGAGTGTTATCCATCAGCCAAAAAATAGATCACTTTTCTTCAGCGCCAATGAAGTAATAGCAACTTCAGTATGAACATAGGTAGAAATTGTGAATTTGTGATCAGTCTGGTAGTAGCGGCGGATTCAGGGTTTAAAGTTTATGAGTTCCTATAGCGACCTTAAGTAAATGTGTGGGTTCAAAATCAAATATTTATGGATATTTAATGGATCTTTTTAATATATATATACAAGATATGTTTAAAAATCACCGAGTTCACGAGAACCCACATGTAATAGGCTGGATCTTCCCCTATCTGGTAGTCCATGCACAGAAGATCTCAGGCCTTCTTGCGATGTTGGAGTAGAAACCAGGTCATTTACCCATGATTAAATCTAAAACCGTATATAAAAATCAACCAAGAAGAAGAACAAATCGAGAGAGAAATAAAAGTTAAGTAGTGATGGAACAGAGGTAGTCCAAGAATCTGTTTCTTCTTCGTCCCTTTTACTAGGGATTTCAATCGATATTTAAAAACCAACTAAACCGACCAAAACATATCGTATCGAACCGAATTTTAAGTTTTTTTTAATAAAATCGTAGGTTTTTATATAAATATATAATCGTACCAATAATTAGGGTAAGTTTTTTATTTTATGAAGATAAATCGAAAAAATACCGAACCGTACCGAATAAATTTACAATGTGAACAATATATTTATATATTAATTTTAAAAATAATAATACATTATTTTTTTTCCAGGGACTTGGAATTATGAAACAGTTACAAGCCAACAAGTAATTAAACTCAAAATTCTAATGTGATGATCCGATAAGTCATCTTTAAATTTAACATTTAGTTTTATGCTCTAAGACCTCGAATAATACCATTAAGCATTCCTCGACTTGCGTGCATAGTTCATATATTTTTTTCGAAAAACTTTTATGTGAAAAATAAATAAATATGTGAAATAGTACTTTAGAACTCACTTAAGTTGACTTCGGTCAATATTTTTAGCAAACGGACCTGGATTGATATTTTGACGATCCTGGTGGGTCCGTATCGTGATTTGGGACTTGGGCGTATGCCCGGAATCAAATTCGAAAATACCTAGCTCGAATTATTGCCATTTGAAGAAAACTAAAAATTTAAAGGTTAAAGATTTTTAAATTTTGACCGTAGATTTGACTTTGTCGATATCGGACTCGGATTGAGATTTCAAAAGTTGGAGTAGCTTCGTTATGTCATTTGGAACTTACCTGCAAAATTTGAGGTTATTCCGGATTGATTTGACATGTTTCGACGTGAGTTATAAAATTAAAAATTTCATAAACGCATAAGTCTGAATCGAGGGTGTGAATTATAATTTCAGCGTTGTTTGACGTAAAATGAGACCCCGAGTAAGTCCGTATTATATTACGGGACTTGTTGGAATATTCGGACGAGGTCCCGAGGGACTCGGGTGAGTTCGGACTAGTTTCAAACCATTTTTATTCAAGAACGCAGGTCTGGTTTTGGTGCATCGCACTTGCGCAATTTTGGTCGCACGTGCGTGGTCGCTTATGCGGAGGCACTGTCGCTTCTGCGACTTTGAGGCCATGGGCAGCGAAGCTTGGGGCGCAGGTGCGTGTAACGACCCGGTCGGTCGTTTTGAGTATTATAGGCATGTTTCCCCATTTACTGCTTATCTTGTGTTCAATTATAATTATGTGACTTGTGGGGGAGGTTTCAGAATGAATTGGAATACTTAGTTCCAAGATTTAAAGCTTAAGTTGAAATACTTGACCAGATGTTGACTTATGTATAAACGATTTCGGACTAGAGTTTTGATGATTCCAATAGTTCTGTATGGTGATTTTGGACTTATGAGTGTGTCCGAAAATTTATTTGGAAGTCTGTAGTTAAATTAGGCTTGAAATGGCAAAAATAAAAAATTTAAAGTTTGAAAGTTTGACCGGGAGTTTATTTTTTGATATCGGGGTCGGAATCCAGTTCTGAAAATTTTTATAGCTCTGTTATGTCATTTATGACTTGTGTGCAAAAATTTGAGGTCAATCGGACGTGATTTAATAGGTTTCGGCATCGAATGTAGAAGTTGGAATTTGTTAGTTTTCATTAGGCTTGAATTGGGGTGCGATTCATAGATTTAGCGTTGTTTGAGATTGAGGCCTCGACTAAGTTCATATAATATTTTGGAACTTATTGGTATAATTGTTTGAGGTTCCGAGGGTCTCGGGTGAGTTTCGAATGATTAATGGATCAAATTTGGACTTAGAACAAGCTGGAACATGCTGCCTACTGATGCAATCGCACCTGCAGAACTTATCTCGCAAGTGCGAGCTCGCAGAAGCGAGCCTAGATTGCGTAGAAGCGGATTTGGAGTTGGCCTAGGGCTAGGTCGCAGGTGCGTGAAGCTTTCTACATCTGCAAACCCGCAGGTGCGAGCCAGGTGCTGCAGATGCGGAGTGAAGGGGTGCAGCTTGTTCTGCAAAAGAGGCAATGTCGACCGTAAAAGCGAGGCCGCAGAAGCGGACCTCTTGTCCGTAGAAGTGGGGGAGTACCTCGCATCTGCGAGACTGCAGATGCGGTTAAGTACTCCGCAAAAGCGAAAATGCTGGTCAGGCTACAAAAACAGAAGGGTCCGACATTTTTGTCATTTTAGACCTTTCAAACACCGGTTGGGGCGATTTTTGAGCGAGAATTCACGGGAAAACTTGAGATAAGTCACTTGTGATCATTGTTATTCAATAATATTGAATTATCATCGATTATTTCGACTAGATTACGTGCTTTGAGATGAAATTCGAGGATTTGGACCTAAAGTTTGAAAATAAGATTTGAGAATTTGAAGGTCGGGTTGATGTCGAAATTTGATAAATTTAGTATGGTTTGACTCGTGGTTGAACGGGCGTTTATATTTTGTAACTTTTGTCGAGTTACGAGACTTCGGCCCCACTGACAATTTTTGAGTTGAATTTCGGATTTTGTTGAAAAATTAGTATTTTTATATGGAATTAATTCATATAATTTGTGTTGACTGTATCGAATTAATTGTGACTAGATTCGAGGCATTCAGAGAGTAATTCACGAGGCAAAGGCGTATTGGAATAAAGGATTTCACGGTTTGAGGTAAGTAACACTTCTAAACTTGGTTCTGAGTGTATGAATCCCTGAATTTCGTGTTATATGAATTATTTGGAGGTGACGCACATGTTAGGTGACGGGTGTGTGGTCGTGCACAATAGAAATTGTGACTTAAATAAATTTTGTAGAGTTGCATAATTAAAGAATCATGTCATTATTCAAATGTTCTCCACGTGTTAGAGAAATTGAGTTGAGACTCGTATTATAGATCATGTTTAGGCTACGTGCCGATATTTTGAGAGCCACATAGTCGTGTTGCTGTTGAAATGAATTGTTTTAAAATGTAAATTTCATACTTAGTCATATTCATCCATTTGTGAGGATATTTAGGGTATCGAGCTGCACGTCGCAGCAGGCCATATTGGCTTTATATTTATTATTATATGGATAGGGGTTGCACACCGCAGCAGGCCTTATAGGCTTTATTATTATGGGATCGGACTGCACGCCGCAATAGGCCATATTAGCTTTCTATAGCGCTTGGGCTGAAGGAGCCCCTTCGGAGTCTGCACACCCCCAAAGTGAGCGCAGTTGATGTTTATATTTGGGATGGACTTCCCACGGCATTTACTTACCTTATTTCTCTACTTATATGAGGGATGGATCTTCCCTGAACTGGATTTGCCCGTACAGTACTGAGTGATTAAGTACTCTGAGAGTGTGAGTACGCGAGATTTTCATTATGTTGTATCACATATGGCATGTACATTGGCATGTAGACATAGAGATGTCATATTCCTCATATCAATCAGATTTGATCTATTTTTCTTATATTAAGTTAATTGCTGAACTTGAAAGCATGCCTACATTTTTGTACTGTTATTTTATATTAGAATGTACCTGTTGAGCTCGTCACTACTTTCAGCCCAAAGATTAGTCTTATTACTTATTGAGTACATTGGGTCGGTTGTACTCATACTACACTTGCACTTCGTGTGCAGATCCAAGTACTTCCAGATACGGCGGTTGCTATATTTGTGGATTTATCTGTTGGGGACTATTGAGGTAGCTACTCGGCATCCGCAGACCTTGACTTTCTTTCCTTCAGTTATTTGTGTTGTTCTATATTTTCAGACAGTATTTTTATCAGTCAGATTGTGTTGTCATTTAGATGCTCATGTACCCAGTGACATTGGGTTTTGGGAGTGTATTATATAAAGATAGTATTTTGTATCAAAAATTTGTGGGGTTTTACTCTTAAATTTATTTATTGTATTTTCAAACTTAAAAGAAATTGTGGTTTATCGAGGTTGCCGGCTTGCCTAGTATTAAGATAGGCGCCATCACGACAGGTGAGATTTTGGGTCATGAAAAGTTGGTATCAGAGCCTAGGTTATATAGGTCTCACGAGTCATGAGCAGGTTTAGTAGAGTCTTGCAGATCGGTACGGAGACGTTTGTACTTATCTTCGAGAGGCTGCCAAATCTTTAGGAAAATTTCACTTTCTTGTATTATGTCGTACGAATTTGTTGATTCCGAAAACTAAGATTTCTGTTATTCTATTCTCTCACAGATGGTGAGGACACGTACTACCAGATCCGTCAGTAAGCCACTAGTTAGGGCCACGAGAGGTCGGGGTCGTGGTATAGGATAAGGGATAGCTCGTATAGCAGTTGGAGCAGCACCTGTAGAACCACCAGTTGCTCCAGCTCAAGAGTAGGTTCCATATATAGTTGAGCCGGCGGGACCAGCTCATGTACCAGCTATACCTATTGTGATTCCAGGCCTTCAGGAGGCTTTAGCCTAGATATTGACTGCTTGAACTGGCCTTGCTCAGGTGGTTTCGGCTCAAGTCGCACCATCCACTTCTTAGGCCGGGGGAGGTACTCATACCCCTGTCACCCGTACTCCAAAGCAGGTAGTGCAGGGACTTCAGGTACCGGGGGCACTACCAGTACAGCCGGTTACAGCTGCTCAGGCCCAGGTGGGTCCTATGATGAATGACGAGGAGCAGAAGAGACTAGAGATATTTGAGAGACTCTGTCCTCCTTCTTTCAGTGGAACTGAATCAGATGATGCTCAGGATTTCTTGGATAGATGCCAGCGGATGCTTCGTACAGCGAGTATTTTGGAGACTAGTGGGGTCTCATCTACTACTTTTCAGTTGACCGGGGAAGCCTTCATATGGTGGGAGACTTATGAGATGAGCAGACCAGTTGGTGCAGCACCACTTTCATGGCATGAGTTCTCCGTATTATTCCTGGATAGGTTTGTGCCACAGACCCGCAGAGAGGAACTACGCAGGTAGTTCGAGCATTTATGTCACGAGAAACTGTCTGTGACTCAGTATGAGATTTGTTTTTCAGAATTGGCACGTCATGCAGTTTGGTTGGTTCCCGCTGAGAAGGAGAATATCAGAAGGTTCATTAATGGCCTCAACTATCAGTTCCGTTTTGTTATGACCTTGGGAAATGTAGCAGGTGCTAAATTCGACGAGGTGGTTGACAATGCTCGACAGCTAAAAATGGTCTGTACTCAGGAGCGTGAGAAGAGGGCGGCCAAGACGTCTTGTGGTCCGGGTAATTCCAGTGGTGTTCCTTCTGGGGGAAAGTCCTATCACAGCACGGGTCGACCTTATAGGCCCACTCAGATGGCTCATCCAGCTCATCGTGGCGCATCAGCTAGCCATGGTTCATATAGTGCTCGACCGAGTCAGTCTTCTCTTAGTGCACTTCCAGCTCAGAGTTCATCTCGTGCACCATCAGTTCAGGGTTCATCTATACCAGGTTCTTCTGGTAGTTATTCTGGTTCTCGAGGTCCGCCTCATAACTTGCCACTATTTTTCCAGAGGGATTACTATGAGTGTGGAGAGTTGGGTCATGTGAGGAAATATTGCCCCTGCCTTTCACGAGGTCTAATTCAGTATAGGAGTCAGGCTACAACTCCAGCACCAGTTATTTCACCACCCGCCGAGCCAGCATAGGGTGGGACTCAGGCAGCTAGAGGTCGCCCTAGAGAGGGATGCAGATCAGGTGGCGGTCAGGCCCAATTCTATGATATTCCTACCAGGCCATATGTCGTTGCTTCAGATGCAGTGATCACATGTATTGTCTCAATATTCCACATGGAAGCTTCTATATTATTGTTACATCCCGCATTTTCGTACGTTAAAGGTTCGCAGTAAGTTAATCGACGTAAGTTGGGAAATAAGATTATTTTGAGATTGTAAGCATTATGCTATTTCAAACAAGTGATAAGTAAATTCGTGAAGGTGAGAGGGTAAGCAAATTGAAGAAAATGAATTTCCGTCGAATTTTGGCATTTTGAGGTAAAATACGGCCCGAGCTAAAATACCCTGTATTTATGGACTAGTGCCATACAAGGTACCACATGACCATAATAGTAAGGTGTATAAAGTGTGTTAAAATTAAGTAGTATTTTAAGTAATTTGAGATAATTCTTCATTATGTGGATAATTATTTAATTATTGGATTTGTGGATAAATATTTAAGTGAGATTTGTTGGATAATTATAAGTGGGATGACAATCCACGTGGGATTTTGGAAAGTTGGCAGCAAGTTGACATTTAGTCATATGCTTAAGGAGGTGGTAGATTATTTAGAGGATTTTGTGGCTTAGTCACACATAAGTGGGGCCCACACCCACTAAATACAAAAGGCTTCTTTAATGAAGATGGTCATTACTAACTAATACATTAACGGATAAAAATGCTTCAACAATTCATACGAGCATTTGAATGGTAGTAACGTGAATTTTCTTGAAACAAATTCATACAAGACTTCTTAGCATAATAGCAACGGGATTTTGCGATTATAAGGGAATACGGTGTAATCTTTATCAATAATATCATATGGATTGTTTCCTAATTCGATCTGCCGTTACGTGTTCTTTGGAAAAGACGTGTGTTAGAGGGATTGTCAAGAGAATCGACTCAGGTATGTTAAGGCTATCCTTTCTTTCTTTTTGGATGATCCAAATAATACAAATGAAACACGAAAAATACGCAACTTTCATAAATGACTCTATTCATAGAAATACTAGGGGTGTCTATATTCTTGATTCCCTATGTGAATTATTATTATATCTTCTGTTCATGGGTCTCAGAAAAATACGTATTTAATAAAGTTTATCCGAAAAGCATATTGATATTTATGACATTCCGAGAAATCCTATTAACATATTTCTTATGCATTTATACATGCACATTGACCCATGACCAGATGGCATTATATACGCGTATATTATATGGATATGGGATATGGGAAAAGGTTATGGCGTTATATACGCACCATCACCTGATCATCTCGTATACGTTGATGATTTACCCACAGTGGCCGATATGAGATGATGGGATGTACTTAGAGGCTTGATGATGTTGTGAATACATATACCTATGCATGATATGACATTTATACTCATATGCATGATATTATAAATATGAAATGATTCAAAGAGTTATTCAGACTTACATGTTGAGTCTTTTATTCCATGTTTCTCTCATGTCTATTACTTATTGATTTTCATTCCTTACGTACTCGGTACATTATTTGTACTGACGTCCCTTTTTCTTGGGGACGCTGCATTTCATGCCCGCAGGTCTCGATAGACAGGTCGAGAGTCCTCCAAGTAGGTGATCAGCTCAGCGGAAGATGTTGGTGCGCTCCATTTGTTCCGGAGTTGCTTGTTTGGTCAGTATGATTTAGATGTGTATTTTTTGGTATGGTGGAGCTCTGTCCCGACCTTTATGAAAATTATGTATTATTAGAGGTTTGTAGACATATGTCATGTACGTAAAAGATTGTATGGCCTTGTCGGCCTATGTCCAGTGTACGAGTGGTTATTTTGGTCTTATAGGACCATATGTCTTATGTATAAGTTAGTATTACATGTTGTATTCTACTTATCTCATGGCAGCCTCTTCGACTCAGTTATCTATGATAGTATGATACGAAAAGATATGTTATGTTGGTACTCGGTAGAGTAAGGTACCAGGTGCCCATCGCGGCCATTAGTTTAGGTCGCGACAAAAGTGGTATCATAGCAGTTTTGTCCTAGGGAGTCTACAAGTCGTGTCTAGTAGAGTCTTGTTTATGGGTGTGTCGTGCACCACACTTATAAGCAGGAGGCTACAGGGAATTTAGGATTGTCACTCTTTCTTCTTACTCTAGATCATGTGGTAGAGCTCAGTTGTAAGAATTCGAACTCCTAAATTCTATTTTATTCATAATACGACGATGCCTACATCCAGAAAGACGGTTGGTAAGAGATATAGCTGTGGAAGAATTGAGCCTAAGGAATTCGATTTTTGCATCATGCTTATGATGGATAAATGTGAGATCTTCATCAGAACATGTGTGTACTAAGACGTGTAAGCTTCTTGTTAAGGAGCCCTAAGGCATGAATATCTTCTGTCCACCCCTATGGTGAAAGGCAATGAGAGATTCAGAAGATAGATACAAATTTCAACAAGTAAAAGAAGCAAGATGAAGAAGGGTACGAGGTACCCAGTTAGTGAAAAATATCATTATTTACCATTCAGGCAGAGAAATATAAGCATTTTGAGTTACCTTCAATTGTAACAGAGGTATGTACAATTGGCCACACCCATCTCATTTATGCCCTATGGAAGCTAACAGAAGTAGTATAAGAGAAGGACGAATATCAGGATCCAGCTGGGGTTAGAGTGACCTAAAATGGTGGATGGATTGTTTGCGTTAGTTGACATTTCCGAAGGATATTGCAAATGTGCTAATAGATCTCCTTGTGAGACACCCAGATGGTGCACTCTAAAATAGTACAGCTAGACATGAGTACTACAAAGATAGGCACTGGAAGCCTTGAAGGGATAAATATTACCGTAGTGTGGCTCATGTCCCTAGTAGAGGAAGAATGTTAGGAAATTCGAAGAGCCAATGGATGGAGCAAGAGGAGATAAAAGCAAAAGAATATCTTGTTTTACTTTTCAGAATAAAGTGATAGACATAGATGTTAGCGGGAAATAAGAAGAGAGTCAATGAAGCATTATGAGTAAGATATGATACATGTATAACAACGGTAGATCAAAAAGATGACAGTATTATAGAGTCTATAGTTAAGTGAATAAAAAGACGAGAGGTGACAGGCCTTGAGGCAACAAAAGAATATAGGCCATAAAGTCATATCCTCGTTTTGAAAAATAAGTTCG
Organism: Nicotiana tomentosiformis; assembly: GCF_000390325.3. Lineage (NCBI taxonomy): Eukaryota > Viridiplantae > Streptophyta > Magnoliopsida > Solanales > Solanaceae > Nicotiana > Nicotiana tomentosiformis. The sequence goes on from NC_090820.1 coordinate 109,703,547, forward strand.
TGACTCTAACGTTATTACCAAATGGAAAAGTTAGACCCCAGAATAATAGAAATCAGTATGGACTGATGAACAAGATAAACTAAACATGAATTAAGGACTTAGTGATTTGATAATAATCGGTATCGTGAGAATTTCAGATTTCGTTCCGGCGATAATAGAATGGACAGCAGAAGGAGATTCATGAGAAATTCAGAGAATGGTCATTCAGGAAGACGTTTCCCTAAATAAAGCAATGTGAGCAAAGTTAAGCTTAAAGGACTGTATGTGCCAGTTATACTAAGTGTCACCCTCACGAGTTAGGAATTTTGGTATCCTTGGTACAGAAAGATTACCGCAATGAGAGTAAGGGTCATCGATGATGTGAAAGGACGCCAAAGATGAAGAGGTAAAACATCTATAGGTAGGTCGTCGTAACTCCAACTCTTAGTACTCCACTAAAGGGGGGAAATATGGAGTGATGTGGTATTAAGTCAGAATTAAGTGGTTCTAGTAATTATGGAATGGTAAGGGAAGAATGCGATAAAAAAATGAAAAAGGGATGAGATTGAACTTATTCAAAGCCTAGAGATATGCTACGATTCCAGAACATTATGCAAATATGACGTCAAGGAAAGGAAATAAGGGTCCCTGCCCGAGATGTTATTTATAGATAAGGAGCCAGTGCGAGACGTAAGTTAAGACAAAGGAAATAGCCCAAGATAGATTACATAGAATATTGATATGAGAATGGGCCAACGAATAGTTAGTAGTTGATTAAGGAAGAGCCTAGTTATGGCTAGTCGAGAGGTTACATACAGATCAGTAGATCATGCAAGATGAACATAGTAAAACCCGATATACTGAATTCAGCCTCGCAGTTATGACATTGTAATACTTAAAAAATATTCAGATAGGAGTTAGGGTAGTTAAAGATACCATATGAGTGTTACGGAAATAAAAGAGGGTGCCACTAGGAAGACAGTCAAATATCAAGTTCAGAAGCAACCCTACAAGCACAAGGACGTGGAGGTAAGTAACTATGGATAATTATAGGCAAGGAAAGGACATCAAAAGGTCCGTCGAGTATATAATGTAATAAGCTCACAACTTTACAAGAATCAGAGGATCCTCCCTAAGTACTACAACGAAAGACTAGCTAAGGAAATAAGGAAGAAGGCTTCAAGCCAAGCACAGTCTCACTACAACATTGTATGCACTCCATTAGAAAGTGGCACTTACCGTGGCTAAGGAATGGGAAGAAAAATCAAAAGTAATATTCGAGATCATATGAGTTGCATGAAAATTTTGGGATGCGTGGGAACTAAGATAAGCTAAGTATGCATGCAACAAATGGAAAAATGACTAGGAAAGGTAATTGCACATTTAAAGAAAGTTGAGAAGGAACAAAAGGAATTATTCGATCAGTGATCCAGAGTTAGTTACGTTATGAATGCACTTTAGATTTCGGAGTATTATCCATGCAGCATATATGTTGACAATCATACAGTTGTAGAAGACTCTGGTATAAGTTAAAAGAAAGAATTGAGTCCAAGTCATAGACAAGGGATTGAATTGTTGGATGATGGTATCACGGATATTCCATAGCGGTTATGAAAGACTAAAGTAATAACTAATACCAGGAGCCGCAGATCGAAAGATAGCTTAAGCCTACACAAAGGCTGATCAGAAGGAAGAGGAAACTAAAGAGTTACATCAACGAAGCAAATCAGGAGTATGATTATTGGACCCAGAAAATTATAGAAATCGTGACTGAAAACATTGCAGAATCACCCTTAATATAAGAGGTACAAAAGAGATAGTATAACAACTGTATTCCATAACGACTCTATGAGAAAGCTAGTTAGAAGAGTACCAGCCTCATAAGAAGTCAGTATGAAGCTCACACTGGATTGTGTATGCACTAGAGGTGCAAGTGTTATAATAAAGCTTCAAGTTGTGGATGTGAATTATACCTATGTAGAAGGGAGGTCAGAAAAGAGATAGAAGATGTGAGGATCGAGATTTTAAGGTAAGTAAGGTGAAGGTGAAAAACGTACGAGATACTCAAATGCAGAAGGTTGTGAATAGTCCATACTTCAGATAGAAGACCAGAAACACTGAGACTCAGTATCCAGGAATGATAACGGCATCGTCAATGGCATATTTTATGGCCTATGGTTTCTATGTATCAAGAGGTCTAGTTAAAAGAATAAAGAAGAGTTAGAGACGATGTGATGTCTCGCTTGATGTTCCAGAATAACACGAGGAAATCTATGGTGCAAGCAAGTTGAAGGAAGGTTACGAGTAGTATAAATAGATATGTGTAGGTCGCAAGTTAAAGTATGGATGGTAAAGCGACAAGGTTTTAGGAAGGCAGGAGTAAGGATAAGAAAGGGCGAGTGAGAAGGTGACGAGAATGGATAAGTCCTCAGGATTAAGCCCATGAAAACAAGGGAGCTAATGGTCTCTCTAAATTATAGAAAGCTTAGTATAGCATGAGTGAACTCAAAGAAGTCTAAGACTAATAGCATCTAGAAGAAATGAAATGTTGCCCCGGTAGTGGAATGGGGATGTGATTGTGATAGATAAAGGATGACGTTTGGGTCTTCGATTGAGTAATGACTTGAAGAGGATTTCATGAATTGTACGGAATTAAAATACCCATGTAAGTTGAGTCATATTGGGATGCTACAAAATACGGTTATGAAAGTATAGTATCGCCCATAAGTGGATCAATCTAATTATTCCAGATGTCCCCGATGATACGTGAGCCCTAGCGGCAGTGTTACATAAGAGATCAAGTTATCAGTGGTAGATGATAGATCGACATTAACGTGAATCAACAATGGAGAGAAAAAAGTAACAAAATATGAGGTGAGATTAGGACGTCATTCTTAAGATGAACAGTAATGAGGAAGCATTAAAGGACATAGATTTATACATATGGGATAAACAACGAACGTAACCTGGAGTTTGGTAGCAGACCTCAGTTACGATAAATCGAGGAAAGAGTTATGGTATATTATGACCTACTTTGATGCAGTAAAGTCATGCGGATAGATAATCGGGCCTATGAAATAAGATATAGCAATATTCGTAAGTTCGACAAAGTACCGAGCGAAGAACTTCAGTATACCTATAGATGCCCAGGGGGACATCTTGTCAAGCTCTGTATATGTTTACAAAGTGAGGCCTAGAGATGGGCTAAAAGCTGGAGAAAAAAGGAGAGAAGAGTCGCATAGGCGTACTTACAAGGTCAGAGTCGTACAGGCTGCATGATAGAAGGTAGCAACAGTTACGAGATTGGAAGGATTCCGACCATAAGTCGTGGTGTAAGAAAGAGGCCTTAAGGGGGGAATGCCCTAGCCTTTGGAATTATTCACAGAATAGTTACCTAGATGGCAAGGAGAGTACTAAAGTATTCAGAAGACATAGGTTATGATAATGATAAGTGCATCAGTCAACATTCGAGGACAAAAGTTCCAAAGGGGGGAATGACGTTACATCCCGTATTTTCGTATGTTAAAGTTTCACCGTAAGTTAATCGACGTAAGTTGGGAAATAAGATTATTTTGAGATTGTAAGCATTATGCTATTTCAAACAAGTGATAAGTAAATTCGTGAAGGTGAGAGGGTAAGCAAATCGAAGAAAATAAATTTCCGTCGAAGTTTGGCATTTTGAGGTAAAATACGGCCCGAGCTAAAATACCCCGTATTTATGGACTAGTGCCATACAAGGTACCACATGACCATAATAGTAAGGTGTACAAAGTGTGTTAAAATTAAGTAGTATTTTAAGTAATTTTAGATAATTCTTAATTATGTGGGTAATTAATTAATTATTGGATTTGTGGATAAATATTTAAGTGAGATTTGTTGGATAATTATAAGTGGGATGACAATCCACGTGGGATTTTGGAAAGTTGGCAGCAAGTTGACATCTAATCATATGCTTAAGGAGGTGGTGGATTATTTAGAGGATTTTGTGGCTTAGTCACACATAAGTGGGGCCCACACCCACTAAATACAAAAGGCTTCTTTAATGAAGATGTTCATTACTAACTAATACATTAACGGATAAAAATGCTTCAACAATTCATACGAGCATTTGAATGGTAGTAACGTGAATTTTCTTGAAACAAATTCATACGAGACTTCTTAGCATAATAGCAACGGGATTTTGTGATTATAAGGGAATACGGTGTAATCTTTATCAAGAATATCATATGGATTGTTTCCTAATTCGATCTGCCGTTATGTGTTCTTCGCAAAAGACGTGTGTTAGAGGGATTGTCAAGAGAATCGGCTCAGGTATGTTAAGGTTATCCCTTCTTTCTTTTTGGCATGATCCAAATAATACAAATGAAATGAGCAAAATACGAAACTTTCATAAATGACTCTATTCATAGAAATACTAGGGGTGTCTATATTCTTGATTCTCCATGTGAATTATTATTATATTTTCTTTTCATGGGTCTAAAAAAAATACGTATTTGATAAAGTTTATCCGAAAAGCATATTGATTTTTATGATATTCCGAGAAATCTTATTAACATATTTCTTATGCATTTCATTCATTTATATATGTACATTGACCCATGACCAAATGGCGTTATATACGCATATATTATATTCATATGGGATATAGGAAAAGGTTATGGCGTTATATACGCACCACCACCTTATAAGTTGGTATACGTTGATGATTTGCCCACAGTGGCCGAGATGAAATGATGGGATGTCCTTAGAGGCTTGATGATATTGTGAACGCATATACCTATGCATGGTATGACATTTATACGCATATGCATGATATTATAAATATGAAATGATTCACAGAGTTATTCAGACTTACATGTTGAGTCTTTTACTCCATGTTTCTCTCATGTCCATTCCTTACTAATTTTTATTCCTTACGTACTCGGTACATTATTTGTACTGATATCCCTTTTGCCTGGGGACGCCGCGTTTCATGCCCGTAGGTCTCGATAGACAGGTCGAGAGTCCTCCGAGTAGGCGATCAGCTTAGCAGAAGATGTTGGTGCGCTCCATTTGTTTTAGAGTTGCTTGTTTGGTTAGTATAATTTAGATATGTATTATTTGGTATGGCAGGTCTCTGTCCCGACCTTTATGGAAATTATGTATTCTTAGAGGCTTGTAGACAGATGTCATGTACGTAAAAGATTGTATGGCCTTGCTGGCGTATGTCCAGTGTACGAGTGGTTATTTTGGCCTTATAGACCCATATGTCTTATGTATAAGTTGGTATTACATGTTGTGTTCTACTTATCTCATGGTAGCCTCTCCGGCTCAGTTATCTATGATAGTATGATACGAAAATATACGTTATGTTGGTACTCAATTGAGTAAGGTACCGGGTGCCCGTCACGGCCTATCGGTTTGGGTCGTGATAATTATTTGACCCTGGTTTCACATATTCATATGTATCATCATATTTTGCTCGTTATTTGGATATGCCTTGTGAGTCCTCAGTGTCACATGCTCATGTATCTACGCCGGTGGGCAATACTATTATTGTGGACTGTGTATATCGATCATGTGTAGTGACTATTGGGGGACTAGAGACTAGAGTTGATATTTTATTGCTTAGTATGGTTGATTTCGATGTAATCTTGGGTATGGATTGGTTGTCTCCATGTCATGGTATTCTGGATTGTCACGCAAAAATTGTGACATTGGCGATACCGGGGTTGCCGAGGGTCGAGAGGTTCTCTAGATTATGTTCCAGTAGGGTAATTTCTTACTTAAAGTCCCAACGAATGGTTGGCAAGGGGTGTTTGTTATATTTGGCCTTTGTGAGAGATATTGATGCAGACACTCTTATTATTGACTCTGAACCGGTAGTGTGAGATTTTCCGGATGTATTTCCTGCATACCTACAGGGTATGCCACCCGACAGGGATATTGACTTTGGTATTGACTTGGTGTTGGGTACTCAGCCCATTTATATTTCTCCGTATCGTATGGCACCAGCTGAGTTGAAGGAATTGAAAAAACAACTTTAGGAACTTCTTGATAAGGGGTTTATTAGGCCTAGTGTGTCGCCTTGGGGTGAACCAGTTCTATTTGTGAAAAAGAAAGAGGGTACTATATGGATGTGCATCGACTACAGGCAGTTGAACAAAGTTACAATCAAGAACAAGTATCCTCTGCCACGTATTGATGATTATTTGACCAGCTCCGGGGAGCAAGGGTGTTCTCTAAAATTGATTAGAGGTCTGGATATTACCAGTTGAAAATTCGGGATTCGGATATTCTAAAGACAGCATTCAGGACCCGCTATGGTCATTATGAATTTCTCGTGATGTCTTTTGGGCTGACTAACACCCCAGCAGCATTTATGCACTTGATGAATAGTATACTCAAGTCGTATCTTGATTTGTTTGTCATAGTATTTATTGATGATATCCCGGTGTACTCACGTGGCCAGGAGGAACATGCACAACACTTGAGTATTGTATTAGAGAGATTGAGGGAGGAGAAACTTTATGCCAAGTTCTCTAAGTGTGAGTTATGGCTTAGTTTGGTGGCATTCTTGGGACACATAATGTCCAATGAGAGAATTAATGTGGATACGAAGAAGATAGAGGCAGTTCAGAGTTGGCCCAGGCCATCTTCAGCTACTGAGATTCAGAGTTTTCTCATCTTGGACGGATATTATCGTCGCTTTGTGAAGGGGTTCTCGTCTATTGCAGCTCCTATGACTAAATTAACTCGGAAAGGTGCTCCATTCATGTCAAGACCTAAAATCCCAACCTGACGTGATGACGCCTATCTCGATACTAGGAAAGCCGATAATCTCAATAAACCAAAACTTCTCTTTAAGGTTGAAAATATAATATTTAAATACAATACAAACACTCCCCAAAACCTGGTGTCACTGAGTACATGAGCATATAATATGAATACAAGTCTGGAAAATATAGTCTATAATAGTCTTAAGACCAAATACAGTGAACAAAGAGATAGTGAAGGAGAGACAAGGTCTGTAGAACACGGCAGCTACCTCAAAATCTCCTGAAAATCAACTGTGCGAAAGGATCAACACCCGCTATGTCCAAGAATACCTGGATCTGCACACGAAGTGCAGGATATAGTATGAGTACAGCCAACTCAACAAGTAACAATAATAAATAAGGAACTGAAGATAGTAACGAGCTACACAATTATGGTTCATTTCCAGTAATTCCAGCAAAGAATAGACATGCTATCAAATCTGACAATTTAATGTCAAATCAATTTTTATACAATTCTTGTTCATGTAATCCATATATCAACAATCTTTTAGAGATTTCACAACAATGACAGATAGCAACTAAGTGTAACAACACATGAAAATCAAGTACAACCTCTTAGGACAACAATCACTCGTTGGGCTCCCAGCCCCCATCACTCCCTAGGCTCCCAACCCTCATCACTCACTCTCAATGGGTACCCGCGCTCACTGGGGGTGTACAGACTCCGGAGGGGCTCCTACAGTCCAAGCGCTATAATCTGCACAGACAACTCACGTGCTGCACGGACAACTCACGTGCCATAATATAAATATCTGGATCCACACGACCAACTCACGTACTACACAGCCAACTCACGTGCCATAGTATAATATAAGGATCCGCACGGCCAACTCACGTGCTATAGTATAATGTAAGGATCTGCACGGCCAACTCACGTGCTATAGTATAATATAAGGATCTGCACGGCCAACTCATGTGTTGCACGGCCAACTCATGTGTTGCACGGATAACTCACGTGCTATGGTATCAATATTTCATAATCAGGTGCTCGGCCTCACTCGGTAATAAATCTCTCCAGTCTCTCGGGCTCTTAATAATCATGAAATCAGCCCAAACAACAATGATATGATGTATCAATAAGAATAACAGAGACTGAGATAAAATGTGCAAGTAAAAACTGAGACTGAGTACATATAGCATTTAGCAGGCAATTCAACAAGTACGCAACCTCTGTGGGTCCCAACAGTACTATCACATAGCCTAAGCATGATTTGTAATATGATTTACAGTCAAATTTTATCAACACATAAAGAGTTTATAGCTAACAACAAATTATTCAACTTTTTAGTTTTCCGGGACGGACCAAGTCACAATCCCTTCGGTGCACGCCCACACGCCTGTCACCTAGCATGTGCGTCACCTCCAAAATAATCACATGATACCAAAATCCGGGGTTTCATACCCTTAGGACTAGATTTAAAACTGTTAATTACCTCAAGCCGTGAAATTCTTTTCTCTGTTATGCCCTTGCCTCGTGAATTGGTCTCCAAACATCTCGAATCTAGTCATAAACAATTCGTTTCAATCAATAAAATTCATTGGAATTAATTTCATAAGAAAATAATAATTTTCCATAAAAATCCGAAAATTAGCTCAAAATCTCGGAACTCGACAAAAGTTATAAAATCCGGAAGCCCATGCAACCACGAGTCTAACCATACCAATTTTACCAAAATTCGACCCCAACTCGACACTCAAATCTTCAATTTAAACCAAGAGGGTTTTCAAACTTTTCCAACTCAATTCACCAATTAAATGATAAAAACAACCATGGATTCGGGTAATTTAACCAATAATGAGTTAAGAACACTTACCCCGTTGTTTCCTCTTAATATCACCCAAATATCGCCTCCGAGCTCCAAATCGTTAAAACTGGATTTCTGAACTTAAACTTTCTGTCCAGACCTCTCGTCTTCGCGAACGTGATAGGTCCCTTGCGTTCGCGAAGCACAAAATGTGATGCCCAACATTTTCTCTTCGCGAACGCGAAACACTGCTCGCGAACGTGATGCTTTAGAGAGCCCTTCTTCGCGAACGCGAGCTCCCCTTCGCGAATGCGAAGGCAAAAACCCATGCCCATTATTTTTCCCTTCGCGAACGCGATACCCAAACGCAATGCACAACCCAGCTCCTCTTCGCGAACGAGAGACCCCATTGCGAACGCGAAGAGTAAATCTTGCCTGCCTGAAATTCATCTTCGCGAATGCGAGGGCCCACTCGCGAATGCGAAAGAGAAAATCTGAAAAATATAGCAACAGATATCAGCAATCCCACTAAGGCCACAAATGATCCGTTAACCATCCCAAACTCATCTGAGCTCCTCGGGGCCTCAACCAAATATACCAACAAGTCCTAAAATATCATACGGACTTAGTCGAACCCTCAAATCACCTCAAACAATGCTAAAACCATGAATTACACCCCAATTCAACCCCAATGAACTTTGAAATTTCTAATTTATACAAACGATTCAGGAACCTACCAAATCACGTCAACCCCCGGTCAAACTTCCCAAAAATTCAACTTTCGGAATTTCAAGCCTAATTCCACTACGGACCTCCACATAATATTACAGACACACTCCTAAGCCCAAAATCACCATACGGAGCTATTGAAATCATCAAAATTCAAATACGAGGTCGTTTACACATAGGTCCATATCCGGTCCACTTTTCTAACTTAAATTTTCAATTATGAGACTAAATGTCTAATTTCACTCCGAATTCCTTCCGGACCCGAACTCACTAACACGATAAGTCATAAAACAACTATAAAGCATAAATTGAGCAGTAAATGGGGGAACGGGGCCATGATACGCAAAATGACTGGTCGGGTCGTTACAATTCAGGTGGTTGGATGAGTGTGAAGAGAGATTTCAGAAGCTCAAGACTGCCTTGACCACAACTCCAGTTCTAGTTTTACCTTTAGCTTCAGGCTCTTATACAATGTATTATGATGCTTCTCGAATCGGTATTGGGTGTGACTTAATGCAGGAGGGTAGAGTGATTGCTTATGCTTCGTGCCAGTTGAAGTCACATGAAATGAACTACCCTATTCATGATTTAAAATTAGTAGCCATCGTTCATGCATTGAAGATTTGGAGGCACTATCTCTATGGTGTGTCTTGTGAGTTATTTATAGATCATCGGTGTCTCCGGCACTTGTGTGATGACCCAAAATGTCATCTTTAAATTTAATAATTAATTATGTATTCTAAGACCTTGAAAAGCACTATTTATCATTCCTCGACTTGCGTGCGCAGTCAGAAAATTTTTCTAAAAAGTTTTTATGTGAAAAAATGGATTAAATATGAATTAAAGCTTTAAAACTCAACTAATGTAGCACAAGATCGAGGCAGTCCAAGATCGAGGTAGCCCAAGATCAAGGCAGCCCAAGATCGAGGAAGTCCCATGATCGGACTCCACCATGATCGGACTCCCCACGATCGGACTCCTATGATCGAGGTCCAGGATCGTACCCCATGATCGAGGTCAGCCTGGACAGATCTATAAGTTATAAAAACAGGGGGCTTCGTCCCATTCGCCATTTTTAACAACTTGGAGCTTGAGCATAGGCGATGTTTGATATATTTTCAAGGAAAAACATTGGAGTAAGTATTCTTAACTCAATATTGGTTAGATTACCCTAATCCATCACTGTTTTTAACATTTAATTGGTGATTTAATTTGGAAATTTTGAAAACCCTCTTCGATAGATTTGAGGATTTGAGGATCGAATAGTTATTGGAATTTAGTCATTTTGGTATGGTTAGACTCGTGGTTGAATGGGCGTTCATATTTCAACTTTCACCGGATTCTGAGACGTGGGCCCCACGTGCCATTTTTGAGTTAATTTCGGATTTTTATTGAAAAATGTAGTATTTTCTTATAAAATTAATTCTATAATTTTTTTTGACTGTATCGAATTAATTATGACTAGATACGAGTCGACCGGAATCGGAAAATCGAGAAAAAAGCATACTACTTGGTTAAATTGGAGCAAGTCGAGATAAGTAACTTGTCTAACCTTGTGGGGGGGAAACCTTCCCTAGGATTGGTATTAATTGTAATGTGATGAAAGTCGTGTACACGAGGTAACAAGTGTGTACACGGACTAAATATGAAGGATTATGTTTTTAAATTTGAAGATCAATGTTGCATATTAATTAATTTATTAAATCTTGTTATATTCTCTATCATTGATTTGATTTGTATACTTTAAATTTGCTTGACCTTTTCCTGCTAATTGTGTTACTTGTTTGGTTAAAACTTGGTTTCTTTTATTCTGTGCATTATTTGAAATTAATTTTTTTTAAATTAAATATTATTAATATGAAATATTTGACATTTTAAATTTGGTATTGAAGCAACGTGTTAAAGATTTTAAAATATTATTTTGCTAAATTATTTATTCCTGAATAGTTTTGTAAGATTTTTGTACTCATTGTGATGGGGCCGTAGGCTCTTGATTGTGGAAAAGTATTATTGATGATTTATGTTGGCATGAGCCGTGAACTCTTTATTGTGGAAAATATCGTTGATTTATTTTGGCAAATTGAAATATTTGGGCACTTGAGGTGCAAATTGTGATATATTGTGATATTGATACGCATGCGGTGGTATACGGTCTGGGTATTGAAACGCATACGGTGAGATAAGGGTGGCTTGATACGCATGGCTAGTAGGGGGAACTACTAGAAGTCATGCGGTGTGATAAGGATGGCTAAAATACGGGATGCTATTTCGGGAAAAAAGATTTTCTTTAAAATTAAATTGTGAAGGCTCCTACAGTGAGATAAAGAAATGAGATATTGTGAATTTATTTATTATCTGGGACTACGAGGCGGTACCTCGGTAGTGCCCTTGTTGATATTGATTTATGGCCATAGTTGCCTTCGATTAATTGTTGTGATTTTCATAAAGTTGAAAGAAATTTTGTTTTGTTTCCACGAGATATTATTTGAAATTATTTGGTGTCATTAAATGTGACATACTATTTGATTCATTTCCATAGTCATTTTATCTTAGTAAATTATTTAAATATTTTTTTTATGTCATTATCTATTCTCCAGTAGGGCCTGACCTCGTCACTACTCTACCGAGGTTAGGCTTGGCACTTACTGGGTACCGCTGTGGTGTACTTATACTACGCTTCTGCACATCTTTTTGTGCAGATCCAGGTATATCTTTCCAGTCTAGACGTCAGTGAGTTACCTGTGCACGGAGATTTCGAGGTATATCTACCAGCGTTAGTAGACTCCGGAGTCCCCTTCTATCATTTTATGTTGCTTCCTTATTTTTCTTTAGATCTTGATACATAGAAACATTGAGAATAAATTTTTAGAAGGTTGTGACTTATTTCTACTGGGTTTTGGGAGTTGAAATTATTTGAATTGTAGTTTATTTATTCAGATATTTATAACTATTCCGCATTGATAGATTTACCTAGTCTTAGAGACTAGGTGCCATCACGACCTCCTACGGAGGAAATTTGGGGTTGTGACAAGTTGGTATCAGAGCACTAAGTTCATAGGTCTTATGAGTCACAAGAAGGTTTAGTAGAGTCTTGCGGATAGGTATGAAGACGTCTCTACTTATCTTCGAGAGGCTATGGAACTGTTAGGAAATATTCACTTCTTTGATTCCTTATCGTGTGCCTTTGTTGATTTCAAAGTTCTAAACAATTGTCTTTCTATTCTCTCACAAATGGTGAGGACACGCATAACTGGATTTGATGATCAGATACTTGTGCCCCCTCTTGGAGCCGCAAGAGGCCGGGGTCGGGGCAGAGGCCGAGGAAGACCACGTGGTGCAGCCAGAGTACCTGCACGAGCTGCCGCACTAGAGCCACCAGTAGCTCCAGTTGGAGAACAGGCACCTGAGACGCTTGTTACTACTCCTGCACTTCAGGAGACTCTTGCCCAGTTTTTGAGCATGTTTGGCACTCTAGCTCAGGCAGGGTTAATTCCACTTGCTCCTGCCACATCTCAGGCCGGGGGAGGAGCACAGACTCCCGCCGCCCGTACTCCAGAACCACGGGCCCAAGTTGACCATGCCCCAGAGGTTATACCAGTGCAGCCAGTTGTCCCAGTTCGGCCTGAGCTTAGGACAACAGTTTCAGAGGGGGAGCAGCTCAGGCTCGAGAGGTATAAGAAGTACTACCCTCCCACTTTTAGCGGTTTAGCTTGAGAGAATGCTCAAGGTTTTCTGGAGGAATGTCACCGTATCCTTTGTACTATGGGTATTGTGGATTCCGATGGGGTTTCTTTCACGGCATTCCAATTTAGAGGAGCAGCCTACCAGTGATGGCGGGCATATGAATTGGATAGTCCGGCTGAGGCAGCTTCACTTACTTGGAATCAATTTTTAGATATGTTCTTAAGGGAGTATGTTCCTCAGAGTCTTAGGGATACATGGCGTGTAGAGTTTGAGCAGCTGCGCCAGGGTTCTATGACCGTGTCAGAATATGCCGTCTGATTCGGTAATTTGGCTAGGCATGCACCAGCCTTAGTTGCTACTGTTCGAGAGCGGGTTCACAGATTTATTAAGGGTCTTCACCCTAGTATCAGATACAGTATGGCCCGAGAGCTAGAGATGGACATCACATACCGACATGTGGTGTCAATTGCTAGGAGATTGGAAGGTATGCGGACTCGGGAGAGGGAAGAGAGGGAAGCTAAGAGATCCCGAGTTTCTGGCACATATAATAATTCTCGTGCCCCAGTTGCAGCCTGTCGTGGTAGAGGTTATGTGAGTCGTCCTATTCATTTAGCACTTCCAGCTTCCAGTGGCATTCCGACTACTCCCAGACCTCAAGTTCCATATTATGCACCACCATTGTCTTCTATACCTCCTGTACGGGGTGCTTTCAGCGGACAGTTTAGTCGATCAGGCCCGAGCCAGTCCCAGCAGCCACGTCCTTCGAGGGCTTGTTTTGAGTGTGGTGACACTCGTCACATCATGAGGGATTGCCCCATACTTGGGAGGGGTGAACCTCCACGTATTTCTCAGGCCCCACCTATTCCACAGGGTCCTCATGCTACTCAGGCCATGATTACTGCACCAGTTGCCACTCCACATGCACAGCCAGCTAGAGATGGAGGTTGGGCAGGTAGAGGTCGCCCTAAATGGGGAGGCCAAGCTATATATTATTCCCTTCCTGCTAGGACAGATACCGTTACATTCGATTCTGTTATTACAGGTATTATTCTGGTATGTTATAGAGATGCATCCGTCTTATTTGATCCAGGCTCCACTTATTCTTATGTGTCATCTTATTTTACCCCGTATTTGGGTGTATCACGTGATTACTTGAGTTCTTCTGTTTATGTATCTACACCCGTAGGTAAATCTATTATTGTGGACCGCATGTATCGGTCGTGTTTAATTGTTATCAGCGATTTTGGGACCAGAGCTGATTTATTATTGCTCAGTATGGTGGATTTAGATATTATTTTAGGCATGGGCTATTTGTCGCCCTATCATGCTATTGTTGATTGTTACGCCAAGACGGTGACGTTGGTTATGCCAGGTCTACCGCGGCTAGAGTGGAGAGGTACCTCGGATCATGTTCCTAATAGGGTTGTTTCATTTCTTAAAGCTCAACGAATGGTTGAGAAGGGGTGTGATGCGTATCTGGCCTATGTGAGAGATGTTAGTATTGATTCTCCTACTGTAGAGTCAGTTCCTGTGGTAAGGGATTTTCCTGATGTATTTCCAGCGGATCTTACCCGACAGGGATATTGACTTTGGCATTGATTTGTTACCAGGCACTCAGTCCTATCTTGATTCTTTCATCATTATTTTTATTGACAACATTCTGGTGTATTCCCGGAGTCGGGAAGATCATGAACAATACCTGAGGACTGTGCTGCAGAATTTGAGAGAAAAGAAGTTATATGCAAAATTCTCAAAGTGTGAGTTCTCGCTTGATTCGGTGGGATTTTTTGGTCATATAGTTTTATGCGAGGGGATCAAGGTAGATCCGAAGAAGATTGAAGCAATGCAGAATTGGTCCAGACCGTCCTCAGTTACGGAAATCCGGAGTTTCCTTGGTTTGGCTGGGTATTATCGCCGATTTGTAAAGGGTTTCTCTTCTATTGTTGTATGTATGACCAAATTGACCCAGAAGGGTTCTCCGTTCAGGTGGAAGGAGGAATGTGAGGAGAGCTTTCAAAAGCTCAAGACAGCTTTGACTACAGCCCCAGTATTGGTATTACCTACAGGTACAAGATCTTATACTGTGTATTGTGACGCGTCACATATTGGTCTCGGCGTAGTGTTGATGCAAGACGGTAGGGTGATTGCCTACGCGTCCAGACAGTTAAAGGTGCATGAGAAGAATTATCATATACATGGCCTTGAGTTAGCAACTATTGTTCATGCCTTAAAGATTTGGCGGCATTACTTATACGGTGTCCATTGTGAGATCTACACCGATCACCGGAGTCTACAACATCTGTTTAAACAGAAGGATCTTAATTTGCGGCTGCAGAGATGGTTGGAGTTGCTTAAGGATTATGATATCACCATTCTCTATCATCCTGGGAAGGACAATATGGTGGCCGATGCCTTGAGTCGTAAGGTAGAGAGTTTGGGCAGCTTAGCATACTTACCGGTAGCAGAGAGGCCTTTAGCCTTGGATGTTTAGAACTTGGCCAACCAGTTTGTTAGATTGGATGTTTCCGAGCCGAGTTAAGTTTTGGCTTACGTGGTTTCTCAGTCTTCTCTTTATGATCATATCAGGGAATGCCAGTATGATGACCCCCATCTGCTTGTCCTTAAGGATATAGTTCAGCACGGTGATGCCAAGGAAGTCACTATTGGAGATGACGATGTATTACGGATGCAGGGCAGGCTATGTGTGCCTAATGTGGATAGTTTGCGTGAGTTGATTCTCTAAGAGGCTCACAGTTCGCGGTATTCCATTCATCCGGGTGCTGCAAAGATGTATCAGGACTTGAGGCAACACTATTGGTGGAGGTGGATAAGAAAGACATAATGGGTATGTATCTCGGTGTTTAAATTGTCAACAGGTAAAATATGAGCATCAGCGATCGGGTGGATTACTTCAGAAGTTAGAGATTCCAAAATGGAAATGGGAGCGGATCACTATGGATTTCATTGTTGGGCTCCCACAGACTTAGCAGAAGTTTGATGCAGTTTGGGTTATTCTGGATAGGCTGACCAAATCAACTCATTTCATTCCTGTGATTACTACTTACTCTTCAGAGCAGCTGGCTCAAGTATATATTCGCGAGATTGTCAGACTTCACGGTGTACCGGTATCTATCATCTCTGACCGGGGTACACAGTTTACCTCACGATTTTAGAGGCAGTACAATGTGAGTTGGGTACTCGGGTAGAGTTGAGTACAGCATTTCACCCTCAGACGGACGGGCAGTCTGAACGCACTATTTAGATACTGGAGGATATGTTTCATGCGTGTATGATAAATTTTGGGGGTGCTTCGGATCAGTTCTTACCACTTGCGGAGTTTGATTACAACAACAGTTACCAGTCAAGCATTCAGATGACTCCGTATGAGACTTTGTATAGTAAGCGGTGCCGGTCTCCAGTGGATTGGTTCGAACCGGGCAAGGCTAGACTATTGGGTACAAACTTGGTTCAGGTTGCCTTGGAAAAGGTTAAGTTAATTCAGGATCGACTTCGTACAACCCAATCTAGACAGAAGAGTTATACGGATCGGAAGGTTCGTGATGTTGCATTCATGGTTGGTGAGCGGATATTGCTCCGGGTTTCGCCTATGAAGGGTGTGATGAGGTTCGGGGAGAAGGGCAAGTTGAGCCCTAGGTATATTAGGCCTTTTGAGATTCTTGAAAGAGTTGGAAAGGTGGCTTACAGACTTGCACTACCACCTAGTCTCTCTGCAGTTCATCCGGTATTCCATGTTTCTGTGCTTCAAAAATATCACGGCGATCCGTCTCATGTGTTAGACTTCATTTCGGTTCAGTTGGACAAGGATCTATCTTATGTTGAGGAACCAGTGGCTATTTTAGATAGGCAGGTTCGAAAGCTGAGGTCAAAGAACATTGCTTCCGTGAAGGTTCAGTGGATGGGTCATCCGGCCGAGGAGGTGACTTGGCAGACCGAGCATGATATGCACAGCTGTTATCCACACTTATTCACCAGCTCAGATACATTTTCTAACTCCGTTCGTGGACGAACGTTTGTTTAAGAGGTGGAGAATGTGATGACCCAAAATGTCATCTTTAAATTTAATAATTAATTATGTGTTCTAAGACCTCGGAAAGCACTATTTATCATTCTTCGACTTGCGTGCGCAGTCAGAAAAAAAAATTGAAAGTTTTTATGTGAAAAAATGGATAAAATATGAATTAGAGCTTTAAAACTCAACTAAGTTGACTTTGGTCAATATTTTGAGCAAGCGGACTCGGATCAGTGTTTTGGCAGTTCCGATAGGTCCGTATCGTAAATTGGGACTTGGGCGTATGCCCGAAATCAAATTTCGAGGTCCCTAGCCCAAGATATGGAATTTTTATGAAAAATTAAAATTTTAAATGCAAATAGCGACCGGATGTCGAATTATGTGCAAACGACCCCAGAATAGAATTTTGATGATTCCAACAGCTTAGTATGGTGATTTTGAACTTAGGAGCGTGATCAGAATTTTATTTGAAAGTTCGTAGTGAAATTAGGCTTGAAACGGCTAAAATAGGAATTTAAAGTTTGGAAGTTTGACCGGCGAGTTGACATTTTGATATTGGGGTCGTAATCCAGTTCTAAAAATTTTCACAGCTTCGTTATATCATTTATGACTTGTGTGCAAAATTTGAGGTCAATCGGACTTAATTTGACAGGTTTTAACATCGAATGTAGAAATTGGAAATTTTAAGTTTCATTAAGCTTGAATTGGAGCATAATTTGTGATTTTAGCGTCGTTTTATGTGATTTGAGATTTCAAATAAGTTCGTATGATGTTTTAGGACTTGTTGGTATATTTGGTTGAGGTCCCGAGGGCCTCGGATGAGTTTCGGATGGTTAACGGATAAAAAATGGGACTTAAACATCTACTGCAAAAGCTGCTACAAATATTCTTCTGCTGTGCAATCGAGCCCAAAAATCGAAGGCCAGAAATCGAGTCGAGGATCGAAGGCAGGCTCGAGAGCCATGATCGAAGGCAAGGCTCGAGGGCCATGATCGAAGGTAAGCTCGAAGGCCAGTGATCGAAGGCCACTGATCAAGGCCCAAGATCTAGGTAGCCCAAGATTGAGGCAGTCCCATGATCGGACTCCCCACGATCGGACTCCTATGATCAAGGTCCAGGATCAGACCTCATGATCGAGGTCAACCTAGACAGATCTGTAAGTTATAAAAACAGGGGGGCTTCGTCCCATTCGCCATTTTTAACAACTTGGAGCTTGAGCAGAGGCGATGTTTGATATATTTTCAAGGAAAAACATTGGGGTAAGTGTTCTTAACTCAATCTTGGTTAGATTACCCGAATCCATCACTGTTTTTAACATTTAATTGGTGATTTAAGTTGGAAAATTTTGAAAACCCTCTTGGATAGATTTGAGGATTTGAGGGTCGAATCTTTATTGGAATTTAGTCATTTTGGTATGGTTAGACTCGTGGTTGAACGGGCGTTCATATTTCGTAACTTTTGCCGGATTCTAAGACGTAGGCCCCACGTGTCATTTTTGAGTTAATTTCGGATTTTTATTGAAAAATATAGTATTTTCTTATAGAATTAATTTTATAATTTTTGTTGACTGTATCGAATTAATTATGACTAGATACGAGTCGACCGAAATCGGAAAATCGAGGAAAAAGCATATTACTTGGTTAAATTGGAGCAAGTCGAGGTAAGTGACTTGTCTAACCTTATGTGTGGGGAAATCTCCCCTAGGATTGGAATTAATTATAATGTGATGAAAGTCGTGTACACGAGGTGACGAGTGTGTACACGGACTAAATGTGAAGGATTATGTTTTTAAATTGTGAAGATCACTGTTGCATATTAATTAATTTATTAAATCTTATTATATTCTCCATCATTGATTTGATTTGTATACTTTAAATTTGCTTGACCTTTTCCTGCTAATTGTTTTACCTGTTTGGTTGAAACTTGGTTTCTTTTATTCTGTGCATTATTTGAAATTGATTTTCTTTAAATTAAATATTATTAATATGAAGTATTTGATATTTTAATTTGGTATTGAAGCAACGTGTTAAAGATTTTGAAATATTATTTTGCTAAACTATTTATTCCTGAATATTTTGTAGGATTTGTGTACTCACTGTGATGGGGTCGTAGGCTCTTGATTGTGGAAAAATATTATTGATGATTTATGTTGGCATGAACCGTGAGCTCTTTATTGTGAAAAATATAGTTGATTTATTTTGGCAAATTGAAATATTTGGGCACTTGAGATGCAAATTGTGATATATTGTGATATTGATACGCATGTGGTGGTATATGGTCTGGGTATTGAAACACATGCGGTGAGATAAGGGTGGCTTGATATACGTGGCTAGTAGGGGGAACTACTAGAAGTCATGCGGTGTGATAAGGATGGCTAAAACGCGGGATGCTATTTCGGAAAAAAATGTTTTCTTTAAAATTAAATTTTGAAGGCTCCCGCGGTGAGATAAGGAAATGAGATATTGTGAATTTATTTATGATTTAGAACTACGAGACGGTACCTCGATAATGCCCTTGTTGATATTGATTTATGATCATAGTTGCCTTCGATTAATTGTTGTGATTTTCATAAAGTTGAAAGGAATTCTGTTTTGTTTCCACGAGATATTATTTGAAATTATTTGGTGTCATTAAATGTGACATACTATTTGATTCATTTCCATAGTTATTTTATCTTATTAAATTATTTAAATATTTTTTTATGTCATTATCTATTCTCCAATAGGGCATGACCTGACCTCGTCACTACTCTACTGAGGTTAGGCTTGGCACTTATTGGGTACCGTTGTGGTGTACTCATACTACGCTTCTGCATATCTTTTTGTGCAGATCCAGGTACATCTTTCCAGTCTAGACGTTAGTGAGTTACCTGTGCACGGAGACTTCGAGGTATATCTGCCAGCGTCCGCAGACTTCGGAGTCCCCTTCTATCATTTTATATTGCTTCCTTATTTTTCTTTAGACCTTGATACATAGAAACATTGAGAATAAATTTTTAGAAGCTTGTGACTTATTTCTACCGGGTTTTGAGAGTTGAAATTATTTGAATTGTAGTTTATTTATTCAGATATTTATGACTATTTTGCATTGATAGGCTTACCTAGTCTTAGAGACTAGGTGCCATCATGACCTCCTACAGAGGGAATTGTGGGTCGTGACAACTTGTTCAAACAGAAGGATCTTAATTTGAGGCAGTGAAGATGGTTGGAGCTGCTAAAGGACTATGATATTACTATTCTGTATCATCCCGGGAAGGCCAATGTGGTAGCCGATGCCTTGATTAGAAAGGCGGTGAGTATGGGTAGCCTTGCTTTCATTCCTGTTGGAGAGAGGTCACTTGCATTAGATGTTCAGGCCTTAGCCAACAAGATTGTGAGGTTAGATGTTTTGGAGCCCAGTCGGGTTCTAGCTTGTGTGGTTTCTCGGTCTTCTTTATATGACCGCATCAGAGAGCGACAATATGATGATCTTCATTTGCTTATCCTAAATATACATAAAATTTATTTAAAATATCTAGATAACATTTGAGGTTATCCAGATAAAAATCATTGCAAATAAAAATTAATGGTGTTTAACATTTGTTAGTAAAATGTATATTTTACGTATAGTAAATAAATAGTAAATAGATAAATAGTAAATAAATTCTATGTATATTAACTATTTGCTATCTAGATAAATCTTTCATCTTTATTTCTTTCGGTAAACAAGAAAATAAATGGAACAAATATTTTGTCAGATCTTAGATTTCTGTTAAAAATTAAAATGTGTTTAGTGTTATGACTAAAAGTGCACCACTTTGTTAAAGTAAATGGACTATTAGTGGTCCATGTGGAAGAATATGTATGACTTTGAGTCTAAAGCCAAAGATAATGTATGTTTTTGGGCTTTTTCTCAGTGTTATGACTAAAAGTGCACCACTTTGTTAAAGTAAATGGACTATTAGTGCTCCATGTGAAAGAATATGTATGACTCTGAGTCTAAAGCCAAAGATAATGTATGGTTTTGGGCTTTTTCTCGATGATGGGATGTTGAGTATGCAGGGTCGGATTTCTGTGCCAAATGTAGATGGACTGCGCGAGTTGATTCTTGAAGAAGCCCATAGTTCGCGGTATTCCATTCATCCGGGTACCGCTAAGATGTATCAGGACTTGAGACAACACTATTGGTGGATAAGGATGAAGAAAGATATAGTGGGGTTTGTAGCTCGGTGTTTAAATTGTCAGCAGGTGAAGTAATAAGTTTATCAGAGACCG
Source organism: Nicotiana tomentosiformis (assembly GCF_000390325.3). NCBI lineage: Eukaryota > Viridiplantae > Streptophyta > Magnoliopsida > Solanales > Solanaceae > Nicotiana > Nicotiana tomentosiformis. The sequence goes on from NC_090820.1 coordinate 109,724,785, forward strand.
GGCGAATTGCTTCAGAGACTTGAAATTCCAGAGTGGAAATAGGAGTGTATTACCATGGACTTCGTAGTTGGACTCCCATGGACTTCGAGGACGTTTGATGCTATTTGGGTGATTGTGGATCGGTTGACCAAGTCTGCGCATTTTATTCCAGTCGGTACTACTTATTCTTTGGAGCGATTGGCTGAGATCTTTATCCGCGAGATTGTTAGCCTACACGGTGTGCCAGTGTCCATCATTTCAGATCGGGCACGCGGTTTACATCACAGTTTTGGAGAGCAATGCAGCAAGAATTAGGCATACAAGTTTAGTTGAGCACATCATTTCACCCTCACACGGACAGACAGTCCTAGCGCACTACTCATACATGGGAAGATATGTTACGCATTTGTGTTATAGACTTTGGGAGTTCTTGGGATCAGTTTCTTCCACTTGCAGAGTTTGCTTACAATGGCATCTACCAATTGAGCATTCAGATGGCTCTGTATGAGGATTTGTATAGGAGATGGTGTCGATCTCCGGTGGGTTAGTTTGAGCCGGGTGTGGCTAGGCTATTGGGTACTGATTTAGTTCAGGATGCTTTGAAAAAGGTTAAATTGATTCAGGATCGACTTCGCACGGTGCAGTCTAGACAGAAGAGTTATGCTGACCGGAAGGTTTGCGATGTTGCTTACATAGTAGGAGAGAAGGCACTACTCCGAGTTTCGCGTATGAAAGGTGTTATGAGATTCGAGAAGAAAGGCAAGTTGAGCCCTAGGTATATTGGGCCTTTTGAAATACTTAAGAAGATTGGAGAGATGTATTATGAACTTGCATTGCCGCCTAGTCTATCAGGTGTTCATCAAATATTTCATGTATCCATGATCCGAAAGTATGTCGGAGATCCGTCTCATGTTCTTGATTTTAGTACATTGCAGTTGGATGGTAATTTGACTTATGATGTGAAGTCAGTGGCCATTTTGGACTGGCAGGTTTGATAGTTGAGATCAAAGAACATAACTTTAGTGAAAGTGCAGTGGAGAGGCAGTCAGTCGGAGAAACTACTTGGGAGACTAGGCGGGAGATGCGGAGCAAATATCCACACCTATTTGAGTCTCCGGGTATAATTCTTAACCTGTTCGAGGACGAACGTTTATTTAAGAGGGGGAGAATGTAACGACTCGGCCGGTCGTTTTGAGTATTACAACCCGTTTTCCCATTTACTGATTATCCTGTGTTCAATTATAATTATGTGACTTGGCGGGGAGGTTTCAGAATGAATTGGAACACTTAGTTTCAAGATTTAAAGCTTAAGTTGAAATAGTTGACCGGATGTTGACTTATGTGTAAACGACTCCGGAATGGAGTTTTGATGATTCCAATAGCTCCATATGGTGATTTGGACTTAGGAGTGTGTCCGGAAAATTATTTGGAAGTCCGTAGTTAAATTAGGCTTGAAATGGCAAAAATAGAAAATTTAAAGTTTGGAAGTATGACCGGGAGTTTACTTTTTGATATCGGGGTCGGAATCTAGTTCGAAAAATTTTCATAGGTCCGTTATATTATTTATGACTTGTACAAAATTTTAGGTCAATCGGACTTGATTTGATAGGTTTCGGCATCGAATGTAGAAGTTGGAATTTGTTAGTTTTTATTAGGCTTGAATTGTGCTGCGATTCATGGTTTTAGCATTGTTTGAGATGATTTGAGGCCTCGACTAAGTTTGTATGATGTTTTGGGACTTATTGGTATAATTGGTTGAGGTCCCGAGGGGCCGAGGGTGAGTTTCGGTTGGTTAACGGACAAATTTGGACTTAGAACAAGCTGGAACTTGCTGCCTACTAATGCAATCGCACCTGCGGAACTTATCTCGCAGGTGCGAGCTCACAGAAGCGAGTCTGGATTACGCAGAAATGGATTTTGGGCTTACCTGGGCTAGGTCGCAGGTGCGTGAAGCTTTCCACATCTGCGAGCCCGTATGTGCGAGCCAAGCGCTGTAGATACGGAGTGAACGAGTGTAGCTGGTTCCGCAGAAGCTGTAGTGTCAACCGCAAAAGCGAGGCCGCAGAAGTGGACCTCTTGTCCGCAGAAGTGAAAGAAGCCGCAAAAGTGGGGAGGACCTCTCATATGTGAGACCGCATATGCGGTTAAGTACTCCGCAGAAGCGGAAATGCTGGTCAGGCTACAAAAATAGAAGGGTCTAACATTTTTGTCATTTTGGACCTTTCAAACACGGGGTTAGGCGATTTTTGAGCGAGCATTCACGGGAAAACTTGAGGTAAGTCACTTGTGATCATCGTTAGTCAATAATATTGAATTATTATTGATTATTTCGACTAGATTACGTATTTTTTAGGAGAAATTAGATGATTTGGGCCTAGGGATTTGAAAATAAGATTTGAGGATTTGAAGGCCGAGTTGATGTCGGAATTTGGTAAATTTGGTATGGTTGAACTCGTTATTGAATGGGCATTCATATTTTGTAACTTTTGTCAGGTTCCGAGACATGGGCCCCACTGACGATTTTTGAGTTGAATTTCGAATTTTGTTGGAAAATTAGTATTTTAATATGGAATTGATTCCTACAATTTGTGTTGACTGTATCGATTTAATTGTGACTAGATTAGAGGCGTTCGGAGGCCGATTCACTAGGCAAAGGCATATTGGAATAAAGAATTTCACGGTTTGAGGTAAGTAATACTTCTAAACTTGTTTTCAAAGGTATGAATCCCTGAATTTCGTGTTATATGAACTGTTTAGAGGTGACACACATGCTAGGTGACGGGTGTGTGGGCGTGCACCATAGAAATTGTGACTTAAATAAATTTTGTAGAGTTGCATAATTAAAAAATCATGTCATTATTCACATGTTCCCCACGTATTAGAGAAATTGAGCTGAGACTCGTATTAAAGATCATGTTTAGGTTACGTGCCGATATTTTAGGACCCACCGGGTCATGTTGCTATTGATATTAATTGTTTTAAAATGTAAATTTCATACTCAGTCATGTTCATCCATTTGTGAGGATATTTATAGGATCGAGCTGCAAGCCACAGCAGGCCATATTGGCTTTATATTTATTATTATATGGATGGGGGTTGCACGTCGCATCAGGCCTTATAGGCTTTATTATTATGGGATCGGACTACACGCAATAGTAGGCCATATTGGTTTTATATAGCGCTTGGGCTGAAGGAGCCCCTCCAAGGTCTACACCCCCCACGGTGAGCGCAATTGATGTTTATATTTGGGATGGACTTCCCAGGGCATGTAGTTGCCTTATTTATCTACTTATATGAGGAATTGATCTTCCCTGGACTAGATTTGCCCGTACAGTACTGAGTGATTAAATACTCTTGGAGTGTGAGTACGTGAGATTTTCATTATGTTGTATCACATATGGCATGTACATTGGCATGTAGACATAGAGATGTCTTATTCTTCATATCAATTAGATTTGTTCTATTTTTCTTATATTGAGTTAATTGCTCAACTTGAAAGCATGCCTATATTTTTGTATTATTATTTTTATATTGGATTGTACTTGTTGAGCTTGTCATACTTTCAGCCCAAAGATTAGTCTTGTTACTTATTGAGTACATTGGGTCGGTTGTACTCATACTACACTCTGCACTTCATGTGCAGATCCAGGTACTTCCGGATACGGCGGTTGCTAGATTTGTGGATTGATCTATTGGAGACTATCGAGGCGGCGTCCGCATACCTTGACTCTCTTCCCTTCAGTTATTTGTGATGTTCTATATTTTCAGACAGTATTTTTATCAGTCAGATTGTGTTGTCATTTAGATACTCATGTACTCATCGACACCGGATTTTGGGAGTGTATTGTATAAAGATAATATTTTATATCTAAAGTTTGTGGGATTTTACTCTTAAATTTATTTATTGTGTTTTCACACTTAAAAGAAATTGTGATTTATCGAGGTTGTCGGCTTGCCTAGTATTAAGATAGGCATCATCAAGACATGTGAGATTTTGGGTCGTTACAGTGCGATGCCTGAGTCTACGATGCCATGATCGCAAATGCGATTTTTCTCGCTTCTGCGCAGTCGCATATGCGATGTGAAGGTCTGCAGATGTGGTCCTCTGCCTGGCTGCCTTAGTTCGTATATTCGAGATTTTTCTCGCAAATGCGAAAAATTTAGTCCGCAGATGCGAAAATGCTGGACATAATACATAAAATCGTGTGTTTGCCATGAGTTTTAAGTCTCGAATTTAGGCGATTTTGTAAGGGTTTTTTCATAAGTTCGAACTGGGTAAGTGTTTCTTATCCTATATTGATTATATTTCATGATTCCATATTTATTTACATCATAATTCCGTGAATTTAATACGAGAAAATCAGACTTTTGTAAAATCTTTCAAAAATGTAAAATGAAGATTTGAAAGGCAATCCGATATCGAAATTCGATAATTTTTGTATGGTTGAACTCGTATCGGAATGGGTGTTTGGATTCCGTAATTTTTTGTTGGGTTCCAAAAAGTGGGCCCCACATTGACTTTTGGTTGACTTTTCCGAAAATATCCCAAATTAAGTCTCTTTTGAATTGTGAATAATTTCTAATGCTCAAATTGAATTGTTGGTAAATAAATTGCTAGGTTTGATTGGTTTGGAGAAAAATTCAAAAGAAAAAGTCATGGTTGAGTGATCACTTGAATTGCGAAGCAAGGTAAGTATCGTGGTTAACCTTGACTTGAGGGAATAGAACCCTTTAACTATGTGTTATGTGAATTCCATGTGTAGTGACATATAGACGAGGTGACGAGTGTTTATAAGTCGTCAAATTACTTGCTTCAATGTTTTTACGTATTTCATTAATTATCTGATTTCATGAATTAATTGTTATGTTAATTGATTCTTTTATTTTTATTGACTACTATTATGACTTGATTTCATGCCTTAATTGCTACCTACGTATTTGATTTTTGTGCCATAATTGCTACTTGATAACTAGCATTTTATATATTAAATTGCATATCTCCTCCCTGATTCTACTCTTAATTGTTACTTGCCCATATTTGTTTCCTACATAATTTATAATTATTGTATACTTTGTTGCCTAATAATTTATTATTAATTGTGGCATTTATTGAAGTAGTCTTGCGTATAAGTGTTGTTAATTTATATTGTTGGAGCAGGTTGCATGCCGCAATGAAATTTATTTGAAAGATTATATTTTTGGATCGGGTTGTACGCCGCAACAAATTTTATTTTAAGTTTATATTGATGGATCGGGTTGCACGCCGCAACATAATTTAATTGAAGGATTATATTGTGGGAACGGGTTGCACGCCGCAACAGAATGATAAAAGAAATAATTGGTTATGACTGCTGAATTGACCTCGATTGTTGATATGACTTTCCTGTCTTACCTATACTCCTGTTGTTATTATTATTATTATTATTATTATTATTATTATTATTATTATTATTATTATTATTATTGCGTACAGATTAATGTAAGCGACCTTCCTTAGCCTCGTAATTACTTCATCGAGGTTAGGCCCGGCACTTATAGAGTACATGGGGTCGGTTGTACTCATACTACACTCTGTACTTCTTGTGCAGATACCGGAGTTGGTCCCAGCGGCGTACTGTAGATTTGCTCAGATTCATCTATCAGAGGAGACTTGAGGTATAGTTGCACAACGTTTGCAGCTCTAAAGTCCCCTTCTACTTTATCTTAGATGCGTGCTTTCTTTCAGACATCTTTATTTTATTCAGACCCTTATTTGTATTATTCTAGAAGCTTGTGCACTTGTGACTCCAATTTTGGGATGGTATTTCGACATCGTTATTATTTTGATTTGTTCACTTTAATTCAGACATTAATCCGATTGTTTGGCTTCTTTACTATTTGATTAAAATAAATTGTTAAAAAATAGTTAAAATTATTCTAACATTGGCTTGCCTAGCAAGTGAAATGTTAGGCGTCATCACGGTCCCGAAGGTGGGAATTGCGGATCGTGATACCTAATTCCCAAACCTATTATACTACTCCTATTGAAACTAAATTATTTCCAGCATGTTCACTAGCAAGATACAAGATATTGTAGCGATTATGAGCTCTGTTTTAAAAGGCGTTTCTGGGGCGAGGCGTACCAAACACGCCCAGGGGAGATGGTGTGGGGCGAAAGTCTTAATAGACGTACGCCCCGTAATTTGGGGCGTATGCCCGGGCGTTCGGGGCGCGTTGTTTTAGTAAGGAGTAAGCCCTAGAGACTTTTTCAAATTAAAATAAAATTTGTTGAATTAGTCTTTCATATAATACCCAAATTCTCAAAAGCCAGTTTGGTAGTTACTCAAAAGTATTAAATTTAAAAGTAAAGACCTTTTTTATTGATTTAATCCCTAATTCATGGTTTTTCCAATTTTTTATCTTATCCGCTAGTCTGCTAATATCTCCCAAAAGCAACGAATATTTTTTTTTTTTTTTTACAAATACAAAGAGAACTACATTCTTCTTCATAGCAGCAAATTCAAAGTTCAAATTGCAGGTTAATCATCCTTTTTGTTCCTCCATATAGAAAACTTTATTCTTTGACTCAAATTATTTGTGCTTGTAAGTAACGTATAATATATTATTTTGATTAGTTTTTTGGGGGGATGGAGCACACATATATATAGTTTTCTTCAATATTTATGCAATTTTACCTATTTATAAATATTTACTGTCATTATATTATTTTATAAAATATTAAAAATTAAATACCTATGGGGCTTACGCCCCACGCCTCGCCTTACGCCCACGCCTTTTAAAACACTGATTATGAGTATCAAACTAAAATGTATTGAATATGTTTCCTTTCGTATGATTTTGATTTATCTTTTATATTTAATCTTCTATAAACTTTATTCTTGAATCCCAACTTAATTAATATTTTTCCACTTGTGTGATTTATATTATTTTTGTATTTGCTTAGTTTCTTTTTCGCTGATGTGGAATAGTTGATGGATCTATACTCTAGCCAACTTTCATATTTTTTTTAATTCATCACCTTTTAAACTGTAAAAATATCTAGAGAGTTTTGCTAAGTCCTATAAAAGAACGTATGTTATTGTATTCTATTTCTACTAGTGACTTTTACATGACACTAAAAAAGTTACCGAAAATTTACCGAACCGTACCGATACTGAAGAGAAACCGACATGATTGGAACGATTTCGAAAAGTCTAATTTTGATTATACATAATAGAATAACCGAAAAATTAGTATGGTATAAATTTTATAATGGGAGCAAAATATATGGAAAAAAATGAGCAAACAATATATCGCAAAGAACATACGGAACTTGTTAAATTAATTTTTTATTTTTGTAATATTATCCTTCTTTTTTTATTAATGTCAATTTACAGCTAACATATAAGCTGGTGGGACCTATAGGTTCATCAACTAAATTTTTTAATTTAATTTGTCATGGACACTATTTGTGGAAGGCCATTTAACTAATTGTTCAAAATTTGGGGAAGAATTCCCTTACATGGCAAAAGAATTTCAATTATCCATATTAAGGGGAAGTCGCTATGCATAGTCTAAAGACAGCCTTAATGATTTTTCCGTCAAAACCATGATTATGGAACATCTAGTAGAAAAAAAGAATCTTTACGCAAATATATCCGATCAAATTTACTATTTACTTTTTTTGTGATATATATGGTTATACACATATTATACATTAATTATATATATATTTATATTATATATCTGCCAACTATTTTTAATTTAAGCAATGAGCGACTTTTTAGGTTAATTCTTCTAGAAAGAAAAAAAAAAGAATAAAAGAGCAAACTATAATATCTGTCAAACGAAAAAGACAACCCCTTCTCACTTATATATAAAGGACTTGTGAATAAAAATTAAACTAAACTATGTATGACCTTACCCTTACCAAAATTAAAGCAACTCGTTTACTCTTGCTGCTTATACTCTCTACTAGTTCCAAAATCCCTCACTTCCCTCAAAAGAAAAAAAATGTTTTGCCTCAATCCCGAGCAAGTTAGGATCGATTACATTACTGTCCAAAGAAAAGAAACAAGATTTGTTAAGGAGAATGTTGTCTGGTTCGTGACCAATCTGTAAACAGTAATTAGCTAACTGTCAACATTCATCACTTGAATGATCTCGGACCAGGCTTCATTCCCCTCAACTCAATGTTTCTTTTAGAATTTCAAAGGAGTTTTGTCCATTGATTGATATTTAGTTGCATTTTTAGATGCAGTTATTTCTTGTTTTGACAGCTAAAGAAGAAGAACTAGAGACAGCAAACTGTTGATACTTATCATCCGTCTTCGAAATCTGCAGGTAAAAATAGGATGAGGAACATAGTTCGTGAGGATTCGTATATAACCGATCCCAATTTTATTTTTCGACTGAGACATAATTATTGTTATTGTTGTTATACTAATAATAACCTAAGTTGTTGTTCTGCATAGGATCTCTGACATGTTTGGAAAATGCTATAAGTAGATAAAGAAAAGATGTCCATTGATTTGTGTTCTCAGCCTTTGAAGTGTGTTGATGTCGCATGCATACAGATAAAATATTTAAACAATATAATCAGGTCTTTTGTAATGTTATTATACTTAAATTTTTACGATAAATATTAATTCATAACCTGATAAAAATGATAAGGTTGCGTACAATAAACCTTTGTAGTCCGGCCCTTTTCTGGACCACGCGTATAGCTGGAGCTTAGTACACCGGGCTGCCCCTTTAACCTGATAAAAATGATATTTAACCTACTAAAATTTTCTAGCATTAATCTAGATATTAAAATGTGATATGTTTTGAGTCTCTTTAGTCTCATTTTTTGGCTTTCTTTCATAAGATCAAATATTCCAAATGTTGTAATTAACGTGTTTTCCATTGGAGAGTTTTGAGAAATATTAATTTCCAAGTCTCTTAATTTATGTTTTTCATCAAATACGTTGAAAAGCATTCATTCGTTTATCGGTTTATGGTGGAAAAAGGGATGAAAAAAGTGAAAGAAAAGAAATGATTAACATAATGAAAACAAAGTTAGGTTACTACGTACCTTTACACAGTACTGATCGGGTTTTCCGGAATCCGATAGCTTTTGCCTAAACCTTATATCTTTATTAAGAAATTTAATAAATATCTATAAATATTTAACTATAAATCCAATTATTAATTTGAGATCGCCTTAAAATCCTAACTTTAAATTCTGAATAAGTCTCGGCCTTTACATACAGTTAAATACTAGAGTCTTTCGGGATGAACTTTGCTCGCAGAGAATTGAAGTTATTCTCTCATATTGGACTACTATTTAATTAAAATCATCTTTGAATTTACTTGAATATATCCTTTTCCATCTTAAAACTTTCATCATTAATTTTTAGCCCTTTTTAAAGATTTTCCACCACTTGTAGGCCAGGTTGGGTCATTTTTGCATGAAAATCAATTACTACCACGTGGCTTGTTCTTGAAAAATCCTGTTTGAATTTAGAGGTGGATGCAATATTAAAATTCGGTGTATTTAATTCTTAAGGTTCTTAGCCATTAATTCATTTTACTTTTGAAATTACGGTTAAAAAGTTAATACTTGTTATAATCTTAGGTATTTCATATACACACATATTACGTGCATGTTAATATAGCATTCAGTTGCCCCTCAAGCTGGTTGAGTTTCTTGGTGTTGTTAAACCTTTCGCTTTGATTAGGATTTTATTACTACTTATTTCTTCTACTCTGGTTATCCATTTTTCTTTATTTTATTATTTTCGTTGTTTTTTGCTTCTTCTAATTTTATATTTTTTTAAACCTATTTTGAAAATATTTCGGAAACAATCTATCTACCTTACATAAAGCATGAATAAGGTCTGCCTATGTCTTACCCTCTCCAAATCCCATTTGTGAAGTCGCATTACTTATGGTGTTGTTGTTGTATATTTTTAAATAATCCATGATTTAGAAGGAAAATTTTCTTGGGGGAAAAAGATTTACTTTTAGAGGAGTCAAAAGAATGGAAGAGAGACAACTTGAGTGTGTATGAAGAAAAAGCAGTTTCTTTGTAGGATAAAGCCCATCAATAAAATGGAAAATGGAATGTTCAAACACTTTTGAGTACTTCCTTTTCTTTTTAAGGAATTCATTATATATACTTGATGGAAATTCTTGAAACGAAAAAGAAGGGGGGAAAAGAAACAAAACCATTTAGACAGAATAAACATTTTGAAAAAATCTTTGTGGAAGCTTCAAAGATTTGTTATGTGTCAAAAACTAAAAAGCTGCATTACTATAGCAATAATGAAAAGTGCAGATTTAAATTTGCACTTTTTACTTTTCCTTTTCTCTTTGTTTTTAGCTTACATTGGCATGATGTGTTTAATGACACTCTACCAAAAAAAACAAAAAAAAAGTGGCTCATGACACAAACCTAAACACTCTTGATTTATATTAAAAAGGAATTCTTGATTTTTGCAATTTGTCACTTGAAGTTTAGTTAGAGATGATTATTGTTGGAATATGGATAATAGTAGTTTCTTGATTTATATTAAAAAGGAATTCTAGATTGTTGCAATTTGTCACTTGAAGTTTAGTTAGAGATGATTATTGTTGGAATATGGATAATAGTAGTTGAACTCATGAATATTATGAAGAAGAGCGATTGAAGTTGAAAATGGAAAAGGACATCCATAGTATATAAGTAACGAATTTAAGTTTTATACATTATTAGCATAAAGACTTTTTACACTATTTGTATAGATTAACTTGTTATAATAGATTAAATTATAGTTTTAATATTGTTTTGATAAAAATCATGAATTATTCAAGTGAGTTTAATTTAAAAGACTAGTCAAAGGAATTTTGTTTTTGTTTGAAAGACTAATTCTTTGCTTGACATTGAGATGTTTTTTTTTAAAAATCATAAATCGTCTCCATTATTTTTATGTATATGCTCAATTGACTACATTGCAATAAAAACTTAAATCACTTCTGATGCCAAATCTAGTTATAAAATTGCATGGACTCAACATAAATCAATAAAATGGTTTAAAATATTTGTATTCCCTTGACTTACTAGTAAAAGTTTTGTCTATTTATTCCATTGAGAAGTTGTAGTTTAGCATCCCATTTTGTGGTTCCCAATTAAAAGAATTTATTCTAAAGATGTGATTTGTGGGAGAGCACAATCTTAAAGTTCCTATATGAATCTCTAACAATGTGAAATAAACTCACTCAGTCTACAAATTTATAAGTTATGTCGAGCACATCTGAATCAATAAACTTCCAGTTATCACATCAAATTTCTAGCAAAAATCATAAAATACTATTCCCAGTCTTAACATTCTAATCTAATTACAGCAGTATATATAGGATCACTTATTTCAAAATAATATGAAATTACAAATTTTTATTCTAAATTTATTTCAATAATAAAGTTTTATTTGGGGGGAAAAAGTCATTAAGCATTAAACAATAAGAGAGACTTATTATATAGTTCCAACAATTTGACACTTCATAGATGTGTTCTGATGTAAATTAATCTTACTTTTGCTTGATTATAAATGAGTCAGAAAAATATTTTATTTTGATTACAAAACTAAAAGAAAATTTAAAATAGGAGGAGATAAACGGGTCAGGTTAAATTTTAGAAGGGAAGACTTGACCCGCCCCGCCCCGCCATATTGCAATTTATAAGTTACATATAAAATTTGGTAATTGCGATTTATTATAGCATTTGCCAATTGTGATTTATAAGCCGCATTTATAAATTGCGATTTAGAGGACGCAATTGAGAAATAAAATCAATTGAGATTATGAGCACTTGTCAATTGCAATTTATAAGCCGCATTTGTTAATTGTGATTATAAGACACATTTGTAATTGCGATTCAAAAGTCGCTTTTGGCAATAGCTATAATATAAGCATCATTTGCAAATTTGGATTTGTATGTCTGTATTTGCCAATTATAATTTATAAGTTGCATTTGTCATAGCGTTTTTATAAGCATCATTTGTTTATGAGATTAAGCTCTTAGCTTTACTAACGATGGAGAAGTCAGATGCCATTTCTATTTAATATATTAAAATGCTTCCCAATAAACAATTCAACGGGAAAAGCATGGAATTTGTCCCTTGACACGAATAAAAGAAGAAGAGAATAATGTACTACTATAATATAGACACTATAAAAGAGATGGAGAAAGAGGAACGGATAATGCATAAAAAAACAAATCGGTGTGAAAGGATTTTTTTTTAATATTAAAAAAGATAAAAAGCTGATAATTTCTAAACTAAATGATACTAAGAATAAAGTAACATAAAAAGGAAAAGATTGAAAGTTGACAAACTCTAGTTTTGAATTTATAGTGTTTGAAATGAGGCATCTAACAATGAAATTAGTTGTCAATAAAGTTTGATTAAAGATGAGATCCCAACCAGATATTAAAAGGTTGGAAGACCCAAATATTCGTTGAGCGACCTTTTTACCCTTAATCAAACTCTTTATACCCGAGAAGCCCAAGATCAAAGACTAATAATTAAAATAAAGGGATGAAGTAACTAAGTTCCTTTCAATAAGTTAAAATAGTACGGGCTAGCCAGTTTTCGGACTGGTCATTTAAAAATAGCCGGCGTTTGTCAAGTCATTGAAAAATAATCATTATTTTGCTGCAACAGAGACCGGCCCAACATAATATATTGGAGTTCGGTACACCTGTGTATCAACTTCCAGCATATTATGCTGGACTAGTATACTTTGCTGGCTCTAGTACTAGAGTTCCAATATACTTTGTATACTGGAGTTCCAACAAAGTATACTGGAACTCCAAACTCCAGTACATTATGCTGGAGTACCAGTATACTTTGCTGGAACTCCAGTATATACTACAACATAATATACTGGAATTCCAGTATATTATGCTGGAGTATTTTCTTGATTTTGAATAGTATTTTCGTTCAGATTTATCTTTAAATGAAAAGTGGCTAAATTTCGATGACTTTTTAAACTGTGGCTATTTTTAAATGACTACTTGTAAATCTGGTTATTTTTTAATTTCTCACTTTCAATAACATTTGACTGATTAGGCCAAATTCGATCATAAATAAAGCAACCCAATTAGAATTAGACCTCTGTATAACAATATTTATATATAATAACACTTCACTATAAAAGTCAAGGCTTTTCGGAACCAATATTTATATTACGTTATAATATATGTTCTCTGTAACAACATTTTGCTATAACATCAAAAAATATTCTGAACAAACAAATTTGTTATAAAGAGGTTGTGACGGTACAATTTAACGGATCAAAAGGTTGGTCTGTCCAGAGACTAATCAAAGGACGACACATTATTCCCAAAAATTATTCTATTATAGTTTGCAAACTATTTTTATGCCTTTTGCATTTTTTTTATTTTTCTTAAATTGCTTAATCCAATTCTAGGTGCAGAAGAAAAATTGGTTCCAGAAATTATTAATTCTAGAGCTTGTTACTTATAAGTTATAATAATACAATAAATAAAGTAAAACTTGGGTGGTCTACATAATTCAATATTTCTGCAAAATTTTGATCTTTTGCTTATTAATACCCAGTATTTAGCCTACAAATGCAACCAAAAAAGAGCTAAGTGTGAAATGTGCTTTGGTCCTCATTCCTCACTCACAAACTTCCACTCGCCGATAGGTCCGATCTCCTTCTCTATTTTTCCTTCCTTTTATTTATTCTCTCTCTAATTCTCCTATTTATAACTGTATTCAATTCAAGCAAAAAAACCTAGTTTTTTTAAACAATTTTTTGTTAAATATCATTGTGCAAACTATTTAAATTTTTTATTTTTTTGTTTCTTAAGATTCAGTTTTTGAAATTCGTCCTTGTGCTTATAGTTAGTTTAATTAGGGTTTGTTAACTTGTTAATACTTTCATTTTGACTCCTTTTTGGACTAATTTATTGTATTAATTCTTAGTTGTATTGGCAGCTTTGCTTTTTTAATACTTATATATGATATATGATTACACTTAGCCTTATGGATAGTTTAAATTGTAAATGATTTAAATAATTTTTGTGTGATACTCTATTTTCTGTTGAATTCATCGACCTTTTCTAAATGCTTTATTTTCTTTTTGACGGTGGTATCGGGTCAGCTTGCGCGCACCTCGACTATTCCACTAGGTACCTGCCTCCAACACAGGTACCAGGTACCTAGTGTTTTTATTTACCTTTGTTTGTATTTGATGATGGTGATGTCCGGGCCAACTTGGTGGACCTCGATTAGTACACTGGCATGGGCGGAGCCAGGTGCGGAAGGGGTACATTCGACCCCCCTTCACTGGAAACTTACACTATATATACTAGGTCAAAATTATTTTTTATGTATATATAGTAAATGTTGAATCCCCTTGACTTCTTTGTGTTTACTTCTTTATATTTTGAATCCCTTACTGAAATTCCTGGCTTCGCCATTGTCCACTAGGTACCTGTTTCCCAACCATGTACCCAATATCCTTGTCCATTAAGACTTAGGCAAATGGGAATAAATCACCTAGTATTTTTTTGCCTCCGCTGAAATTTGAACCTGAGTCCTCATATTTTTATTGTTTATTTATGTTCAGGTGGTTTTAGGTATTCATGTGTTCTTTGTAAGTTGAATTATTAGTGGGAGTAAGGACTTGATAAAGAAAGTATGCAAAACGATAGCAATTCCAGTGCCCCAGGAACGCCTTCAGGACGGATACGTCGTCGTAGAGGATCAAATGAGGTGACTTCACTTTTCTTATATTGGTTCTTTTAATGATTTGTGCTATCTTTACTTTTATGTTTTCGCTATGAGTTTTTTGGCTATTTGTTTGAGAATGAACAAATACATTAATCAACAGATAGATAAGTAAATTAGAATTGAGATGCTTTAGTGTCACCATTTGGGATTGGAATTTTGTAAATGTTCGGAGTCCGGATATTTCTTGATAATCGAGAATTCCGCTGCTTTTTAGTTTTGAAACACGGTAGATAATGAGTTGCCCCTCTACACTTCTCCTCTTAAATACTAAATTTTCTTAAATGTTCTTCGCCCCTCTTCCGGAAATTACAGGTTCCTCCAGAAGTTGTCAAAGCAAATGGAAACCATTTGCTTGTTAACGATCGATCCAAGTACAAATCAATGCTGATCCGTGCATATTCATCTGTGTGGATGATCGGGGGCTTTGCGTTCATCATTTACATGGGCCATCTTTATATTTGGGCCATGGTAGTAGTTATCCAAATCTTTATGGCAAAAGAATTGTTCAATCTACTTAGAAGAGCACATGAAGACCGGCAGCTTCCTGGTTTCAGGCTATTGAATTGGTGAGTAAAATCAGTTTGATGTTAGCTTGCCTGCTTGCTTTTTCTCATCTTATATGTGCCATATCAAGTGTGCATGTTAGACTTATTTTAGGAGATCTGACAGTGGATAGGGTTCATGTCTTACCCAAGTTTTAATTAAAATTGTCATTTTCTTAAGATATTTGCTGAAACTATAGTATATAGTGTGGGTAACTGTGCAGAATCTTTTGGATCTTAATACATTTGCTTTTCATTTATTCAAACTATATGGCATAAGTTTGAACCATGGACGTATTTGATCCTCTGTTTTAAGTCATTTAGACTATATGATTTAGAACTGTTTAGAGGCATTAGCTACTATAAGGTGCAGCAGAATCCTGCCTCTATATCTGACAAATGCTATGAATGACAATTATCTGTGTCGAGCCCTTTGAAGTTCATTTTCTTTATATTAGAGCATGTGTTGTCCGGTTCTACTTTCTTGGTGGATATGTCAAATTAACTTTTGTTGAATGTGCATAAATTACAATATTGAAAATATAATTAAGTACATAAAAGTGTGCCATCTCTAATAATTTAAACTTTTAGATGGATTGATCACACATTTTAACATGGTATCAGAGCAGATAGAGGTCACCGGTTCAGTTCTCTCTGTCACCATTATTAAAAAGAACTTCCACATGTTTGTTCTTGAAAAAAATCAAGCATGCACGTGAGGGATGTGTTGAAGATATAATTAAGTAAATAAAAGTGCCATCTTTTAACAGTTTAAACTTCTAGATGGGTTGCTCACATACCTTAATATGGTGTAAGAGCAAACAGAGTCATGGGTTCAGTTTTCACTGCCACCATTATAAAAAATAACTTCCATGCATTTGAAAAAATCAAGACTGCTCGTGAGGGGATGCGTTGAAGATATTATTAAGTAAATAAAACTGTGCTCTCTCTAGCAACTTAAACTTTTAGATCAGTTGGTCACACACTTAAACATTCAACATACAATATTGGTGCAATGTGATTACTGACAAGTTCTTGTATAAAATATGATTACAAGAGGAAAATATTGGTGCTACGCGACTACAAGAGGAAAATGACATTGACTAACTAAATTATTGGAGTATGAAAATGTCGTTTGTTTGGTTTATACTCCCTTTGTCCATAATTAATTGCGCAACTTTGTTTTTGGTTGCAACATATTATCCATTTGATATACAGTTGAATATTTTAGCTGACTCTATCCTGAAGCTTGGCACTAATTATCATATTGGCATGATGTCAAGGTGTTGTCGACCATTCTTCTGACTTTGCTAGATTCCAACTTTGTTTCCAGGCACTTCTTCTTCACAGCAATGCTGTTCGTATATGGCCGCATGCTAAGCCAGAGGCTTGTCAACACAGTTACGTTAGACAAAGTCCTGTACAAGCTTGTCAGCAAATTTGTTAAGTATCACATGGTCACGTGTTATTTCTTCTATATCGCAGGTTTGTTCTATCTGTTTAAGCATGTCCTTTCGTGCAGTGTTTAAATGTCGAATGGATTTCACAGTTTAACAATACCCAAGACGTGAAATAACAAGTTCTTAAATCTTTAGTATACTGCTGTCCTGGGGTGCCATTTTTCATGCCTTGGGTTGTTATAATACATGCTCATCTTCTGCTGATTGTTGAGCAATTTTAAATGTCGAAAGGATTTCGCAGTTTAACAATACCCAAGACGTGAAATAACAAGTTCTTTAATCTTTAGTATACTGCTGTCCTGGGGTGCCATTTTTCATGCCTTGGGTTGTTATATTACATGCTCATCTTCTGCTGATTGTTGAGCAATTTTACTGAAGTGCTCCCTCTCCTTTGGAATCAGGTTTCATGTGGTTCATTCTAACACTGAAGAAGAAGATGTACAAGTATCAATTTAGCCAGTATGCATGGACACATATGATTCTAATTGTGGTGTTTACGCAATCCGCTTTCACTGTTGCCAATATTTTTGAGGGAATTTTCTGGTAAGACACCTTCAGTTTCGTAGATATTATTGTTTTTCTTCCTCTATCCACAGTAGGTAATGGTGGTTTGGGGTGAACTTAAATGGAGTGACATGAATAGTGAGGATTCATATAGCCAACCACAACTTGCTTGCAGTCGAAGTGTAGTTGCTGTATCCACCTCAAATAGAGAAAGAAATTGTTGTATTCACTGATAAATCAAGCTACCATAACTACCCTAGTCTACCGGCCCTTTCCTCTCTTGTACTTATTGGGGGATTTCTATCTGCTTTGTCTTGGAAACTAATCATTGTGTCCAAGCTTCAAGTATTATTCTCTTTCATGTTGGTGAATGTATCTAGTAGAAATGCTTGGAGGGTATCTTTTAGTTCTTGGGGAACATAATATTTTTTGCCTGACCCATTTTGAATTGGCAAGTTTTACGTTGTTTGCCAACCTACCACAACCCTCCTCCTCTATTCGATCTTGGAACCGGCAATGTGAGCCATCTTACACAGGCGGAGTATGGTGAGTAAAGGTGTTAAAAAGAGATGGGGTAGATCTAAAATCACATGGAAAGAAGTTGTCTCGAAAAAACTGTAAATTCTTGAAATCAATGCAGACTTGGCTAAAGATAGAGCGCAATGGAAGAAAAGATCCGCATAAACCGGTATTTACTAGTTGGGAATAAGTTTTAATCTTGTTAGAGAACTTCTAATATTATTGTTATTGTTAGTACTATTATTTATGCATATTTAACTTAAATTTTATTTGGTATGATGGTGACATGAATTGAGCTTAAATGGAGGATTAATATAGCCGATCCAAACTTTTTTGGGATTGAGTAGTATTTTTTTGTTGTTATTGCTTTACCTATTGTCCCATGTTTGTATTACTCTCCTCCTTTTTGTTTTATTTATCTTCTTTTTCTTTCTCCTTTTTTGTTAAATTGAACATGAAACAAATTCAGCATGGATGTAGAACTTCAAATAGAGATTCATTGTAATGCAGGTTCCTGCTTCCAGCTTCTCTCATCGTGATCAATGATATAGCTGCTTATTTTTTCGGATTCTTCTTCGGACGAACTCCTTTGATCAAATTGTCGCCTAAGAAAACTTGGGAAGGCTTCATTGGAGCATCTGTTACAACCATTATCTCTGCCTTTCTGGTAACTGTTATTTGGTGCAAAAGCAAATTCTCATTAAAGTGTAGTGCACATTGGTCTTTCCTTCAGTTTGGAATGTTTGCATGATGGGGCTATTTTCTTTATCCTATTCTTATGTGGTTATGCCACCTTCTCATGTCAACATCAACAACAACAACAACAACAACAACCCAGTAAAATCCCACTAATGGTGTCTGGGAAGGGTAGTGTGTACGCAGACCTTACCCCTACCCCGAAGGAGTAGAGAGACTGTTTCCGAAAGACCCTCGGCTCAAAATAAATAAATAAATAAAAATAAAAATAAAAAAAGATAAAATGACAAAAAGGAAACATTATTAGTATCACAACAACAATCATAGGATAAATAGGAACACCATGAAATCTAGAAGAAAGATGCAAAGCAAAGGGAGACAATATTAGTAAATATTAGTATCACCACAACAATCATAAGAAAAATAGGAACACCATGAAATCTAGAAGAAAGATGCAAAGCAAAAGCGATAGCTAGTCAATGGGACATGCACTGAAAAGCGAAATAGTAAGCCACAACATTGCCAATAGCTATCTTAGACAAAAACCCTACATGGCTAGTCCCACAATGGTATGAAGTAAGGCACGACTCAACTACCTCCTAACCTACAACCCTAATACTCGACCTCCACATCTTCCTATCAAATGTCATTTCCTCGGAAATCTGGAGCCTCGCCATATCCTGCCTGATCACCTCTCCCCAATACTTTTTAGGTCGCCCTCTACCTCTTCTCGTGCCATCCACAACCAGTTGCTCACACTTCCGTACCGGAGCATCTGGGCTTCTCAGACTCGTTAAAATTCTCATGCTTAAATTGTGTTGCTTTTGTGTATGTTTATAGCAATACACTGAATGATTTTTCTTCTGAACAGTGTTTGAGAAGGGTATATATGGTTTTCTTTTTGTAGATTTTCTAATCATTGTTTGTTGTTTTCTCAGCTTGCGAATATGTTTGGTCGTTTCCAGTGGCTGACATGCCCTAGAAAGGTAATATTTTTGGGTAAAGTTTCTCCCAATTGGCTTGGGAGACTAGCTGCACAGTTTCTAAAAGCGTAACTTCCATATTTTGTGATGCAGGACCTATCGACTGGTTGGCTTGATTGTGATCCTGGCCCACTGTTTAAACCAGAATATTTTACTTTACCAGAATGGTTTCCTGCATGGGTAACTTTTATGTCAGCCCTGGAAACTTAAAGTTGCATTTATGTGTGCTCTTGCCAATACTATTACAGACCTGTTCTATCGCAGAAGCTTTTCTTTTAATCATCTCGAGCGTGCGTTTGCTTTGCTCATCTCTGTCACTCTTTAGGAGGCATCCACCTTTTTTCCCTTTTCCTCATGAGTTTGTTCTCGAAACTAGATATGAATCTGCAATAAGATGTGTTTGTGATTATGTGTGTGCGCGCACGTACACATTACACATATATATACTATGCATTATTTTGAATTGCTGTTAATTGCTTTAGCGATGAGTTCCATTGTTCTAGAAGGTGTTTTTGCTTTAACTAATTTATGAATCTACTTTGACTAATGTTCCAAAATCAATATTTCTATATCTGATAAGCAATAAATATTTTAGGATATTCTTTAAAAAAATTTAAAATATTTAATTGAGAGTAGATCAGAATTCAAATCCCAATAGAGACAAAATGTTATGTTTTTCCAATTTGCCTAAACTTTGGTTGGCAGAGTTACGGGGTACTTGTGTTGGTGGGAAGATAGCAGGAGAGCTGTCAAAATGGGCTAGCCCAGCCCTCATAGGCTATGGAATTTGATGGGCTAGGAAGGGCCGGCCCCACTTTCAAAAGGGCCTTAAAATAGCCAGCCTAACCCAGCCCTAAGCGGGCTGCAGGCTAGGATGGGCCAACCTTTCATTTATTTCAATTCTTTTTTTTTTGGGTAAGGATTTTTTAAAATCAAAATTCAAACCTAAAATTCTATGAATTTGTTAACATTTCTAACATATGATGATGTGCAAGTAAGTAAAAATTGCAAAAGCATAAATTCTTACAAGACAACCATGAAACAACTATGTTTGCTTAACTCAATTGTGTGTTCTGGAGTTCTGTTGGTTTTAGCAATGGTTGATATGGTTTTAGGAGAATTGTTTTTGGGCTTTTCTTAGATTGCTTTTGCTTTGTTTAAAAGAAAACTGTTTTACAACCCAACAAATGGGGTAGGCATAATAACTTTATGAATGATTTGAAAGTATTCACGAGATATTAATGCGATTAATATAATTTTGATACTTCTAATACTCTATTTGAGATTATCAAGTGATTTGTACTGAATTAGAAATGTTAGATTTTTTCAGTCAATAGCATAATAAACTGAAGTTATCTTTGATTCTTATTTCTGCAGTTTCTTTCGAGAGAGATCGCTGTTTTGCCTGTACAATGGCATGCTTTATTGCTTGGATTGTTTGCATCTATTATAGCTCCTTTTGGAGGCTTTTTTGCTAGTGGCTTTAAGAGAGCCTTCAAGATCAAGGTACGATATTCACTATTGTTGTCTTAATTTCTAGATGCCTTACTAGGTCCTTTACTGTTGCCAATGAATAATATAATATTTATCTTTCTATTCGCTGTAGGATTTTGGTGATAGTATACCTGGACATGGCGGTATGACAGATAGAATGGACTGTCAGGTGAGCTACCATTAAATATGGGTTCTGAACTATTGTATGGAAAGGTATTATTGACATTAAAGGATCCTTTTTGGCAGATTGACATGTCTGGGCTATAAAATTGTCCTCCACTATTCTCTTGCCCTGACTTCATGAAATAATGTACAATATAAGTTAATTCAAGAAAAATTTAGTCCTGTCCAAGAAAAAGGGTCGCGAATCTTGGAAACATGCAATTCTAGTTTGATGGATCCATAGATGGAGAGTTGCTTGGCTTCCATTTCAATCATCTTCCTGAACTGTTAAATTCGAAAATTTGACTTTTATTTAAAATACTTGATAAATTTTCAATTCTTGCAGTAATATTTTTTCCTCATTTCCACTTGTCCCCTATACTAGGAATTAGGATAGTCTGTAAAAGAATCTACCAAATTATTACTTGGTGATTTAATATGCTGACTGATATAAATATTGCAAAATCCAGTGTCAAGCCTTTTCATTATGATGCTGAACCTTTTTTAGGAGAGGAAGGCATCTTTTACATTTTTGTCTTTATGTGGAAGCTGGTGTGGACACATTATGTGTTGAACAGAAGCAAAACCTCAGTATGGTTGGCATAATACCCCTTAAGCAATAAAACATGTTGACGTGGGGAGGAATGCATTTACTAGTTATATCATCCGTAATTGCTTGTATCCCAAGCTCTCTCGTGTTCATTGATCTTGAAACCAAATAAATATTCATTTCTCATTAGGTCTATTTATCAATAGAAAGACCTGGATAACGTAATGGATCTATAAAGAACCGACACTTGAAGGGTGTAAGTGTGTAACCAATGGAAGGTGCTTACCCGGTTCCCGACAAAATAATAATTTAGCAGGTTCAGCCTAAGAGATGATGCATACTGATTTCGACCTCTTACATTGTTACTAGATTTATTATTTTCAGTATTCTGTCTTGTGCTTCACCGTTCCCTCTTGCATAACGTCCCTCCCTCAGCAGTTTTGCTTTGTAGTTCTAATCTGAATTGCTGAGATAGTGAATCTCTTTTCGTAACGAGTTATTTGTGCAGATGGTGATGGCTGTGTTTGCATATATCTATCATCAGTCCTTTGTTGTGCCACAGAACTTGTCAATTGAGATGATCTTGGATCAGGTAAGTTTCTCAAGTTCACATACCAACAATATCTCGATGAAATATAAATCTTAGTGCTAAATGTTCTTTTATGCAATGATGTAGATAATACTGAACCTCACATTCGAGGAGCAGCTAGCTGTGTACGCTAAACTCGGGCAGATTATCCAGGAGAGGACGTTTGGAGAATCTTGAGTATTTCAGATAATCAATGTACGAGTGATGTAGCCTTTAGATAAGAATATCTTGTATATCTTCTCTCCTTTTGTTTTTCCCTTAGAACTTAGCGTTCCCACTGGCCTTAACTTTTCGCAAGCTGTACAGTGCTTGTTTCTCTTCTTTTCTCATTTAGTTGTTCCGATAGTTCAGTGAATCTATCTTCCCCAAATAATAGGCACGATGAAGCATCATTTGTGAAAATTCCTGCGCCGATCAGGAAAGCGAGACGATCCAAACCTAATTGATCTTGTTTCTGTGAGGATTGACAAGGCTAAACCTGCTGGTTGAAGAGAGCATGGATCATCCGAAAGGGGAAGTTTCATTTCAAGTCATCTACGATGACGTTTTAAAGTTTGCTTTAACAGAAGGAAATGCAATGCATGTTTGAGTGTTGAGTTTGAATTGATGGTAAAATTTCCCTGGATTACTCACAGGAGTTTGGTGCAATTGGCAGTTTTTGCGTAGTGTCATTGTTTATCAAAAAGTTCCACAATTTTCAAGGTTTTTCTTTCGGACTTAGTTCGATACGTTGGCATTGTGTTTACTGATATAATCTTTGCATACTTGGTGCAATGTTTAGTTAGTATCCGTGTATTATTTTATACAAGATTGAATGAGAGAATAATGTGAATTAGAAAAATGTGGACACGAAAAGCATCTAAAGATGAAAGTATCTTTGAATAGGCAATCCCAACAAAAATCCATGTATTATTATTTATTGGGTGAAAATCTATGTATTATTGCTCAATATATGACAATCACTATACATATTATGCAGACAATCTCTATGTTATTATTCATGCGATGTAAAGAAATAAGTACTATTTCTTGGATTTTTCTTAGAAGGTATAAACGAGCAATAAATGATCAAAGATGTCACAATTCAAACACGAGTGCCACTCATTTGAATTTTGGTGGCCTTGCGGCCACTAGCGTCTAGATTTTTACGTATATATTTATACACTGTGAAGTTATAGGTTTAGATGAGACTAAAAGTCACGGGTTTAGATGAGCCAGTAGGCTACATCCGCACCTGACTTGGAGTTTTATGATTTAACTTGGTTTTTTCAAAATCACTTAAATGCTAACAAAAATTAAGGAGATATTGGAACACTAAAACAAATTGCCCTTTCTCTAAGATTTATCACTACTTACACTGTAGTGATAAATGCAAAGCAACTATTTCCTCTATTTCTTTTCGAAAAACACGATATAAAAAAATTGCCGAAATCATAACTGAATCAACATTATTTATCTTTTTCCAAAAAAAAAAAAAAAAACTTAATTAACACGTTAACACACCATATTCAAGGGAGATGTCATGGTGTATGTTATTCCCCGATGACATAGTTCTGATTGATGAGTCGAGAACCAATGTTAACGAGAGATTGGAGGTATGGAGACATGCTCTTGAGTTTAAGGGTTTCAAGCTGAGTAGGACGAAGACGGAATACCTAGAGTGTAAGTTCAACAATGAGCCGAGGGAAGTGGGCGCGAAAGTGAGGCTTGAATCACATGTCATCCCAAGTAGTGACAATTTCAAGTACCTTGGGTCGGTTATCCAGAGGGGAGGTGAGATTGACGAGGATGTCACACACCGTATTGGGGTGGGGTGGATGAAGTGGAGGTCCGCATCTGGGGTCCTGTGTGACAAGAGAGTGCCACCGATACTCAAAAGTAAGTTTTACAAAGTGGTGGTTAGACCGGCCATGATGTAGTGGGCTGAGTGTTGGTCTGTTAAGAACTCACATATCCAGAAGATGAAAGTAACATAAATGAGATGTTGAAATGGATGTGCAGGCACACTAGGACAGGTAAGATTAGGAATGAAGATATTCGGGAGAAGGTGGGCGTGGCTCCCATTGATGACAAGATGCGGGAAGCGAGGCTCAGATGGTTCGGACACGTACAAAGGAGAAGCCCAGATACTCCGGTAAGGAGGTGTAAGCGGACTGGCTTTGGAGGGAACGAAAAAAAGGTAGAGGATTGCCTAAGAAGTATTGGGGAGAGGTGATCAGGCAGGACATGGCGAGACTTCAGATTTTCAAGGACATGACCCTTGATAAGAAGTTGTGGAGGTCGAGTATTAGGGTTGTAAGTTAGGAGGTAGTTGAGTCTTTCCTTACTTCATACCTTTGCGAGGCTAGACTAATAGGGTTTTTGTCGGAGTCAATTAGTAAAAATGTTGCGTCTTACTACTCTTTCATTTTCCATAGTGCCGGATCTATGTACTGTCTATCGCTTTTGCTTTGCATCTACTTTCTCACTTTCATGATGTTATTTTTCCTATGGTTTCTATTGGTGGTACTGATATTGTCTCTTTTCGTTTTCTTGAACCGATGGTCTTTCGGAAACAAACTCTCTACTCACTCGGGGTAGGGGTAAGATCTACATACACACTAAACCTCACCGGACCCCAGTAGTGGGATTTTACTAGATCTTTGTTGTAAAGCTTTTGGCTGTGATTAACACAAGTACAATTGTGAAGCTTTCATATACTACAAGAATATGACAGAGTAAGTCCTGCAGTAGATCTCAAGCTTGTTTATCCAATAACAGTGAAGAAATGTCATGATATTGGAAAATATTATGGCCATTAACAGCTTGGATATGCTGTATGGTTCCTTTCAGATGGGCCATCAAATGTATCCGCATTGTGTTCTAGACATGGGCAAAAGCTTTTTTTTGCTCGCCATCGCATCTGCCTTCACTCGATAGACCTCATGATCCAACAAGCCCTTTGAAACGAGCGTAAGAGATTATAAATATGAAAAGCACGGCAGAGATGATAGCACTAATGATTACCACCTGCACAGAAGCATTAAACCATCCATCAACCAAATAGCGTCTGTTTTTCAACCAGGTATAGTACTCAGACAATCATACTGACGCCACAAAGTTTCAAACTTACCCATTTAAACATGTAACCATGACCATTATTCCAAGAATATGGGATGTTCATCCCAAAAATCGCAGCAATCAAAGAGTAGATAGACATACACACAGTTCCGGAACTGAGAAAAAGTTCTAACTGCAGCCAACATGACAAAAGCACAAATGAGCATAGAGACAACTCTAATCGTGAGATTCAACGAGATTGAAAAGAGATAAAATGAAAGATAGGTAGGGGATTTAGATATTTCCAAAGGAGAGCACCTGGATGAGCTGATTTCGATGATTGTCCAGCTGAAATAAGAAGCATAAGTTTTACATCATTATGTATTCAGATGAATCACATCAAACTGAAAATTATCTTGGCATTTTAACTACCTGAATATTTATGTAATCTTCTGTGTTATCAATATATTCCCGTAGCTGCAAATTAAAATAGACAAATGTTAGCTGGAAAATGAAGATAAAGAACACTCAACATGTCACTCAAAACTGAAAATTTCCAAAGAACAAAATCTAAAAGATCACGGCATTTCCACCCATCTAGTGGACATGACAGAAAGTCCATTATTTGGAACAAATGCTAAGAAGTACAGGAAACTGAAGGGAGAGGCATAGTATTGAATGAAGGGATTCAATGAAAGCAACAAACACTAGTCCACATAGAGATCCCATTACCCAGACGATGGAAGGTCTCCTCTCTATTCACAAGAATCACAACCCTCTCACAATTACTTCATTTTTCAACATTTGCTTAAGTCAGAATAATTTGACCTGATTTGTTGTGTATCTTAAGACTCTTTGTATCTTAAGACTCACGAAAGAAAAGGTAAAAGAAAGCAATGGCAATTCAGGGTTCATAAAGAAGGAATATCTATATCTAAACATAAGGAGGCTTAATGGCTCCCTCCGACAATCTGCACTATTCAGTCGTTAACAATGGAACTTCAGAGGCAAGCATACTACTACCACTAAAGACTCTAATAGCCATCTGAAGTAATGACGTATCTCTACTATATAGCACATTGACCAAATTTATAGCACATTGACCAAATTTAAAGAAGATTGTCAAACATAAAATCCACAAAAACACACAAGGGACTAAAGGTTCTAAAAGGCTTTGCCAGCTTAATATATCCAACTCCACAAGAGGGCAAAACTTGCATACCGTAGTTAGTTTATTAAATGTGCTATCAATTTGCCCGAAGTAAGCCTGCAAGAAAGAAAAACACTTCCTTGTAAGTAGGGCTCAAAATGCTTTCTTTTTTCAACTTTTCCTTCTCCTAGGTTATAACAAATGATGCCAAAATGATGCCATTAGAAGAAGTTTACCTCCAATAACATTTCAAGCTCTTCGACATCATTCTCATCCCCGCGAAATGTTGCAATACTAGCTCTACTAGCCCTGGATATCTTTGAGCCAATGGTAGGTGAAGCAAAAAACCAACTGGCTGCACCTGATCCACTTACAGGTGATGCACCGGCCAATTTTCTTGACAAATAAAGGTCAGCCATATCATCATCATCATCCAGTAGTTGCTCAAGCTCATCTCTCACCTGCAATTACACAAAGAAGCAACCATAATGAGTTGATGACAGTTCAGTGCACAGCGGACCAAAGGATTGCAAGGGCAGGTGGGAGCGTTGATACTACATTGCTCATCTATTCTGCCGGTTGTTTAGACATATACATAGTCTGTCTAAACAACTGTATAATCAACTTGTGTTTTTTAAACTATGTGATTTCCTTTTCTTTTAAAGGTTGTTTAAACAACCACGGATTGTTTATCATAAACAACCTGCTATTTTTAAACAATCATGTGGTTTCTTTTTTGAGTTGTTTATGAAACGCTTGAGGATTTCCTATTTCTTTTTGGGTGGAATTTTGGGTTTTATATTTAGGGGCCTTTGTATAAATAAACGAACTTTTAGAAATTTTAGTTTTCCTTGAAATCAATGCAGACTTAGCTAAAGATAGGGCACAATGGAAGAGAAAAATCAATATAGGTGATACCTACTAGTTGTGAATAGGTTCTAGACTTGGTGGAGAACTTCTATTATTATTATTATTTTTTTTGCTATTATTATTATTATTTATATATTTATCTTTTTTACTTACTTTTATTTTATTTTGGTAATGATGATGATGAGTCGAGCTAAATGAAAGAAATGAGGATTCATATCGCCTGACCCCAACTTGTTTGGGACTGAGGCACAATTGTTATTGTTATTATTGTTTTTAGTTTTAAATGAGATCAAACCTCATTAACCACTAATCCAAAAAAAGTTCTTTTTACCTAAAGTTTAAATCTTAAGTCCATTTACCTTTAAAAGAGGACTCAATAGACCCTTTAAATTGAAGGACTCACGCACTCTAACAGGTCTTCAATAGTAAAAAGAATATGATAAAGATATGTACATTAGATTCAACAGAGAACTATAATATTGACGAGACAAAACACTTTGGAGTATGCAAGGAGCGTAATAATCCAACTGCAATAAAATCATTCCATTACAGATATTATTGTTAATAAGAGTAGAAATCAAGGGCACGCGTAAGTTGAAGCTATTCACATAGTATATCAAAATGGAGTAGAGCCCCAAGGCTTTGGTTCGGGCAAAAAATAGTACAGCATGAGAAGTGTTGTCAGCGCATTTCACGAGTTTAAAAAACTTAGTGGTAACACCACGTCTGGCATTTCAGTGGAGAAGAGCGACGAATCCCATTATCCACCAAGTTTTGAGGATAAAACAGCAGATTTCTTGGTCATCAAAACAATATATCAAAATGGAGAAAAAGGAAGAATGTTTCATATAATGGGTCACGATTCTAATATCTACATGTTAATCATGTATGAGCATTGAACTTCTTATTGGCTTATTGCTAAATTTAAGATGATTACCAAGTTATTATTTTCCCCCTTTTCCTGGTGCGGAGGTGGCAGCTTCTAGACAACGATCTATCTCCAAGAAATTTGGATATCCTAGCCGCATATATTTATATGGAAAAAAAGGCTGGATTCAGTGGTCATGAAAAGACATTTTTAATGAAATAAAGCTATATTATAAAATGTCTCTCTTAACAAAATATCCTCAAAAATCCAAAGACAAAAAAGTTCAAAGGATTTAAATATTGTTCAGCCAATTAAAACACACTAACAAAAATGATAACGTAAACAAGAAAGTTAACGCCAATGTCACTTAAATAATAGGTAAGACATAACCTTTTGTACGCGAGCAGTCAACCGTGTCATTTGACTCTTTAATTTCCGCACTCTATCCAGATTACGGCTACTAATCTGCATTAAACATTATTTGGGAAAAATTACCCCATGAAAGACAGATAAAACTCTAGCAATTAACCTTCTAAAGATTGCAGACGCAGAGACATCAACATATATGTGCATGCAGGAGATTAAGGGTGAGGATCAAGAAAAGGGAACCACGTAACAAAAAGAATCTCAAGATTCTTAACATGAAAAGAAACATTTCAAACTTTCAAATGCAGTACAAAACCAAACTTGTTGATGTTAGTAGCTGGCGTCTAAGCTATCCCATGGATCCAAACAAAACTTTACAAGGACAAACCGCAGGAAACGGACACAATGTCCAAGATGCCAAAAAACACCAAAAGGCACTGAATTTAGATATACCAAAAACTAAGAAAACAATATATATTCTTTTTTTTTTGAGATGGTAACATGAAAACAATATATATTCTACTTTTTTTATAAGTAGAAATTATATGTATTCGTCCGATGGAACCTTCCATAGAAATACACAGAGGTGAGTAAAGAGGGGGGGGGGAGTAAAATAAAAGAAGACGCATACTAGTCCGTGATGAGGTAGTATGGCCTGCATCCTATATTATCCTTTAAGAAGTAAATATGACCATGTTTTACTCCAAAAACTATCAAAAGTTTTCTGTGATATAACATGCATATGAAGGATACTCATTCTATAATTAACACTAGCGGAAAGAAGAAGTAATGAAAATTTTCTTTGGGCATAGTTCAATCGTTCCTCATTTCAGAAGATGTACAAGAGAGTCCAAAGAATATTTCATATGGCAAGGAATTTACAAAAACAAAAATAACTACAATTGCTACTGTATAAAAAGGAATTACCTTTATATTATTTACTGTTAATAATAAAGTGTTATCTGGGGTAGAGACAGTCCAACACTTTATGGTGTCTCGTTTTCTTTACCTTATAATTCCTAGTTGAATTTTATGGTGTCTTGTTTTCTTTAGAAGATAACAATGGCCAAAATAAAAAAGATAGGGTAACAAAAAGAAAAAAAGAAAAAGAAAAAGCAGACCAAGAAATAGGATCTTGGTTCACATAGACAACTAAAAAACTTGAAAGTTGAAATAGAAAGTTTCCAAGCATACACATGCACAAATAGACATGTAAATTATCTTTTCGTTAATGTGTATACGGTGAAAAGTTAGGGATTGTGAGTCATCAATAAAAATATAACTGGAAATTTAGGATAAACGAGGAAAAAAAGAAAAGATAAGAATATTTACTAAAGGATTTTCCCTCTAGGGATGGAAGACCTATGTCCTTTAGCATACTGTAGCGCAAATGTAGCAATGTAAACACTAAACAGATTAATATTTCATGCACAGACCTTTGATGTTAGCATGTCTAAAGCAGGGTAAACAGCAGTTTCCAATTCTAATGTGCGAGCAGCAAGGTAACTACAGATGGCTTCCAAAGCAACCTCTAGAGCTCGGAATTCAAATGGAGACTCTGCATTGTGTTTGGCACAAGATAAAGAGTCAGCATACTCACCAAAAGAACGTGAATAATATACAAAGAAATGAGAAGCATGAGCTCGAGAATCAAATATGAGAAATTCACAAGTACAGAAAATTGAGAATGATAAGACGAAAACCATCTTCTTCAGTTGTTTCAATATCATGCTGAACATTCGTATCTTTTTCCTCTCTCTGATCTTCACGATTTGCATTCATTGGTTTCAGCCGCCTTCTAAGTTCCTCAACAACAGGAGTAACATTTTCGTCCAATGGATCTCGAAGAATAACCTGTCCACTAGAACATTTAGAAATAGTCTTGTATGTGGGGCTGATTCAATAAAAGAAAGTTACTCATTGTTTACAAGTTGATGTGAATATCCACAATAACCAGATCTAACTGCCCAGATGGAATTTCAATGACCCAGCAATAGTAAAGATGTATGTAATTTTTATACAACAACAATAAAAACATACCCAGTGCGGTCCCGTCCCACTACTGAAGTGGGGAAAGATGTATCTATTTTTTATGAAGATAGTAAAGATGTATGCATGTGCCTCGCCCTTTTTATAAGAGTATGCATTCTCCTCACCAGAGAGTGGGAGGGGTCTCAGACCATTTTCCGTTCAAGATGGAGTTGCAACAGGGGTCGGCACTTAGCCCTTTTTTATTTGCCCTGACGATGGACGTACTCACTCGCCACATCCAAGAGGAGGTGCCGTGGTGCATGTTATTTGCAGACGGCATTCTTTTGATTGACGAGACGCGAGACGGTGTTAACGCGAGGTTAGAGGTGTGGAGACAGACCCTAAAGTCTAAAGGTTTCAAGATGAGCAGAACCAAGACAAAATACTTGAAGTGTAAGTTTAGAGGTGCTACTCAGGGAGCGGAAGGGGAGGTGAGGCTGGATTCACAAGTCATCCCTAGGAGAGAAAGTTTTAAGTACCTTGGGTCTATTATACAGGGGGATGGGGAGATTGATGAAGATTTCACACATCGGATTGGGGCGGGATGGATGAAATGGAGACTTGTTTCCGATGTTTTGTGTGACAAGAAGGTACCACCAAAACTTAAAGGTATATTTTATAGAATGGCGGTCAGACCAGCTATGTTGTATGGGGCTAAGTGTTGGCCAGTCAAGAGCTCTCACGTCCAGAAGATGAAGGTAGCAGGGATGAGGATGCTGAGATGGATGTGCGGGCACACCAGGTTAGATAAGGTTAGGAATGAAGTTATTCGGGACAAGGTGGGTGTGACCCCTATTAAGGAAAAGATACGGGAAGCACGACTTAGATGGTTTGGACATGTGAGGAGGAGAAGCATAGACGCCCCGGTAAGGAGGTGTGAGAGGTTGACATTGGAGAGCCTTAGGATAGGTAGAGGTAGGCCGAAGAAGAGTTGGGGTGACGTGATTAGGCATGACATGACGCAGCTACAGCTGACCGAGGACATGACCCTTGATAGGAAGATGTGGAGGTCGAGGATTAGGATAATAGGTTAGGTAGTCTATATTATTCATACCGGTAGTGTTAGTGTTAGTACGTACGCATTTGGTTGGTATTAGGTTTCTTTGAATACCTGTTGTTTTTTTCCATTTCGATCATCTTACTATCTTGTTATGTAAGCTGCTTTTACATGGTTTTTCGGTGTTGTACCGTCTTGTTTTCTTGTTATTATTGTGGAACCTATGCTTTCCTGAGCCGAGGGTCTATTGAAAACAACCTCTCTACCTCTACAAGGTAGGGAGGGGTAAGGTCTGCGTACACACTACCCTCCCCATACCCCACTATGTGGGATTATACTGGGTATGTTGTTGTCCTCACCAAAAAATAAGAAAATTAGGAGCCAAGGTCAAATCAGAATGGTAGGACTGAATCTGACTCATTTTGTCTAATTACAGAGATTAATTTTGTTTATCCCAAATAGATTTCACTCATGTGGCTAAGAATTAAAGGCCAGTGTACTCATTCATGTTGAGTTGAATTCAGAAAAATATAGTATAAGCAGGAATTCTAGTCCTACTTGGGATCAAGGTTAATCTAGATTATGATGGAAAAAAAAAACCCAGTTCTTGTCTTCCCTGGATTGACCAAGACCTGAATTAAGACTAATATAGAATCACTCAGTTCAAAGTATGTTTAGATCCGAAAGTAGCAACTAGGGTTCTAAAGTTGACTGAAGTTGCTTCCAGTTCCACCAAATATAGATTAGGGAGCTAGCCTAATCAATATGTAAGTATCATAAAAAGTGTTCAGAAGCAAGGCAAAAAATGATCTTGGTCTTCCAATATATCCTTGAAGAACCTAAAGGATTTAACTTTAAAACCTAATAATCCATTAGAATCAACCTTCAATATTTCAAAGCAGACTTTTTGTTGAATATCTACCTCTCTAATTAAATGTTGGAAAGTCTACTTTACGGTCTTGAAAAGGAAAGCTAAGCTGTCATACTTTTTCAGGGTTTAGTGGAACATGAGATAAAAATCATTTTTCTAGGAATAACTCTATTGGTATTCCTCTATGGTGGACTGGACCAGCATGTATATGACCAAATTCTGGAAATGAAAAAAGAGGACATTTGGAAAGAAAAAACAGAAATGGATGATATAGTTTTGAGCTCAAATGAACATTTTAATCAATTTCAGACTTTGACCAAGATTTTTCAAGTAGGGATTATTTTAGTCGCAGCACAAAATCCCAACTGCTTATCTGAGTTTTGGAAAGCATAGATTGTCCCAAACCTATGTAAACAAGGATGGTTGCAGCAACATGCTGGCCAGTACAAAAATAATAGTCTACTTATGATGAATTACCTGAACTTCCTATGTATGAGCTTCCTAACACATAGCCCATCCTAAAATCCATATAAAGGATGAGGTTTGTTGTGGCTTAATGAATCGAATTGTGATGAATTTCATGAATTCTGAATTAACTGAAATATCGGCATCCAGGTTTAGTGTTAAATGAGCAACAGGTTCCATAACATTGTGGGGCCTGGAAGGACAAAGTATAAGCAAGGGTTCCCACACCATGAATGGCTGTGGGTGAATAAGTCCCACAATATAGACACCTGGGTGTGATGCTACATAAAAGGGCTCCCACATCTTATTGGACATATGAGATAATGAACTACCACAAGAGTCATATTCAAGTAGATAGTTCAGCATAGGCGCATTGATAGGAAAGTAACCACAATTAGTGGATGCCTAAAATAGGAGGAGAGACTAAGTTGACAAGGACAACTTTACAATCTTCTTACCGCAATGATATACAACACTTCCGTTACACTCGTAGAATTAGGTCTAATAAAGTAAACATGCCATAAAAATATGAGGGTTAGAGAGCATGTGGTCTAGATGGTATAAAAAATATCGATAGTATCCAATAGAGATTTACAAGTTAAGACCAGTCAAGGTGATATTCTCAATGAAAGATTTCAGCATGTCATTCACGAAGACCTAAACACATTCAGAAGCTAATCCTGCAACAACTTATACAAAATGCTTGTAAAAGCATCCTGCTATCCTTTTTTCCTAAATAGAATACAGTTACATGTCCTTGTATTATTTATTAAAAGTACATGTCCTAGTATTATTGAACGGGATCCAAGAGGAAAACGGAAAAGGTAGCATTTTCTTTTACTTCATACAGAAATAAAAGTGAGCCTATCCATCTGGACGATAAAAGATGATACACAAATTGTCGTTATCCAGTCTTTGTCCCCTTGTGATGTCCCAACTCCTAACTTGAAATGATGAAAGTCAAACATAAGATTTTGCAACACACAACAAATGCTATCGTCTCAGTAATGAGAAACTGCTAGCACAACTATCATTCAGCAAATTGACGGTATACTAGAATAGTTAAACCTCAAGTGAATTGGCAAGATCAGTGACTGCATCCTCACTTCGAAAACAAACAAAATGTAGTTCCATAGACTCCATAAATACAATTATTAGAAATTTAACTAACTTTATAAAAGAGAAGTGCAGAAAACAAGAAGCTTTACCAAAAAGAACATAAATTACCTCTTCAGATGTAATAATAGCCTTGATATGCTGCCCTTAATCACAATAGAATAAAAGATGCAACGATCAGTAAACAAGATACTTGAAAAGGAAAAATGAAAGTCAAAGTTAAAATGTCAACCAACAAGCAAACTGGGAAAAAGCAGCTATAAATCGGCTTCCATCTTTTATTACAAAGGAGAAGTTAATTTACTACAATTACTTATGGAAACAAAAAGGAAACAAATTTCAAAAACTTTAGCATATTATCTCCTAATACAGAGTACACATTCCAACAACTACGTCTCAGTGACAAAACTGAGAACGGCTTTATAATTCTCAATATTCATTTTGCTGCATTTCAACCCGTTTCATTCAAACAACAACTAAGCCTCAGTCTCAAACAAGTTCAGGTCAGCTAATCACTGCCCACATTAATCAATTTAAATCAACGCATGCCAATATAATGCAAATACAAATAAAAAGTGTTAGACGCTCTGTATATTTTCTAAATGTATAAATCTCCGAAAGGTAAAAATACTCAATAATTAGAGATAAGTTCAAATCCAAGCAGAGGCAAAAAAAATACTAGATGATTTCATTCCATTTGTCTAAACCTTGGTAGGTAGAGTTACCCAATACCTATGCGGGTGTAAGGTAGCAGCTACTCAATGGAATATGACCCGAACACCACAGTCATAAAGAAAATACTCAATAATTCGAGATAAGTTAACATCCCATCGGAAGCAAAACATACTGTAGGATATTTCTTCTCATCTGCCTAAGTCTTGGTAGGCATACTTTCTCGCTATCTGTGCTGCTGGTAGGAGGCAACAGGCATCCTTAGTTTTGACAGGTGAATTCCGACATAAAATTTTAGAAAAAATTAAATAAAATTTACATGTTTGTAAACTACATAAAAAGTTTTATAAGTCACAATAATTAACAATTAAAACTATTTTGCCACATAAATTGGGATGGAGGGAGTATTAGGCAAATAATTCCAGATTACCAATAAGAAAAAAAAAAACAAATCACCTCCAAATTGAGAACAATAGCTCTTTCACGTCCTAGAATAGTGGAAGGGTAAGATAGTAGCGGATCGAGAATGCGAAGATCGCGAGCGTGAATTTGCACGCGATGCATGATCGCATACTTATCAACATCTAAAACAGTCTCCAAACCGGAAGCATCCATCAGAAGCCAACTCCGTGACCCGGTACCTTTCTTCTTCAACCCGACTACTTGACCCGGATCCATCACCGGCACCACTTCTCGACCCATCACCATTAACCATTACCTAAAAAACCTCAATTTCAATACTCTATAAATTTACTTAACATATGCATATGCCAATTTTTTATTTTTTATTTTTGTAATTTGTATGTGTATGATATGAATGTGTATTAAATACTTTGTTCTGTTGTTTTTTCTTTACAAACCCTAATTGAATGAACTGATTAGGGTTTTTTAGAGTATGAGGAAAATCTATAAGGATCACATCGCTATATATGCAGAGAGAGAAAGAGGAGAATCTGTATTTTGATGAATGAGGAAAACTGAGAAGAAGCTTTATTTTTGCTGTTCTATTGTTTACCTCTTTTTGTAAAAAAGCAAATTCCTTTTTGTTAGTATTTGAATTTCGTTTTCGGGCCAGAAAATGGCAAAACTTGTCCCTATTGTTTTGGTAGATTTAATATAGCTACCTAAATATAGTCTTGAGCGATTTTACTCCATTATGTTTATCAAAAGTTAACGTTTTGATCTCCATTAAATATTTTATAAATTCCAGTAATTAGATCTATAGCTTATTTGGTCAAGTTTCTTTTTGGCCAAAAACACAAACTCTAAAGTTTGAGGTGTTTGGCCAAACTTTTAGAAGGAAAAAAAAGTATTTTGAGTAGTAGCAGAAGTAGCTTTTGAGAAGTAGAAAAAATAGATTCTGCACTTTTTCAAAAAGCACTTTGAGAAAATTACACTAAAAAATATTTTTTTAAAACTTGACCAAATACTAATTACTGCTCAAAAGTATTTTTTAAATTAAATAACTAAATACAAATTGTTTCTCACCAAAAATATTTTTAAGAGAAAAATATTTTTCAAAATAAACTGATTTTAGAAGCTTGGCCAAACATGTTATTAATGAGATTATGAGAAGATGAATATATATATATATATATATATATATCAAATCTCAGTTACACCAATAACTATATAGACACAAAAAATAGCAGAAATTACACCTAAAAAAAACTATGTCAAACACTATCTATAGACCAACAATATCAAAAATTGCAGTATATTGCACCTCCAAATGATGAAATCCCATTTTTTTAATAGTTTCCGTTAAATCTAATAACTAGAGTTTGTTAAATATTTGACGGAGGACAAACTAAAAGGACCAAAATTGTTCATATGTATATTTAAGGGACTATTTTAGACACACTTCTAAATATAAAGGACTATTTTGTCATTTTCTCAAAGTTCTTATAAGATATTCAAGTGGGCCCGACTTCTTTTTATCAATTTTCATTTGGAACCACAGATTTTGTAGGGAGGGTATTTAAGGACTTAGATTCTGTCTTTACTTAGGTCAATAATCATCATTAATAAATAAGTAATCAACAGGGTGAGGTCAAACTAGAATAGGTTTCAACTTAATTGTACAAGTATTTCATTTCAAATGAATGTCTTGACTTATCATTTTGTCGTTTTTCTCATAATTGACTCCTAATTGAACTGCATATCTTGTCCTTTTCTTATTTTGTTGACTATGAATTTGGTTGTCTCACTATTTTAAAGTTTTTATAATCCCTTTAGAATGTCTCCACCCAAGAATTAACTTGATGTTATGAAAATAATTATATTGTGAATGTCCATTTATTACTTTACTATAGATAATGTTCCTGAAGAAGATTATTCATTTAGTACACTGTTGAAGTTTATCTACAAGCAGCTTATGCAGACAGGTTGCAAGCAGCTCAATAAAATGATTTGCAGCAGCTTCTTATTAAACATGCAGGTTGCAAGCAGCTCATGCAGACAGCTTACAAGCAGCTAAAGAAAAGCCTTGCAGTTGCTTCCTGAAAAGCCTCGCAACTGCTTCCTTTCTTCTATAAATAGAGGAGTTTTCAGTTCATTATGGACATAAGTTTGAAGTTTGAATAATATATCAGTTTCTCTCTATACTTGTCTTTACTTTACAGTTTTTATTTTAAAACACGTTATCAGCACGAGACTCTGCCATCTCGGGCAAATACTTTGAAAGTATCACAGGTACGAATTTTCTTATTCTAAATAATGTCAAATCTTTCTAAACTTGAATTTGTAGCCCTGCATATATCGGGCAAAAGCTACATGTCTTGGGTGCTTGATGTCGAAACTCATCTTGATGCGATGAGTTTGACAGATACCATCAAGGACAAAAATCAGGCATCAAACCAAGAATGTGCCAAAGCAATGATATTCCTACGCCATCACCTTGATGAGGGCCTGAAAATGGAATATCTTACTGTTAAAGATCCAGTCATAATGTGGGATAATTTGAAAGATAGATATGACCACCTGAAGATGGTCGTTCTTCCATAGGCACGTTATGATTAGACTCATCTAAGGCTACAAGATTTTAAATCTATCAGTGAGTATAATTCTGCTGTGTTCAGAATTATCTCCCAATTAAAACTATGTGGTGTTAATATTACTGATCATGATATGTTGGAGAAAACTTTCACCACTTTTCATGCATCGAATATGCTCTTGCAGCAGCAATATCGAGAAATGGGATTCAAAAAGTATTCTGAACTTATCTCACATCTTCTTGTAGCCGAGCAACATAATGGGCTATTAATGAAAAACCATGAAAGCCGACCTACTGGTTCTTGTCCATTCCCTGAAGTGAATGAGACGAACTTCCACCAAGCTAAGCGTGGAAGAGGACGTGGCCCCAGTCATGGTCATGGCCCTGGTCGGAGAAGAAACTCTAATCATGGTAATAATAATGCACCAAAGAACCCTCCTCATCACCAGCAGTGGAAAAGAAAGGAACAAAAGTATGAAGCGGTGCAAGCAGCAAAGTCAGAAAATGCATGCTATAAATGTGGAGGAAAAGGGCACTGGTCACGTACATGTCGTACGCCAAAGCACCTGGTTGAGTTGTATCAAGCCTCCCTGAAGAAGACAGAGAAAAATGCTAAAGCGAATTTTATTTCTGAAGATAATTTAGACTTCATGCATTTGGATGTAGCTGATTACTTTGTACTCCCAGAAGGAGAAACAAGTCATGTGATCGGTAGTGAATATGTAGAGATGTAAATATTTTAATTTTTGTTGTTTGTAGTAAATAGTATGGTTATGTAATAGTTGTACATAAATAAAAGTTATGCTTTGATAATAATGTTTACTATCATATTTATTTTGTTTATGTCATTTTGAAGAATATGGATAATCCTCAAATTATGTTTGCATCAAAGACCAATCATGAAGATATTTGTGTAATTGATAGTGGAACAACTTATGCCATATTCAAAGATCAGAAATACTTTTCTTATTTGCATAAGGAAAAAGCAAATGTTTCTACATTTTTTGGTAATATAAGTTTGATTGAATGCTCCGGAAGAGCTATTATTCTCCTCTAAGTCCCGAAGAAACTTGTTGAGTTTTATGGATATCCGTCGAAATGGGTATCATGTTGAGACGATAGATGAAATGAATATGGAATATCTTTGTATTACAAAGAATGTTTATGGCCATAAGTGCATTGTAGAAACGTTACCAACTTTATCTTCTGGATTATACTATTCAAAGATTAGTACAGTTGAAGCACACTCTATCGTAAATCGAAAGTTTACTGATTCAAATACTTTTGTACTTTGGCATGGCCGTTTGGGCCATCATGGATCAATAATGATGAGGCGAATTACTGAAAATTCGAGTAGGCATCCATTAAAAAACTTGAAGATGCTTACAAATGTTGAATTTTCTTGTGATGTTTGTTATCAAGGCAAAACGATCACTAGACCATCACCAATGAAGGTTGGCATTGAATCCCTTGCCTTTTTAGAACGTATACTTGGGGATATATGTGGACTTATTCACCCACCAAGTGATTTGTTTAGATATATTTTGGTCCTAATAGATGTATCTGCAAGATAGTCTCATGTGTGCCTACTATCATCTCGCAACCTGGCATTTGCAAAGCTATTAGCCCAAATAATTCGATTAAGGGCACAATTCCCAAATTATCCTGTAAAAGCTATTCGCCTTGATAATTCTGGAGAATTCGCATCTCAAGCTTTTGATGATTATTGTCTATCAGTTGGGATAAAAGTTGAACATCATGTAGCTTATGTTCATACTCAAAATGGCCTTGCATAGTCATTTATTAAACACCTGCAATTGATAGCAAGACCACTACTTATGAAAACAAAATTGCCCACTACTGTTTGGGGCCATGCTATCTTGCATGCAACATCACTTATCCGTCTCAGACCGACACATTATAATAAATATTCTCCGTCACAATTAGTTTTTGGTCATGAACCAAATATTTCCCATCTACGAATTTTTGGATGTGGTTACAGCTTATCTGTACGGGTCACTTGATAATGAGATTTACAAGAAAATTCCTGAAAGATTTAAAATGCCTGAAGCATATTCGAATTCTCGGGAAATATATTCAATCAGATTACAAAGACCTTTGTACGGTTTAAAGCAATTTGGGCGCATGTGGTATAATCGCCGTAGGAAATATTTACTGAAAGAGGGTTACATAAATGATGTTATTTGTCTATGTATTTTTATAAAGAAAATGGCATTAGAATTTGTTATACTTGCTGTTTATGTTGATGACATAAATCTTGTTAGAACTCCAGAAGAGCTCCAAAAGGCAATTGAATATCTTAAGAAAGAATTTGAGATGAAAGATCTTGAAAAGACAAAACTTTGTCTTGGACTGCAAATTGAACATTTAGCAAACATGATCTTTATGCATCAATCTGCCTATACAGAAAGGGTCTTAAAACGCTTTTACATGGACAAAGCGCACCCATTGAGTACACCAATGGTTGTTCGATCACTTGAAGTGAATAAAGACCCGTTTCGACCTCCAGAAGAGGATGAGGAACTCCTTGGTCCTGAAACACCCTATCTCTGTGCAATTGGCGCACTTATGTATCTTGCTAATGCTACAAGGCCTGACATAGTATTTTCTGTTAATTTACTAGCAAGATATAGCTCTTCTCCTACTCGGAGACATTAGAATGGGGTTAAGCATATTTTGCGACATTTAAAGGGAACTCTTGATATGGGTTTGTTTTATGCTAACAAAGGTAGTGCATATCTTGTTGGTTATACAGATGCAGGTTATTTATCTGATTCCCATAAAGCTCCATCTCAAACCGGGTATGTGTTTACATGTGGAGGTACTACCATATCATGGCGCTCCACAAAGCAGTCAATTATTGCTATTTCTTCAAATCATGCTGAGATAATAGTTATTCATGCAGGTAGGGAATGCGTATGGTTGAGATTAGTGATTCATTTTATTCAAGAAAAATGTGGTTTAGAGTGTGATAAAAGATCCACAATTTTATACGAAGACAATACTGCATGCATAGCCCAATTGAAGGGAGGATTTATAAAAGGAGATAGAAAGAAGCACATTTCACCAAAATTATTCTACACACACGATCTTCAGAAAAATAGTGATATTAATGTGCAACAAATCCATTCAAGTGACAATCCGGCAGATTTATTTACTAAATCTTTGTCAACTTCAACTTTTGAGAAGATGGTATACAAGATTGGAATGCAGAGTCTCAAATATTTGAAACAAGGTTTTCATTAGGGGGAGTAAAATACGCGATGTACTTTTTTTTTTCTTACTAAGATTTTTTCCCACATGGTTTTTCTTATAAGGTTTTTAATGAGGCAGTTAGAAATGCGTATTACTAAATATGTGTACTCTTTTTCCTTCACTAGGATATTTTCCACTGAGTTTTTTCTAGTAAGGTTTTAACGAGGCACAATACCTTTTAATGAACATCCAAGGGGGAGTGTTATGAAAATAATTATATTGTGGATGTCCATTTATTACTTCGCTATAGATAATCTTCCTGAAAAAGATTATCCATTTAGTACTTTGTTGAAATTTATCTACAAGTAGCTGATGCAGGCAGGTTGCAAGCAGCTCAATGAAATGATTTGCAGCAACTTCTTATTAAACAGGCAGGTTGCAGGCAGCTCATGCAGACAACTAGCTAAAGAAAAGCCTTGCAGTTGCTTCCTGAAAAGCCTCGCAACTGCTTCCTTTCTTCTATAAATAGAGGAGTTTTCAGTTCATTATGGACATAAGTTTGAAGTTTGAATAATATATCAGTTTCTCTCTATACTTGTCTTTACTTTACAGTTTTTATTTTATAACACTTGAGTTATTTTTGCTTTACTGTGTACTAGTCCACTTTAATCTTTTTTCTTAATTTATGGTTTGAGATACCAATAAATATATATTTTTTGTTAGCTTTAATTTTTATTTTGGGATTCTGAGAAATTAAATTTGTACCGCATAATTGATAACTATGAAATGATGTAACTTTTTTTTATTCCCTCCCTCCGAGAGCTCCCCACCTTGCTTTTGGGGTGACTCGAACTCACAATCTATTGGTTGGAAGTGGAGGGTGCTCACCACTAGAGCAAACCACTCTTATCTAAAATGATGTAACTTATAATTATATGTAGTTAGGTATTTACTAATGAATTTAGACATTTATCTTAGTGCTTCCTTGCTTACTGTGATTTAGGGGTGTAAATAGGTCGGGTTGGTTCGGATTTTCTAATTACCAAACCAAACCAATTATATCGGGTTATTAAATCTAAATACCAAACCAAACCAATAAAAGTCGGATTTTTTAATCTCGTCTTTTCTCGGATTTTCAGTTTTTTTCGAATTTTTCATAAAGTTTTCATAGCATAAAACATAAAATTTGTGCTCCAATTTTTTTTTTTTAATCCTAGTAAGACAGAACTATATAAGGTGTTTTTCAATAAAATAACACAAATATGATATGAATCATGGCATTGTACTAAAATATTCAACAATAAAGATAATAAAATTGCATAAAAATATTACTAATAAGCCATAATGAAAACAAACATAATTTAAAATTACGACTAATAAGTACTACTATTATTTACATGACTAACCACTAAAAGAAAAATAAGTTATACATTTTATCTAAACCATGAAAAAACTAAAAAATAAATATCTAACGTTATTTTCATTCATAGTACAATTGAATTGAATGTTTTATTAGCATTAGTATTGATTTGATTTTGGTTTAGGATTTATTTGAGTTAAACACTTATGAACTATAAAACTTATTGGAGCATCCCAAAATTATAAGCCCAATCTTGAAATAATACGTTAAAAGATAAAACTATAAAAAAATTTAAGAAATATTTATAAACTACACTACAATAAATATTTTTATGTATTAAATATATTTAAAACTTCTATACATATAATATCGGGTTAGTTTTGGTTTCGGTTTGACTTTTTTTAGTTAAAACTAAACCAAACCAAATATGGTCGGGTTTTTTTTTCCAACACCAAACCATAGTCGTTTTTTTTTCTCAGTTTGACGCGGATTATCGGGTTGGTGCGATTTGTCGGTTTCATTTGTACACCCCTACTGTGATTTGTGATTCCTAGACCAGAGAAAAGCTGTTATATTAGGATTATTAAAAGAGCTCCCAGGTTGAAGGCTTAGTATAGAATGATTTTTGTGGGAAGTGGTATTTTTCGGCGTGAAATTCAGATTTGTCCAACCTCAAGCGGGTACCGAACTAAATGAGAAACAAAAAATAATCGTATTGACTTAAACATCCTTTTATTGGTTTTGGTAAATCAAACAAAAGCTTTCGAAAAAAATATCAAATAAATATCAATATCCATCTCTTTTCATGTTATCAAGATGAATAAGGAATATGCTTAAGGCTAAATAAGCATTTACGTGAACCACTAACCTAAGATTCTCTCTACTACAAATATATTCTTTTCTTCTTTTGACAGAACTCTTACATCAACCAATTTGTAAGCATTGTTATAACGCGACATTTTTCAACATAGATTTGACACTAACATCTCAAGGTCAGTGTCACATTAATTAGTTATGAACGTACTAAGAATTTCAGGAAAATAGGTACTCAAATTGTAACCTAATGGTCAATGAGTGGAAGTAAAGATCGAACACTAGCAAAGACAAAAATGTAAGGTGATTTCTTTTCATTTGTCTAAGTTTTGGTAGGCAGAGTTACCCGTACATATGTTGGTAGTAAGGTATAAAGTACACGATAAAATAGTCGAGGTGCATACAAGCTGACCCGAATATCATCGACATAAAGAGAAATAGAACTTTAATCTTTGTTCCATATTATCTTGATTAATATATTGACATGTTATGATAGAACGAGTAGAGAGTGTAATTAACGCATGATTTAACCTGATTTTTTTTTTTATTAATCAACATATTAATAAAAACACTTGAAACCATTTGGTACCATACAATAATACAAAGTCGACAGAAATGAAGTCTGTCAATTATTTGAAGGTTTTTATTATTTCCCACCCAATGTGTTATAATGCACCAAGGCTCTAGCTAATCTAGATTCTCACCGCGTAAGGAGTGGATTATTTGGAGTTGACATACAACATAATAAACTTTTTCAAAGTATAAATATACTACTCCATCCGTTCTAATTTATATGGCGGTGTTCAACTTGACACGGATCTCTCCCTCCTCCCCCCTCTTTCTATTACTCCCTCTGTCCCAAATATTTGTGTGGCCAAGAAATTTTTAGGTCCCCTTCTAAGGTTTATGAGAAAAACTACAAAATGATAATAGAACTTCTCGTACGCAAGGCAGTGGGAAATGCTACTTTTCTTTTCACCAAAAGAAAAAAAACATCAAAATGCCGAAGATACATTTTAGCTTGGTTCTAACTTCTAATGTACAACAA
Organism: Nicotiana tomentosiformis; assembly: GCF_000390325.3. Lineage (NCBI taxonomy): Eukaryota > Viridiplantae > Streptophyta > Magnoliopsida > Solanales > Solanaceae > Nicotiana > Nicotiana tomentosiformis. The sequence continues at coordinate 109,768,902 of NC_090820.1, forward strand.
TGCTTCTGTATAACTACTTGAGCAACTAACTCTCTCTATACAACACTCAAAATCAACCCTGCACTGCTAAAGCTTGCAAGTGCTCAATAAAAACTTGTAGGCTCAGTTCTTCCGTAAATATAAGCTCCTTGCCTTCTGTGTATGTTGAGTTGTGTGTAACCGATGGATTCAACTTGGCAAGGAGAAACCTCGCCTGACTACTATGCTGATCACACTTTATAAGCTTTGGCACAGGAATCCTTTCCGATACCAGTTGCTCTGCATCAATCTCTGGAGCTTCTAACAGTTTGCGAAAACTGTCGTGGCTTGGATCCTTCTCATAGCCAAGTTTACGCCATTGTACAATCTTAGAGCCATAATGAATAACCACATAGAAGTAGGAGTCAAAGAGCAAGATAACATCTGGAGAGACGGAGCAGATGTCCAAAAGAACGGGGATAGGGGGACCCTCGAATGAATACTGGAAAAGGGTTGGCTGGACCATAATAAGTGAGCCAACTACCCCCTCACGGTTCAACAACAGCCGGAAAAAAGCAGTCTCGTCTGGAGTGCTGTTGAAGACATCAATAAACTGAGACCTCCTTAAATAATACATGAACTGTGGGAAAAGAGATAAATTAGTCGCAAGACGAAATGATGAGGGGTCTTCCTGGATATAATCCCCAAACTTTGAAGCAAAGCGTATCAAACATTTATCCAGCCACCGCACAACATCTTTAGAAAAATCGCTCTCTGCTCTATGAATGGCAAGCCTAGCCATCACTGAAGCTGCTGCTTCTTGATCAAAGCCAGCAGCAATTTCCGGAGAGTGGTTCCCAACCCACCTTCTTGCAGCAGTGGTCACCCTCTTCCGAATTCCTGTGCTTCCATATCTATAGTGTGTTATGAACTGTATGAAAAATGCAGAGCTAGGCTGGGCTTTCTGTTCATCCCCTACTTCAAAAAAGAAGGCAATGCACGTCTTGTTAGTAAGTGCCCCCAATTTCCACGTATAGGTACCTCCCTCGCCAATTTCCTTGTCACTGACTGAACCATTCTTCTTCTGAAGAGAAACACATGGACCAAGGGCCCCACAAATTTTAACATCCTTTGTTGTTACTATCTCTATAGTTACATCAAGGCACATTTTCAAATTACCAGCCTCGTCATGGCTAAATATGTGACGTAAACACTTTCTGAACTGGTCCGAGTCAAATGACTCTGTTAACATCATGAACCCCCCTGAGCTTTCAACTGGAGCTCTAAGCTCAGCTGCTCCAATTTGATCCAATGAACAAGCAAAGAGATCAAGTGCAATGGATGAATTAGACAATCTTCTTGATATCTGCTTATAGAATTCACTGGACTTCTTGTAGTAAGCAGCATAACTATTACCAATGTCTCGATGATTCCTCATGGCATTACCAAGATCAGAGCTTACGATCATCCCTGGGCCAATTGTTGCTGGCCCTGAGGTGAAGAGCATGATACGCGAACCTGCAGAGACCAAGCATCCTTCTAATAGTCCAACAGCAACTGATACTGCTACTCCAGTAGCCCGAAAAGGTCTATGCCCTTGCATAACCTGAGCTGATGATTGGATATCTTCAATGGCTGATGTGATGCTGAACTCCCCTTCTGATAGTGGAATTAGGAATCCCTGTTTTGGAGCCATAGGTACTTTTCCTGCTTGGTACTTCACATGATGAATACCCAGGAGTTGCTTGGTCTGATGATAAAGAAAAATACAGGGCAAAGTGAGCAAATTGAAATTTAGTGCACAACAAGTTTCTAGAAATTGCTGTTCGGACACTTATCTTCTTTCTATTTTGTTGGTGTGTGTGTGTGTGTGGGTGGGGGGGGGGGGGGGGGCGCTACTGAACAATTTACAAAGAGGTAGCTTACTTTAATTTGATTGGTTAAGCTGCTTGAAGCGACATCCCAATGCTATTCCTTTTCTTTATGGTTCAGATATTGATCCGTAAAATTGGTCATCCAGAAACACTAAGCGCTACAGAACCCTTTTAAACTAATGTGAGTTTGGGCAACAAACAATTACGCTAAGAATTTTGGCATCTAATGCCTGAACTACCTAGCCCCTTTTTTACAAGTATAATTTATTGATAAATGATAATGGTGAAGTCAAAGAGGTAGACCAAAAAGTAGAGAATCTACCATAGATATGATTCTCTACGAAAGACACCCAATCTTCTATACAAAGGAACCTCATGGATGCTCAAAAGGTCATTTTTTTACCAGGAGCCGATTCCTCATGTGTACAAATTCAAGCTTTTTCCCTTCAAAAACTCTCCTACTTCTTTCTGTCCATACTACCCACATAAGTTCTAATTGTGCATCCTTCACCATACCCGGCATAATCCACTGTATTTCGAACCATCTTAAAAGCTCCACCAGAAACGGAGAAACGGATGCTACCTGCCAACGCAGTAAAGAGACGATACATGTCATCTCCAAAGTGTTTGCACATGAAGCAATAGCTAGCATATGTAATCCCCCTCTTGCTCAAGTTTTTGGCTGGCATAATTACCCCTAGCTGTCGACCAAGCGAAGAAAACACCTCTAAACTTACTAACCCTTAAAAGAACATTTTTGGTAGCAACCTTTGAACTTACAAAAAAGAAGTAACTGATCCGTTGTATTAGTTTTCACTAAGCGGAATTAAGTCCAAGGGTGCAGTAGGAATATTGTTTTCCCGTGTTGTTGTCTTTTTCCTCACCTACGGACCAACATTGCTAAGCATCACTCTAGAACTTGAAATGCATTGCTTCTCCATCTTTTTTCCCATGATTCTGTTTTTACCTTTTTGTGCTTTCTCTTACTTTATTTCTTCAACTCCTTCTGCTCTTGTTAGGCGTTGCTTCTCTGGCCGATTTTTCTTTGTACCAATGAAGAAGAATAGAATACGAGAAAGATGGATAAGTTGCTGGGAAAAAAGTTTTTGCTAGCCTGCGAAGGTGGGAGAGTCGTGCTGGCTGTCGAGAAAAGAGGACTGCAAGAGATATGAAAAAGAATAGGTTGGAGGCCGAGGAAGAGAAAGAGTTGTAGGGTAATAGTAAAGAGGATGATAAAGGAGCATATGCTCATTAAAATAGGGTGGAAGAAACAAGAATAAAGTGGGGAAAGCAGAAAATAACGAGAAAGCAACACGAAATGAAATTAGAACACGGGGCTACGGAAAAAATGAAGAGAGTAAACAAAGTCTAAAGAAAAGAAGACAAAAAAATAAGAAAAAGAGAAAGGGGAAAGCTAATGGAGTAGCTGACTTGGTGCTCTGAAATGCTGAGCATGACAAGAAGAAGAGAATATGAGAAACTGAATCTCAAACAATTCTCACAGAGTTGACATTGATCTTAGCTAAAAACTGACGGAAGGGATTAGTTGCTACCTATTAAATGTTGAGGTGGTTATATATCATGAAAGATGGTGTATGGGGTAAGTTGCCAAATTTGCAACTGTTATAAGGGGATCTGCAGCACTTTAATGTCCCAACAGAATATTTACTTATGTTAGGCACATATTCATTAGTTAGCACGAAGTTTCAAACTAGAACTAAGGCATAGATATGTTATAGCGATGAGATCCCTGATCAAAATGACCCCAATAAAAAGTTGTAGAAGGAGAAGCTATAAATACATCTCAATCTACTAAATGCGTAGCCTTGTTGGCTACAAGGCTACCTAAGACACCAAAGCACTTCCTCTTAAGCTAACTACCTCTTGTGTGTCTCTCATCACAACATATATTTGTTCCTTTCAAATTGATTACCACTGTTTGACTATAAAGTTTATGATCTGTTGATCATGTGCACTATACAAATTGGAGTAAACAGGAGCAGCTGATGATACTTGTTATAATGGTAAATATCATGTTTTATATGAATAGAAAGTGGAGCGTATATTCATCTGCAGAACTAGGAACTTCAAAATGACGACCCTCCAACTTTCCTTTGACACTTCTTTGCTGATGGAAGAAAATAGATTAAAAACTTAATGCGTAGTATTCTTATTCTCCTTAAAAGTATAGTGCATGTCCTCACCATACCCAACGGTTCCTCTTTTTTCCCCATTCACAAATTCCTAGAACCACAAAGGCTCATTCCTTGTATATTTCTCATTTCTTACTGAAAGAAATGATCAGCATGTTCCCTACTTCATCAAGGTTCAATCAGAGAGCTACTACTCAAAAGCAAGCTTGCAACATGCATAACAGCACTAACACAAAAAATTCTCTTGTTGTTTTTTGATGCATAAAACATTTGGGAGGCTTACACTTTTTAAATTGTGTTATTCTTGCTATAATTACACGATATCTTATACTTCAACAGTATTATTCATTTCACAAAACAGGTCAGTAGTGATAAATCGGACATATTAGTAAATTGTACTGGATAACCCCATTAGCAAAGACTTGGATAATAATTCTCATTCAGGATTTAAGTTCTATGCACTGACGGTAAGATTCTTTAAACCATCAAGTAAGATTAACCTACATAATAGGTAACTCTTTCTTTCAAGCATGATATGATAACCTAATAAACAGAGTGGGAACTTATTATAAACAATTAAATTACAATCTTTACACAGTTTACCTGCTCTGAAGAAAGCTTGCGCTCACCGTGAAACATCACAACCCTACAGCACTCTCCAAAGCCGAGATCATGAACTCTAACCATTGAATCAAAAACCACCAACCCAACCAATGCAGTTTCAGGCAATTGAGCAATTACATGAAGTAGCTCATTTTTCACCACCCTAAGCTCCTCATCACAAGTACAAGCATCCACAACAAACACAAATGCCGGACCAAGCCCATAACCCGCCCAATCCAAGCCCGAAAATGAAGGCATTTTCGATAACATCGACACATTTCCAAAATTAGAGCTCGAATTCGGGTTTTGGGTCAAACCCTTTTTACCCAAATGATATTCAACAGTACTATACGTCGGAAAAAGCTCAGCTGGCACATTATTTTCGTTAATTCCGAGATACGATCTCGGGAACGGGTTTTTCCGGTAACAAAACGGGCAATTCCAGATTCGCGAAGTGTAATCAACACGGGCGTAAGGGTTTAAAACGGCGCCGCATTGAGAGCAAGTAACGGGATCGTAATTAAGTATAGGGAGCTCGGTCAATTGCATTAACGGATTGCACATAATTGATAAAGGGATAATTAGGGCTGAGGATTCGGATTTTGAAATTGGCCATGAATTCCATGACCACCGGAGACCTTCAATTGCCTCCAGTTCCACGAAATCCATGGGAAAATGGAATTAATTTAGGGATTTATTGAAATTTGAAGGGGAAATTTTGGGTAATTAAATTACATAATGTAGGGTTTTTAGAGAGCGATTCCGTCGGACGGCCAACGGAGAAAGGAAAAAGGTGGGCCGCCGAGTGAAGGAATGAATTTAACGGGGAAAAAGAAAGATTCTTCTGATAGTGAAAGTGTGTGAACACGTGATAAAGTCATGTGACAGATGTTTTTAGGACTAGACTAGATTTTAGGTAGCTTTTGTTTTGTTCGAATCCTCTAAAAGTATTATTGAATATATATTATTTATAATGATAGTGTTTGAATTAACTTTTACATATCTCCACTAATTTTGCCAATATCTGCCGTCACTCATCGGGTCAATGAATATTTAAAAATGATCGTATTAAACTAATTATTAGATTTATTTTAATAAAACTCTATATTTTTATATAAATTTATAATTATACCGAATAATAGGGCAATTTTTTAATTTTATAAAATAAACAAAAAAAATACCGAACCGTACCAAATAAATTTATATATAAAAATATATTTTATATACTAAGTTTAAAACTAATATAACATTAAGGTTTTTTTCTTGGGTCTCAGGATTATGGAAATGGTTACATGTGATGAAATAACTAATATTCAAAGTCCCAACTTTCAAACCTATTTTACTACTCATATCGAAACTAAATTAGTTCTAACATCTCGAGTAGCAAGCCACTAGGTATTCTAGCGATCTCCAGTAGCAAGCCACAAGGTATTGGATATTTTTTCTCTCGTATAATTTAGATTTCTCTTGCTGGATACTAATCCTTTAATAAGTTTTATTCTTGAGTCCCAACTCGATTAATATCTTTCCACTTGTATGATTTATATTTCTTTTGTCTTTGCTTAATTTGTTTTATGCTATAATTGAATAATGAGATGAAATTCTATTCTCGACATCTTTTATGTTCCTTTGATCATTACTTTTAAAATAGTAAAATTATCTAGAGAGTTTGGCCAAAGTCCGATGCAAGTACACATTATCACATTCTAACTTCGACTAGCGACTCTTGCATGATATTTTAAAAAAAAATACTGAAAAATTAACTGAACCATACCAACACCGAAGAGAAATCAAGATGATTTGGATATTTTTGAAAAATTTAATTTTGGTTATACAAAATGGAATAACCTAAAATTTAATATGATATAAGTTTTATAAAAAAACGGCCGAACCAAACCATTGACACCCCTACCCCATCAGTATAAGTATATATTAATTACTTTTGAAGAATCTGACACAACAACATTCTTTAAGAATCCGAACAACATGGGTGATTCACTTGTGATATTTGTGATGCTCGAACTCTTAAAAATGTCGGTGTGTTGTTCAAATTCTTTTAAAATATTATTGGGTATGTATCGATACTTTTAGAAGATGTCAATATGTATATGTTGCTCGAATTTTGTGAAGTATCACTTAATATGTGCTAGTACTATTGGAGGATCCAACACGTATATTACAAATATTTTTTAAAAATTCAAGCAACATAGGTAAACTTTGATTAAGAAATAATGTTTCAACTTACAAATTGGTATTTGTTTATGCGGTGGAGAGCAAATTTGAATTTTAACTTGAATTTGTTCTTCTTTTTTGTTGATTGAATATGTACTTCAAGTAAAAAAAAAGTGCCATTAGCACTGCTTAGTTAGGTTAAGGTGAAGAAAGAGAAGGATTTGAACTGAGATAGAATTTGAGACTTATGGGTGCAAAATTCTAGTTTTTTTAAGTTATCAGGTTCTAAATTAATAATTTGTACATATTCAATAAATTTAATAAGACAAATATAAAATTTAGAGTAAAACTGTTGGGTTCGACCGTATCCGTAACCGACGAAATTTTGGTAGATCAAAAAATAATTTTCTATGTTGTTCTTTTCAGTAGGAATTTTGTTTGTATCTTAGTAATACTGTGGTTGATCATTCGAGAAAACCAGCTAAGCATTATTCGCTTTGTCAGCATTTGCTGTTTCACAATGAATTATTTTGTATTTGAATTTTCTTTTTTACATTAGTTGCTTTGACAAGACCTAGCTTTTCCTTTTTCAACTCACAAATCTTCAATATTTGCAGACTTTCTTTTTCTAAGTTACAACTTTCCAAACACAACAAATACCTTTCTCTTTTTCTTCCAACTTTAATTTCAAATTATTTTTTCTCACCTTTACTTCAATGGTTGTCCAAATACACGACAAATTTATTTTGGTGCTACCTAACAATTTCCAAATTAAAACCTAGAGAAAATTTTTCACCTTTCTAGTTTGCTAAGATTGTATTTACTTGTAAGTTGTAACACTGTATCATAATTGGCTTGGTCAGTCTTTATCATTTCTCGATGGATGGTTTTATATTTGAAATTTTAATTTATTTTTATAAAGACTTGCTTTCTAATTTTCCAACTTTAATTCACAAATCTTCAACTTTCCCATCTTTTTGTTTTAAAGCTACAACTTTCCAAATACAACAGTACTTTACAAACTTAATACCAATTTTGATTTTTCTAACCTTAACTTCAATATCCAAACAGTGTTAAGCTTAGACTTGTGGTGATAACCATTTCCAAATTGAGCATTAGATGTGATTCTCTCTATTTTGTGAATCACAATTAAACCACCAGATTTGGATGTAACATATAGACCTCTACTAAACAACTCATCAAATTAAAGTTTATAATACAGTCTTCTGTAAATATAATTAAATCATACAACATGTTGATACAAAATAATAATTTTTGAAAAAAGAATGTAAATTTATCACATTCTTATGAAACACTACTACCGTTACCTAAATTTGATAATGTATAACGTATAATAACCCAATTAATTACATTTGATTTATAGCTGATGTGTGTGGGGATGTGAAAATTTATGAAAATAAGAAAACAACAACAACAATAACAACATATATAATGTATTTCTACAAGTGAGGTTTAGAGAGGGTAGTATACACAAAGACCTTATCCCTACATTTTGTAGGTAGATAAGCTATTTCTGGTTGACCCTCTGCTCAAGAAACGCATAATCACAATATTAATAACAAAGAAATACGGAAAGAGAAGCAGTAACAACAGCCAGAAAATAATAGAACCAGAGCAAACAAAACAACGGATAGTAAAAAAGATCTAAAGTTAGAAAATACGAGAATAATACTAGTACTCCAGATAAGAAAGGAAAATGTTAGGTTGGAAAGAGAAGTTGTGGAAACAGGAAGCATATTGGAAAGCAATATATATTGGAGGAAACAAAATATAAACAATGAACAACAATAAATTCATTGAGACACATCATCATTAAAAAGAAACACATTAAACTTTATTTAGATTCATTATATCGAAATTTCTATTTAAAGACTTAACTAATTGGCTGAAGGATTTGTTACATTCATTTCGAGTACAGATTTTGATTCTTTTGCACCTATCTCTGATTGTAACTCATCAATTTTCTGAGTCAAATCTTTTTCGAGTTCGTCAATCTCTTGCATCAGCTTCTCAAGTCTTTCCAAATTAGTTGGGTTGAAAATTTCCAATGTAGATTTTCCTTTTTCCTCCTCATTTGTTGCCTTCTTTTCCTTCTTTTTCATTTTATCCTTTTTTCCACAACCTTCAGATTTTTCATGTGTTGTCTTACAACTTGACATGTTGTAAAATGGTTGTTTTGCTTGTGAAAATCGCTCAACGACCGATTCAACATTCGGATTACCAAATAAAAACGGTTCAGCAGTAATTGAAAAAATTATAATTGCTATATCAATTCCACATAAGGTGGAAAGATCTATCGCTCTTTTACTAAGAGCTTTTTGCTTATTGGAAAACGCTACCTTCTCAGCACGCTTATCTTTGAGAAATTTCTTCTCGGATTTGTTTTTCATTTGAGAGGTCATTCTTGCCATGATTACGCAACAAGATATGACAAGATACAAGTTTTAGTACAGACTCGAGAAGAAACCTTCAAATTTATAGCGCAACCTCAACTTTCAAGTTTTGTTAGTTACAAAGACCTACCCGGTAATTTAAATAAGATTAATTTCTCCCCTCTACTTTATTAATTTAACTAAAATGCCTAACTTTTGGAAGATAGTATATGTGATTATGACATTATTAAGAATATTGATGTTAAAAAACAAAAAAAATGAAATAAAATAATTCCACAAAGAGATTATTTTTCATGCTGAAAATGGAGAAAGACGTTCGATATATTATTTACTCAAATCTGCAAGGAGTATTAAAGGGTAGTAATAAAGTAAGAGTGTCCAATTTTTATCCCTCTAGCATGTTCCAAATGATAAAAAAGGAACTTTAATCTTATATTATTTTCTACTTTGTTACAAATTTAATGAAACTTACCCTTTATTTTTATGTATTTTTAATTTATTATAAAGAAAAATAGTAAAATAGCAGTTACCAATGAAAAAAATTAGAAAGAAACAATTGTTGCATGGAATTGGTGATATTGCAACCAATAAAAAGGAAAAAGAAAAGATTAAAAGAAAGGGGAGGTAAGTATATTTTCAAAAATAGAAGGGAGGTAAGTGTAATTGCATAAAATTAGAGGAAAGCAACAAGTAAGGAAAAGTTTGAAACAAACCCGTATTGTAGATTACCTTAATCTTCTTCCTTTGAATTGATTGCTAAGGATTTCCTTAACTTTATTTAAAAAAGAATGAAAAAACAAAATAATACATATTTTCAAGTAATGTCATTTAACCACTTACTAATATTCTTTTCCTTGATGCTAATTGCTTTATCAATAGGATCTGAAATTTTGAATGGGCAAATCCTTCATCTGCAACAAATGATGAAGATTTTTCTACCTGATTTCTGATTATGTAATATTTATTATATTTTATGGGAAAAGGTCCAAATATATTCCTAACGTTTTAAATTTGTTTTATATATGCACTTCGTTTACCTCCGGCTCGTAGGAGCTCCCACTAACGATTTTACACCATCGAAATAATTAATCCATATAGAATATATTTGGACCTTTTTAATTATTCAAAAATATATTTTGACCTTTGCAATTGTACGGGGCCATGTTTCAAATTATAGTAGAAGGTATATATAAATTAATTTGATAGTTTGGGGCTAATTTAAATCCTTTATTTGTCTACATGGATTCACCTTTGCAAATGTCAGAATCAACCTGGCCAATAATTAGAGATAGGAAGGGGTAAATATGAGATAGAATTAGCAGAGCTTTTATGGATCGAAAGATAAACATAGGATAAATATAAGATAAATCTAATATTTTATGAATAAATTTGAACTTTTTAGCCAAAGAGATAACATCAATTGAAAATTTTGAGAAATCACATGCATTAAATATATTTATGATATGGAATGCAAAATTTTGTCATATGCCAATCCATAGTCTCAAAATATACAATTTGATTCATGTAATTTATAACATGATTAGTTTAGTAACTGATTTGGTGTAACAATTACAACCATTATTAAAACATGTCAAGATTAAAAAAAAGACATCAAAACATGTTTTAAAAAGCTTTGACAAAGGCAAGAACAATAGTTTTGTTTTCACGGACAAAGTAAGTTTCCAATAAGATTTTGTAAATAAAAGAGGATCTATATTTTATTTTCTTGTAGCCATAACAAAAACTAAAAGCCGAGATTTTTTTTATATACTCACTTGGACTCTTCATTTTTTTCATTAATTTATTAAAATTATGTTGTGCTTTTTTAGGATTTAAGTTGTATTAGTGAATTGTAGAAATTATAATATGTGATAGCAAATTAGTTATTACTACTACTAATAATAGTAACAATAATTATTCATCACTCCAAATAAGTTGGGATTTTATTATGCTTTTTTCTATAGGTTGGATTATTCTATCATCTGCTAAATATATTTCTATAGGGGTATCTATTCCTTCTCTAAAACATACTTTTATTAATATTTCAGTTCCTCCTAGGTGTACATATTTAATTGGGTTTTTTGCTTTTATATCTTGTATTTCTTTATTTATTATTCCTTTTCATATAAGCATCGTACCAAATAAAATAAAATAAAATAAAAATTAGTTACATGAATCACGTAATTTTGTAAAGCTACAACTCTTCAAATACAACAATACTTTGTAAACTTTTTGTCACGACCCAAAATTCATTAATGGTCATGATGACACCTAACACCGCTGCCAGGCAAGCCAACAATAATTGATTAACTCGATTATTCATTTTAGTATTTTGAAATCAAAATTTTCCTTCAATAAATAATCAAAAATAAAATTCACAGAGTAAATGATAATATTTTCCCAATTACCATACTGAAAAACTCATAACCCCCAAACCTGGTGTCACAAGTGCATGAGCATCAACTAGGAAGTAAAATAAAATACATCATCTGTCCGGAATACGAATTAGACAGAAAAAATACAAATAACCCTGGAGGAGACTCTGCTGGCTGCGGATCGTAACCTTAAATGCAGCTCGCGGCAAGTCCCGCATTATTCGTGCCTCCGTGCACAAAGGACCACCAAACATAAAAGTATCTGCACAAAAATGTGCAGCAAGTGTAGTATGAGTACGTAAATCAACGTGTACCCATTAAGTGTCTAGCCTAACCCCGGAGGAGTAGTGACAAGGGGTCGACATCGACACTCACTAGTGGTCCAATAATATCAGGTATAGTAAATAGGTGAACAAATATGAGGCACAGTAAATAAATAAAATAAACAAGTATAAATACGTGGTACAATTGTAACAACCCGACCAGTTATTTTGCTCTCTAGAATACTGTTCCCCTAAATAAGACTTTTTGTACATACTTTTACTGATTTATGACTTGCGGGGATGATTGGTTCGGGATTTGGAAGAGTTTGGGGTGGAATCGGATCACTTGATTCCTTAAGGGTTGGCTTGAAAGGCTGTAACGACCCGACTGGTCGTTTTGAATATTTGCACTTCGCTCGATTGTTTGAGGGCATGAGTAGCTCCGTATGATGTACTTTGACTTGTGTGAATCGTCGGTTTTGGGTTGCAAGTATTTCGGAATCGAATTGGAAGAACGAATTTCATTATTGAAGCTTTAAATTGGGAGAGTTGACCAAAATTTGACTCTTTAGCACTTAAAGAATTTCATTGTTGAAGCTTTAAATTGGGATACTTGACCAAAATTTGACTCTTTAGCATTTGACCTTGGATTTAAATTCTGATAGTTCCATTAGCTTCGTTAGGTGATTTTGGACTGAGGAGCATAATCGGAATGTAATTTGGAGGCTCGTGGTAGATTTAGACTTGAATTGGCGAAAGTTGAAAATTCGGCATTCGGTCGGCAGTGGAAAAATTGATATCGGGGTCGGAATAGAATTCCGGAAGTTGGGTAGGTTCGTAGTGTCATTTGTGATGTGTGTGCAAAATTTGAGGTCATTCGAACATGGTTTGGTTAGTTTCGACATCGGTTGCCGAATTTAAAAATTTAGAAGTTCTTAGGCTTGAATTCGAGGGTAATTTGGTGTTTGGATGTTATTTTGAGTGATTCGAAGGTTTGACCAAGTTTGTATGTTGATATAGACTTGTTGGTATTTTTGGTTGAGGTCCCGAGGGCCTCCGGATGATTCCGGGTGGTTAACAGATTTATCGAAGTTGGAAAATGCAGCTGAAGCTGCTGCTACTGCTATTTCCGCACCTGCGGAAGGAGGAGTCGCAGGTGCGTTTGGGGAAGCCGCAGATGCGGAAATGGAAGGCCAAGGCTAGAAATGCAGGTGCGAAGAATTGGCCGCATCTGCGCCCGCAGGTGCGAGGCCTTGAGCACAGATGCAGAGAGGAGGATTTTGGGTTGACTTCGCAGATGCGAAGAGTAACGTGCAGGTGCGCAAGCGCAGGCGAACGCTTTGGGCCGCAGATGCGGAATATGGGCTCTTTAGTGAGTTCTGCACCTGCGATGGAAATTTTCGCAGGTGCTGCATCGCAGAAGCGGAAAAAGAGGCCGCAGGTGCGATTGTGCTGGGCAGAAAAGCCCCAGCTCGTGGTTTTGTCTTCATTTTCAATTTTTGGATTTGAGAAACTCAGGAGAGGCGATTTTTTCCGAAGGTTTTCAAGGAGCAACGTTGGGATAAGTGATTCTAACCCATAATGGTATAAATTTTGTGAATCTATGGTTTTGTTCATCATTTAATTAGTAGGATTTTGGAGTGAAAGTAGGGGGTTAGGGCTTGGAATTCGTTAGAGTTTAATTTAAGGATTCGAGGGACCAAACGATGTCGGATTTTGATGAATTTGGTATGGTTAGACTCGTGAGTGAATGAGCTTTCTAGTTTTGTAAATTTTGTCGGATTTGAGCCAATTTCGGGTTTTGGTCTAATTTGATAGTTTTTCTTGTGGAATTCATTCCATTATCGTATATTGATGGTATTGTACTGATTATAAATAGATTCAGAGCATTTGGAGACGGAGTCTAGAGGCAAGAGCATTGTAGGGTAGAGATTTGACCAGTTTGAGGTAAGTAACAATTGTAAATCTAGTCCTGAGGGTACGAAACCCCGGATTTTGTATCATTCTACTATTTTTAGTGACGCACATGCTAGGTGACGGGCGTGTGGGCGTGTACTATTGGGGATTGTGACTTGGTCCGCCCCGTAGCAACTGTAAAATTGCATACTTTGTTGAAACTATATGATACTTATATGTTTTAGAAAGAATTTGTGTAAATTGGGCTGAATGCCATGTTTGGGCCTTGTGCCAGTGCTGTTTGGACCCTTAGAGGCTTTTTCTTACTATCCTCTCATTATTTTCGATTGAAAATCTATACTCAGTCATGTTTATACTTGTTTATCGTATAACTCAGTTTTATGACTCTATTTTCATGCATATAAATGTTTTGGGCTGAATGTCCTGTTTTACTGAAATGCCCGAGTGTCTTGAGAGGTTTATGACTGAGTGAGGCCGAGGGCATGATTTATGAGGATATTTATGGGATCGGGCTGCACGCCACAACATGTTGATATCGGCCGAGGGCCTGATTGTGAGGATGAGTGTGGATCGGGGCTGCCCGTCTGTAACATACTTTATTATTATAGCACGTGAGTTGTCCGTGCAGATTATAGCGCTTGGGATGAAGGAGCCCCTCCGGAGTCTATACACACCCCAGTGAGCGCAGGTACCTACTGAGTGCGAGTGCCGAGTGACTAGGAGGCATAAGTGATTGTGAGGTATGCCCGAGTGGCAAGAGTAATTGTGAGGTATGCTCGAGTGGCACGAGTGACTGTGAGGTTTGCCCGAGGGGCTGTTTATGATTTCATCATTTTGCTCACATTTGCATTTTTCCTATGTTGAAAATTGTTGAAAAATATCTTTAAATGATTTTACTGGAACTGGGTTTAAACGAGATGTTTTGATTCAAATCCTGATTTTAAAAGTATGAGATATTCTACTGAGATTTTTCTGATATGAACGTTATATGCTCGATTGCTCGTCACTACTGCTCAGTCTTTATTTATTGTTATTACTTACTGAATTGGCGTACTCACGTTACTCCCTTCACCTTGTGTGCAGATCCAGGTGTAGCTGGACACGGTAGCGGTTGTTGATTATTCTAGTTGCAGATTTTTCCTCGGAGATAGCAAGGTAGCTGCTTGGCGATCGCAGCCCCTGCTCTTCTCCCTCTTAGCTTCCTCTAGTTGTATTTAGCTATTTTCCAGACTGAGTTAGTCTTGATATTGTTAGACAGATTGTAGTAGATGCTCATGACTAGTGACACCCCGATGTTGGGGTTTTCCTTCCGCACTATTATTTTGATTTGATCTCCTTCACGAAGGTTTTTATGTAAATAACATTGAAATTATCTTTGAAATGAAAATATCGGTTTGTTTTAGAAATGAGTCGGCTTGCCTAGTTCCACGATAGGCGCCATCACGATAGGGATTAGTTTGGGTTGTGATAGATTGGTATCAAAGCCTAGGTTACATAGGTCTCACGAGTCATGAGCGGGTTTAGTAGAGTCTTGCGGATCGGTACGGAGACGTCTGTACTTATCTTCGAGAGGCTGCAGAACCCTTAGGAAAATTTCACTTTCTTGTATTCTATCATGCGAAATTAATTCATCTTGAGGCATAACTCTTTGAATTCCCTCCACGCATCTCGTATGAGCACATGAGCGCTCAGTATCAGTTGTACATTGCCGGCTTATGATTCTATGAACAAGGTTGATATGTGTATTATGTGTTTGTGGTGGTGGGCCGGTCTGGAGGACTTGAGGCCATGGTTAGACCGCAGCTTAGGCTCGGTAGCTTCAGTTGTAACCTATACATTTGGACTCATAGGTCCGATAATGTCTCTACGAGTGGAATTTGTGGCCCGATGAGCTGAGGAATGGCTTTGTGGTGAGTATGACGTAACTGTGGGAGGTGTTAATATGATGTAAATGTGATGAAAAGTGTTTTCTTGAAATGTAAAGGAAGTCCATTGGGTGCTTGATTTTCGTTTTGATGTGACGTACGGCCTCGAGTGTTAATGTTTTGAAGGATCTTTTATGTTATTAAATTTTGGGGAAAATTAAATTCTTATGTCAGTCAATGAGTTTGGGCTCAAGAAGAGTAAGTGATTGTGTAGTAATTTTGGTTGCGAATGGGTATATCTGATGTTGATGTCTCGAGAAAGATGATCTTCGAAGAGACTTAGAGTCGGTAACATTCTAATGGTTCTGGGACGATAGAGATGCATTTCGATTGATGCAGCAATTGGGCAGCAAGGAATGAGGGAAGACATGACAGGAATCATTTCGCGGTGGTTAAAGTACTTGCGGGTCAAGTAGGAGAAGTAGAGGTTGAGAAGTTTCTTAAAGGAGATGATTTAACCGAAGTAAGAGTGGCAGATTAGCATATGAATTCACTGTTAAGGTAGTTGTGCACGTTAAGAAAGTGTAGAATGGTTTGGAATCGTGCTAGTATGTGATTTGGCCTGTAGACTCTAATTGGAGTGATGGTTACTGTACAAAGGATAAAGAGTAAAGAAAACTCCCTCTGTGGGCTCTGTCTTCATGGGGTCAGGCTCACCAATGGGGACCTCGGACTGCATAGGATCATCAACTCCCTCTGGGTCCTCCAACTGTATCTCCAGGTCCTCTGATTGGGGCACCACAAATCCTCTCACCGACTCTCTGTCAGCCTCCTGCTCTGATACCTGTGTTGTCTGTGCTGGAGGGGCAGTCTCCTCCATAAGCAGGTCCAGTGGAATATCTCCGGTAGAAGTGAACTTCTCTACCTCCTTCTTCAGCAACTCCACTGACTCTTTTGAAGCTTGAGTCTTCTTCATCTTTTTGACCTGCTTGCCCAGCTCCTTGATCACCTTCCAATGAGTATCTAATGTCTCCAGGATTTTCTTTTGGTTGTCCAGGAGCTTCTTCTGGTTGTCCAGAAGCTCCTTCAATGAATCCTCCACTGATGGAGGTACCCGAAGCTGTGCTGGGGCTGCCTGTGCTGCGACTGCACTGGATAAGACATACAACTTTGATGTGCAACCAGTTGTTGACGCTGGATAATGTCTGAGAGATCCGTAGTGAAGTCTGAGGATATGCGGAAGATGAGGGAACAAATAATGGGGCTGTAACATATGGCCTAGATGAGGGAGGTGGCATAGCAGCCGAAGAATCCTCCGCTGTGGAAGATTCGGAACTAGTGGCCACTACCCTTGGCTCTTCAGACTGGCCAGTGGATGTAGTGGCTTTGCCTTTGGACTTTGGGTTGTCTGCTCCCTGAAGGATGTACCAAGAGAAGGGCCTTTTCGGCTTCACCTTCGTGTCAAAGTGTCTCCCCTCAACCTCCTGGGCCTCTAGGTACATAGTGATGAAATTGGGGTAAGGGTAGGAACTTTCTTCCTTCCCGGTTGCCTTAGATATGTTCTGGGCCATGAGGTTCCCCACATGTATTGGGTACCTCGCCATGATGGACGCTATGAGGATTGCCCCGGAGAGTGGAATGTCACTGTCATGCTGGCATAGGGGTGATATGTGGGCCGGTTAGGACCGGGACCGGCCCAGGACCGCAAGCCCACATGGGCGATGGGCCTAAACGGTCCTAACCGGATAGGACCGGGACCGTGGGGTGGTGGGCCGGTCTCATATGGGAGGCCCGTGAGACCGGGACCGTTTATGATCGGGACCAGCTCAGAAGTGGGCCGGTTCAAGCGGTCCTAAACGGGCCTAACGGATAATTTTAAAAATAAAAAAATTTGACCGTTTGGCCATTTAAAAACTAGCCGTTTGGTCTGCCAAAATAGCCGTTGGCTATTTGCAAAATAGCCATTTAACCCCCCAAATTTTGTTTTAACCCCAAATTTTTTTTAATTACACTTTTTCCCTATTTTCAACTATAAATACCCCCTCATTCTTTCATTTTTCTCACAAAATCATCAATCTCTCTAATATTCTTCTATAATTGCTTACTTAGTTGTTACAATTTGTGCAAAATTGTGAAGTTGGTGAATTGAAGTCTTATTTTTCAACAAGTTGTTCGTCAATTCGGTAAACTCGTTCCAACTCTTAAGTTTTAATATTATAGTTTTGTTTGTTTTATTTACTTTGCTTGATTAATTAAGATGGTTTATTCCCTAAAACAAATGTTTAGTAAAAATAAGGAAAAATCCAAGAGTGGTGAATCTAGTGGCCAATCTGTTCCTCCTCCACTTCCCCCGGCTCCCCGGCCGAAACCTGTTACCCGTCCTATACCTGCTATTCTTGATAGCGATAATAGTTTATTATAATTCACCGAGAGTCAATTTTGCCATAATATTGCACCCGGTGAACAATTAAACCATGAATATATGAATGCTCTTTATGGTAATCCAATTATTGATGAAAATGATGATGAAGAAATAGATTTTGATGAAACGCAACCGGATGACGATACACCCACTAGTCCTGCTCCTGAAGTTAACCCAACTAATAATAATCCAAATGATCCCCCGTCTGACCCTCCTGTTACTGCCCCTACTTTTTCTAGACAACCTTCTAAATGGGCAGAAACATCTCTTGTTTGGCCATTTTTTACTCAACTAAGAGAAAAAAATAGGGCTAAGTGTAAAACTTGTGGCAAAGAGTTAGTTTTTAAATATGTTGGAAGTCGGGGGGGGGACAGGAAGTTTGACTAGACACATATTGCTACACCCTCAAGATAAAGCTAGATATTTTTGTATGAAAGCTTTGGCCGAGGGGACAAGTGCACCTAGTCAGGCTGACCTTAGTTCCGGGTCAAATCAATTTCAACCGGGAATTAATACTGTTACCGGTGGTATTTTATATTATGATTCAAAAAAAGATTGGGAAGAATTGGCAAAAATGGTTACTGTTATGTGCTTACCATATTGTTTTCCTTCTAACCCTCACTTTGTGCATTATATTAGAAAAGTTTATAATCCTACTTATAAAGGTTTTCCTCGCACAACCGTAAAGAGTGATATTTGTAAATATAAACATGAATATGAACAATATTTGCGTTATTTATTTACTCATATAAATTATTGTGTTGCTATTACAACTGATATTGGTAGAAGTGGTAATGACTGTGATTACCTTACTGTTACCAGTCATTGGATTGATGAGGATTGGATAATGCAAAAGCGCATTATTGCTTATAGAATAATTAATTCACATCACACAAGGCAGTTTATTTCTAGCACGATTACGGATATTTGTAGATATTTTTGCATTAGTGATAAAATAATGTCAGTTTCAATGGATAATGCTACTAGTAACACAAATGATGTAGCCTTGCTTACCACTACACCAAGTCCTGCATTTAGTAATATTTTTCATGTTAGATGTATTTGTCATATTTACCATTTAATTGTGGGTGATGGTATGCGAATTTTAAATGTTGAAATTGAAAAGGTTAAAATGGATCTTAATTGGCTTTTTATTCAAACAGTAGAAGTAGACTTAGAGAATATTTTAAAAGATGCGATGAATTTGGCCTAAGAGAAAGAAAGGTTCCTAAACCTTGTCCAACTAGATGGAATTACATGTATGAAAGTTTAGTTATTGCATATGAATATAGAAACCCCATAAACTCAACGTTTAATGCTCATGTAAGTGATGATGATGAGCACCTTATAAATGCGGATTGAGCTAATGTTAAAATGCTTGTAGAATTTTTAGAAAAATTTCATATTGCTACAAATGAATTTTCTGGGCAGTATTATCCTACTATTTCTAACTGTTTAGTTTATATTGCAGAACTTGAAAATTTGTTTGATCATTTTTCAGAGGGTGGGGAAATTTATCAACTTGCTATTGATTCCATGAGAAAAAAATTTAAAAAATATTTTTTCCTTATTCCCCCTATTTATGGTGTTGCTGCATTGTTAAATCCTACTATGAAATTAGGAGGTCCTCAATTTTGGTATGAAACTGTTTATAATGGTTTAACACTTGAAGATGAGGAATTGTCTACACTTGCGGACGCAATAGCCTCAATTAAAATAAATGTTCAAACTATTTATAATGCTTATCAAGTTGCATTAGATTATGCTAGACCAAATGTTCCAACTCCTTCTTCTTCTAGTTCTCAATCATCTAAAAGAACTGCGGGAGTAAGAACACTTAGTGCTTCGACAGGGTTCAGGGGTTCTCAAGGTTCTAGTACTAGTGAATTTTCACAACTAAATGAGCTTGAAGTTTATTTGTCACAGGGAATTGAGGAAGTGAATCCCGACAGCTCCTTTAATATTTTGGAATGGTGGAAGGACAAAGAAAAATACTTTTCGATTCTTTCAAGGATGACCCGAGATATTTTAACTATTCAAGCTTCAACAGTGGCATCCGAGAGCGCTTTCAGTCAAGCAAGACTTCAACTCAGTGATTATAGAGCGTCTATGAAGGAGAGCTTGAAAAAATCAGTACTTTTCAGAGATTGGATCCGTTCGGAAAGAAGAAATTTTGGATTTGCTGAATCACAACCAGAGGTAGACGAAGCTTATGAAGAAATGCTAGCTGAACTTGCAGAGGATGATGCTTCGCCTGGAAGCGATGATGACCAAGCTTCATTTCCGCCACCACCAACGGAAATTCCTCCGGACCTTGAAGGATTTATGAAATTTGTAAGAGATACCATGTAAATTAATATGTAACTTGTATTTTGGCACATCTTGATTGATTTCTTTTTCTTCTCAATGGTGGTATTAGCACCTTGTTGTGCTCATTCCATAGGGGGGAGGAAGACTAAGAAAGATATTGTCATAATTTTTTAATGCTATAATAAAAATATAACGCATTGCTTTGAATATCTCTTTACAATATTTTTGTCTTTTTATATACCTTAAGCTATACATATAGTATAATATAGTATATACTATATTCTCTCTCTCTCTCTCTCTCTCTATATATATATATATCTATATATATATATATATACATAGTATATAAGCCATATTCGATAGTATACATCTTACGATATACTATATATACATCTTAATATAGTAAGATGTATATTTAGTGTATATATATATATATATATCTTAAGCCATATTCGATAGTATATAAATATATATATCGAATATAGCTTATATATATATATATATACTATACTATATATACATCTTAAGATATATATATATATATACATACACACACACATCTTACTATATACATAGTATATAAGCCATATTCGATAGTATACATCTTACGATATACTATATATACATCTTAATATAGTAAGATGTATATTGTGTATATATATATATATATATATATATATATATAAATCGAATATTAATGTATAAATCTTAAGATGTATATATAGTAAATCGAATATAGCTTATATATCTTAAGATGTATATATAGTATAGTATAGTATATATATTATAACGCATTGCTTTGAATATCTCTTTACAATATTTTTGTCTTTAAATTTGAATTAAATAATTTAGGTGACAATTCTATAATATAATTTACTAGGAATTGCCTTAGATATTTTTATTACCATTTTTTTTTCTCTAACTTGTATAAAAATAATTTAAAAAATAGAAAGTTTTCGTTGGGCCCACTTGGGCCCGCTTAGGACCGTTTGGGCCCGAGACCGGCCCACTTAACACGGGATCGCTAGTTCGTGGTCCCGGTACCGGACCGGTTCCAATGAGAAGCCCGCAAAGTCCGGGACCGCTTAGGACCGGCCCGTCTAGGACCGACCCACTTAGGACTGGACCACTTAGGACCTGGCCCGCGAAGCCCACTTAGGACCGGGTCCGGCCCACATGCCACCCCTATGCTGGCACAGATCAAGGCGGCTGCAGACAAAGGTGCACCACCCTTTGGCTTCAAAGCTAAGGGTGTTTCTGGCAATTGAGACTCCCGGTGTAAGCCAGGCCGGTGTTGTCCCTAGTATGGTTATCACCTTTGCTAACCATGGACGGGCTGCTTCATCTAATGCCAACTTCTGTATGTATAGAGCAGCATCTACATCATCAAAACCGGCACATGTATTCAAAGTTTTGCCATCGAACCGGATCTTCTTATTTCGTCCCTTAGTCACATATGTACCCTTTTTGATGTGGGAAACATTGGCGTAGAATTCCTTGACTAGGTACTCATTTGCTTCCGGCAACTTGCTAGTGAAGAATTTCCACCCCACTCTTTTATCAAATTGTCTCTTCACATTCGGGTTGTGAGGGAGAAGGTCTCATTCTATGAAATATCTCTTAAGGGTGAGCTTCCTTTGTGGCCACCATTCCCGAAATTTGTGGTAGGCCTTCTCACTCACGAACCTATCTTGCCACATTGCCGGCTTTCTTGATCTAATCAACCCCCCATGGGTATCACCTCCTCTCCCGTCATCCGGAACCTCTTCTTCATCATCAATATCAATAGGAGCACCTGTTGAGACCGGAGTTGCAGCATGTGGGGGAGATGGTGCTAAAGTCTCACTACCTCCTTCTGAGCCATCAGACGACTCAGATGAGGAGGTGGGTTGATTGACGAGATGGAAAGGTTGAGATTGAGCCTCGGGTTGTTATGCAGATTCTCCCTCAGAAATCTCTTGGGAAGGGAGGTGTTCACTAGTGTCCGAGGAGTCAACCTAAGGTCTCACAGGTGGGGCCTTTTTGCTAATAATCTTCTGAGGTGCTAAGGGTGCAGTCTGCTTCCCTTTGCCTCGGCCTCGGGAGGATTCTCCCCTTCCTTTTGATTTGTCGGGACCACCACGAGATCGCACCATTATCTACACACACAATTTGTGAAAGATCATTAGTATTGTGGTTCAATGAATCCTTAAAGAAATGCAGATAAAATGAAATAGTGCTTCCCAAAATAGTGCACCGCGGACCGCGGAAAAATGGGCGCGGCCGCGGAAGGGCCATCGCGGATCGCGTAAAAATGGGTGTGGCTGCGAGGAGGTTGGACTCATACTATTAAATCTCTGATCATGGTCTTCTGCGGACCGCAAAATTTGGGACGCGGCCGCGAAAGATCAAATGCGGACCGCATAAAAATGGCCGCGGCGGCGGAAGCAATTGCCAAACTCTTTGAAACTCATGAGCGCGGACCGCGAATTTTGGACGCGGCCGCGTAAGTTCAAACGCGGACCGCGGAAAAATCACAGCCTCCGCGAACATGCATCCATACTCAGCTCTCACAAATTAAAGAACGCAGACTGCGTAAAATGGACCGCGGTCCACGGAGTTCAAACAAAACGGGCACTGACACTTTTGAAACCTAGGGTATTGACTAAGTACAATAATTAATGCAATTAACATGCATAGTTAATAACCCTATCCCCCATTAGGCATGTAAAACAATTACCCACATGAATTTAAGCATCAATTAAGAATAATTTTGAGATTGTGGCATGTATTAAACCCTAACTAAAAAGAAAAATTAAAACAAGAAGAAAAGAAAATAAAGAGATAAAATCAATGCAAATATTTGAGCATACCAGTTGTGAAATTGTAGAGGAAAATGGATTCTTGATTGATATGAAATGAGATTGATAGTCAAAGAAGAGAAAGATGATCAGTATTTCAGAGAGTTGATATTTTGGGTTCTTCAAGTATGCGTCCGCGGTTAAAATATGCCACCGTGAAATGCTAACGCAGACTGCAAAAATTTGAGCGCGGTCCGCAAAATTCCCACACTTGGTCAGATCTTTCCCTGTCAAAGTCCTGCACTGCATGACCAATT
Source organism: Nicotiana tomentosiformis (assembly GCF_000390325.3). Classification (NCBI taxonomy): domain Eukaryota; kingdom Viridiplantae; phylum Streptophyta; class Magnoliopsida; order Solanales; family Solanaceae; genus Nicotiana; species Nicotiana tomentosiformis. The sequence goes on from NC_090820.1 coordinate 109,792,325, forward strand.
CCTACACAAACTTCACAACTAGTTAGTCCAAAACAATGCATAATCTAAGAAGAAAATCAAAAAGAAAGAAAATAAAAAGAAAACATCACATGGGTTGCCTCCTAAGAAGCTCCTGATTTATCGTCACGGCACGACGCATGTTACCTTTATCATGTGAAATTGATCAAGGCCACCACGTGGCTGTCATCAAACTTACCGAGGTAGTGCTTCACTCGGTGACCATTAACTCTGAAGATTTCAACATTTTTGTTTTTCAAATCAAGAGCACCAAACGGAGCTACATGCACCACTACAAAAGGGCCACTCCATTTTGACTTGAGCTTCCTCGAAAATAGTCGTAACCGAAAGTTGAATAGAAGAACCAAGTCACCCTTCTTAAATTCTTTGTTATAGGCATATTTGTCATGTAAGTACTTCATCTTGTCCTTATACAAGGACGAGATAGAATAGGTAAGAAACCGGAATTCATCAAGTTCATTGAGTTGCTCTACCCGGAGATTGGCTGCTACATCCCATTAAAGGTTTAACATCTTGAGCGCCCACATGGCCTTGTGCTCTAACTTAACCGGAAGATGAAATGCTTTCCCAAATAGCAACCGGTACGGAGACATACCAATTGGAGTCTTGTACGCAGTTCTATAAGCCCACAAAGCATCATCAAGTTTCCTTGACCAATCCGTCCGGTTTGCATTGACAGTTTTTGATAATATGCTCTTTATATCCCTGTTGGAGACCTCAACTTGTCCACTAGCTTGGGGATGATAGGGGGGTTGACACCTTATGATTGACACCATACTTGGAAAGTAAAGTGTCGAAGGCCTTGTTGTAGAAATGAGACCCCCCAATCACTGATGATCGCCGTAGGAGTGCCAAAGCTACAGCTTCAACCCACTTGTAAACATAATCAACAGCAACCAGAATGTAAGTGTTACCACAGGAACTCACAACTGGCCCCATGAAGTGTATGCCCCACACGTAAAAAATATCGATCTCAAGAATAGTGATGAGAGGCATTTCATCCTTCTTGGAAATTCCACGAGCTCTTTGGCATTCATCACACCTCTTAACAAGCTTACGTGTATCTTTATACATGGTAGGCCAATAAAATCTATAGCTAAGAACGTTTGAAGCAGTTCTCGCCCCACCATGATGACCACCGTAGGGCGAGGAATGGCAAGCATCAACAATATTCATTTGCTCCTCTTCCGGGACACATCTCCGGATCACACCATCATTGCAAATCTTGAAAAGATAGGGCTCGTCCCAATAATAATCTAAGCTGTCCCGTTTGAGTTTCTTCCTTTGGTTAGAAGAGAGCTCACTCGGGACAATGCCGGTCATAAGAAAGTTAGCCACATCGGCGAACCAAGGAATACCATTCAAAGACAAGGAGAATAGTTGTTTATCCGAGAACGAATCATTAATTTCGAGGCCATCGTGGGGCCTCGCCTCCTCTTCTAAGCGGGAAAAGTGGCCCGCCACTTGATTATCACTTCCTTTTCTATCAATGATTTCAAGGTCAAACTCTTGAAGCAGAAGAACCCATCTCATCAACCTAGCCTTCGAATCCTTTTTGGTCATCAAGTAACGGAGTGCCGCGTGATCGGTGTGTACAATCACTTTGGCACCCATGAGATATGACCTGAAATTTTCCATGGTGAAGAAAAATGGCTAATAACTCTTTCTCAGTCACCGTATAATTGACTTGGGCATCATTCATCGTTTTGCTTGCATAATAGACCGGATGAAATATCTTGTTGACCCTTTGCCCCAAAACTGCTCCTACAGCAACGTCACTAGCATCGCACATGAGCTCAAATGGTAAGCTCCAATTAGGTGTGGTAATGATAGGAGTGGTTGTCAATTTATACTTGAGAAGCTCAAAAGCTTTCATGCATCTTCATTGAACACAAACTTTGCATCCTTTTGTAGCAGCTTACACAAGGGGTTCATCACTTTTGAGAAATCCTTGATGAACCTTCGGTAGAACCCCGCATGCCCAAGAAAGATCCTAACTCCCTTGACGGAAGTAGGAGGAGGTAGTTTTGAAATAACTTCAATCTTCGCTTTTTCCACTTCAATACCGTTATTTGAGATCTTATGGCCGGGGACAATGCCCTCCTCGACCATAAAGTGGCATTTTTCCCAATTAAGCACTAGGTTGGTCTCTTCACATCGGGCCAACACTTTGTCAAGATTATCCAAGCATTCTTCAAATGAGTCCCCCACAATACTAAAATTATCCATGAACACTTCGAGGAAGTCCTCCACCATATCCGTAAATATTGCCATCATACACCGCTGAAAGGTAGCCGGTGCATTACACAAACCAAAAGGCATCTGTGAGAATACAAATGTGCCATACATATATGTGAAGGTGGTTTTCTCTCGGTCTTCTGGTGCAATGAGAATCTGGTTGTACCCTGAGTATCCATCCAAAAAGCAATATTATGCACGCCCGGCAAGTCTGTCCAACATTTGATCAAGAAAGGGCAATGGAAAGTGCTCTTTGCGGGTCACTTTGTTCAGCTTTCTGTAGTCCATACATACCCTCCATCCGGTGAAAGTACGAGTGAGGATCAACTCATTTTTCTTATTTGTGACCACAGTCATACCCCCCTTCTTCGGCACACATTGTACCGGTGAAGTCCATGAACTATCCGAAATAGGGTACAGAACCCCTGCATTAAGCCACTTGATAATTTCCTTCTTGACGACCTCTTGCATAGCCTCGTTCAACCTCCTTTGATGTTCTACGGAGGGTTTGGCATCATCCTCTAGTATAATTTTATGCATGCAAAAGGCAGGGCTTATACCTCGAATGCCAGCCAAAGTCCATCCAATTGCCCTTTTACTTCTTTGGAGCACCACAAGGGTGAGTCTACCTGCACGTTAGTTAGGCAAGTAGAAAGAATAACAGGTAATGTGAAAGAAGGGCCTAAGAATTCATACATGAGGTGTGAAGGCAAAGGCTTCAACTCCAATGTTGGTGGCTCCTCGATTGAGGGCTTTGTTGGTAAAATCTTCCGGTTTTCCAAATCCAAGGAAAGTTTACGGGGCCCATATGAGTAGGATCCCATTCCTTGCAACGCATTTGCACATTCAACCAAGCCTTCCTTCTCATCATCCTCATGGTTTAACAACACAGCTTCCAAAGGGTCTTCCACATTGATTATGTCACTTGTGTCATCAACTATCACCTCCGTCACAAGATCCACAAAAGAGCAAACTTCATTGCTATTTGGTTGCCTCATTGATTTGCACACGTGGAATACAACTTTTTCATCGCCCACTCAGAAGGTGAGTTCCCCTGCTTCCACATCAACCAATGCCTTCCCTATTGCTAGGAAGGGTCTCCCCAATATTATAGGCACCTCATAGTCGACTTCACAGTCGAGAATCACAAAATCACCAGGCAAAATAAACTTGTCGACCCGGACTAGAACATCATCAATAATACCAAGCGGCCTTTTCATTGTCTGATCTGCCATTTATATTCTCATGGAACTAGCTCTTGGTTGCCCAATACCTAGTGTCTTGAACACGGAATATGGTATCAAATTAATACTTGCTCCCAAATCACACAAGGCTTTTGCAAAATCGGCTCTACCAATGGTGCATGGAATTATAAAGACACCGGGATCTTCAAGCTTTGGAGCCATCGAGTGCACAATGGCACTCACTTGATGAGTCATTTTGATGGTATTACAATGCATAGATCTCTTCTTAGTTACCAAGTCCTTCATGAACTTGGCATATCCCGACATTTGTTCGAGAGCGTCCGACGAAGGCACATTGATTGACAAACTTTTCATCATCTCAATAAAATTCTTGAATTGGTTTTCATTATTTTGCTTTGTAGGCCTTTGAGTATACAGTGGAGAAGTCCTTGGCAAAAGGGGCCTTGGCTTTAGGCACTACCGTTTCCGGTATATCTATCATGTGTTCCCTCGACGGGTTCACATCATTTTGAGTCTCCTCCATATTGTCATAAATATTGATCCTCACTTCATCATTCACATTCTCATCATTAGCTTGAATCTCATCATCTTCTTTTAACACAACATCATCACTCACAATCTTCTTTGGTTTAGAGGTACTTGCATCTCTACCTCTACTGCTTCTCATGGTCACCGCCATAGCATGGCCTGTATTGTTCCCACCCTTAGAGTTTACTACCGTATCACTTGGTAGTGCCCCCTTAGGGCGAGTATTCAATGCTTGAGAAATTTGACCCATTTGTACTTCCAAGTTGCGAATAGAGGTAGTATGGGAGGCTATTTGGTCATCGGAGTTAGCATTCATTTCCATCATTTGTTTGAACATACTCTCTATCCTCCCCATTTCATTGTTTGAAGAACTTTTCCCTTGAGACGAATATGGAGGCATATTGTTGGGTTGTTGATACATTGGGGGCCTTTGAAAGCCCGACCCTCGGTTTCCTTGATTATTATTATTCCTACCCCCTTGGTTTCCATTGCCGCCCCAATTGTTATTGTTGTTCCCCCAATTCTGATTGTTGTTCCCTCAATTGTTCGAGTTGTTGTTGTTGCCATTGTTCCAATTCCCTTGACCTTGGTTGCCCCAATTTTGATTGTTCCCTTGTGATCTCCATTGTTGATTTGGAGCATTGCTCCGTTGACCTTGGTAGTTATTGGCATATAACACTTCCTCACTTTGATCATCATAAGAATCGTCTTGATTGCAACCACAACCACTTTGCTCATATTGATCTTGATTGTTTTTCACTTGTTGACCACGCTGTCTCCTCTTGTTAACCATGACATTTACCCCTTCCATGGCATGTACTTGCTTTGTCCCTTGAACTTGCTGAAGCTGGGCCTTTGCTAACTGATTCATAGTAGTTGTCAACTCGGCTATGGCTTGTCCGTGATCATGAAGTTCCTTGTGAAGATGGATGACATTAGGGTCACCCTGAGGAACATTTGCCCAACTCTGCCAAGCTGAGGATGTGTCAGCCATCTCATCAAGTATGCCATAAGCATCGGCATAAGGCATTTTCATAAAATTTCCCCCAGCTAGCTGATTCACCATACACTGGTTGGTCGTGTTGATGCCCCTATAGAATGTCTGCTGAATCATTACTTCAGTCATATCATTGTTTGGGCATTCGTTGGCCATTGCCCGGTATCGCTCCCAAATTTCATGTAGGGGTTCATTAGGTTCTTGTTTAAAGGCTAAGATCTCATCCCTCAATACTGCCATAAGACCCGGTGAGAAAAACTTGGCTGTAAACTTCTGCGAACTCATCCCACGTGTGTATGGAGTGGTTGGGTAGCCTCTCAAGCCAGTCCAAAGCTTTCCCTCTAAGTGAAAATGGGAAAAGTCTCAATCTTAGAGCGTCCTCCGACACGTTCGTCTGCTTGCTCCCCCATCATGTGTCTACAAAACCCTTTAGATGCTTGTATGCATTCTGATGAGGAGCTCCAGTGAAGAAGCCCCTTTGCTCCAATAGGGTCAGCATGACATTTGTAATTTGAAAATTGCCTGCCCGAATTCGAGGCGGGATAATTGCACTTGCGTAACCTTCATTGGGTAGTACCCGGTGTGCTGCCCGTGGAGGAGGTGGGGGAGGGTTTGGAATGTTGTCATTAGCCTGGCGACCTCTTCTTTGGACTTGAGGTTCTAGATTAACCTCATCCTCACTATTGTCATCTACCTCCTCCCTTGGAAGAACATGCCCGATAGCATCATTATGAGCCATTTGGTACCTAAAGCGATTGATACACAAAAGATAGAAAAACAGAAGGAAAGAAAAACAAGAAACACAAATAGTTAGATAGATAGCCAACACCGTCTAACTCCCCTACAACTGCACCAAAAAGTGATCGAGGCCAAACCTACACCACTATAGAGTAACGAGGATGGTCGATGCAGTTTTACTCAACGAGGTCAGGATCGATTTCCATAAGGAGTTAATTTTGTTTGGAGTTGGGTATCTAACTTATCTAGATCTGCTTGTTGTTCCTAATTGCACTTCCAAACATTGTTGCGATTGATTCTATTCTAATTTTATACTATTATATGCTAAGTGTAAGCTAAGTACAATATTTTTGGTGAATGTTTTCAAGTGTTAAAAGGCACTAGGGAAGTGACTTCCACCTAGGTGAGTATCTAATGGGTATCAAGAATCTAGGACAATCTTGTTATGATTGGGTCCGTGATATAACCATCACACATAAGTGCTCACTCTATACCTCTCGGTAGTTTGAGTGACCTTGCCCGATTTGGCTTTCTCAAGCTCAAATGGGTGTTCGTACAATACAAGTGAAATTGGCTCACGTCGGGTATTACTATCTCTAGGTTTAACCCTTTAATTGGGGCTATCAGTCTCTTGAGTTCACCCCAATTCCTTGTTAGCTTAATTTTCCTAGACTTAGTCCCTATTTCTCAAGAAGAGCCTAAGTCATAAAGGCATGAGTAAGTGTTTGCAACCACTAATTCTACAATTTTAGCATGAATTAGGCTAAATATCACTAACTCAAAAATGCCCCTACGGAGGTTTCGCGGACGCGTAATTCTGACCGCATCCGCGCCTAGGCTTTCGCGATCGCGTAATAGTGAGCGCGGTCCGTGTTTCTTTATATCTGGGCTTGGGTAGATCTTCGTTTTGCGGACCGCATAATGTTCACCGGGTCCGCGTGAGATTCCTTCGAGGCCGCGTAATTTGGATGCGGACCGCCTTCTTTGTTTATGCCCATCTTGCAAAGTCTCTGAACCTCGACAAACGCTGTCCGCTAAATTCTAACCGCGGCCACGCTAGTCACTTTGCGGTCGCGCCTTTCTGCCGCTCTCAGCGATTAATTTTAGTGCTCAAAATAGCCTCTGTGATTCTCTATTTCACAGTCCGCGGAATAATGGCCGCCGCAGCGATGATAATTTTGCGGCCGCCCTTTTCTATCACGGTCCGCATTCCACAGTATTTGTCTAGACTTTATATATGTTCAAGTTTGACTCCTTTATGAGTTGGTTGTGTCTTCTTTGGCTCATTTCGAACAAAACACTGCAAGGAAGCACATTAAGTTAGTTTCCGAAAATACCTTCACGCATTTTTGGCCCAAAACCTAAGTAAAAGAGAGCAAATAATAGGCTAAAATCCCTACTTATCAGTTAGGCGGGATACTTACTGGGTACATATTGTTTATGTACTCATACTACACTTCTGTACTTAATTGTACAGGATATGAGGCTGGTGCATCTAGTTACCCGCCCAACGCGCATTCTTGATCTTGGGCCAAGATTCCGAGCCGTTTAGCAGTATGCAAGAGTTTCTCTTTTGTTTTTATCTGTCTATTCTGTTTAAGACAGTAGGATAGTCATCTTTTATATATTCTACTAGTTGCCTACACACTTGTGACACCATATCTTGGCACGTATTTGTAACCTTTAATTTTTGGGTTGTAATTCAATAATTATAACTGCTTTTAGATGTTTCTGATTGTTGGCCTTAAAAATCCTTTATTTACCAAATGTTTTAAAATAAGTAAAGCTAAATAGGAAATCACTAAGTTGTTTACTGTTGGCTTGTCCGGCAACGGTGCTGGACGCCATCATGGCCTGACATGGAGTTGGGTCATGACAATATGGTATCGGAGCACTAGGTTCATGTAGGTCTCACAAGTCATGGGTAGGCCTAGTAGAGTCTTGCGGATCGGTACAGAGACGTCCGTACCTATCTCTGAGAGGCTATAGGGTGTTAGGAAACTACTCTTTAGTCATCTCATATCGTGCAATTGATGGTATACTAAGTTTCTTCCTTCTATTCTCTCACAGATTGTGAGGACACGTACTGCGGACGTTCCAGACCTGGGAGGAGCTGCTCCCCCCGTTGCTAGAGGCCAAGGTAGAGGTTGAGGGAGGGCATCAGACCAAGGTAGGGGACAAGGGCGACCCAAAGCTGCCCCAGTAGCACCACCAGCGGATCCGGTGGAGGATCCCATTATTGAGGAGCATGGCGAGGTGCCTGCCGCAGAGCCAGCCACGGTAGATTTCATGATAGCACCGGGCTTTCAGGAGGTCATAGGCCGTATGATGAGGTTCATGGACACTATGACTCAGGCTAGTTTATTTCCAGCGGACCCAACCATATCTCAGGCAGGAAGGGGAGCACATACCCCTACTGCTTAAGCTCCTGGGCACGTAGCTGCGGTATATCATACTCCGGCTGCACTACCCATGGGCGGAGCCCAGCCAGTTACGACAGCTACACCTGATCCTAGTCTGACTGCGGATGGTGATCCGCAAAAGTTATTGGACAGATGGACTAGATTACTCCCTCCTATCTTCGGGGGCGAGCGTCATGAGGATGCCCAGGTTTTATTGATAGGTGTAGGGACGAACTGCACAACATTAGGATACTAGAGTCTCATGGGGTTGAGTTTACTACTTTCCAGCTGGAGAGGAGGGCCCGTAGATGGTGGCAGTCTTATCTTATTGGTAGACCAGCAGGTTCTCCTCCCATGACTTGGAGCCAGTTCACACGATCTTTCCTGGATAGGTATATTCCACCCTTCGAGAGGGAAGAGTTACGATATCAGTTTGAGCAGCTTAAGCAGGGTCAGATGTCAGTGACCGACTATAGGCGAGGTTTTCTGAGTTGTTTTGCCATGTACTTATGATACTTCCTACGGATGCAGAGAGAGTGCAGAGATTTGTTGCGGGGTTGCACCCCAATATTCGGGCTAGTATGGCCTTTGAGGTTGAGATGGGTAGTGGTTATCAGCTAGTAGTGGAGATTGCTCGGAGGATTGATAGCTACCACTAGAGGGGTAGAGAGCAGATGCAGTAGGACAAGAGGGCCCGTTTCTTTGGAGAGTTTAGAGGTGCCCCGGCTAGAGGCAGAGGTCATATCGGGAAGGGTCAGCCTAGTAGGCCCACATATTCAGCACCACCACCTTCTCGGGGTGCTCTGGCTAGATTGACCCAGAAGGGTGCCCCGTTTCATCGGTCCGATGATTGTGAGGCGAGCTTTCAGAAGCTCAAGACAGCCTTGACTACAACACCAGTTTTAGTGTTGCCTTTCAGTTCGGGGATGTATACTGTATATTGTGACGCTTCACGCATTGGCTTGGGTTGTGTATTGATGCAGGATGGGTGAGATATTGCATATGCTTTACGTCAACTGAAGTCCCATGAGAAGAATTATCCTGTGCACGATTTGGAGTTAGCCACGATTGCTCATGCTCTTAAGATATGGAGGCATTATCTGTATCGGGTGTCATGTGAGGTTTATACTGATCATCATAACTTACATTATTTGTTCAAGCAAAGGGATTATGACATCACCATTCTTTAGCATCCGGTCAAGGCAAAATGGTCGCGGATGCCTTAAGCTGGAAGGCAGAGAGTATAGGTAGCTTGGCATTTATTTCAGCGGAGGAGAGGCCACTAGCTTGGGACATTCAGTCCTTGGCTAACAGACTTGTGAGGTTGGATATTTCAGAGCCCAGCCGAGTTCTTGCATGTGTTGTTGCTCAGTCTTCATTATTGGGGTAGATCAATGCCCGACAGTTTGATGATCCGCACTTGGCAGTTCTTAGAGAGATGGTACTACAGGGTGGTGCCAAGGAGGTTTCTATTGGCGATGATGGTGTTATGCGACTCTAAGGCCGTCTATGTGTTCCTAATGTCGATGGCTTGAGGGAGAGGATTCTAGAGAAGGGACACAGTTCTCGGTATTCTATTCATCTAGGTGCTACGAAGATGTATCGTGACCTGAGACAACACTATTAGTGTTGGCGGATGAAGAAAGACATAGTGGAGTATGAAGCTAGGTGTCTAAATTGCCAGCAGGTCAAGTATGAGCACCAAAGGCCAGGTGGCCTACTTCACCATATGACTATACCTGAGTGGAAATGGGAGTGCATCACTATGGACTTTGTAGTTGTATTGCCGCGGACCTTGCGGAAGTTTGATGCAGTTTGGGTCATTGTCGACATATTGACAAAGTCGGCACACTTCATTCCAGTTGTGACTACATATACTTCAGAGAAATTGGCCCAGGTTTATATTAGGGAGATAGTTCGGTTGCACGGTGTGCCTGTTTCCATCATATCAGATAGAGACCCTCAGTTCACTTCACATTTCTGGAGAGCCGTACAGAGTGAGTTGGAGACCCGTGTAGAGCTCAGCACAACATTTCATCCACAGAATGACGGGCAGTCAGAGCGGATAGTTCAGATATTAGAAGACATGCTGAGAGCATGTGTGATTGACTTTGGGGGACAGTGGGATTAGTTTTTGCCTTTGGCTGAGTTTGCTTACAACAATAGTTATCAGTCCAGCATCGAGATAGACCCATTTGAGGCTTTATATGGTTGGCAATGTCATTCTCCCATCGGGTGGTTTGAGCCCGGTGAGGCTAGGTTATATGGTACTGATCTAGTGAAGGATGCCTTGGAAAAGGTATAGTTGATTCAGGAGTGACTTCGCACAGCACAGTCCAGACAGAAGAGTTACGCGGATTAGAAGGCGCATGATGTATCATTAATGGTAGGCGAGAAGGTTCTCTTGAAAGTCTCGCCGATGAAGGGTATTATGAGATTCAGAAAGAAGGGCAAGTTGAGCCCAAGGTTTATAGGGCCATTTGAGGCGTTGAGGCGAGTTGGGGAGGTTGCTTATGAGCTTCCTTTACCTCCCAGCCTATCCGGGGTTCATCCAGTTATTCACGTGTCTATGCTCCGGAGGTACCATGCCGACCTGTCACATGTATTAGACTTAAGCACTATTTAGCTAGATGAGAGCTTGGGCTATGAGGAGGAGCCAGTTGCTATTGTTGCTAGGCAGGATCGCCAGTTGAGGTCCAAGAGGATTTACATGGTAAAGGTTCAGTGGAGTGTCCAACTAGTCGAGGAGGCGACCTGGGAGTCCGAGATTGACATGCGGAGCAGATATCCACACTTATTCAGCACTTCAGGTATGGATCTAAACCCGTTTGAGGACGAACATTTGTTTAAGAGGTGGAGAATGTAACGACCCAACCAGTTGTTTTGCTTTATAGAACCCCGTTCCCCTAAATAAAACATCCCGTATATGCTTTTACTAATTTATGACTTGCGAGGATGGTTGGTTCGGGATTTGGAAGAGTTTGGGGTGGAATCAGAACACTTGGTTCCTTAAGGTTGGCTTGAAAGGCCAAGTTTGACTTCGGTCAACATTTTGCATAAATGACCTCGGAATCAGGATTTGACGGTTTCAATAGGTTCGTATGATGATTTCGGACTTGGGCGTATGTTAGGATCAGGTTTTGGATGACCCGGGAGCGTTTTCGCGCCCAAGAGTAAAAGTTGGTTCTTGAAGGTTTTAGAAGTTCTTTAAAATTTGGTTTGGAGCGGGTTTTGGTAATATCGAGGTCCAAACAGAATTCAGAGATCAGGAATAGTTCCGTAGTGTCATTTAAGACTTGCACGCAAAATTTGGGGTCATTCCGAGTAGTATAAGTATGTTTCGGCGCATTTGAAGTAGATTGAAGGACTTGAAGTTCTTAAGTTTGATTCAATTGGTTTTAGGGTGTGATTCTTAGTTTTAATGTTGTTTCGGGTGTTCCGAGAGTTTGAGCGAGTCCGTTTTCTAATTTCAAACTTGTTGGTATGTTCGGACGGGGCCCCGGGGGGCCCGAGTGTCAATCGGACGAGGCTCAGACCAAGTTGGAATTGAGAAGCCAAAGCTGAAGCTCCAGCTACTGTCATAATCGCACCTGCGCTTGGTCAGCTGCAGGTGCGAGCCCCATGATCGCAGATGCATCCCAGCATAGGCTGCCCAGCCATCGCAGAAGCGGAAGAAGGACCGCACCTGCGAAAGCGCAGGTGCGAAGGCAGGCATCGCAGGAGCGGGCAGTGTCGCAGATGCACGTAGTTTGTCGCTGATGCGTGGATGTAGGTGCGATCACCTGGGCGCAGAAGCGAGATGATGCAGTCTAGATTTGGTCCGCACTTGCGCGAGTTGTCCGCAAAAGCAGAATCGCAGGTGCGCCAATTTAACCGTAGGTGCGGAAGTCACTGAAGGGTAGTGATGTTTTAAATCGGGGTTTGAGCACTTTTGCTCACTTCTTATTCTTCTTGGGGGAGATTTTGGAGCTGGTTAGAGAGGGGCTTTCCATCAACTAGTTGAGGTACGTAATTCCTATCAAATGTGAGTTAAATACATGGTTTATGGGTAGGTTATAACATGTAAATTAGTGAAAATTATGGGTTTAGATGAAAATAGAGGTTTTTGATAAAAAATGAGATTTAACCACGAAATTCGTTATGAAATTTAGTAAAAATCATATATTTTTGTTCCTAAGGTTATGGGTAACAACTTTCTTTAAACACTTCCGGAATCCGGGCACGCGGGCCTGGGGGTGAATTTTAGGAATCTTGCAATTTAGGTTGGGTAATCTCTTAAATGGTGGAATTATGAACTTTTGAGAATAGATTATTAGTTTATGTAATGTTTGACTAGCTTTGAGTCGTTTGGCGTCAAATTTGGGGGTTTAAACGCGTTCTTGAATTGGGAAGTAGGCCTTGAGACGATGCCTTGTTGATATTGTTATTGCTTTATGTATATTGTTTGCCTTGAGAAGGGCAGAATGGAGTGTGCTTATTAAATGTATCAAAAGGAATTGGAATTAAGGAAAAATAATGGGATCTTAAAAGTTTTCATTTGAATGTCGTATTTTGAAAAGAATGAGAGAGTACTATAGAAATTTATGAGATCTTTGTGTAATCACATCGCATGTATGATTCGCGAGTGGGGTAATTCCTTAAATTTATGTTTGACCGCATCGCATGTATGATTCGCGAGCGGGGAATATAGATGCATCTATGGTTCACGTCGTTCGACCCTCGACAGTGCACAATTTAAATATTTTGTTGGATCGGGCCGTACGACCTCGGTATAATTGCTCATGCTAATTATTTGGAAATTCTCCATGATTTATTCTGCTTAAATGCCTTGAAATGTAAGTTGCTAAATATTATTACTGAAATTTATGTTATAATTAGGAAAAAAGGACTTATCTCTTCCTGTTGTTGAACTGACAGTATCATTCATGATATCCATGCTTAGCATAGTACTTTAATTATATTATTATTGGCCTAGTAAGTGTTAACTCGACCCCTCGTCACTACTTCTTCAAGGTTAGGCGGGATACTTACTGGGTACATATTGTTTATGTACTCATACTACACTTTTGTACTTAATTGTATAGGATCTGAGGCTGGTGGATCTAGTTACCCGCCCGACGCGCATTCTTGATCTTGGACCGAGATTCCGAGCCGTTCAGCAACATGCCGGAGTTTCTCTTTTGTTTTTATCTGTCTATTCTATTTTAGACAGTAGGATAGTCATCTTTTATATATTCTACTAGTTGCCCACACACTTGTGACACCAGATCTTGGCACATATTAGTAGATTTTGATTTTTGGGTTGTAATTCAATAGTTATAACTGCTTTTAGATATTTCCTTTTGTTTGCCTTAAAAATCCTTTATTTACCAAATGTTTTAAAATAAGTAAAGCTAAATGGGAAATCACTAAGTTGTTCACTGTTGGCTTGTCCAACAACGGTACTAGACGCCATCACCACCTGACATGGAGTTGGGTCGTGACAATAATTCTCCTCTTTACAATAGGCTCAAGCTCTCGATTAGCAAATTTTCTCCTCAACCGGAGCATATATATAAATATATGGTGGACCTCACCAAAATGGGTCGTTGTACTTCAAATCAGGGAAAGACTCATAGATACTCTGGCTTCTTGCCAAATATTACGCACGATTCCATGAGGATATTTTTTTATAGAAATGCCGAGGCGTACGATCCGATCCAACATAAATAATAAATTGTGCACCACCGAGGGTCGAATGGCACGAAACATAGATGCATCTATTAAACTACTGAGGCAAACGACTCCCATGAGAGTGTGGTAGATAATTCCTGCCGAGGCGAACGACCCGATCCCATTAGAATAGGAAGTTTTTACGAGTCTTTGACCCCACTCACGAATAAACATGTGAGTTGTAATTACTTTAACAAAAACCTTTCAATGAAACATATATATCGCGGAATCATGTCGTAAGAGTAGTAAAATTATTCGGTGACTAATCATGAACTTGTGAAGTCTCTACAATAGCAAGTCTTGTCTCAAGTAGTAATGTAAAACAGAGGAATTTAATAGGCGAGAGACTGCTCAAATAGTACATCTATAGCATGATGTGAACCTAAGTCTACCCGGACAATAACATGAATGTAGCTAAACGGGCTCTCGTCACCTCGCGCGTACGTACCCCCCACAACAAGTAGCACACATCAATATACAACACCTAGGGGTAATTACCCCCTCACAGAGTTAGATAGGAGACCTGCCTCGCTCCAAAATTCCATAACCGGCTCCAAAGCCCTCTAACACCTCAAACCGATGCCCGTCACTCCAAAACTAGTCAAATAATATGCAAACCAATAAAAATATACTCTAATACTCATAACAATTCAATTTAGACAAATTCCCAACTCCGCTCGAAAAGGCGATAAAGCAACCCTCGGGCCCACGTGCCCGAATTCTCAAAATTTTCGAAGATAAACATTATCCATAACATTACGAACTCAAATATATGATTTATTCTCAATTCCATGTCCAAATTCGTGGTCAAAATCCAAAAATACCAATTTTTAGGGTTTCTACCAAAACCCCAAATTTCTACTAATTTTCATGCTTAAATCCATATATAAATCATGTATTTAACTCACAATGTGAAGAAGAACTTACCCCATTATAGTTGATGAATATGACACTCCAAAAGCACTCCAAAATCGGCTCCCATGGACGAAATGAAGTGAAATTGAGTCAAACCCCCATTTTAAAAGAAGCACACTGCCCAGCCTGATCTTCGCACCTGCGGTCCAGTAGCCGCTTCTGCGGCTCCACACCTGCAGAAATTCCATCGCAGGTGCGGTTCAAGCTCGGCCCAACATTTCCCGCACCTGCCGCCCGACAGCGCTTCTGCGCCTCTATGCCTCTACTTCTGCGGCTCTTCGTGCACAGGTGCGGTCCCTCTTCTGCGGTCCTAGACTTCCTAATTCAGAACCACTTCTGTGACCTCGCTTCTGCGGCTCCGCACCTGCGGCCAAAACCTCGCAGGTGCGGTTACACCAGATACCAGCTTCCTTAGCATTTTCCTTAGTCCAAAAATTCATCCATTAAGCATCCGAAACTCACTCGAGGCCCCCGGGACCCCAACCAAATATTTTAACAAGTCCTAAAACATCATGCAAACTTAGTCGAGCCTTTAAATCACATCAAACAACTCTAAAAACACGAATCACCCTCCAATTCAAACTTAATGAACTTTGAAACTTCAACTTCTACAATCGATGCCGAAACCTATCAAATCATGTCCGATTGACCTCAAATTTTGCATACAAGTCATATTTGACATTACAAACCTACTCTCACTTCCGGAATCAGAATTCAACCCCGATATCAAAACGTTCACTCCCGGTCAAACTTCTCAAAAACCTTCAAATTTCTAACTTTTGCCAAATGACCCCGAAATGACCTATGGACCTCCAAATCCACATACGGACGCGTTCCCAATACCAGAATCACCATACAGAGCTATTCCAAGACTCAGAACCCTAATAGGATATCAATAACATTGAAATGCACTTTAAACCAAATTTATGAAATTCTTCCGAAACACCAACCTTCCACCATAGGCGCCCAAACGTTCCCGGGTTATCCAAAACTCGATACGGACATACGCTGTCACGACCCAAAATATGACTAGTCTTGATGGCACCTAACCCAATCCGCTAGGTAATCCAATTAACCTCTAACAAATTCCAATAACAATTACTAAAGCATTTAAGTAAAGAAATATCTGAATCTAATACATTCCCCAAGAACTGGTAGTACAAATCATGAGCTTCTAAGAATGGAGTTTACAAAGCGGAAATGAAATAAATACATAGTGTGTTTGAATAGTACATAAGCAGAGTTTTTACATATCTAAAGCTACCACGAACAAGAGGCAGCTATAGCCGGGACGTAGGTACATCTTCAATCCAGCTCCCATCGAACACAGCAACATCAGCAGCCAACATCTGCACGCAAGGTGCAGAAGTGTAGTATGAGTACAACCCACCCCATGTACTCAATAAGTAACAAACCTAACATTAGGTTGAAAGTAGTGACGAGCTAACACGAAGGTTGGGTCCAACACCAATATTCCACAACTCAACATAACAGTATAGTACAAGAAATAAAAGAGTGTCTCAGAAATAAAAGGCTCAGTTTATTCACATTTCCAGAAAAGTAGGCATTTATTTTCAAGTACCTCAGTGAAAACCCAAATCTTTTACCGAAAAAGCCAAAATACGAGTAAGTTTTAAAACTGTGATTTTTCCAAAAACTTCTTTCAATAATAAGTAATATGTCTCATTTTCAGATAGCATTATGCCTACATGTCAAGATACAGGTAAAATCATAAATGTCCCCACAACTAGGTAGGAGAAGGAAATACACCTCTATGCATGTATCACAAGTATGCATGTTAAATGCAATGCATCTCGATGATGAGCTCATGTACACACACTCTCAGAGTACTCAACCTCAATGTATCGCGTTCTCTCTCACTATGCTCAATGCTCAGCACACTCAATCACTCAGCGCTGTACATACCTACTGCGGCGTGCAACCCGATCCATATATGACCATAAGGCCCGTTGAGGCGTGCAACCCGATCCATATATATATAGTTGACTGCGCTCACTAGGGGTGTGCAGACTCTGGAGGGGCTCCTTCAGCCCAAGTGCTATATTGATGCGGCGTGCAACCCAATCCAATATTGTTGCGGCATGCAACCCGATCCAATATTGTTGCGGCGTGCAACCCGATCCAATAATATATATATATATATATATATAGCGTTGCGGCGTGCAACCCGATCCATATAAAATATAATTAATACAATATGTTGCGACGTGCAGCCCGATCCCAAAATGTCACTCTCACTTAGGCCCTCATCCTTATTCAGTCATCAATATCTCCAGTCTCACTCACGAGCTCACAATATCATGAAACTATCCCGACAACAATGATATGATGTATCAATAAATAATATCTGAGACTGAGATATGGTATGAATACACAGATATGACTGAGTATGAAATATCAATGAAATCAGTGAGATGACAGTAAGAGACGACCACTATGGGTCCAAATAGTATCAACATAATGCTTAACCATGATAACTAGCATGATTGGCAGCTTAACTACGTTATCACAAGGTGAAAACACGGATATCAACAAAGTAGGACCACTAAACAATGCCATGGGAACAACAGAGTCTCAATTCACATGGTGCACACCCACACGCCCGTCACCTAGCATGTGCGTCACCTCAATACCAATCACATAATGCGTATTTCGGAGTTTCATACCCTCAACACTATGATTAGAAGAGTTACTTACTTCGAACAAGCCAATTCCAACACCGAGCAAGCCAAGCGATGCTCCAAAATTCTATCCCGCGCGTTCCGAACTTCGAACGGCATGAGACTAACCAAAAACAACTCAAATGCATCAAACAATGCTAAAGGAACCAATCCCGATAGAAAAAGATCAAATCTTGAATAAAAAGCCCCAAATCGGCCAAACGCCCAACCTAGGCCCGTACCTCGGAACCCGACAAAATTTACAAAATCCAACAACCCATTTATCTTATGCGAACAGGGGAAAACCATCGCGTTCGCGATGAATAAAATAATCTGCCACCATAATACACTTCCTGTTCACGGTAAACACCTCGCGAACGCGACTCACAGCTGGCTCAGACCTTCGTGAATGCGTCTCCAACTACGCGAACAAGATGAAGAAGGCCTCCAGCTCTAGCTGCCAAACCTCAACACTTCACGATCGCATTTCTTCATACGCGAACGCGGACAGTCTTGAACACAAAGCTACGCGATCACTTCTGGCCAATCGCGACCGCTAATAAGAAACAGTCCAGCTCTATTTTCCCTTTACGCGATCGTATCTACTGATCCGCGATCTCGAAGAGCAATCCATGCACCAGAAAACCAGAACACACTAGCAAGGCCAAAATGGAGGAAAATAGTCCGAAAACAATTCGAAACATGCCCGAGCCCCTCGGGACCCCGTCCGAATATACCGCAAGTCCAACAACATAACACGGACCTACTTGAGGCCTCAAAACACACAAAATGACATCGAAATGACTAATCACACCTCAATTCGAATTCAATGAACTTTGAAACTTCAACTTCCACAACCGATGCCGAAACCTATCAAATCACGTCTGATTGACCTCAAATTTTGCACACATGTCACATTCGACATTATGGACCTGTTCTAACTTCCAGAATCGGAATCCGATCCCGATATCAAAAAGTACACTCCCGGTCAAACTTTCCAAAATTTCAACTTTCGCCATTTCGAGCCAAATTCAATCACGGACCTCCAAATCATAATTCGGACGTGCTCCTAAGTTCAACATCACCCAACGGAGATAACGGAACCATCAAAATTC
Source organism: Nicotiana tomentosiformis (assembly GCF_000390325.3). Taxonomy (NCBI): domain Eukaryota; kingdom Viridiplantae; phylum Streptophyta; class Magnoliopsida; order Solanales; family Solanaceae; genus Nicotiana; species Nicotiana tomentosiformis. Next base: position 109,810,874 of record NC_090820.1, read on the forward strand.
CAATCCTGGATCAAATGCTAAAAATTCAAATTTGGTCAACTCTCCAAATTTAAAGATTTAACAATGAAATCCATTCTTCCAATTCAATTCTGAAATACCTGAAAACCAAAACCGACGATTCACACAAGTCAAAATACATCATACGGAGCTACTCACACCCGTAAACTACCGAGCAAAGTGCAAATGCTCAAAACGACCGATTGGATCGTTACATCCTCCCCCACTTAAACTTACGTTCCTCCTCGAACGTGTCTAGAGTTGTTCTCAAAAGCCATCAAATCGCCGTGTAACCTTACCATGCACATACCCGGGGGTGATCCCACGTCACCCTATCCCATACAAGTCCGATAACACAATATAACTAAAATTTCTCAATTCAACCTAGCCCACAAGCCTTTGAATCAAATTTCCAACATCCAAAATTTCTTATAAGATCAGAATTTCACATCTACATACCGTATAAGTTTGAACAAGCTGTATCAAGCCATATCTATAACCCAAGATGTACTCACATGATGTACCACATAACTCAAATACTCATAGCGAAAATTTTAAATCACAGTAGCTGCTCAAAATAACCCAATACCGGTAATAGACCTCATATCAAATAAAGCCTCGCTCTAAAACCTTCGTACACTGCCGATGATGAAAGAAACATGCAGAATTCATAACCATTCATCAGACCAATAGGTCATGGATCTCCCGCTCCTTCTACAAGAACTATAGCCGATTTCTAAGCCGACTTCCGATATTATCCTCCCAAATATACCACAATCAAATCCGATAGCATCCATTCTAGGTCCAATGACCTCATCTCATCCAACATGACCACTCTAGTGGCATGACACATCAATACAATCTAAAGCCATAACCCGTGCAATCCGTGCACCAATAAGCAACCTTCCAAATATACTCAAATCATGGAAAACTGATTTAGATGGGAGAACTATCCCGCAAGCTCAACAAGTACCATCATAACGAAATGCTAAGAATCTGTCACACATCCTAGAATCAAAACACACAAATCTAACAGAAAGGATCATATCTTAACATAACTCTGCAGCAATGCGTGACCCTATCCAAATACTGGTCCATATGAAATACCTCAAGCCACTCTGCTAAAAATCAATAACCATGCACAATTCGACATCAAGTACTCCAAGTGCATTACCATAATCGCGGAGAAGCAAATGACATAATGCCACACAAAACCTGAAAGAACATAACCAATACTCCGTCAACCAAGCAATACCAAATACTCTTCTTCCTCAAATTCCGCTATAAGGGCCCAATAGAACCATACCATATGTGCATATAAACAACGAATCACAACTCCTCGTAGCATAGAAGAGTAACTCACAGATCATCTCAAAACATGAATAAGCTAAACAACAACCGAATGGCACATCCCTCAACAATAGCAGTATGGAGCCAACCAATCCGGTTCGGTGTAGAATACACATGCTAATTGGGCCTAACAATGGACCCCCAACTCAACTCTGGTCACCCATCAATAGATAAGTAATCCTCCGAAAGTGCACAATGATTGAATCATAACACATACTATCATTTGGCTAGCTTCAGCCACGACTTCATAGTCCACAACCATGAAATAGTCTCCAAATCTATATAACACATGAATCACCATTTTTGATTCAATCTCTACCGCCCGAATATCTAACGCATCTCTCATACACGATCATCCCATGAGGAATACTTTTAAAATTCTTCCGTGCCACCTGGTAAATTATGAATATCAACAGTCGATCAATGTATCAGAGTCGGAATGTAATTCCGAGAGTCAGAACAACTCCGTTATGTTATTTGGGACTTGCCTGCAAAATTTGACGTCATTCCGGGTTGATTTGATAGGTTTCGGCACGTGTTTTAGAAGTTGGAAGATTTAAAAGTTTATAAGTTTGATTCATGGTGTGATTAGTAGTTTCGACATTGTTTGATGTGATTTGAGACATTGAGCGAGTACATGTTAGGTTATGGAACTAGTTTGTGTGTTTAGACGGGGTTCCGGGGGCCTCAGATGTGTTTCGGATGGGCCACATGTCATTTTCTCCTATTTTGAACTGCTGTTTTCTGTCATATGATGTTCTTCTTCGCGATCGCGAAGTGCCTTTCGCGTCGGCGTAGTATTCTGCTAGCCCTCCAAATATTTTCTCTTCATGTTTGCGTTCAAGCTCTTGCATTCGCGAAGGTGTACCTTTTTGCTTTTACGCTTTCGCATCCTTCCTTCCTCGTTCGCGTAGTAGGAACTAGGCCCCAAGTGCCGGTGATCATTTAATCTTCGCGTTCACGTGTCCTCTTCACGTTCGCGTGTCTTCTTCACGTTAGCATGTCCTCTTCGCGTTTGCATAGGTTCCTGTCCTTTGTGCTTCGCGTTTGCGTCCCTTTGCTCGTGTTCGCAAAGGGTCTTTTGGCATCCTTCATTTTTCTTCTTTGCGAACGCGAGCCTTTCTCCGCATTCACGATGCTTAAAGACTTGGGCAGACTTAAATCATTTCCAAAATGGGGGTGTTGCCATTTTATCAAAAACATGAGTTGGAAGCTCGGATTTGGACGAGATTTTGAGGGAGTTTTAGAGATATCGATTGGGTAATGACTCTATACTCCATTAATCTACCATTAATTTCCTCTTTAATTTCGGATTTTTGGGGTTGAAATTGGGAAAAATTAAAAGAATTTATTCAATAAAGATTTCGAGTTTTGAAAGGGGATTTGTGGTCGGATTTGAGTAATTCTTATATGGTTGAACTAGTAAGTGAATGGGTGTTCGCATGTTGTGAGGTTTACCCGATTATGAGACGTGGCCCCGGGTCGACTTTTTAGGACGAATTTTGGAATTTTTGTTAAAATATTGATTTCATTAATTAGATGAGTCTATTATGGTTGTATTCATGATATGAAATTGTGTTTGGCTAGATTTGGACTATTCAGAGTCGGATAATTGATAAAAAGGCATTCTTACAGACTGATAGAGCTTGATTCAAGGTAAGTATCTTGCCTAACCTTGTATGGGGGATTTTCCCGTTAGGATTTGAGTCTTCTATGTTGATTGTACGTGCTCAGACTTATTTGTGAAAACTTGGCCTTTTAGAATTCTTAGGTCCTTATATTCACCGAGTATGAAGTTGTTCTTGATATGATTAAGTTCCTATTTATTAGTTTCACCTCTACATGCCTTAATTAGAATTAATTGCTTTAGGATTCACTTTTATTTGACTTAACTGAAGATTTTACCTCTTCTATTGTCATGCTATCTTTTCATATCTGCTTATCTTTATTTGAAATTATTATTATTATCTTTTTCTATAATTGTTCAGTCTTAATTGAGGTTATGATTATCCTTACGCTGCTCATCCTTAATTGATTGTTGAATATTATTCGTAATTTCTTAACCTTAAAAGAAGTTTAGATATCTCTTAGTCGACTTGTTTTATTTGGAATTATCTGACTCGTGTTAGCTTCCCTATTGTTGAAATGTATATTGTGGGATCGTTGCTACATATTAGTTTTTCCCTTGTTGAGTTGTTCTCTTTACGCCTAAAATTCTTTACTGTGGTTATTTCTGGGGATTTAAAGTTCTTGAGTCGATTTACTTGTCGTACTTTGTATTATTGCCATTATTGTTATTGTACTTGTTGTGGTGATGCACGAGATTTATGCCGTGCAGTTGTTATTATTGTGATGCACGAGGTTTCTGTCATGCGGTTGTTGTTATGGGGTTGCACGAGGTTTCTGCCGTGCTATTGTTACTATTGATATTTGCACATGCGGCGTGACAAGGTGGGATATATATATATATATATATATATATATACGTGTGTGTGTGTGTGTGTATGTGTGTGGGGGGGGGGGGGGTTACGCATGTGGCGAGACAAAGTGGGAACATACATTGTTATGCACGTGTGGCCAGACAAGGCAGGCACATTACTGCACATGTGGCGAGACAAGGTGGGATGTGTCAGGGATTGATTTGTTATGATTCATGGCCTGGGGGCATTCTTGTTGTTGATATTTGTGTAGTGGTATACGTACATGTGTGAGCTTTAGCTTGTGAAAGCTATGAGAAAATATTTTACGTGATGTCCGTTCTTTTTCCTTATGCTTATTTGCTGATATGGACTATGGTAGGACACTTGCACAAGCATACACGTAGTTAAGCAATCATATCGGATAAGAGGTGTTCTTGATATTGTTGAGCATAGATGCTCACCCTAGTTTACTTTCCTTGTATGTGAAAATGGCTTTATTGGCACGTGAGTCGTTAGTGCTGCTATAAGGTGTTATGAGGGCACAGGATGCCAAGCGTTAGGGTTTATGTATTGAGACCCGTGAGTTGTGATTTGTCCGAGGTTCGGTACCTCGTGGAGTTGTTGACTAAAACCTGATATAAAAGCGGTTGTAGTTGCTGAGTTATTACTTGTCGTTGCTGTATTTATGATTCCGGATTTAGATTGTGTTCCATTCACTTTGTCTGTGTCATATTCATGATATTCCGCTGATACTTGTTGTTTCCTTCCTTATTGCCATTACTGTATTGGGAGCCATATTGCATAGTATTTATGTAGACATCATACTTCTGTTGTTCATATACTTATACCTGTTCAGTTTATTAGGCCAGTGGGTGTCTTGAGTGTTCCTCGTCACTATTCCACCGAGGTTAGTCTTGATACTTACTAGGCACCGCTGTGGTTTGCTCATTCTACACTTCTGCACATTTCTGTGGAGACTCAATATAAACCTGCTGCTGCATTCGCAGGCTTCAGAGTCACCTTCAAGTTTTCATTTTGCACTGTTTATTCCTATTTATGGACAGTTGTATTTAGAGTTCTCTAGCAAACACTCTATAGAGCTTATGACTTGTACTACCGGTTTTGGGAATTGGAAGAGATTCTATTTAAATAATGTTGTTGTTTCAATTAATGTTAGGCTTGGCAAGTCCCTAATATTAGGTGCCATCACGATACCCAAACGGAGGGGAAATTAGGGCGTTATAAGTTGGTATCAGAGCTCAAGGTTCATAGGTGCTACGAGTCATAAGCGAGTTTAGTAGAATCTCGCGGATCGGTACAGAGACGTCGGTACTTATCTTTGAGAGGCTACAGAACTATTAGGACAATCTCACTTCTTTCGTTCCTATCGTGCGAGATTATTGATCTCGGAGATTGAACTTTTATCATTCCATTCTCTCACAGATTGTGATGATACGAGCTGCAGTTATCGACGACGCTGCTCCCAGAGCAGGTATCGCTAGAGGCAGAGGTAGAGGCCGACGAGGAGTAAGTGTCGCAGCTAGAGCACCTACCAGAGCAGCAGTTGAGGAGCCGCCAGTAGTTCCAGTTGGGGAGTAGGTACCAGAGGCGCCTGTTGTTACCCCGGACTTCATGAGACCTTAGCACAGTTCTTGAGCATGTTTGGTACATTGGCTCAGGCGGGGTTGATTCCGGTTGCACCAGCTACTTCACAAACCGGGGGAGGAACCCAGACTCCCGCCACCCACACTCCAGAGCAACAAGTTCATATTGGTCAAGTTCCAAGTGTCATGGTGACACAACCTGTGGTTCCAGTTCAGCCCGCGGTCAGGGCAACAATATCTGAGTAAGAGCAGCTTAGACTTGCAAGGTTCAAGAAATATGAACCTCCAACATTTAGTAGTTTGGCTTCAGAGAGTGCACATAGTTTTCTGGAGGAGTGTCACCGCATTCTCCATACTAAGGGTATTGTAGAGACGAGCGAGGTTGATTTTACTATATTCCAGCTCAGGAGAGCAGCTTATTAGTAGTGGCAGGCATATGATTTGGGTAGCCCAACCGAGTTAGCTTCACTTATATGAGTTCAGTTTTCAGAGATGTTCCTGAGAGAGTTTGTACCTCAGTCCCTTCGAAATTCATGGCGCGCGGAGTTTGAGCAGCTGCGCTAGGGCACTATGTCAGTGTCAGAGTATGCTGTGTGATTCAGTGATTTGGCCAGGCATGCACCTGCTTTGGTCCCCACAGTTAGACAGCGTGTCCGTAGATTCATTGAGGGACTCAAGCATGATATTCGGTTAAGCATGGCTCATGATTTAGAGTCAGATATTTCGTTTCAGCAGGTGGTAGGGATCACTCGTCGAGTAGAGGGAATGTGGGATCAAAAGAGAAAAGATAGGCGAGTCCTTGAGAGAGAGAACATGTGAGATGATGAGAGAGAGCACAGGGAGATGAGGATGCCTTGTAGACCGGAGATATCTACTGGTCCTTATTTTGGAGGCAGGGTACGACATGGTAGAGGTTTTGTGGGTCAGCCAGTTCAGTTTGCACTTCAGGCTTCGCACAGTATTTCAGGTGCTCATGGGTCTCAGAGTACCCGTACCGCATAGTTCCCACAGCCACGTCGGCAGAGAGGTTGCTTTGAATGTGGAGATACATCCATAGAGTGAGAGATTGTCCTAGACTTCGGACAAATGTGTCACAACGGGGTATTCAGGCGAGTAGAGGGCACCCAAGAGGGGAAGGCCCATCCCGTTGATGTGTCTCATATAGTAGGTTGGAGGCCGCTGCGCCAGATGATGTCATACATGTATGCTTTTGATTTGTTACAGAGGGACACCATTCGTATTTTGATTCAGTTCTGCTTATCGGGGCGAGTTCCCCTATTTGTTATCCCACCTATGGGTGAGTTCATGACTTAGTATTATGTTTAGGTATTTACCCCTGTTGGGAGACTCTATGAGTGGTAGCCCGTGTCTATCATTTGTTTCTATTCATTATTGAGAGTTTCGAGGCTAGAAGTGAATTCATGTTGTCTATTATGGCAGGTTTAATGTGATTCCTGAGTAATTTGGTTACGATTTGTGATTTGATACTCTACCGGGGTGAGAGTTTAGTAAGTGTTGTGATTTTATTGGTAGAATTGAGTTAGTGGGAGATTTCAATTGGTATGATGTGTATTTGGCTTGTGATTCAGAGTTGAGGGTGAGACCCTCGCGATTCCATGTGATTTGATATGTTTGAGCCGGGCTGCGTGCCGCGGTGGAAGGTTATACCAGGATGAGATCCTTATGATTTGTTCATGTACTTTCGGATGGGCCACGGGTCATTTCCTCCTATTTTGAACTGCTATTTTGTGTCATCTGATGTTCTTCTTCGCGATTGCGAAGTGCCTTTCGCATTTGCGTAGTGTTCTGCTATCCCGCCAAAAATATTTCCTCTTCACATTCGCGTCACGTTCGCGAAGGTTTGCCTTTTTCCTTCTTCGCGTTCGCATCCTTCTTTTCGCGTTCGCGCAGTAGGAACCAGGCCCCGAGCGCTGGTATCATTTACTCTTCGCGTTCGCTTGTCCTCTTCGCGTTCACATAGGTTCATGTCCTTTGTGCTTCACGTTTGCTTCCCTTTGCTCGCGTTCGCAAAGGGTCTTCTGGCAGCCTTCATTTTTCTTCTTCGCGAGCGCAAGCCTTTCTCCGCATTTGCGATGCTTAAAAACCTGGGCAGACTTATATCGTTTTCAAAACGGGGGTGTTACCATTTTATAAAAAATGTGAGTTGGGAGCTCGGATTTGGACAAGATTTTGAGGGAGTTTTAGAGATATCGATTGGGTATTGAATCTACACTCCATTAATCTATCATTAATTTCCTCTTTAATTTTGGATTTTTGGGGTTGAAATTGGGAAAAATTGGAAGAACTTCTTCAATAAAGATTTCGAGTTTTGAAAGGGGATTTGTGGTCGAATTTGAGCAATTCTTATATGGTTGGACTCGTGAGTGAATGGGTGTTCGTATTTTGAGATTTTTACCCGATTCTGAGACGTGGGCTCGGGTCGACTTGTTAGGGCGAATTTCGAAAATTTTGTTAAAATATTGATTTCATTAATTAGATGAGTCTATTATGGTTGTATTCATGATATGAAATTGTGTTTGGCTAGATTTGGGCCATTCAAAGTCGGATAATTGTGAAAAAGGCATTCTTACAGACTGATAGAGCTTGGTTCGAGGTAAGTATCTTGCCTAACCTTGTGTGGGGGATTTTTCTGTTAGGATTTGAGTCTTCTATGTTGATTGTAGTCCATATACTCGAGGTGACGAGTGCGTGCTCAGACTTATTTGTGAAAACTTGGACTTTTAGGATTCTTAGGTCCTTATATTCACCGAGTATGAAGTTGTTCTTAATATGATTAAGTTCCTATTTACTAGTTTCACCTCTACATACTTTAATTAGAATTAATTGCTTTAGGATTCACTTTTATTTGACTTAACTGAAGATTTTACCTCTTCTATTGTCATGCTATCTTTTCATATTTGCTTATATTTATTTAGAATTATTATTATCTCATCCTATAATTGTTCAGTCTTAATTGAGGTTATGATTATCCTTACGCTGCTTATCCTTAATTGATTTTTGAATATCATTTGTAATTTCGCAACCTTAAAAGAAGTTTAGATATCCTATATCTTAGTCGACTTGTTTTATTTGGAATTATCTGACTCGTATTAGCTTCCCTGTTGTTGACATGTATATTGTGGGATCGTTGCTACATATTGGTTTTTCCCTTGTTCAGCTATTCTCTTTACGCCTATCATTCTTTACTGTGGTTATTTCTTGTGAATTGGTTATACCGTTTCTTGTGATTTAAAGTTCTTGAGTCGATTTACTTGTCGTACTTTGTATTATTTCCATTTTTGCTGTTGTACTTGTTGTGGTGATGCATGAGGTTTCTGCCGTGCGGTTGTTATTATTATGATGCACCAGGTTTCTGCCGTGCGGTTGTTGTTATGGGGTTGTACGAGGTTTCTGCCATGCTATTGTTACTATTGATATTTGCACATGTGGCGTGACAAGGAGGGATATATATATGTATATATATATATGTGTGTGTGTGTTTGTGTATGTGTGGGTTGCGCATGTGGCGAGACAAGGTGGGAACATTATTATGCACGTATGGTGAGACAAGGCAGACACTTACTTTATTAATGCACACGTGGTGAGACAAGGTGGGCAGTGTCAAAGATTGATTTGTGGCCTGGGTGCATTATTGTTGTTGATATTTGTGTAGTGGTATACGTACCTGTGTGAGCTTTAGCTTGTGAAAGCTGTGAGAAAATATTCTAAGTGCTATCCGTTCTTTTTCCTTATGCTTATTTGCTGATATGGACTATGGTAGGACACTTGCACAAGCATACATGTAGTTAAACACTCTTATCGGATAAGAGGTGTTCTTGATATTGTTGAGCATAGATGCTCACCCTAGTTTACTTGCCTTGTATGTGAAAATGGCTCTATAAGCACGTGAGTCGTCAGTGCAGTTATGAGGTGTTATGAGGGCACAAGATGCCAAGTGTTAAGGTTCAGGTATTGAGACCCGTGAGTTGTGATTTGTCCGAGGTTCGGTACCTCGTGGAGTTATTGACTAAAACCTGATGTAAAAGCGGTTGTAGTTGCTGAGTTATTACTTGTCCTTGCTGTATTTGTGATTCCGGATTTAGGTTGTTTTCCTTTCACTTTGTCTGTGTCATATTCATGATATTCCGCTGATACTTGTTGTTTCCTTCCTTATTTCCATTACTATATTGTGAGCCATATTGCATAGTCTTTATGTAGACATCATACTTCTGTTGTTCATATACTTATACCTATTCAGTTTATTAGACCAGTGGGTGTCTTGACTGTTCCTCGTCACTACTCCACCGAGGTTAGTCTTGATACTTACTGGGCACCACTGTGGTGTGCTCATTCTACACTTCTGCACATTTTTGTGCAGATCCAAGTACTTGTTCGTTAGCTACCTGTGTGGACTTTGCTGTGGAGACTCAAGGTAAACATGTTGTTGTGTTCGCAGGCTTCAGAGTCACCTTCAAGTTTTCATTTTGCACTATTTATTCCTATTTATGAACAGTTGTATTTAGAGGTTCTCTAGCAAACACTCTGTAGAGCTTATGACTTGTACTACCGATTTTGGGAATTGTAAGAGATTCTATTTAAATAATGTTGTTGTTTCAATTAATGTTAGGCTTGCCTAGTCCCTAATATTAGGTGCCATCACGATACCCAAACAGAGGGGAAATTGGGGCGTTATAAGTTGGTATCAAAGCTCAAGGTTCATAGATGCTACGAGTCATAAGCGAGTTTAATAGAATCTCGCGAATCGGTACAGAGACGTCGGTACTTATCTTTGAGAGGCTATAGAACTATTAGGACAATCTCACTTCTTTCATTCCTATCGTGCGAGATTATTGATCTCGGAGATTGAACTTTTATCATTCCATTCTCTCATAGATGGTAAGGACACGAGCTGTAGTTATCGACGACGCTGCTCCCAGAACATGTATCGCTAGAGGAAGAGGCATAGGCCGACGAGGAGTAAGTGCTGTAGCTAGAGCACCTACCAGAGCAGTAGTTGAGGAGCCGCCAGTAGTTCCTGTAGGCGTCTGTTGATACCCCCGGACTTCACGAGACCTTAGCACAGTTCTTGAGCATGTTTGGTACATTGGCTCAAGAGGAGTTGATTCGGTTGCACCAGCTACTTCACAGACCGGGGGAGGAACCCAGACTCCTGCCGCCCACAATCAACCACGAGAGTGCCGCAATACCAGGGAAGTATCCATAAATCAAAACACATTGCCCCTTCTAAAATGTATACTCTCATCAAGCCATACCAAATAGTAATATCATTTACCTAGTCATCTGAAACCGTCCATCCTGCCTAAGAATTTTACGACCTTCCCTTCAAAACTGAACTGTGACCTCGCTCAGGCAAATCTCAATTCCACACAACAAACTGCATATACCATGCAATCATATGAAAATAAAAACGATAACTTCATAGTCCACTCCGCGTCACAAGCAACTATATGCTCAATTAACTAAGGACCTTCCATTTGATTTCATCGAGGAGAAATTTACTATACACCACATGCTCCTCACGCCAGCAGGAAATATACCCCTCGAACCTTGGTAAAGACCATTGAGAACTCTTCGAAACCCATTTTCACATAACCAAGCTATCTGAACCGAATCTCTCTAACTCAACCTAGCCACGTAGGTTGCTAAGACCCAAGAGAATTGACACGAAACACCTGTAGAGACTAGCCACGTCATAAGTACCCAAAGAACTGATCATACCCATTACTGTGCTAACCCAACCTACTACCACATTGTCCTACTTCTCCAAGTCCCTTCCAAATTGCCTTCAAGTTGATACTTCTCCTTGCTGGAGCACCACAATCCTTAACCAAAATTCACCACACAAGAGGCCCTAGTATAAAACCACCAGGCCCTAAGGCCCATAAGCCGCTGACTTCCCTCTTAAGCACCCCCAAAGCACCACAACTGAGGCACCCACTCTAAAGAGACCTCATGTGAACCTAAAACTGTTTCCTTCACCTTCTTGTTATTGAAATGCATAATCCACAATGATATAAAAATGCCACCAGTCTCGACACCGTCCAATGTAACTCTCCGTTTCTAGCCATAGACCAATCTTGAAAATTCCAAATCGCTACATTTAATTCTTGAATCCATTAGAACCATTCTCGAGAGTCATCCACTCTTCTCAAATCACAATTGCACTGCCCCAAACAGGCCAAACGACTGGTGTCCCATTGGCATGACGACACTCAAAGTAGTAACCCCACCATGCACACTACATCTTCCACGACTAACCGCTCAATCATTCCATAATACCCATATACCCATAAAGTGTAATACAACCCGTATCCAGAAATTCCCTTACTCGAGTCATCCTCAATCTCAACCCCTGCAGTCATAGCTGATTCACAAGTATACCCCAAATCAAAACCAATACAGCACATAATCGTGCAATCAACGTGTCGATAGCAGATTCCCCCACTTGGCTCAAAGCCATAGATCAAAACACACAACTCACAATGGCCATACTCTATTACTGCCATAATACCACAGTGAGATTCAACCAAATCCTTCCTGAGCTCTTGTAATGCAAACCATCTAATACTTCACATTATCAGCAAATCTCACATTCACCCTTGTAATAGTCAAGCCAACTTCCACAAGCAATCCAAACTCAAATTGTAACATATATCATTTACCGGTAAAAGAGAACTCTCTACAAAACATCATAAGGACCACACAACCTCAGGACACCTTGTAGGAGATATTCCACCTGCTCTGCCTCAAACTGACATCTCTCTATACCCTTCCACAGTCACGACTACTACACAATCACTTAATATTCTTGATTCTGAACTCATCAACAAGACATGAGAATCTACTTCACTCCACAACTAAACAACATGAGAGATTCCTCAACACACCCATAACTCGAGACCATACGCCATATCAAGACAGAAATCAAAATAGTCCTTGCTACCTCTCAAGTAAACTCTTCTCGTCACATTCAACAATCCGAACACATCTCGCAGTCACATCATACTAACCACATAGCCATTTCACCGCTCATCGAGCCATAAATTCCACTCGTAGGGACATTACCGGGACATATGAGTCCAAATGTACAAGTTACCACTGAAGCTACCGAGCTCAAGCTGTGGCCGAACCATGACCTCAAGTCCTCCAGACCGGCCCATCACCAAAACACTGAATACACATCTCGAACCTCGTCCATAGAATTACAAGCCGCCGGTGCACAACCAATACCGAGCGCTCACATGCGCATATAAATGCATGGAAGGAATTCACAGAGTTACGCTTCAAGCTAAATCAATGCCGCACTATAAGGAATGAAATATGGAAAGTATATCCTAAATGTCCTGTAGCCTCTCGAAGATACGTATGGACGTCATCATACCGATCAGTGCGACTCTACTAGACACTTGCTCATGACTCGTAGAACCTATGAACCTAGAGCTCTGATACCACTTTGTCATAACCAAAATTCCAACTAGTCGTGATCCCACCTAACCCAACCCGCTAGGTAAGCCAATTAACCACTAACCAATTCCAATAACAATTAATAAAAGCAATTAAGTAAAGAAATATCTGAATCTAATACATTCTCCAAGAACTGGTAGTACAAATCATGAGCTTCTAAGAATGGAGTTTACAAAGTGGAAATGAAATAAATAAATAGTCTATTTGAATAGTACATAAATAGAGTTTTTTACAGTGCTAAAGCTACCACGAATAAGAGGCAGCTATAACCATGACGCATGTACATCTTCAATCCATCTCCCATCGAACACAATAATATTAGCAGCCAGCATCTTCACGCAATGTGCAGATGTGTATTATGAGTACAACTGACCCCATGCACTCAATAAGTAACAAACCTAACATTAGGTTGAAAGTAGTGACAAGCTAACACGAAGGTCGGGTCCAACACGAATATTCCAAAACTCAACATAACAGCATAGTACAAGTAATAAAAGAGTATCTCAGAAATAAAAGGCTCAATTTATTCACATTTCCAGAAAAGTAGGCATTTCTTTTCAAGTATCTCACTGAAAACCCAAATCTTTTACCGAAAAAGCTAAAATACGAGCAAGTTTGAAAACTGTGATTTTTCCCAAAACTTCTTTCAATAATAAGTAAGATGTCTCATTTTTAGATAGCATGAGGAAAGTACTTCTCTATGCCTACATGTCAAGATACATGTAAAATCATAAATGTCCCCACAACTGGGTAGCAGAAGGAAATGCACCTCTATGCATGTATCACAAGTTCGCATGTCAAATGCAATGAATCTCGATGATGATCTCATATACTCATACTCAAAGAGTATTCAACCTCACTGTCTCGCATTCTCTCTCATTATGCTCAATGCTCAGCATATTCAATCACTCAGTGCTGTACAATACTTGCTGCGGCATGCAGTACGATCCATATATGACCATAAGGCCCATTGCGGCGTGCAACCCGATCCATATATATATAGTCGACTGCTCTCACTGGGGGGTGTGCAGACTCCAGAGGGGCTCCTTAAGCCCAAGCGCTATATTGTTGCGGCGTGCAGCTCGATCCAATATTGTTGCGGTGTGCAACCCGATCTAATATTGTTGCGGCGTGAAACCCGATCTAATAATATATATATATATATATATATATATATATATATATATATATATATATATATATATATCCCGATGGCTCGTTGCAATGTGCAACCCGATCCATATAAAATATAATCAATATAATATGTTGCGGCGTGCATCCCGATCCCAAAATATCACTCTCACTCAGGCCCTCGGCCTCACTCAGTCATCAATCTCTCTAGTCTCGCTCACGGGCTCACAATGTCATGAAACTAGCCCGACAATAATGATATGATGTATCGATAAATAATTTCTGAGACTGGGATATGGTATGAATGCATGGATATGACTGAGTATGAAATATCAATAAAATCACTAAGATGATAGTAAAAGACGCCACTATAGGTCTAAGCAGTAATGACATAATGCCTAAACATGATATCTAGCATGATTGACAGCTTAACTACTTTATCACAAGGTGAAAACACGGATATCAACAAAGTAGGACCACTATATAGTGTCATGGGAACAACAGAGTCTCAATTCACATGGTGCACGCCCACACGCCCTTCACCTAGCATGTGCATCACCTCAATACCAATCGCATAACACGTATTTCGTGGTTTCATACCCTCAGCACTAAGATTAGAAGAGTTACTTACCTCGAAAAAGTCAATTCCAACACCAAGCAAGCCAAGCGATGCTACAAAATGCCATCCCGTGCGTTCCGACCTCTGAACGACTAGAAATGAACCAAAAACAACTCAAATACATCAAACAATGCTAAAGGAACCAATACAGATAGAAAAAGATCAAATCTTGAATCCAAAGCCCAAAATCGGCCAAAAGTCCAACTCATGCCCGTACCTCAAAACCCGAAAAATTTACAAAATCCAACAACCCATTCAATTACGAGTCCAACCATACTAGTTTCACTCAAATCCGACTCCAATTCAATGTTCAAAACTCAAAACAATTCATATTATGAAACTTTAGGCCAAAGCCCCCAATTTCCTCTTTAAAATTCACAATCCAATTACCAAAAGCGAATGTAGATTCATGAAATATAACCAAAACCGAGTAGAGAACACTTAATCCAATTCATATGGTGAAAATTTCTTCAAGAATCGTGTCAATCCGAGATCCATAGCTCCCAAAATGCAAAAATGCCCGAAACCCTCAAAATAGAGTACTTTATAATCTGCCCAGACATTTCTCTTATGTGAACGCGGGAAAACCATTGCGTTCGCGATGAATAAAATAATCTGCCACCATAGTACACTTTGCGTTCGCGGTAAATACTTCATGAATGCGACTCACAGCTGGCTCAGACCTTCGCGAACGCATCTCCAACTACGCGACCGCGATGAAGAAGGCTTCCAGCTCCAGCTGCCAAACCTCAATACTTCGCAGCCGCAGTTCCTCATACGCGAACGCGGACAATCTTCAACACAAAGCTACACGATCTCTTTTGGCCAATCGCGACCGCAATAAGAAACAACCCAACTCCATTTTCCCTTTACACGATCGCATCTACTGATCCGCGATCGCGAAGAACAATCCACGCACCAGAAAACCAGAACACACCAGCAAGGCCAAAATGGAGGAAAATAGTCCGAAAACAATCCGAAACATGCCCGAGCCCCTCGGGACCCCATCCGTATATACCAACAAGTCCAACTACATAACATAGACCTACTCGAGGCCTCAAAACACACAAAACAACATCAGAACGACGAATCACACCTCAATTCGAATTCAATGAACTTTTGAAACTTTAACTTCCACAACCGATGCCCAAATCTATCAAATCATGTCCGATTGACCTCAAATTTTGCACACAAGTCATATTCTACATTACAGACCTGCTCCAATTTCAGGAATCGGAATCCGACCCCGATATCAAAAAGTCCACTCTCGATCAAACTTTTCAAAATTTCAACTTTCGCCCTTTCGAGCCAAATTCAACCACGGACCTCCAAATCACAATACGAACGCGCTTCTAAGTTCAAAATCACCCAACGGAGCTAACAGAACCATCAAAATTCCAATCCAAGGTCAAATGCTAAAAAGTCAAACTTGGTCAACTCTCCCATTTTAAAGCTTTAACAATGAAATCCATTCTTCCAATTCGATTTCGAAATACCTGAAAACCAAAACCGACGATTCGCACAAGTCAAAATACATCATACAGAGCTACTCACACCCGTAAACTACCGAGCGAAGTACAAATGCTCAAAATGACCGGTTGGGTCGTTACATATGCCCCAGTCCAAAATCATCATACGAACCTGTTGGAACCATCCAATCTCGATTCCGAGGTCGTTTACTCAAAAATCAAACCTTAGTCAATTCTTCCAACTTAAAGCTTCTGAAATTAGAATTTTCTTTCCAAATCAACTCCGAACTTCCTGAAATTCAATTCCGACCACGCGCACAAGTCATAATACCTGAAGTGAAACTACTCAAGGCCCCAAACCGCCTAACAACACGCTGGAGCTCAAAACGACCGGTCGGGTTGTTACACTTTTTTCTAATTTTAGATTTTTTCACTTCACCTCAATATCCAAAAAGTGTAAGTATAGATTTTGTGTTGCTAGCCATTTCCAAGTTAAGCACTAGGTATGATTCTCTCTATTTTGTGAATCACATTTAAACCACTAGATTTGGATTTAACATATATACCTCTACTAAACAACTCATCAAATTAAGGTCATAATACAGTCTTCTGTAAACATTACTAAATTATATAAAATGTTGGTACGGAATAATAATATCTCAAAAATAAGCTATCACACTCTTGTGAAACACATCATTTGTTTTTATTAAGATTAAGACGCCTGAATCTGAATATACATCTGAATATTAATATGTGTATTAAAATTAAAACGTCTGAGTCTGAATTCACATATGAATATTAAGATCTAAATACTAATAATTAAAATTATTTGTTTTCTCTATATCTGAATGTATAGTATTTTTATATTTTTAAATATTATTAAATATAAATTCAATCAAATAATACAAATTAATTTAATATAATATTAGTAAAATATTTTTAAAGTTTATATGGTGGTTGGTGGTGGTGATGGCTAAAGGTTGTGGTTGTGAGTGCAAACTGGGTAGTAGCTGGTGGTGGTGTTGGTTGATTGTGGTAATTATCAGTAGTAGATGGTATATAATAGTAGTAGTTAATTGGTTGTGATTGATGGTGGTGGTGACTGATAATTGCAATGGGTGATATATAGTGGTGGCTGATAGTGGTGATCGATTGTTGTTGTAGTAATAATGAACGGTGGTGATAGTTGTAAATGATGGCTAGTGGTGGTGACAACTAATATTCGTGTTTGACAACGATGGTGGTTGTGGCTGAGGAATGGTAGTAATGGGTGGTGGCTAGTGGTGGTGGTAGTTTATAATGGTGGGGAACATCGATAGCAGTGATGCTGGTTGTTAGTGGTGAAATTATAGGAGTTATGGTGAAATGTCATTTTTTACATAAATTATTGAATGTATAACATCTTAATGATATTATGACTATGTTATAGATCTTAGTCATTAAGATCTATTCAAACCCATTAAGTTGTTGTAAAATCTAAAAACAAACAGACTTAATGGTTTGTAAAGACCCGGCCGGTCATATTGAGAGTGCTAGCCTTGATCCCCTATTTATTTCTCACTCTATCTCATTTTGTGGTTACTTGACTTTCCGGGATGCTTGGTGTTGTGTTCAGGAGAGTTTCGGAGTGGAATGAGACACATAGTCCCTAAATTGAAAGTTAAAGTCATAGGAGTCGACTGTAGTTCTAATTGTATGAAGACAACTCAGGAATGGAGTTTTGAAAGTTTCAATAGCTCCGTATGGTAATTTTGGTCTTAGGAGCGTATCCGGATATTTATTTGGAGGTCCGTAAGTCATTTCGGCGTTAATTGGCGAAAGTTGGAAAATTGGAAGATTTTGGAAGGTTTGACCGGGAGTGGAATTTTTGATATCGGGGTCAGATTTTGATTCTGGAAGTTAGAGTAGGTCCGTAATGTAAATTATGACTTATGTGCAGAATTTGAGGTCAATCAGACTTGATTTGATAGGTTTCGGCAGCGGATGTGGAAGTTAGAAGTTTAAATGTTCATTAGGCTTGAATTGTTGCACAATTCGTATTTTAGATGTCGTTTGATATGATTTCAGGCCTCAACTAAGTTCGTATCATGTTTTAGGACTTTTTGGTATAATTGGTGGAGGTCTCGGGGGCCTCGGGGGTGATTCAAATCGATATTAGATCATTTTTGGACTTATACAATTGCTAAAGTTCCAGCCTTCTGGTGTCATCATACATGCAGAGGAATTTGCAGCTTGTACTACATGCTTAGTCGAATTAACTTCTTTCTTGATTCTATATTCCTTATTTAACTGTGAGATTATTTACTTGAAATTACTATCCTTGTAATATCGTTATTTTAATTGTTATGTTTTGGTTTCCGTGATTATTGTTGAGATGATTGTTTGGTTGTTGCACGAGGTTTCTGCCGTGCGGTTGTTATTGTTGCATGAGGTTTCTTCCGTGCGATTGTTATTGTTTGTAATAGGTATCTTCCGTGCCATTGGGATTATTGATACGCATGCGGTGGTATGAGGTCTGGGTGTTGAAATGCATGCGGTGAGATAAGGTGGGCTTGATACGCGTGGCTAGTAAGGGAACTGCTAGAAGTCATGTGGTGTGATAAGGTTGGCTAAAACACTGGATGCTATTTCGGGAAAATAATTTTCAAAACAAAATGTAAAGGCCCCCGTGGTGATATAAGGAAAGATTGTGAGATATTTACTTTTGGGACTACGAGTCGGTACCTCGGGAGTGCCCCTGTTGATTGCCTCTATTTGCTGTATTGGTTGTTGTTGTGTTTCTGTATCTTGTAAGATTTTTGCTTTTATTTCATGTTGTATTTGTCTTTCTTTGATTTTGTGTTATTACCTTCCGTAAATTCTCATTGTTTTACTTCTCTCTTATTTCATTATATTATTTTATCTTCTGCCTTGTTTCTTATTATTTCTAGTAGGGCCCTGACCTGACCTAGTCACTGCTCTACCGAGGTTAGGTGTGACACTTATTGGGTACCGTTGTGGTGTACTCATACTACGCTTCTGCACATCTTTTATGAAGATTTAGGTATTGCCTACCAGACCAGGTATCAGTGAGCTTGTCCGTACGTGGAGACTTCAAGGTACATCTTCTAGCGTCCGCAGATCTCGGAGTCCCTCTCTATATTTATTATGTTGTTTATTTATCCTCATTAGACTCCGATGCATATGGATATTTAGTATTTCTTGTCACGACCCAATTTAACCTATAGGTCGTGATGACGCCCAACACTACAACTAGGCAAGCCAACAAATAAATTAAACATATATCAATTATTTTCATAATAATTTTCTAAGAACTTTTATTATTTTACTAGCAATATTAAGAAATTAGAAAAGATACCGGTTAACTTAAATCCAAGAAAAAAATAATACAATTCCAAATTCTACTAATGTGTGTGCCAATACCTGGTGTCACAAGTATATGAGCATCTAGTAGATTATACAAAACTTCAAATACTGTCTGAAATAAAAATAGACAGAATGAAAAATACAAGGAGAGACATTGGTAGCTGCAAAATGGCTCAGGAAGGCAGCTCACCACTATATCCCTAGATAACTTGGGTGTAAGACGATAGATCCCCCACTAGTACTTGCCTTAGGTGCTGCACAAAAAGTGCAGCAAGTGTAGTATGAGTACGTAAACAACGTGTATCCAATAAGTATCAAGCCTAATCTCGAAGTGGTAGAGAGGAGATGACCGACTTTGACACTCACTATGGGTCAATAATAATAATTGTAATAAAACTAGAATATTTAAATCAGCATGATTCACAAAATTTACAATAATTTATTTAACCAGTAGAAATAATTAAATTCCTCCAAATGCAACAATTCTCAATATATTAATTAAATTCCTTCAATTCCAATAAAATATCCAATTTATCAATTAGTCTCATTTACAGGAATAACAATAATTCCTTAACAAGCAGGAATAATAATTCTTTAAATTCCAAAAATTTTCAATTTATCAATTAGCTTCGCAAGCTGCAATAAGCTATCAAAGTATCGTGTAATTATTATTATTAAGCATGATTTCTGCCGAAGTCGTACGGCCCGATCCAGAGTGTCATGTACACTGCCAAGGGACGTGCGACACGATCTACAGATACATCTATCCTGCCGAGGCGTTTCACCCGCTCCACAAGAAATGAGGACATTTTCTTATGTACCTCCGAAAAGAGAGTATATTTATTATAAGATCAATTTGAGAGGATGAACAATTTCTCTTAACAAGTAATTAATTTAAACAAAAAATTAAACATATGAGATTTCCATCCTTTAATATTTTTATCTAACAATTCACAATATATATATATATATCAAATAATATTAATTAAACAAAGAATATAATTTATACAAGTAATTCATGCTTTGAGTCCTAAACTACCCTGACTTTAGTATTAATAGTAGCTACGCACGGACTCTCGTCATATCGTGCGTACATAGCCCCCACAATTAACAACAATTATTACTTTAATTACCTATGGGGTAATTTTCCCCTCACAAGATTAGACAAGAGACTTACCTCAATTTGCTCTAATTTAATCCACTAGAAGGCCTTTTCCTCGATTATCCAACTTTGATTGGCTTGAATCTAACCAAAAGTAATTCGATACAATCACTAAAATTTATAGGAATCAATTCTATAAGAAAATACTACATTTTCAATAAAAATCCCGAAATTAATTAAAAATTCGTTAGTGGGCCCCATGTCTCGGAATCCGGCGAAAGTTACGAAATCCGACAACCCATTCAATTACGAGTCCAACCATGCCAGTTTCAATCCGACTCCAAATCGATACCGAAATCTTAAAAATTCGTTTCTATGAGATTTCTAAAAAGTTCCCAAATTTCAATCTCAAAACACTAATTAAATGGTGAAAACAATGATATATTTGTGTATATAGACCAAATCCGAGTTGGAATCACTTACCCTAATATTTTGCCTTGAAAATCTGTCAAAAGTCGCCTCTGCTCAAGCTCAAGTTTGTCAAAAATAGCAAATAAGACGAAATTCCCTCCTTTATAGATCTGCCCAGGCAGCCTTCAGAACTGGGCCTCGATCGTGGCTTCGATCATGACCCTCGATCCTGGCTTCTATCATGGCCCTTGAGCCTGGGCCTCGATCGTGGTTCCGATCATGGCCCTCGAGCCTGGGCCTTCAATCATGGCATCGAGCCTGGGCCTTCGATCATGTCATCGATCCCGGGCCTTCGATCATGGCATCGATCATGGCATTGAGCCTGGGCATTCAATCATGGTCCTCGAGCTGAGCTCGATATCTGGGCTCGATATTGAGCCTCGTCCCTGGATTCGACCCTGGCCATCGACCCTGGGCTCGATATCTGCACAGAAATTTCCAACAGAAGAGAAAATTGCAGCAACTTTTTAAGTCCAATATTTGATCCGTTAACCATCCGAAACTCACCCGAGGCCCTCGGAACCTCAACCAAATATACCAACAAGTCCTAAAACATCATACGAACTTATTTTAAACCTCAAATCATATAAAACGATGCTAAAACCATGAATTATGCTCTAATTCAAGATTAGTAAAATTTAAAATTTCCAACTTCTACTTTCGATGTCGAAACCTGTCAAATCAAGTCCGATTGACCTCAAATTTTGCACACAAGTCATAAATGACATAACAGAGCTATGAAAAATTTTGAAACTGTATTATGACTCCGGTATCAAAAAGTCAACTCCCCGGTCAAACTTCCAAACTTAACTTCTTGTTTTAGCCATTTCAAGCCTAATTTCACTACGGACTTCCAAATAAAATTCCGATCATGCTCCTAAGTCCAAAATTACCATATAGAGCTGTTGGAATTATCAAAATTCTATTCCGGGGTCGTTTGCATAGAATTCGACATCCGGTCACTATTTGAACTTAAACTTTTAATTTGTTTATCAAAATTCCATATCTCGGGCTAGGGAACTCGAAATTTTATTCCGGGCATACGCCCAAGTCCCAAATCACGATACGGACCTACTGGAACTGTCAAAACACAAATCCGAGTCCGTTGCTAAAAATGTTGACCAAAGTCAACTCGATTGAGTTTTAAAGCTCTAATTCTCATTTTACTCCATTTTTTTCACATAAAAACTTTTCAGAAAATTTTACGGACTGCGCACGCAAAAGTAATGATAAATAGTGCTTTTTATGGTTTTATAACACAGAATTAATTATTAAATTTAAAGATGACATTTTGGGTCATCACATTTCTCTTTAGAACTTGTGACTTATATTTACCGGGTTTTTGGGAGTTGTTTATATTTGAATTTGCAGATTTTATTCATTACAGTTGTTGATGTATTTAGTTTTAGCTTAATATTTTAGTTATTCCGCATACTTCTTAGGCTTACCTATTCTTAGAGACTAGGTGCCGTAACTACTTTCTACGGAGGAAAATTGGGGGCGTGACAAGTTGGTATCAGAGTTCTAGGTTCATAGATGTTATGAGTCAGAGGCAAGTTTAGTAGAGTCTCGCGGATCGGTACATAGGCATCTGTACTTATCTTCGGGAAGCTATGGAAATGTTAGGAAAAGCTTCACTTCCTTGATTTTTTATCGTGCGTAAATTTTGACTTCGGATTCTAAATTTCTGTCTTTCTATTCTCTCAC
This sequence comes from Nicotiana tomentosiformis, assembly GCF_000390325.3. Lineage (NCBI taxonomy): Eukaryota > Viridiplantae > Streptophyta > Magnoliopsida > Solanales > Solanaceae > Nicotiana > Nicotiana tomentosiformis. The sequence goes on from NC_090820.1 coordinate 109,833,595, forward strand.
AGATGGTGGGGAAATGTATAGCTGAATCAGATGACTAGACACCCGCGCGCCCTACTAGAGCTAGAGAGGCAGGGGCTGGGGCCGGGTAGAGGACAAGGACGTCCACGTGGTGCAGCCAGAGCACCCGCATGAGCTGCTACAGAGGAGCCACCAATAGCTCCAAATGGAGGACAGACACCTAGGACACCTGTAACTATACCATCCCTACATGAGACTCTCGCCCAGTTTCTAAGCATATTCAACACTTTGGCTCAGGCAGGGTTGACACCACTTTCTCCTTCCACATCTCAAGCCAGAGGAGGAGCACAGACTCCCGCCGCCCGTACCCCAGAGAAGCAGGTCCAGGTCGACCAGGTTCCAGAGGTCATACCAATGCAGCCAGTAGCCCCCGTTCAGCCCGAGGTTAAGGCAGCAGTTTCTGAGGAGGAGCAACTTATGTTCAAGAGGTACAAGAAGTACCACCCTCCTACTTTCAGTGGTTTGGCGTCAGAGGATGCCCAGGGTTTTCTTGAGGAGTGCCACTATATCCTTCGTACTATGGGTGTTGCGGTGTCTAGTGGGGTTTCTTTCACAACGTTCCAGCTTAGAGGAGTGGCCTATCAATGGTGGCGAGCATATGAGTTAGGTAGTCAGGAAGAGGTATCTTCACTCACTTGGACACAGTTCTCAGATATGTTCTTGAGGGAGTATGTCCCTCAAAGTCTCAGAGATGCATAGCGCGCAAAGTTTGAGCAGTTGCGCTAGGGTTCTATGACCATTTCGGAGTATGCAGTACAATTCAGTGATTTGGCTAGGCATGCACCAACCTTGGTTGCTATTGTTCGAGAGCGGGTTCATCGATTTATCGAGAGGCTCAACCCTAGTATCAGATTTAGCATGGCCCCAGAGTTGGAGATGGACATCGCATACCAGCAGGTAATGGGGATTGCTAGGAGATTAGAAGGTATGCTATCTCGGGATAGAGAGGAGAGAGAGGCCAAGAGGTCTCGAGAGTCTGGCACATACAGTGGTACCCGTGCCCTAGTTCAGCTCGTCATGGTAGGGGCTATGTGAGTTGCCTTGTTCATTCAGCACTTCCAGCTTTCAGCGGTATTCCGACCACTCCTAGGCCTCAGGATCCCTATTATGCACCACCATTGTCTAGTGCACCTCCTACACGGGGTGCTTTTAGTGGCCAGTCCAGTCGATCAGGACTGAGCCAACCACAGTCTCCGAGAGCTTGTTTTGAGTGTGGTGACACTCGTCATGTGGTAAGGGATTGCCCTAGACTCAGGAAGGGTGCACCTCCACAGATTACTCAGGCTCCGCGTATTCCACCGGGTCTTCAGGCTTCTCAGTCCATGGTCGCTGCACCAGTTGCCACCCTACCTGCACAACCAGCTAGAGGTGGAGGTCGAGCAGGTAGAGGTCACCCTAGAGGGGGGGCCAGGCCAAATATTATGCCCTTCTTGCTAGGACGGAGGCAGTTGTATCTGACTCTGTCATCACAGGTATTGTTCCGGTCTATCATAGAGATGCATCAGTCTTATTTGATCCAAGTTCCACTTATTCCTATGTGTCATCTTATTTTGCTCCATATTTGGGTGTATCCTGTTATTTTTTGAGTTCTTCTGTCTATGTGTCTAAACCCGTGGGACATTTTATTATTGTTGACCATGAGTATCGGTTGTGTTTGGTTGTTCTTAGTGGTTTTGATACCAAAGCCAATTTATTATTTCTCGGTGTGGTGGATTTTGATGTTATCTTGGGCATGGACTGGTTATCACCCTATCATGCTATTCTTGATTGTCACGCTAAGACGGTGACGTTGGCTATTCCAGGTATACCACGACTAGAGTGGCGATGTACTTTAGATTATGTCCGTAGTAGGGTTGTCTCATTTATAAAGGCTCAGCGGATGGTTGAGAAGGGGTGTGATGCTTATCTGGTATATGTGAGGGATGTTAGTGTTAATACTCCTACTGTCGAGTCAGTTCCGATAGTGAGGGATTATCCAGACGTATTCCCGGTAGATCTTCTGGGCATGCCGCCCGACAGGGATATTGACTTTAGTATTGACTTGTTACCAGGCACTCAACTCATTTCTATTCCACCCTATCGTATGGCCCCAACATAGTTGAAAGAGTTAAATGAACAGTTGCAAGAGTTGCTCGATAAGGGCTTCATTTGGCTCAGTGTGTCGCCTTAGGGTGCTCCAGTCTTATTTGTAAAAAAGAAAGATGGTTCTATGCGAATGTGTATTGATTATTGATAGTTGAACAAGGTTGTAGTGAAGAACATGTATCTATTTCCCCGTATTAATGACCTATTTGATCAGCTTCGGGGTGCCAGAGTGTTCTCTAAGATCGACTTGCGTTCATGCTATCATCAGTTTAAGATTCAGGACTCGGTATGGTCATTATGAGTTCCTTGTGATGTCTTTTGGGCTGACTAGCGCCCCAGCAACATTCATGAACTTGATGAACAATGTATTTCAGCCCTATCTTGACTCGCTCGTCATTGTGTTTATTGACGACATTCTAGTATACTCTAGGAGCCGGGAGGATCATGAGCAACACCTGAGGACTGTGCTTCAGACCTTGAGAAAAAAAAAGTTATATGCAAAATTTTCGAAGTGTGAATTCTGGCTAGATTCAGTTGCAATTTTCGGTCTTGCGGTATCGATTAAGGGGATCAAGGTATATCTAAAGAAGATTGTAGCAGTGCAGAGTTAGCCCAGACCGTACTCAGCTACGGAGATCCAGAGTTTTCTTGGCTTGGCGGGGCATTACCGTCAATTTATAGAGGGTTTCTCGTCTATTGCAACACCTATGAACAGGCTGACCCGAAAGGGTGCTTTGTTCTAGTGGACTGAGGAGTGTGAGGAGAGCTTTCAAAAGCTCAAGACTTCTTTGACTACAACCCAGTGCTGGTATTACCTATTGGTTCGGGGTCATATACGGTGTATTATAATGCATCACGCATTGGTCTCGGCATAATGTTGATGCATGACGGTAGGGTGATTGCCTACGCATCTAGACATCTGAAGTTGTATGAGAAGAACTATCATGTCCACGACTTGAAGTTAGCAGCTATTATTCATGCCTTGAAGATCCGGTGACATTATTTGTACGGTGTCCCTTGTGAGGTCTACACTGTTCACCGGAGTCTACAATATTTGTTTAAATAGAAGGATCTTAACTTGCGGCAGCGGAGGTGGTTGGAGTTGCTTAAGGACTATGGTATCGCCATTCTATATCATCCCTGGAAGGCCAATGTGGTGGCCGATGTCTTGAGTCGCAAGGTGGAGAGTTTGGGTAGCTTAGCATATCTACCGGTGGCAGAGATGCCTTTAGCTTTGGATGTTCAGGCCCTGGCCAACCAGTTTGTTAGATTGGATGATTCCGAGCCGAGCCAAGCCGGGCCGAGCCGAGCCGAGCCGAGCCGAGTTTTGGCTTGTATGGTTTCTCAGTATTCTCTTTATGATCGTATTAGAGAGCGTCAATATGATGACTCCTATCTCCTTGTCCTTAAGGACACGGTTCAGCACGGCGATGCCAAGGAGGTAACTATTGGAGAGGACGGTGTATTGCGGATGCAGGACAGGCTATGTGTGCCTAATGTAGATGGTTTACGTGAGTTGATTCTCCAAGAGGCTCACAGTTCGCGGTACTCAATTTACCGAGGAGCCGCAGAGATGTATCAGGACCTGAGGCAACATTATTGGTGGAGGATAATGAAGAAGGACATAGTGGAATATATAGTTTGGTGCCTAAATTGTCAACAGGTGAAGTATGAGCATCAACGGCCAGGTGGATTGCTTCAGAAGCTAGAGATTCTGTAGTGGAAATTTGAGCGGATCACTATGGATTTTGTTGTTGGGCACCCACAGAATCAGAGGAAGTTTGATGCATTTTGGGTAATTGTGGATAGATTTACCAAGTCAGCTCATTTCATTCCTGTGGTTACTACTTACTCTTCGGAGCAGCTGGCTCAGGTTTACATTCGCGAGATTATTAGGCTTCATGGCATGCCGGTATCTATCATCTCTGACCGGGGTACGCAGTTTACATCGCGGTTTTGGAAAGCCGTATAATACGAGTTGGGTACTCGGGTGGAGTTGAGTACAACATTTCACCCTCAAATGGACGGACTGACAGTCCGAGCGCACTATTTTAGATATTGAAAGATATGCTTCGTGCGTGTGTGATGTATTTTGGGGTGCTTGGGATCAGTTCTTGCCACTTGCAGAGTTTACCTACAACAATAGTTATCAGTCGAGCATTCAGATGGCCCTGTATGAGGCTTTGCATGGTAGGCGGTGCCGGTCTCTGGTGGGTTGATTTGAGCTGGGTGAGGCAAGACTATTGGGTACAGACTTGGTTCAGGATACCTTGGAAAAGGTTAAATTGATTCAGAATCAATTTCGTACAGCCGAGTCCAGGTAGAAGAGTTATGCGGATCGAAAGGTTCGCGGCGTCGCATTCATGGTTGGGGAGCAGTTCTTGCTCCATGTGTCTCCCATGAAGAGTGTTATGAGGTTCGGGAGGAAGGACAAGTTAAGCCCTAGGTATATTAGGCCTTTTGAGATTTTTGAGAGGGTTGGAGAGGTGGATTACAGATTTGCACTACCACCTAGTCTCTCTGCAGTTCATCCAGTGTTCCATGTTTTCATGCTTCGAAAGTTTCACGGTGATCCGTCTCATGTGTTAGACTTCAGCTCAGTCTAGCTGGACAAAGATCTATCATATGTTGAGGAGCCGATAGCCATTTTGGACAGGCAGGTTCGAAAGTTGAGGTCGAAGAACATCGCTTCAGTGAAGGTTCAATGGAGGGGTCATCCAGTCGAGGAGGCGACTTGGGATACCAAGCATGATATGTGTACCCGTTATCCTCATCTTTTCACCACTTCAGGTATGTCTCTATACTCGTTCGAGGATAAACGTTTGTTTTAAGAGGGAGATGTTGTAATGACTCGGCAGGTCGTATTGAGAGTGCTAGCTCTGATCCCCTATTTATTTCTCCCTCTATCTCATTTTGTGGTTACTTGACTTGCCGGGGTGCTTGGTATCGAGTTTAGGAGAGTTTCAGAGTGAAATGTGACACATAGTTCCTAAATTAAAAGTTAAAGTCATAGGAGTCGACCGTAGTTCGAATTATGTGAAGATGACTCCGAAATAGAGTTTTGAAAGTTCCAATAGCTCCGTATGGTGATTTTGGTCTTAGGAGCCTTTCCGGATGTTTATTTGGAGGTCTGTACGTCATTTCGACGTTAATTGACGAAAGTTGAAAAATTGGAAGATTTTGGAAGGTTTAACCGGGAGTAGACTTTTTGATATTGGGGTCGGATTATGATTCTGGAGGTTGGAGTAGGTCCGTAATGTTAATTATGACTTGTGTACAAAATTTTAGGTCAATCGGACTTGATTTGATAGGTTTCGACATCGGATGTGGAAGTTAAAAGTTCATTAAGCTTGAATCGATGCGCAATTCGTGGTTTTGATGTTGTTTGATGTGATTTGATGCCTCGACCAAGTTCGTATTGTGTTTTAGGACTTGTTGGTATAATTGGTGGAGGTCACGGGGGCGATTCGGATCTATATCACATCATTTTTGGACTTATGCAATTGCTGAAGTTCCAGCCTTCTTGTGTCATCGCACTTGCGGAGGAATTAGCCGCAGGTGCGGACTCGCAAATGCGAGGTTTGATCGCAGAAGAGAATTGTGGCCTGCCCAGCTAGGACCACAAATGTGGTCAGAGTTCCGTAGAGGCGGACTCGCAGGGGTGATTGAGAAAGCGTAGAAGCGAAAAGGCTAGCTAAGCCTAGTGTTGCAGAAGCGGAGCCCCTTCGGTAGAAGCGAGAGCGCATATGCGCATTTTGGTCCATAGAAGCGAAGGTTGCTGGGCTAAGCGAGAACCGCACCTACGATGGAAATTCCGAAAGTGCAGAGCCGCAGATGCGGCTGTGGGTTCGCAGATGCGAATTCACTAGGCAGAAAAGGCCTAATTTCGAGGGTTTGATCTCACTTTAATTTTTGGACCTAGAGAGCTCGGTTTGTGGTGATTTTTTGAGAGATTTTCAAGGAAATCATTGGGGTAAGAAATTCTTGTATGGTTGGACTTGATATCGAATGGGTGTTCGACTTTTATAATTTTGGTTGGGTTCCGAGACGTGGGCCCGGGTGGACTTTTGGGGCAATTTTATCAATTCTTGCTAAAATCTTAATTTAATTATTTAAATTAGTTTTCTATAGTTATATTTATAGTATGTAATTATTTTGGTTATATTTGAGCCGTTCAGAGTCGGAAAGTCGAGGGAAAGGCCTTCTAATTGATTGATTGAACGTGGTTTGAAGTAAGTGACTTGTCTAACCTTGTGTGGGAGAAATTCCCCATTAGGATTTGGTATTGTTGTGACAATTTGTGATATTGAGGGCCGTGTACGCGAGGTGATGAGTGCGTACACGGGCTAAATGTTGAAATTCCAATTTTATCTAAGTAGTTTCCTTTTTATGCGTTAACTGAGTTACTTTAGCATGTATAGTCATCATGTTTAGCCTAATTTCACCTGTCTACTTGTCTTATCTCTTATTTGCAGCTTGTACTACATTCTTAGTCGAATTACCTGCTTTCTTGATTCTATATTCCTTATTTAACTGTGGGATTCATTACTTGAAATTGCTATCCTTGAAATATCGTTATTTTAATTGTTATATTTTGGTTTCCGTGATTATTATTTAGATGATTGTTTGGTTGTTGCACGAGGTTTCTTCGGCGCGGTTTTTATTGTTGTACGAGATTTCTTCGGCGCGGTTGTTATTTTTGCATGAGGTTTCTACCGTACGGTTGTTATTGTTTGCACGAGGTTTCTTCCGTGCCATTATGATTATTGATACGCATGCAGTGGTATAAGGTCTGGGTGTTGAAACGCATGATGTGAGATAAGGTGGGCTTGATACGCGTGGCTAGTAGGAGAACTACTAGAAGTCATGCGGTGTGTTAAGGTTGGTTAAAATGCGGGATGATATTTCGAAAAAATGATTTTCAAAACAAAATATAAAGGCTCCCGAGGTGATATAAGGAAAGATTGTGATTTATTTACTTTTGGGACTACGAGGCGGTATCTCGGGAGTGCCCCTATTGATTTTCTTTATTTGTTGTATTGGTTGTTGTTGTCTTTCCTTAACTTGTAAGGTTTTTGCCTTTCTTTCATGCTGTATTTGTATTTCTTTGATTCTGTGTTATTACCTTTCGTAAATTCTCATTATTTCACTTCTCTGTCATTTTATTATATTATTTTATCTTCTGTCTTGTTTCTTATTATTTCCAGTAGGGTCCTGACCTGACCTCGTCACTACTCTACTAAGGTTAGGCCTGACACTTATTAGGATTGTTGTGGTGTACTCATACTACACTTCTGTACAGCTTTTATGTAGATCCAGGTACTGCCTACCAGACTAGGTATCCGTGAGCTAGTCCGTACATGGAGACTACAAGGTGCCAGTGTCCGTAGATTTCGGAGTCCCCCTTTATCTTTATTATGTTGTTTCTTTATCCTCATTAGTCTCTACTGTATAGGGATATTTAGTATTTCTCTTTAGAGCTTGTGACTTATATCTACCGAGTTTTGGAAGTTGTTTATATTTTGAGTTGCAGATTTTAATCATTACAGTTGTTGATGTCTTGAGTTTTAGCTTAATATTTCAGTTATTCCGCATACTTGTTAGGCTTACCTAGTCTTAGAGACTAGGTGCCGTCAGGACTTCCTATAGAAGGAAATTAGGGTCGCTACATGGTTAAGATATGAATTATTAAGATTTAGATCTAAAAACAAATGCACTTAAGGACTGAGATCTGAATTATTAAGATTTAGATCTCCATTAAGATATAGAAAAGCCATATATATTGTAAGGAAATAAAATGTGAACAATGAACAATAATAAATTCATTTCTTACGACACATCATCATTAAAAAGAAACATAGCAAACTTTATTTAGATTCATTATATCGAAATTTCTATTTAAAGACGCAACTAATTGGATGGCATGGCTGAAGACATTGTTGCATTCATTTCAGGTACAAATTTTGGATCAGTTACACCTATCTTTGATCGTACCTCTTCAATTTTCTCAGTCAAATCTCTTTCAAGTTCATCAATCTCTTGCTTCAGTTTCTCAAGTCTTTCCAAATTAGTTGGCTTGAAAATTTCCAATGTAGATTCTCCTTTTTCCTTCTCATTTATTGCCTTCTTTTTCTTCTTTTTCATTGTATCATTTTCGTCACCACATCCAGCCTTTTCATGTGTTGTCTTACGGCTTAACATGCGGTAAAATGGTTGTTTTGCTTGGGAAAATCGCTCGACAACCGATTCTACGTTTGGATTGCCAAACATAAACGGTTCAGCAGTAATTGAAAAAATTATTATTGCTATATCGATTCCACATAAGATGGAATGATCCATGGCTCTTTTACTAAGAGCTTTTTGCTTATTGGAAAGCGCTATCTTTTTAGCACGCTTATCTTTGAGAAATTTCTTTTCGGATTTATTTTTCATTTGAGAGGCCATTCTTGCCATGATTACATAACAAGATATGACAAGATACAAGTTTCAGTACAGACTTCGAGGAAAAACCATCAAATTTATAGCGCGATTTCAGCTTCTAAGTTTTGTTAGTTACAAAGACCTACTCGGTAATTTAATAAGATTAACTTCTCTCCTCTACTTTATTAATTTAACTAAAATTCCTAACTTTTGGAAGATAGTATATGTGATTATGACATTATTAAGAATATTGATGTTAATCTTCTTCCTTTGAATTGATTGCTAAGAATACTAACCAGTAGTCCAGTACGATAGATTACCTTAATCTTCTTCCTTTGAATTGATTGCTAAAGATATCCTTAAAAAAGAATGAAAAAACAAAATAATACATATTTTCACTTAATGTCATTTAACCACTTACTAATATTCTTTTCCTTGATGCTAATTGCTTTATCAATAGGATGTGAAATTTTGAATGGGCAAATCCTTCATCTGCAACAAATGATGCAGATTTTTCTACCTGATTTCTGATTATGTATTATTTATTATATTTTATGGGAAAAGGTTCAAATATATTCCTAACGTTTTAAATTTGTTTTATATATGCACTTCGTTTACCTCCGGCTCGTAGGAACTCCCACTAACGATTTTACACCATCGAAAAATTTAATCCATGTAGGATATATTTGGACCTTTTTAATTATTCAAAGATATATTTTGACCTTTGCAATTGTACGGGGCCATGTTTCAAATTATAGTAAAAGGTATATATAAATTAATTTGATAGTTTGGGGCTAATTTAAATCCTTTATTTGTCTACGTGGATTCACCTTTGCAAATGTCAGAACCAACATGGACAATAGTTAGAGATAGGAAGGGGTAAATATGAGATAGAATTAGCAGAGCTTTTATGGATCGAAAGATAAACAGAGGATAAATATAAGATAAATCTAGTATTTAATGAATAAATTTGAACTTTTTGGCCAAAGAGATAACATCAATTGAAAAATTTGAGAAATCACATGCATTAAATATATTTGTGATATGGAATACAAAATTTTGTCATATGCCAATCCATAGTCTCAAAATATACAATTTGATTCATGTAATTTATAACATGATTAATTTAGTAACTGATTTGGTGTAACAATTACAACCATTATTAAAACATGTCAAGATAAAAAAAAAGATATCAAAACATGTTTTAAAAAGCTTTGACAAAGACAAGAACAATAGTGTTGTTTTCACGGACAAAGTATGTTTCCAATAAGATTTTGTAAATAAAAGAGGATCTATATTTTATTTTCTTGTAGCCATAACAAAAACTAAAAGCCGAGATTTTTTTTTATATACTCACTTGGACTCTTCATTTTTTTCATTAATTTATTAAAATTGTGTTGTGCTTTTTTAGGATTTAAGTTGTATTAGTGAATTGTAGAAATTATAATATGGGATAGCAAATTAGTTATTACTACTACTAATAATAGTAACAATAATTATTCATCACTCCAAATAAGTTGGGATTCATTTTTTTCTTTTAATCTCAATTCATATCAGCATCGTACCAAATAAAATAAAATAAAAATTAGTTACATGAATCACGTAATTTTGTAAAGCTACAACTTTTCAAATACAACAGTACTTTGCAAACTTTTTGTCACGACCCAAAATCCATTAATGGCCGTGATGACGCCTAGCATCGCTGCCAGGCAAGCCAACAATAATTGATTAGCTCGATTATTCATTTTAGTATTTTAAAATCAAAAATTTTCTTCAATTAAATAATCAGAAATAAAATTCACAGAGTAAATGATAATATTTTCCCAATTACAATACTGAAAAACTCATAAGTAACCCCCAAACCCGGTGTCACAAGTGCATGAGCATCAATTAGGAAGTAAAATAAAATACAGCATCTGTCCGGAATACGAATTAGACAGAAAAAATACAAATAACCCTGGAGGAGACTCTCCTGACTGCGGATCGTAACCTTAAATGCAGCTTGCGGCAAGTCCCCGCATCATCCGTGCCTCCGTGCCCAAAGGACCACAAGACATAAAAGTACCTGCACAAAAATGTGCAGCAAGTGTAGTATGAGTACGTAAATCAACGTGTACCCAGTAAGTGTCTAGCCTAACCCCGGAGGAGTAGTGACGAGGGATCGACATCGACACTCACTAGTGGTGCAATAATATCAGGTATAGTAAAGAGGTGAACAAATATGAGGCATAGTAAATAAATAAAATAAACAAGTATAAATACGTGGTACAATTGTAACAACCCAACCAATTATTTTGCTCTCTAGAACCCTGTTCCCCTAAATAAGACTTTTCATACATGCTTTTACTGATTTATGACTTGCAGGGATGATTGGTTTGGGATTTTGAAGAGTTTGGGGTGGAATCGGATCACTTGGTTCCTTAAGGTTGGCTTGAAAGGCTGTAACGACCCGACTGGTCGTATTTGTCACGACCCAAAATCCAAAAGGGGCGTAATGGTGCCGGATACCACTGTCAGGCAAGCCAACCATAATCAATTAACTTAATTACCCATTTTTGTATTTTTGAAATAAAAATTTCTTTAATAAAATTGTAGAGATAAAAACTCATAGAGTAAATGATAAATATTTTTGCACCTAAATTTCTAAACAATTCACAACCATTCCCAAAACCCGGTGTCACAAGTGCATGAGCATTTACTAGGGAATTAAAATAAAATACAATATCTGTCCAGAATACAAATTAGACAGGAAAATATAATAACTCTGAAGGAGATCCTGTTAGCTGCGGATCGTAATATAGAATGCAGCTCACCTATGTCCCCACAATTTTTATAACACCTCTGTGCCCACAAGGCTGCTATACATATATGTACCTGCACAATAAAATGTGCAGCAAGTGCAGTATGAGTACGAAAACAACGTGTACCCAATAAGTATCAAGCCTAATCTCGAAGAGGTAGAGACGAGATGGCCAACTATGACACTCACTATGGGTCAATAATATTAAATAATCATGAAAATAGAAATATTTATATCAACGATGATTCACATAATTAACAATAATTTATTGAACCAGCAGAAGTAATTAAATTCCTTCAATTCCAATAATTCTCAGTATAACAATTAAATTTCTTCAATTCAAATAATTTCTAATCTATTAAGTAAATCCTTCAATTTCAATAAAAATTCCAGTTTATCAAATAGCTTTACAAGCTACAATTTAATTTTAATAAATTTCCAATTTATGAGATAACTTTACAAGCTGTAATGAACTGTCCAAGTATCGTGTAATTATTATTATTATTAAGCACGATTTCTGCTGAGGACGTACGACCCGATCCAGAGTGTCGTGTACACTGCCGAGGGATGTGCGACGCGATCCATAGATGCATCTATCCTGCCGAGGCGTTCGGCCCGCTCCACAAGAATAGGACATTTTCTTATGTGCCTCCGGAAGGACAGTATGTTTATTGTAAGATAAATTTGGGAGGAGAATAATTTTTTTTAACAATTAATTGATTTAAATAGAAAATCAAGCCTATGAGATTTCCATCCTTTAATATCTTTATCCAACAATTCACAATATATTCATATATATATATATATATATATATATATATATATATATATATATCAATTAATATTAATTAATAAAAGAATATAATTTACACAAGTAATACATGCTTTGAGTCCTAAACTACCCGGACTTTAGCATTAATAGTAGCTACGCACGGACTCTCATCACCTCGTGCGTACGTAGCCCCCACAATTAGCAACAATTATTTAATCTTAATCACCTATGAGGTAATTTCTCCCTCACAAGATTAGACAAGAGACTTACCTCGTCTTGCTCCAATTTAATCCACTATAAGGCCTTTTCCGCGATTATCCAACTCCGCCTGGCTCGAGTCTAGCCAAAATAATTCGATACAATCACTAAATATTATAGGAATCAATTCTATAAGAAAATACTACATTTTAAAGAAAAGATCCGAAATTAATTAAAAATTCGCCCGCGAGGTCCATATCTCGGAATCCGGCGAAAGTTATGAAATCCGACAACCCATTCAATTACGAGTCCAACTATACCAGTTTCACTCAAATCCGACTCCGAATCGATACCGAAATCTAAAAATTTCGTTTCTATGAGATTTCTAAACTTTTCCAAATTTCAATCTCAAAATACTAATTAAATTGTGAAAATAATGATATATTCGTGTATATTGATCAAATCCGAGTTAAAATCACTTACCCCAAATGTCTTTCCTTGAAAATCTGTCAAAAGTTGCCTCTATTCAAGCTCAAGTTTGTCAAAAATGGCAAATGGGTTGAATGCTTCTATTTTTATAACTTACAGATCTGCCTAGTTCGTTCTTGGGAGCTCGATCTGTCCAGTTCGATCTTGGGAGTTCGATCTCGGGAGCTCGATCTCGGGAGCTCGTTCTTGGAAGCTCGATCTCGGGAGCTCGATATTGATAGGGGTTCGATTTTTGTCAAGCAGTTCAATTTTGACAAGCAGCCCGATTTTGACAGCATTTCCAGCAGAAAAATTGCAGCAGCTTTTGGAGCAGCTAAGCCCTACTTTTGATCCGTTAACCATCCGAAACTCACCCGAGGCACTCGGGACCTTAATCCAAAACACCAACAAGTCCTAAAATATCATACAAACTTATTTGAAACCTCAAATCACATCAAACAACGCTAAAATCACGAATCATGCTCCAATTCATGCTTAATGAAACTTAGAATTTTCAACTTCTACATTCGATGTCGGAACCTATCAAATCAACTCCGATTGACCTCAAATTTTACACACAAGTCATAAATTACATAATGGAGATATGAAAATTTTCGAAACTGGATTCCGACTCCGGTATCAAAAAGTCAACTCGCCGGTCAAACTTTCAAACTTTAAATTTCTATTTTAGCCATTTTCAGCCTAATTTCACTATGGACTTCTAAATAAAATTCCGATGACTCTCCTAAGTCCAAAATCACCATACGGAGCTGTTGGAATCATCAAAAGTTTATTCTGAGGTCATTTTCTCAAAATGTTGACTGAAGTCAAACTTAGCACTTTAAGGCCAACTTAAGGAACCAAGTGTTCCGCTTTCACCTCAAACACTTCCGAATCCCGAACCAACCATCCCCGCAAGTCATAAATCATTACAAGCACCTACGAAAAGTTTTATTTTAGGGAACGAGGTTCTAAAAGTTAAAATGACCGGTTGGGTCATTACATTCTCTCCCACTTAAATATACGTTCATCCTCGAACGTGCTAAGTAGTGTTCTGGAGTTATCCAAAATTACTGTTCAACACCTCATGCACCTACCCATGCTACCACACCCAGTTGAGCACATTAACTCGAGCCAATCTTAAAATTCTCTCATTTATTTAAGCAAATAAGCCTTAGAGCACAATTCTAACATCCAGAATTCTCCACCATGCATGTCTCCAACCTATGAATGTCGTATCAATCACTACACGATGCACTAATACAGGATTGCATATATATTTTTGAATTTAGACCATGCACTGCATCATTCACATGACTATAATAACATCCTCCGATAACAATAGCCAAAATTTCACGAATCTGATGTTCACAACAACACACCTTATGATACATATAAGTCATGTTCCAACTCTTGAAATTCTTCCACGATGAAAGAAATGTGTAGAAATTCATAATCAACTGTCGAGTCAACAATTATTGAGTTTCTCCTTATGACAAGAACCATTGCCTCATTATAACCAAATAATGGTATTTGCTCTTTATTACTCTCCATATAATCTGATCGCACAGATCCAAAATCCAATAATCTCGTCTCACCAAGTATAAGCTGCTCAGGCAATAAACCACCTGAAACACGATAAAACAAACCAATAAGCCTCATATGATGCCACGGTGAGCTAATAAGCTACGGACTCGATTGCGATACATAAGAAAAACGAACTCTGTAAAGGATTTCTCAACCCATGTGACTAATTAGACAACTAAAAAGGTGTCATGAACCTTCCTTAGAAAAAGGGACACAAACACACAAAATAGAATATAGGAGACTATACTCAACATCACATTATTGCGATGTGCAACCCGATCCACACATGATACCGTTGCTGCGTGCAACCCGATCCAAACAACATACCCGTGGCGGCGTGCCACCCGATCCACACAAAAAGAATCTATAAGAAAATACTTACCGAGCTAAAATGCTCATTACTACAAAATATCCGAATATCAGACACAAGCACGCTCAGTGCATAATATCATCCCTGGAAGAACCGACAGCGCCATACGCTACAAAACTCAAGCACAACTAGGGTACGATATATGATCTGAATCTCGAGAGCCATCCTGCTCACCTAACACCATCTCTATGCGGAACCTCATCACATAAGAAATTTATCAAGCCATTTCATAACTCACACAACACAATAAAGTATTACATGAAATAACCGACGACAAAACGACATCCCACGTCCGAATACTCCAACATAGGGAGCTTTTATGCTAAAATGAACACATTCGGCCTGATATAGATACACATGTCACTCTGATATAGGGAGCTTTCATACTTGGTTACGATCTTCACTCAATCAAGTGACTACATGTCACTCTTACACAATATTTTCATGAGACACGCTCCCACGACCTTTAGCACCAGGTAACAAGTCTGCACATCTATGCTACCGGTTACACTAATGCTGTAAAGCATATCAAAAATCCACAAATCAATACACAAGGTCTCTTACACCTGACATCGACCTTAGATGATGCAAAAAAAATAATACCATCTTACTTTAAACATCTAAATCCCTTTCATGTTCATCCGAGTTCATGACATCCTTGTCAACACCGAACCGAAATATTAAATCCTCAACTTTCGAATACCATGCTACTTAGTGCACTTAACCACGCCAATGCGCAGGAGTACAAGAATTCCATCATAACTCCCGAACCACTAATAGAGTAAAAACTTCATCATATAGAAACCTTCTTCTTAACTCATTTCAAGAGAACCATTGCAGCACATGACTGAATTCCCATATCCGTAGAAAATACCGACCTCAAGTAGTGGTCTAAGCCACCATAACTTTTTCGGGATCCCTCTACACATAACATGCCATAATACTTGAATTTCTCCAGATAAAATCAATTACGGCGGCCGCCAAGCCTCGCACGTACCGCAACAAATTACATGCATAACTCTATGCGTTGAAGGGACTGGTCATTGCCACCATCATGTCGATTCAACCGTTGTTAGCCGACCCATCCTTTTCTCAATTTATTCTCAACTTGCCTTAGAAATAATAATAGCTTTATTCATTACATCACGAACTCAAATCCGCACTCATCCCAAGTGACCTTATTTCACGAGACCATGCTGTTTCAAAATCCACAAATCATCTCATACCCCTCCTTGTGCGCACATTTTTATCTTCAACTGTTACACCCATTCTGATACTTCTTTTATGAATCCGAAGTTATTTTTCTTCTGTTTCTCAAATGCTACACCACAACCCAAAGATAACGCAGAGTACTCCAAGCCCTGTTTCATAATCTGCTTTAAAAGCTCGATACTCAACCATACTACGAACTTGAGATCCTTAGACACCGCACTTTAAATTTTTGAACCCGCTAAGACCGTTATTGAGAGTCACTTGCTCTGACTTATTCCCAAACATGATCAATTCCAAGGCCCTGCTAGCACATGGGTACTTTATCAAGGAAACATCCGACTGTCTCACTTTCCTGTGCATTACATCTACACCAAGCATAAACTCTGAGCCTTCCAAAAAAACCTGAATATGAATTGATAAGGCCAAATATGGCACACATTCCCCAAATCCTTTGCTCAAATTACCACTGATGTTTTCTTTCCTTAGTTGCAATGACCCACCAATACACCGATAACCAGAAACCGCACAACTTGACACTACGCAATCCAATCATAGACGATGAGGCTCTCCCATTTAGCTTGAAGCTATAATTACAAAATTCTGGAATCCACCGAGATTCTTTCTTTATCGTTGACATGATCCTACACACGCAACTCGCCAAATTTCCTCGAAATCCTTTTATTAACCTTTAATAAACACTCTGAACCACTAGCCATATTTACATATCAAATCTCTTACCGGGTAGGAAGTAGAATTCTTCGCAAAAGCTTCGTCAACACCACGCGACTGCTAACCTGCTCACACGAGATAACCCACCTGTGGAAATTACATGCCGACATATTCCAACGTCGCTGCATTGGGTGCAATTACTACGAAATCAGTAGATCATCCTGAGTCCGAGCTCATTCACTAGCTACACCAGTCCGTTCACTCCTCATGGACGTCAACTAAAGGTGCGACAATACATTCCAATCCAAATTCATGTTGTATCCTTCTTCATATCAAGCAACTCCCTCCTATTTTATCCAATCTACCTCAATATAGCAGCCAATATTCTAAATTAAGTCCGTAGACCTAGTCACTGTCCATTTTACATCCCAAATCACTCATAATGTTCCTCACGACATGTAATCATCCTACCACGTAACCCATGTGCTACCTTGCCACTCTCTCACTTTGGTCAACCATATCCTTTAAGCAACTACTCTGCTTCTATTTTCTTACACTTGGCCTTTTCGGAACCTAACCACCGCAAGGCACCTTCCACATGTCCTTTCTCATCCTTCGCTGCCCAGTTGTTGCCTTAACTCAAAATCCGTCTTTGTAGCATTTGAACCAATAGCTCGTTACCAGCTTTAAACCTTTCTGACGATCATCCTTCTCGAGATATCAATACTAGAAATGCTGCTTCGATCCTGAATTACTGCACACCGCGATCTCTAACGACTGCTTCCCCTATACCAATTCCTAACACCCCGTCGTGATGGCGAGTTGAAGAAAACCATAACACTGGCGAACCTTAACGCATTTTACAAGGAGATGACACCACATCAAAATTGAGGACTCTACCACACTCGAAAATATCAAGCTTTGTTAATCCATCAACCCCCAACATGAACATTCATAGTCCGGTTGCCTTTTCTCCGCTGGAATTAAAACATGGAACCTCTGAATCATGTACTGAGAAAATGTTTTTTTCAAGTCGTTTACTGCCCTGACACATAGACATGCATTTTTCTATTTCATAAACACTGTGCGATAACAACACACGAATCGTCATAACAATCAATGCCAAATCTCAAACCTTAGGTAGTACTGATATTTAATTTGAAATGACAGAGCGGCCTTTCGCAAGGCGATGACAATAGCCCAATTAATTACACAAGGAGAAGTATCTTGTACTACATTTGTAGTACCATTAAAATTTTCCTCGATCCTCAATGTATAACAAGTTCTTCACGTCGCATAAGATTGAATAGGAAGGAAATGTAGGCATAAGCCTCAAAGTAATTGAATCACACGATGAAGAATCAAAAAGGGAAGTATTCCTAACAGCCCTGTAGCCTCTCGAAGATAAGCACAGACGTCTCCGTACCGATCCACAAGACTCTACTAGACTTGCTCATGACTCGTGAGACCTAAGTGAACCTAGGGCCCTGATACCATGTTGTCACGACCCAAAATCCAAAAGGGGCGTAATGGCGCTGGATACCACTGTCAGGCAAGCCAACCATAATCAATTAACTTAATTACCCATTTTAGTATTTTTGAAATAAAATTTTTTTTAATAAAATTGTAGAGATAAAAACACATAGAGTAAATGATAAATAATTTTGCACCTAAATTTCTAAACAATTCACAACCATTCCCAAAACCCGGTATCACAAGTGCATGAGCATTTACTAGGGAATTAAAATAAAATACAACATCTGTCCAGAATACAAATTAGACAGGAAAATATAATAACTCTGAAGGAGATCCTGTTAGCTGCGGATCGTAATATAGAATGCAGCTCACCTATGTCCCCACAATTTTTATAACACCTCTGCGCCCACAAGGCTGCTATACATATATGTACCTGCACAATAAAATGTGCAGCAAGTGCAGTATGAGTACGAAAATAACGTGTATCGAGTAAGTATCAAGCCTAATCTCGAAGAGGTAGAGACGAGATGGCCAACTATGACACTCACTATGGGTCAATAATATTAAATAATCATGAAAATAGAAATATTTATATCAACGATGATTCACATAATTAACAATAATTGATTGAACTAGCAGAAGTAATTAAATTCCTTCAATTCCAATAATTCTCAGTATAACAATTAAATTCCATCAATTCAAATAATTTCTAATGTATTAAGTAAATCCTTCAATTTCAATAAAAATTCCAGTTTATCAAATAGCTTTACAAGCTATAATTTAATTTCAATAAATTTCCAATTTATCAGATAACTTTATAAGCTGTAATGAACTGTCCAAGTATCGTGTTATTATTATTATTATTAAGCACGATTTCTGCCGAGGATGTACGGCCCGATCCAGAGTGTCGTGTACACTGCCGAGGGACGTGCGACGCGATCCATAGATGCATCTATCCTGCCGAGGCATTCGGCCCGCTCCATAAGAAAGGAGGACATTTTCTTATGTGCCTCCAAAAGGACAGTATGTTTATTATAAGATAAATTTGGGAGGAGAATAATTTTTTTTAACAATTAATTGATTTAAATAGAAAATCAAGCCTATGAGATTTCCATCATTTAATATCTTTATCCAACAATTCACAATATATATATATATATATATCAATTAATATTAATTAATCAAAGAATACAATTTACACAAGTAATACATGCTTTGAGTCCTAAACTACCCGGACTTTAGCATTAATAGTAGCTACGCATGGACTCTCGTCACCTCGTGCGTACGTAGCCCCCACAATTAGCAACAATTATTTAATCTTAGTCACCTATGAGGTAATTTCTCCCTCACAAGATTAGACAAGAGACTTACCTCGTCTTGCTCCAATTTAATCCATTATAAGGCCTTTTCCACGATTATCCAACTCTGCCTGGCTCGAGTCTAGCCAAAATAATTTGATACAATCACTAAATATTATAGGAATCAATTCTATAAGAAAATACTACATTTTAAAGAAAAGATCCGAAATTAATTAAAAATTCGCCCGCGGGGCCCATATCTCGGAATCCGGCAAAAGTTATGAAATCCGATAACCCATTCAATTACGAGTCCAACCATACCAGTTTCACTAAAATCCGACTCCGAATCGATACCGAGATCTAAAAATTTCGTTTCTATGAGATTTCTAAACTTTTCCAAATTTCAATCTCAAAACACTAATTAAATTGTGAAAACAATGATATATCCATGTATATTGATCAAATCCGAGTTAAAATCACTTACCCCAAATGTCTTTCCTTGAAACTCTCTCAAAAGTTGCCTCTGTTCAAGCTCAAGTTTGTCAAAAATGGCAAATGGGTTGAATGCCTCTGTTTTTATAACTTACAGATCTGCCCAGTTCGTTCTTGGGAGCTCGATCTGTCCAGTTCGATCTTGGGAGCTCGATCTCGGGAGCTCGTTCTTGAGAGCTCGATCTCAGGAGCTCGTTCTTGGGAGCTCGTTCTTGGGAGCTCGTTCTTGGGAGCTCGTTTTTGGGAGCTCGATCTCGGGAGCTCGATCTTGATAGGGGTTTGATTTTTGTCAGGCATTTTGATTTTGACAGGCAGCCCGATTTTGACAGCATTTCCAGGAGAAAAATTGCAGAAGCTTTTGCAGCAGCTAAGTCCTACTTTTGATCCGTTAACCATCCGAAACTCACCCGAGGCCCTCGGGACCTTAACCCAAAACACCAACAAGTCCTAAAATATCATACAAACTTATTTGAAACCTCAAATCACATCAAACAACGCTAAAATCACGAATCATGCTCCAATTCAAGCTTAATGAAACTTTGAACTTTCAACTTCTACATTCGATGTCGGAACCTATCAAATCAACTCCGATTGACCTCAAATTTTACACACAAGTCATAAATTACATAATGGAGCTATGAAAATTTTCGGAACTGGATTCCGACTCCGGTATCAAAAAGTCAACTCCCCGGTCAAACTTTCAAACTTTAAATTCCTATTTTAGCCATTTCAAGCCTAATTTCACTACGGACTTCTAAATAAAATTACGATGACTCTCCTAAGTCCAAAATTACCATACGGAGCTTTTGGAATCATCAAAATTTTATTCCGGGGTCATTGTTTCAAAATGTTGACCGAAGTCAAACTTAACACTTTTAGGCCAACTTAAAGAACCAAGTGTTCCGGTTTCACCTCAAACACTTCCAAATCCCGAACCAACCATCCCCGCAAGTCATAAATTATTACAAGCACCTACAAAAAGTTTTATTTTAGGGAACGTGGTTCTAAAAGTTAAAATGACCGGTTGAGTCATTATAGTTTCGAACATTTGTACTTCGCTCGTTTGTTTGAGGGCATGAGTAGCTCCGTATGATGTACTTTGACTTGTGTGAATCGTCGGTTTTGGGTTGTAGGTATTTCAGAATCGAATTGGAAGAAAGAATTTCATTGTTGAAGCTTTAAATTGGGAGAGTTGACCAAAATTTGACTCTTTAGCATTTGACCTTAGATTGAAATTTTGATAGTTCCATTAGCTTCGTTAGGTGATTTTGGACTTAGATGCGCGACCGGAGTGTAATTTGGAGGCTCGTGGTAGAATTAGGCTTGAATTGGCGAAAGTTGGAAATTCGGCGATTTCGGTCGGCAGTGGAAAAATTAATATCGGGTTCGAAATGGAATTCTGGAAGATGGGTAGGTTCGTAGTGTTATTTGTGATGTGTGTGAAAAATTTGAGGTCATTCGGACGTGGTTTGGTTAGTTTCGGCATCAGTTGCCGAATTTGGAAATTTAGAAGTTCTTAGGCTTGAATCCGAGGGTAATTTTGTGTTTGGATGTTGTTTTGAGTGATTCGAAGGTTTGACAAAGTTTGTTTGTTGATATATGACATGTTGGTATTTTTCGTTGAGGTCCCGAGGGCCTCGGGGTGATTCTGGGTGGTTAACGGATTTATCGAAGTTGAAAAATGTAGCTGAAGCTTCTGCTACTGCTATTTCCGCACCTGCGGAAAGAGGAGTCGCAGGTGCAAGGTCGCTGGTGCATTTGGGGAAGCCGCAGATGCAAAAATGGAAGGGAAAAGCTAGGAACGCAGGTGCGAAGAATTGGCCGCATCTGCGAGCCCGCAGGTGCGAGGCCTTGAGCGCAGATGCAGAGAGGAGGATTTTGGGCTGACTTCGCAGATGCGAAGAGTAACTCACAGGTGCGCAAGCACAGGCACACGCTTTGGGCCGCAGATGTGGAATATGGGATCTTTAGTGAGTTCCGCACCTGCGATGGAAATTTTCGCAGGTGCGGCATCACAGAAGCGGAAAAAGAGGCCGCAAGTGCGATTGTGCTGGGCAGAAAAGCCCCAGCTCGTGGTTTTGTCTTCATTTTCAATTGTTGGATTTGAGAAACTCAGGAGAGGCGATTGTTTTCGAAGGTTTTCAAGGAGCAACGTTGGGGTAAGTGGTTCTAACCCATAATGGTATAAATTTTGGGTTTTGGTCTAATTTGATAGTTTTTCTTGTGGAATTCATTCCATTAGCGTATATTGATGGTATTGTACTAATTGTATATAGATTCGGAGCATTTAGAGGTTGAGTCTAGAGGTAAGATCATTGCGGGGTAGATATTTGACCGGTTTGAGGTAAGTAACGATTGTAAATCTAGTCCTGAGGGTACGAAACCCCTAATTTTGTATCATTCTACTATTTTTAGTGACGCAAATGCTAGGTGACGGGCATATGGGCATGCACTATTGGGGATTGTGACGTGGTCCGTCCCGTAGCAACTGTAAAGTTGCATACTTTGTTGAAATTATATGATACTTATGTTTTAGAAAGAATTCCTGTAAATTGGGCTGAATGCCATGTTTGGGCCTTACGCCAGTGCTATTTAGACCCTTAGGGGCTTTTTCTTACTATCCTTTCATTGTTTTTGATTGAAAAACTATACTCAGTCATGTTTATACTTGTTTACCGCATAACTCAGTTTTATGACTCTATTTTCATGTATATAAATGTTTTGAGCCGAATGCCCTATTTTATTGAAATGCCCGAGTGTCTTGAGAGGTTTATGACTGAGTGAGGCCGAGGGCCTGATTTGTGAAAATCTTTATGGGATCGGGCTGCACGCCGCAACATGTTGACATCGGCCGAGGACCTGATTGTGAGGATGAGTGTGGATTGGGGCTGCCCGCCTGCAACACACTTTATTATTATAGCATGTAAGTTATCCGTGCAGCACGTGAGTTGTCCATGCAGATTATAGCGCTTGGGCTGAAGGAGCCCCTCCGGAGTCTGTACACAACCCAGTGAGTGCAGGTACCTACTGAGTGCGAGTGCCGAGTGCCGAGTGACTGGGAGGCATGAGTGATTGTGAGGTATGCCCGAGTGGCAAGAGTGATTGTGAGGTATACCCGAGTGGCACGAGTGACTGTGAGGTTTGCCTGAGGGGCTGTTTATGATTTCATCATTTTGCTCACATTTGCATTTTTCCTCTATTGAAAAATGTTGAAAAATATCTTTAAATGATTTTACTGGAATTGGGTTTAAACGAGATATTTTGATTCAAATCCTGATTTTAAAAGTATGAGATATTCTATTGAGATTTTCCTGATATGAACGTTATATGCTTGATTGCTCGTCACTACTGCTCAGTCTTTATTTATTGTTATTACTTACTGAGTTGGCATACTTACGTTACTCCCTGCACCTTGTGTGCAGATCCAGGTGTAGCTGGACACGGTAGTGGTTGTTGATTATTCTAGTTGCAGATTTTTCCTCGGAGATAGCAAGGTAGCTGCTTGGCGATCGCAGCCCCTGTTCTTCTCCCTCTTATCTTCCTCTAGTTGTATTTAGCTATTTTCCAGATTGATTTAGCCTTGATATTGTTAGACAGATTGTAGTAGATGCTCATGACTAGTGACACCCCGATGTTGGGGTATTCCTTCCGCACTATTATTTTGATTTGAACTCCTTTACGAAGGTTTTTATGTAAATAACATTGAAATTATCTTTGAAATGAAAATATCGGTTTGTTTTGGAAATGAGTCAGCTTGCCTAGTTCCACGATAGGCTCCATCATGACAGGGGTTAGTTTGGGTCGTGACAGATTGGTATCAAATCCTAGGTTACATAGGTCTCACGAGTCATGAGCGGGTTTAGTACAGTCTTGCGGATCGGTACGGAGACGTCTGTACTTATCTTCGAGATGCTGCAGAACCCTTAGGAAAATTTCACTTTCTTGTATTCTATCGCGCGAAATTGATTCATCTTGAAGCATAACTCTTTGAATTCCTTCCACGCATCTCGTATGCGCACATGAGCGCTTGGTATCAGTTGTACATTGCCGGCTAATGATTCTATGAACAAGGTTGATATGTGTATTATGTGTTTGTGGTGGTGGGCTGGTCTGGAGGACTTGAGGCCATGGTTAGACTGCAGCTTAGGCTCAGTAGCTTCAGTTGTAACCTATACATGTGGCCCGATGAGCTGAGGAATGGCTTTGTGGTGAGTATGACGTAACTGTGGGAGGTGTTAATACGATATAAATGTGATAAAAAGTGTTTTCTTGAAATGTAAAGGAAGGCCATTGGGTGCTTGATTTTCATTTTGATGTGACGTACAGCCTCAAGTGTGAATGTTTTGAAGGATCTTTCACGTTGTTAAATTTTAGGGCAAATTAAATTCTCATGTCAGTCAATGAGTTTGGACTCAAGAAGAGTAAGTGATTGTTTAGTAATTTTGGTTGCAAATGGGTATATCTAATGTTGATGGCTCGAGAAAGATGATCTTTGAAGAGACTTAGAGTCGGTAGCATTCTAATGGTTCTGGTACGATAGAGATGCATTTTGAGTTGATGCAGCAATTGGGCAGCAAGGAATGAGGGAAGACATGACGGGAAGCATTTCGCGGTGGTTGAAGTACTTGCTGGTCAAGTAGGAGAAGTAGAGGTTGAGAAGTTTCTTAAAGGAGATGATTTAACCGAAGTAAGAGTGACAAGAAAGTGTAGAATGGTTTGGAATCGTGCTAGTATGTGATTTGGCCTGTAGACTCTAATTGGAGTAATGGTTACTGTACAAAGGATAAAGAGTAAAGAAAACTCCCTATGTGGTCTCTGTCTGCATGGGGTCAGGCTCACCAGTGGGGACCTCGGATTGCATAGGATCATCAACTCCCTCCGGGTCCTCCAACTGTATCTCTAGGTCCTCTAACTGGGGCACCACAAATCCTCTCATCGATTCTCTGTCAGCCTCCTACTCTGATTCCTGTGCTGTCTGTGCTGCAGGGGCAGTCTCCTCCATAAGCAGGTCCAGTGGAATATCTCCGGTAGAAGTGAACTTCTCTACCTCATTCTTCAGCATCTCCACTGACTCTTTTGAAGCTTGAGTCTTCTTCATCTTTTTGACCTGCTTGCCCAACTCCTTGATCACCTTCGAATGAGTATCTAGTGTCTCCAGGATTTTCTTTTGGTTGTCCAGGAGCTTCTTCTAGTTGTCCAGAAGCTCTTTCAATGAATCCTCCACTGATGGAGGAACCTGAAGCTGTGCTGGGGCTGCCTGTGCTGTGACTGCACTGGATAAGACATACAACTTTGATGTAGCTCCCCGTAACCAGTTGTTGATGCTGGATAGCATCTGAGAGACCCGCAGTGAAGTCTGAGGATATGCGGAAGATGATGGCACAGATAATGGGGCTGTAACATATGGCCCGGATGAGGGAGGTGGCATAGCAGCCGAAGAACCCTCTGTTGTGGAAGACTTAAAACCAGTGGCCACTACCCTTGGCTCTTCAGACTGGCCAGTGGAGTAGTGGCTTTGCCTTTGGACATCGGGTTGTCTGCTCCCTGAAGGCTGTACCAAGAGAAGGGCCTTTTCGGCTTCACCTTCATGTCAAAGTGTCTCCCCTCAACCCCGTGGTCCTCTTACATAGTGATGAAATTAGGGTAAGGGTAGGAACTTTCTTCCTTCCCGGTTGCCTTAGAAATGTTCTGGGCCATGAGGTTCCCCACATGTATTGGGTACCCCGCCATGATGGACGCTATGAGGATCGCCCCGGAGAGTGGAATGTCACTGTCATGCTGCCGCAGATCAAGGCGGCTGCAGACGAAGGTGCACCACCCTTTGGCTTCAAAGCTAAGGGTATTTCTAGCAATTGAGACTCCCAGTGTAAGCCAGGCCGGTGTTTTCCCTGGTATGGCTATCACCTCTACTAACCATGGGCAGGCTGCTTCATCTAATGCCAACTTCTATATGTATAGAGCAACATCTATATCATCAAACCCAGTATATGTATTCAAAGTTTTGCCATCAAACCAGATCTTCTTACTTCGTAACTTAGTCACATAGGTACCCTTTTTGATGTGGGCAACATTGGCGTAGAATTCCTTGACTAGGTACCCATTTGCTTCCGGCAACTTGCTAGTGAAGAATTTCCACCCCACTCTTTCATCAAATTGTCTCTTCACATTTGGGTTGTGAGGGAGAAGGTCTCATTCTATGAATTGTCTCTCAAGGGTGAGCTTCCTTTGTGGCCACCATTCCCGGAATTTGTGGTAGGCCTTCTCACTCACGAACCTATCTTTCCACACTACCGGCTTCCTTGATCTAATCAACCCCCCATGGGTATCACCTCCTCTCCCGTCATTCAGAACCTCTTCTTCCTCATCAATATCAATAGGAGCACCTGTTGAGACCGGAGTTGTAACAGGTGGGGGAGATGGTGCTGAAGTCTCACTACCTCCTTCTAAGCCATCAGACAACTCAGATGAGGAGGTGGGTTGATTGAAGAGATGGAAAGGTTGAGATTGAGCCTCGGGTTGTAATGCAGATTCTCACTCAGAAATCTCCCGGGAAGGGAGGTGTTCACTAGTGTCCGAGGAGTCAGCCTGAGGTCTCACAGGTGGGGCCTTTTTGCTAATAATCTTCTGAGGTGCTAAGGGTGTAGTATGCTTCCCTTTATCTCGGCCTCAGGAGGATTCTCCCCTTCCTTTTAATTTGTCGGGACCACCACGAGATCGCACCATTATCTGCACACACAATTAGTGAAAGATCATTAGTATTGTTGTCACGCCCCGAACCTAGGAGCGAAACCAGCACCCGGTGCCTCACCTAATCTGGCATACCATATTGCGACTAAGGGACTCTGAACATATAATGTCATACTTTGGCCATGGGGCCACCTTGCAAGACAATTTGCGAAGCAAAATATAAAAATGAATGGAAACTAGCGCTAACTAAACATCAATACAAAGCTAGGCCGACAAGGCCGTCATAGCTACTACAGCTGACAAACCACCAATTTATACAAACCCAACATACAACACTAACCAACAGGATATGTCTACAAGCCTCTACTGATAGATGTACTGTGATCGGAACAGGGCCCCGACCTACACATAACATATATACAGATATACATAAGATGTACACAAAACTCTAGACCTGGCAACTCCGAAAGACGTGGAGCTTACCGATCAGGCGGAACTCGGGAAACACCTACTGAGGAGGTCTACCCCGTCTGTCTGTCTGAACCTGTACGCATGAAATGCAGCGCCCCCAGAAAAGGGACGTCAGTACGAAATAATGTACCGAGTATGTAAGGCAATAAAATAACTGAAAGTTGAAACTGAACTGATAATATGATAACTGAAATTAACTGGGAGTCAAAGATGGTCTGGAGATATACTTACGTGCTCATACTGACTCAACTCTCTCAATATATTAAGTAAAATAAATGTCCGGCCCTATAAGGTTCGGTACGTGTAACTGCTCGGTTGTAGTAGGCTCGCTCATAAGCGCTCGGCCATACTGGGCATCTGTACCTCGGCCATCCTGGGCTCGCTCATAGGCGCTCGGCCACAGTAAGCTCGGTATATATAACTTACCATCTGATCAGAGGTTGCCCAATAGGGGCCTGCCCACCGATTATAGCTCGATGGTGGTAAAAATAGTGTAATACCGATTATAGCTCGATGGTGGTGCAAATACTATAATATTGTGTGTGTATATATATATATATAGACCCTCTGCTCTCTTAACTGAATAAAGACAAAACTAAACTGAATATGAAGTCTCGATAAGGAATAATATTGTAACTTATGAGACTAGAATAATGTGAATAAATTCATGAATACGAACTTCTCTTTATGTCTCATTATTAACACATGTAGCTACGAGATCATGCCAAAATGAAGGAAGGGATTAGCCTTAACATACCTTATCACAATCTTCCCAATCACCAAGTTGAACTCACCTCTTTGCACCTTAATCTACAAGAATGATAATAATACTATCGTTAAGTTACGAGAGGTACAACTATCGCACAACGAACGACAAACTTATTTTGTATTAAAACGGGCAGCATCTCCCCTATAATCCTTATTCCTCCAAATTCAAGATAACACCAACAATACAAGAACAGAACAATAACAACATAAATACATCATTTTCCAGCCCTATATACGCCATCAAACACTACAAAACAGCCCAACACACCCCAATCTCTTCATACTCAAAACGACCACCGTAGTAGTGTCAAACGACCCGGAAATGTTATGACGAACGACCAGCCAACCACCCTACATTTATATGGTGTTTCTACACCCCCTTCCTCCTCCAAAACTCCACAAAACAGTAGTAAAACACGCAGCCCAACAGCAACACAAAACAGTCCACAAAACAGTCCGCTACAAGTGAATAACTTGAACTCACGGCTTCCGATCACCGTCCCGTGAGTTCTTACAAGTATAGAACGACTTGCCATGGATTTATAGAAGAACAAATGGATGAAAGAGAGCAGTAAATTCACCTTATTTGTTGGATAACTCAGCTCCTATCTTGGTTTTTCAAACTTTAGGTTTTACCTCTAATTAGAACTTGAAAGGGAGAGAAAATCAATTAGGGTTTGTGGGAAATTTTTGGCAGGATTCTTTGCAGAGCTTATGTCTGGTTATTATGCTCTATTTTAAGTCTAATATATGAAGAAAATGGGCCTTTAAAAGGCCTCTTTGGACGACCCGAAATGGTCCATTTTTTGGGCTTTTATTTAAGCAAGTAGGTGACACACCTACTTGTCACCTAGCAGCATGCGCAGTATCGCAAAAATGCCTATATCTCTCTACTCCGATGTCGTATTGACAAATGGTTTAATGAGTTGGAAAATAGACTCATAGATATTTAATTTGATGGGTGGAAAACCCCATAAATCTAAGTATATTGGGAGAAAATTGCAGTTACATTTGACCCAAAGTTTCAGTAAAACTTATGAATGTAACTTATGATGACTTTCATCGACTTTTGTTCCACAACTCGCTTGACTTCAAAACATAACACACGGATGTCATACGACTAAGATAAATCATAACATAATCTCTTTATCATGTTAATCACCCTAGTCTCACCCCAAAGGTACATGTTATAACATTCCCAACTTGTCAACTTTCGACGAAACATTGTTTTATTCAATTGCTTTAGCTTCTGAACTGTCCAACCCTCTTTGTACTTGTTGTTCATGATCTTAAATATTTGTAACCTCATAGGTAACATGATTAACTTACTTTATATACTTTTAAATATTATCTCATTTTTGGTCCTACATTAGTTTGCTTACGACGCATTTTTACGTACAAAAATATAGGGTGTAACATCACTCCCCCCTTGGGAACATTCGTCCTCGAATGTTTACTCTTAGAGGCTTTGGAAAATTTTGCCAGAGTATCCTTCGTACACTAGGTTAAAACCAACCTGCACGCAGCCATAAAACATACTATGCATGCCACACATGGCCAATCTTTATAAATAGCAGCAATTTGCCTCACCGACCGTAAATCATAAATATTGAAAGTGAAAAATAAAAGCTTACCTGATGACCTGCTAGCCTACATAGAGATATGTTGTAGCATCCCATCTCGAACCTTATCTTCAGTTTGAAATAGGTGGGGGTATTTATACTTCATTTCTTTCTCCGATTCCCACGTCATCTCTTCTACATTCTTGCTCCTCCATAAAACCTTCACATAAGCTACCTCCTTATTTCGTAGCTTGCGGATTTGTCAGTCTAGGATGGCAACTGGAATTTTCTCGTATGACAAGTCCTCTGTAATCTGTACATCATCTGTGGGCGCCACTCGGGTAGGATCGCCAATGCACTTCCGTAGCATAGATACATGAAAAACCGGATGGACAGACTCCAATTCTGAGGGCAACTATAACTCATAAGCTACTTGGCCCACTCTCCGAATGATCCTATAAGGCCCAATATACCGTGGGCTAAGCTTGCCTTTCTTGCCTAACCTCATCACGCCCTTCATAGGTGATACCCTTAAGAATACCCAGTCATTAATCCTGAACTCTAAGTCTCGTCGCCGCACATCAGAATATGACTTCTGACGACTCTGAGCTATCAACAGTCGCTCCCGGATAAGCTTTACTTTCTCTATGGCCTGCTGAACCAGGTCTGGCCCATGTAACCCAGATTCTCCAACATCAAACCACCCTATAGGAGATCTGCACTTACGCCCATACAAAGCCTCGTACAGAGCCATCTGGATACTGGAGTGGTAACTGTTATTATATGCAAACTCGATAAGAGGTAGATGTTCATCCCAACTTCTTTTAAAATCCAACACACATACTCGTAACATATCCTCAAGCGTCTTAATTATGCGCTCGGCTTGTCCATCAGTCTGTGGATGAAAAGTTGTGCTGAGATTCACCTGAGTCCCTAGACCTCTCTGAAATGACCTCCAAAAATGTGCTGTAAATTGAGCCCCACGGTCAGATATAATAGAAATCGGTACTCCATGTAGCCGCGCTATCTCTTTAATATATAACTTTGCATAATCTTCTTCTGTATATGTAGATCTGACCGGTAGGAAGTGAGCTGATTTCGTGAGCCTATCGACTATCACCCATATGGAATCGAACTTACGATTAGAACGAGGTAAACCCGTGATAAAGTCTATGTTTATCGCCTCCCATTTCCATGTCGGGATCTCTATAGTCTGCATTAGCCCTCCGGGCTTCTGGTGCTCTACCTTCACTTGCTGGCAACTAGTACATTGGGCGACAAACTCAGCAATGTTCTTCTTCATATCGTTCCACCAGTACACATCCTTAATGTCATGATACATCTTCGTCGATCCAGGATGGATGGAATACCATGAATAATGTGCCTCTGACATAATCCTGTCTCGTAGCCCTGCTACATCTAGAACACACAAACGACCCCTGTATCTGAGAACCCCATCTCCCTTGAGCTCTAACAATGGCTTCTTCTGCTGCGGAACTCGCTCTCTCAACTCGACCAACTCTGGGTCCTCGTACTGCCTTTCCTTGACTTCAGCTATGAGAGATGATTTTGCAGTGTTTTGGAGTACAACTCCACCATCCTCAGAATCTACTAACCGAACCCCCAACGAAGCCAATTGTTGAATATCTCTAGCTAATTGTCTTTTATCGGGCTCTACATGTGCTAAGCTACCCATAGATCGGCGACTTAAGGCATCTGCTACAATATTAGCTTTCCCTGGATGGTAGAGAATGTTAACATCGTAATCTTTCAATAACTCAAGCCATCGCCTATGTCGCAAATTCAACTCTTTCTGCTTGAAGATATATTGTAGGATTTTATGATCAGTAAATACATCAACATGAACACCATATAAATAATGCCGCCATATCTTAAGTGCATGGATAACCGTAGCTAACTCGAGGTCGTGGGTTGGATAATTCCTCTCGTGCTTCCTCAACTGCCTTGAAGCATACGCAATTACCTTCTCATGTTGCATCAGGACACATCCTAACCCGACACCTGATGCATCACAATACACGGCATAACCCTCTAGACCCTCTAGAAGTGTTAGAACTGGTGCTGAGGTCAACCTGTTCTTAAGCTCTTGGAAACTCCGCTCGCAAGCCTCTGTTCATTGAAACTTAGTTTCTTTCTGTGTCAACTTCGTCAATGGTGCCGAAAGGGAAGAAAAACCCTCTACGAACCTCCGATAGTATCCTGCTAAGCCTAGAAAGCTACGAACCTGTGTCGGAGTGGTAGGTCTAGGCCAAGATTTCACGGCCTCAATCTTCTGAGTGTCCACCTTTATACCTTCATCTGATACAATATGCCCCAAGAATACTACAGACTTCAACCAGAACTCATATTTAGAAAACTTAGCATACAACTTACGATCACGGAGGGTTCGGAGTACCGCTCGCAGGTGGTCCGCATGCTCATCCTCTGAACGGGAATAAACCAGAATATCATCAATAAATACTATCACGAACAGATCTAAAAATGGCCGGAATAGGCTATTCATCAAGTCCATAAATATGGAGGGTGCATTAGTCAACCCGAAGGACATGAAAAGGAACTCGAAGTGGCCATATCGGGTCCTGAAGGCTGTCTTTGGAATATCTTTTTCCCGAACTCTGACCTGGTGGTACCCCAACCTCAAATCTATCTTTGAAAAGCATCTAGCCCCTGCAACTGATCAAACAAGTCATCGATCCTTGGAAGTGGATACTTATTCTTAATAGTTACCTTGTTCAGCTGCCTATAATCGATACACATCCTCAACGAGCCGTCTTTCTTCCGCACAAATAGTATCGGTGCACCCCAAGGTGAGGTACTAGGCCTGATGTAACCTTTCTCCAGCAAATCTTTTAACTGCTCCTTCAACTCCTTCAATTTGGCAGGTGCCATTCTATACGGAGGGATGGATATTGGTTGAGTTCCTGGAAGCAACTCGATGCTAAAATCAATCTCTCGCTTTGGAGGAATACCTGGAAGCTCATCTGGAAACACATCTGCATACTCTTTGACTACGGGAATAGACTGAAGTGTAGGTATCTCAGCATCTACATCTCTAACTCGCACAATATGATAAATGCACCCTTTTGCGATCATTTTCCTCGCCTTCAGATAGGAAATAAACCTACCTCTGGGTGTTGCTGTATTACTTACCCATTCAAGGACTGGCTCACTCGAAAAATGAAATCTGACTACCTTTGCTCGGCAATCAACTGTGGCATAGCAAGCTGCCAACCAGTCCATGCCCATGATAGCATCAAAATCCATCATCTCTAGCTCAACTAGGTCAGCTGAGGTCTGGCGACTACAAATTGTCACCGTACAACCTCGGTAAACCCGTCTAGCAATAATCGATTCTCCGACCGGTGTAGATACCACAAAAGGATCACTTAGTATTTCAGGCACTATACCAAACTTCCTCGCGACAAATGGGGTAATATACGATAAAGTAGATCCTGGGTCTATCAAAGCATAAGCATCGTGAGAGCAAATGGTTAATATACCTGTCACAATGTCTGGTGAAGACTCCTGGTCCTGTCGACCTGCTAAAGCATAGATACGGTTCTGATTACCACCTGAACTGGAACCTCTACCTCTGCCTCGACCTCTACCAGCCGAAGACTGAGACTCGCGCCTTGAAGGATGCACGGACATAGATGATTCTGTTGCTGAACTCGTTGGTTGTGCCATTCCACCATAATCTCTATTTGGGCAATCTCGCATCATATGCCCCGGACGCCCACATGTATAACAAGCATCAGAACCTGCTCGGCATTGGCCCAAGTTTCCTCTACCACAGATGTCACATCGCGGAGGAAATGACCATGTCTGCGTAGAACCTCGTTATCGCTGCAAACCCGACGCCCGTGAGCTCTCACCTGGTCCTGACTGAGTATAGCGGTCATACCCGTAACCCTGTAACTGAGGTGGCGGAGGCCTAGGTGGCCGTCCGAAGTACTGGGTCCTATAACTACCCTGAGATTGCTCCTGAGACCTGGGAAATCTCATCCTCTTACGTTGCCCTTGCTCAGCCCTCTCTGTACCCTGCTGCCGACGCCTACCCCTTTCTATATTCTGGGCGAATGCCTGAATCCGGGAGATATCCATACTATCCTGCAATGCAGCGGTGGCACATGCCTCGGTTAACTCTGGGGCTAACCCTGCTATAAACCTGTGAATCCTGTCCCGCATAGTAGCAACTATGGATGGTGCATATCTGGCCAATGAGTCAAAACGGAGACTATACTCTCGAACACTCATATTACCCTACTTGAGGGCTAGAAACTGATCGACTCGAGCCTGTCGGATCTCCCGCGGTAAGTACTGGTCAAGGAAGGCATCTGAAAAATTCTCCCAAATAGCTGGAGGTGCATCACGTCCCCTGGACCTCTCCCATCCCTCGTACCAAAGGATGGCTATATCTCGGAGTCGAAAAGCTGCTAGCTCAACTGCCTCTTTCTCCGTGGCATGCATAACACGAAAGATCCTGTGAAGCTGATCTATGAAATCCTGCGGGTCCTCCCTCTGATCTGTCCCCGTGAACTCTGGGGGACTCAAAGCAATAAACTCTCGGACCCTTGAACTCCCAGACCCCTCAGAAGTTCCTGCACTAGCTGATGCCCTAGCCTGTTGCTGGGTAGCTACCAACTGTGTCAACAAATGCACCGCACTTCTCAAGTCCTGATCTAATGGAAGTGGAGGGGGAACTGGATGTGCGGTTTCCCTAGGAATCTCCGCAGTTGGTGGAGGAGCCGGTAATGGCTGAGTAGGGGTCTCACCTTGAGCCTCAGAATAGGCCCCATCTACTGGTGGTACCCTGCTGGTCCCCTCACCTACTGCTGTATCTCTCCTCTGGCTAGCCGTAATCTTCCTAGTCACCGTCATCTGTGCATGCAAACACCAACACATAAGTTTAATTCAAATTTCCTTTAACTCAGATCTATAGCACGATTTAGATTTCAAAGAAGGGTAACCAACTCCTAAATGCCCTGTAGTTCCCTGCTTATATAATGTGGTGCACAACACATCTGTAAACAAGACCCTACTAGACACGGCTTGTAGACTCCCTAGGACAGAACTGCTCTGATACCAAGTTTGTCACGCCCCGAACCTAGGAGCAAAACCAACACTCGGTGCCTCACCTAATCTGGCGTACCATATTGCGACTAAGGGACTCTGAACATATAATGTCATACTTTGGCCATGGGGCCACCTTGCAAGACAATTTGCAAAGCAAAATATAAAAATGAATGGAAACTAGCGCTAACTAAACATCAATATAAAGCTAGGCGGACAAGGCCGTCATAGCTACTACAACTGACAAACCACCAATTTATACAAACCCAACATACAACACTAACCAACAGGATATGTCTACAAGCCTCTACTGATAGATGTACTGTGATCGGAACAGGGCTTCGACCTACCCATAACATATATACAGATATACATAAGATGTACACAAAACTCTAGACCTGGCAACTCCGAAAGACGTGGAGCTTACCGATCAGGCGGAACTCGGGAAACACCTACTGAGGAGGTCTACCCGTTTGTCTGTCTGAACCTGCACGCATGAAATGCAGCGCCCCCAGAAAAAGGGACGTCAGTACGAAATAATGTACCGAGTATGTAAGGCAATAAAATAACTGAAAGTTGAAACTGAACTGATAATATGATAACTGAAATTAACTGGGAGTCAAAGATGGTCTGGAGATATACTTACGTGCTCATACTGACTCAACTCTCTCAATATATTAAGTAAAATAAATGTCCGGCCCTATAAGGTTCGGTACGTGTAACTGCTCGGCCGTAGTAGGCTCGCTCATAAGCGCTCGGCCATACTGGGCATCTGTACCTCGGCCATCCTGGGCTCGCTCATAGGCGCTCGGCCACAGTAGGCTCGGTATATATAACTTACCATCTGATCAGAGGTTGCCCAATAGGGGCCTGCCCACCGATTATAGCTCGATGGTGGTGCAAATAGTGTAATACTGTATATATATATAGACCCTCTGCTCTCTTGACTGAATAAAGACAAAACTAAACTGAATATGAAGTCTCGATAAGGAATAATATTGTAACTTATGAGACTAGAATAATGTGAATAAATTCATGAATACGAACTTCTCTTTATGTCTCATTATTAACACATGTAGCTACGAGATCATGCCAAAATGAAGGAAGGGCTTAGCCTTAACATACCTTATCACAATCTTTCCAATCACCAAGTTGAACTCACCTCTTTGCACCTTAATCTACAAGAATGATAATAATACTATCGTTAAGTTACGAAAGGTACAACTATCGCACAACGAACGACAAACTTATTTTGTATTAAAACGGGCAGCATCTCCCCTATAATCCTTACTTCCTCCAAATTCAAGATAACACCAACAATACAAGAACAGAACAATAACAACATATATACATCATTTTCCAGCCCTATATACACCATCAAATACTACAAAACAGCCCAACACACCCCAATCTCTTCGTACACAAAACGACCACCGTAGTAGTGTCAAACGACCCGAAAATGTTATGACGAACGACCAGCCAACCACCCTACATTTATATGGTGTTTATAAACCCCCTTCCTCCTCCAAAACTCCACAAAATAGTAGTAAAACACGCAGCCCAACAGCAACACAAAACAGTCCACAAAACAGTCCGCTACAAGTGAATAACTCGAACTCACGGCTTCCGATCACCGTCCCGTGAGTTCTTACAAGTATAGAACGACTTACCATGAATTTACAGCAGAAAAAATGGATGAAAGAGAGCAGTAAACTCACCTTATTTGTTGGATAACTCAGCTCCTATCTTGGTTCTTCAAACTCTAGGTTTTACCTCCAATTAGAACTTGAAAGGGAGAGAAAATCAATTAGGGTTTGTGGGAAATTTTTGGGAGGATTCTTTGCAGAGCTTATGTCTGGTTATTATGCTCTATTTTAAGTCTAATATATGAAGAAAATAGGCCCTTAAAAGGCCTCTTTGGACGACCCGAAATGGCCCATTTTTGGGCTTTCATT
This sequence comes from Nicotiana tomentosiformis, assembly GCF_000390325.3. Lineage (NCBI taxonomy): Eukaryota > Viridiplantae > Streptophyta > Magnoliopsida > Solanales > Solanaceae > Nicotiana > Nicotiana tomentosiformis. Next base: position 109,869,997 of record NC_090820.1, read on the forward strand.
TAAGCAAGTAGGTGACACACCTACTTGTCACCTAGCAGCTTGCGCAGTATCGCAAAAATGCACATATCTCTCTACTCCGATGTCGTATTGACAAATGGTTTAATGCGTTGGAAAATAGACTCATAGATCTTTAATTTGATGGGTGGAACACCCCATAACTCTAAGTATATTGGGAGAAAATTGCAGTTACATTTGACCCAAAGTTTCAGTAAAACTTATGAATGTAACTTGTGATGACTTTCATCGACTTTTGTTCCACAACTCGCTTGACTTAAAAACATAACACACGGATGTCATACGACTAATATAAATCATAACATAATCTCTTTATCATGTTAATCACCCTAGTCTCACCCCAAAGGTACATGTTATAACATTCCCAACTTGTCGACTTTCGACGAAACATTGTTTTATTCAATTGCTTTAGCTTCTGAACTGTCCAACCCTCTTTGTACTTGTTGTTCATGATCTTCAATATTTGTAACCTCATAGGTAACATGATTAACTTACTTTATATACTTTTAAATATTATCTCATTTTTGGTCCTACATTAGTTTGCTTACGACGCATTTTTACGTACAAAAATATAGGGTGTAACAATTGTGGTTCAATGAATCCTTAAAGAAATGCAGATGAAATGAAATAGTGCTTCCCAAAACAGTGCACCGCAGATCGCGAAAAAGAGCGTGCGGCCGCGGAAGGGCCATCGCGGACCGCGTAAAAATGGGTACGGCTGCGAGGAGGTTGGACTCAGACTACCAACTCTCTGATCATGGTCTTCCGTGGACCGCAAAATTTGGGACGCGGCCGCGAAAGATCAAACGCGGACCGTATAAAAATGGTCGCGGCGGCGGAAGCAATTGCCAAACTCTCTGAAACTCATGAGCGCGGACCGTAAATTTTGGACGCGGCCGCGTAAGTTCAAACGCGGACCGCGGAAAAATCACAGCCTCCGCGAACATGCAGCCATACTCAGCTCTCACAAATTAAAGAACGCAGATCGCGTAAAATGGACCGCGATCCACGGAGTTCAAACAAAACGGGCACTGACACTTTTGAAACCTAGGGTATTGACTAAGTACAATAATTAATGCAATTAACATGCATAGTTAATAACCCTATCCCCTATTAGGCATGTAAAACAATTACCCACATGAATTTAAGCATCAATTAAGAATAATTTTGAGATTGTGGCATGTATTAAACCCTAACTAAAAAGAAAAATTAAAACAAGAAGAAAAGAAAAGAAAGAGATAAAATCAATGCAAATATTTGAGCATACCAGTTGTGAAATTGTAGAGGAAAATGGATTCTTGATTGATATGAAATGAGATTGACAGTCAAAGAAGAGGAAGATGATTAGTGCTTTAATGTGGTGAAAGTTTGAGGTTTGAAAAGTGCAAAAGTCCTAAGGACTTTCTATTTATACCAAACCGATGGGGACCCACCGACTTACCTTAGCACGGTCCGCAGAATTCTACCGCATTCCGCACTTTTTACCTTTCGAAGAGCTGCTGCAAAATCCTGGGCGCGGTCCACAGAAAATTGGGCGCGGCCGCGAATGTCACCGCGGTTCGCCAAATTATGAACGCGGATGCGAACTCAACTTCAGAGAGTTGATATTTTGGGTTCTTCAAGTATGCGTCCGTGGATAAAATGTGCCACCGCGAAATGCTAACACATACCGCAAAAATTTGAGCACGGTCCGCGAAATGCCCACACTTGGTCATATCTTTCCCTGTCAAAGTCCTGCACTGCACGACCAATTCGTACACAAACTTTACAACTAGGTAGTCCAAAACAATGCCTAATAAAAGAAGAAAATCAAAAAGAAAGAAAAGAAAAAGTAAACATCACATGGGTTTCCTCCCAAGAAGCGCCCGATTTAACGTCGCGGCGCGACGCATGTTTCCTTTATCATGTGAAATTGATCAAGGCCACCACGTGGCTGTCATCAAACTTACCGAGGTAGTGCTTCGCTCGGTGACCATTAACTCTGAAGATTTCACCATTTTTATTTTTCAAATCAACAGCACCAAACGAAGTTACACGCACTACTACAAAAGGGCCACTCCATTTTGACTTGAGCTTCCCCGGAAACAGTCGTAACCGAGAGTTGAATAGAAGAACCAAGTCATCCTTCTTGAATTCTTTGTTACGGGCATAGTTTTCATGTAAGTACTTCATCTTGTCCTTATACAAGAAGGAGCTGGAATAGGCATGAAACCGGAATTCAACAAGTTCATTGAGTTGCTCTAACCGGAGATTGGCTGCTACATCCCATTCAAGCTTTAACATCTTGAGCGCCCACATGGCCTTGTGCTCTAACTCAATCAGAAGATGGAATGTTTTCCCAAATAGCAACTGGTACGGAGACATACCAATTGGAGTCTTGTACGTAGTTCTATAAGCCCACAAAGTATTGTCAAGTTTCCTTGACCAATCCGGCCGGTTGGCATTGATAGTTTTTGATAATATGCTCTTTATCTCCCTTTGGAGACCTCAACTTGTCCACTAGCCTGGGGATGATAAGGGGTTGACACCTTATGATTGACACCGTGCTTGGAAAGTAAAGTGTCGAAGGCCTTGTTGCAGAAATGAGACCCCTCAACACTGATGATCGCCTTAGGAGTGCCAAACCTTGTGAAGATATTTTTATTTAAGAACGCCACCACACTCCGTGCCTCATTGTTGGGAAAAGATACAACTTCAACCCACTTGGAAACATAATCAATAGCAACAAGAATGTAAGTGTAACCACATGAACTCACAAATGGCCCCATGAAGTCTATTCCCCACGCGTCAAAAATATCGATCTCAAGAATAGTGGTGAGAGGCATTTCATCCTTCTTGGAAATTCCACCAGCTCTTTGGCATTCATCATACCTCTTAACAAGCTCACTTGTATCTTTATATAGGGTAGGCCAATAAAATCCACAGCTAAAAACGTTTGAAGCAGTTCTCGCCCCACCATGATGACCACCGTAGGGCGAAGAATGGCAAACATCAAGAATATTCATTTGCTCCTCTTCCGAGACACATCTCCGGATCACACCATCATTGCAAATCTTGAAAAGATAAGGCTTGTCCCAATAATAATCTAAGTTGTCCCGTTTGAGTTTCTCCCTTTGGTTAGAAGAGAGCTCACTCGGGACAATGCCGGTCATAAGAAAGTTAGCCACATCGGCGAACCAAGGAATACCATTCAAAGACACGGAGAAGAGGTGTTTATCCGGGAATGAATAATTAATTTAGAGTCCATCGTGGGGCCTCCCCTCTTCTTCTAAGCGGGAAAAGTGGTCCGCCACTTGATTATCACTTCCTTTTCTATCAATGATTTCAAGGTCAAACTCTTGAAGCAAAAGAACCCATCTCATCAACCTAGCCTTCGAGTCCTTTTTGGTTATCAAGTAACAGAGTGCCGCGTGATCGATGTGCACAATCACTTTGGCACCTATGAGATATGGCATGGAATTTTCAATGGTGAAGACAATGGCTAATAACTCTTTCTCGGTCACCATATAATTGACTTGGGCGTCATTCATCATTTTTCTTGCATAATAGACCGGATGAAATATCTTGTTGACCCTTTGCCCCAAAATCGCTCCTACCATAACGTCACTAGCATCGCACATGAGCTCAAATGGTAAGATCCAATTGGGTGCGGTAATGATGGGAGTGGTTGTCAATTTATACTTGAGAAGCGCAAAAGCTTTCATGCATCTTAATTGAACACAAACTTTGCATCCTTTTGTAGCAGCTTACACAAGGGGTTCACCATTTTTGAGAAATCCTTGATGAACCTTCAGTAGAACCCCGGATGCCCAAGAAAGCTCCTAACTCCCTTGACGGAAGTAGGAGGAGGGAGTTTTGAAATAACTTCAATCTTCGCTTTGTCCACTTCAATACCGTTCTTTGAGATCATATGGTCGGGGACAATGCCCTCCTAGACCATAAAGTGTCATTTTCCCCAATTAAGCACTAGGTTGGTCTCTTCACATCGGGCCAACACTTTGTCAAGATTATCCAAGCATTCTTCAAATGAGTCCCCCACAATACTAAAATCATCCATGAACACTTCGAGTAAGTCCTCCACCATATCCGTAAATATTGCCATCATACACCGCTGAAAGGTAGCCGGTGCATTACACAAACCAAAAGGCATCTGTGAGAATACAAATGTGCCATACATATATGTGAAGGTGGTTTTCTCTCGGTCTTCTGGTGCAATGAGAATCTGGTTGTACCCTGAGTATCCATCCAAAAAGCAATATTATGCACGCCCGACAAGTCTGTCCAACATTTGATCAAGAAAGGGCAATGGAAAGTGCTCTTTGCGGGTCACTTTGTTCAGCTTTCTGTAGTCCATACATACCCTCCATCCGGTGACAGTACGAGTGGGGATCAACTTATTTTTCTCATTTGTGACCACAGTCATACCCCCCTTCTTCGGCACACATTGTACCGGTAAAGTCCATGAACTATCCGAAATAGGGTACATAACCCCTACATCAAGCCACTTGATAATTTCCTTCTTGACGACCTCTTGCATAGCCTCGTTCAACCTCCTTTGATGTTCCACGGAGGGTTTGACATCATCCTTTAGTATAATTTTGTGCATGCAAAAGGAAGGGCTTATACCTCAAATGTCAGCCAAAGTCCATCCAATTGCCCTTTTCCTTCTTTGAAGCACCGCAAGGGTTGAGTCTACCTGCACGTTAGTTAGGCAAGTAGAAAGAATAATAGGTAATGTGGAAGAAGGGCCTAAGAATTCATACATGAGGTGTGAAGGCAAAGGCTTCAATTCCAATGTTTGTGGCTCCTCGATTGATGGATTTTTTGGTGGAGTCTTCCGATTTTCCAAGTCCAAGGAAAGTTTACGGGGCCTATATGAGTGGGATCCCATTCCTTGCAATGCATTTGCACATTCAACCAAGCCTTCCTTCTCATCATCCTCAAAGTTTAACAACACAGCTTCCAAAGGGTCTTCCACATTGATCATGGCACTCATGTCATCAACTATCACCTCCGTCACAAGATCCACAAAAGAGCAAACTTCATTACTATTTGGTTGCCTCATTGATTTGCAAACGTGGAATACAACTTTTTCATCGCCCACTCGGAATGTGAGTTCCCCTACTTTCACATCAACCAATGCCTTCCCTGTTGCTAGGAAAGGTCTCCCTAATATTATAGGCACCTCATAGTTGACTTCGCAGTCGAGAATCACAAAATCAGCGGGCAAAATAAACTTGTCGACCCGGACTAGAACATCATCAATAATACCAAGCGACCTTTTCATTGTCCGATCCGCCATTTATAATCTCATGGAAGTAACTCTTGGTTGCCCAATACCTAGTGTCTTGAACACGGAATATGGCATCAAATTAATACTTTCTCCCAAATCACACAAGGCTTTTGCAAAATCGGCTCTACCAATGGTGCATGAAATTGTAAAGGCACCGGGATCTTCAAGCTTTGGAGCCATTGAGTACACAATGGCACTCACTTGATGAGTTATTTTGATGGTCTTACAATGCATAGATCTCTTCTTAGTTACCAAGTCCTTCATGAACTTGGCATATCCCGATATTTGTTCGAGAGCGTCCAATAAAGGCACATTGATTGGCAGACTTTTCATCATCTCAATAAAATTCTTGAATTGGTTTTCATTATTTTGCTTTGCAAGCCTTTGAGGATACGGTGGAGAAGGCGTTGGCAAAAGGGGCCTTGGCTTTAGGCACTACCATTTCCGGTATGTCTATCCTGTGTTCCCTCGACGGGTTCACATCATTTTGAGTCTCCTTCATGTTGTCATAAATATCGATCCTCACTTCATCATTCACATTCTCATCATTGGCTTGAATCTCATCATCTTCTTGCAACACAACATCATCACTCACAATCTTCTTTGGTTTATAGGTACTTGCATCTCCACCTCTACTGCTTCTTGTGGTCACCGCCATAGCATGGCCTGTATTGTTCCCACCCTTCGGGTTTACTACCGTATCACTTGGTAGTGCCCCCTTAGGGAGAGTATTCAATGCTTGAGAAATTTGACCCATTTGTACTTCCAAGTTGTGAATAGAGGTAGTGTGGGAGGCTATTTGGTCATCAGAGTCAGCATTCCTTTCCATCATTTGTTTGAACATACTCTTTATCCTCTCCATCTCATTGTTTGAAGAACTTTGCCCTTGAGACGAATATGGAGGCGTATTGTTGGGTTGTTGATACATTGGGGGCCTTTGAAAGCCCGACCCCCGGTTTCCTTAATTATTATTATTCCAACCCCCTTGGTTTCCATTGACGCCCCAATTATTATTGTTGTTCCCCCAATTGTTCGAGTTGTTGTTGTTGCCACTGTTCCAATTCCCTTGGACTTGGTTGCCCCAATTTTGATTGTTCCCTTGCGATCTCCATATTTGATTTGGAGCATTGCTCCGTTGACCTTGGTAGTTATTGGCATATAACACTTCCTCACTTTGATCATCATAAGAATTGTCTTGATTGTAACTACTACCACTTTGCTCATATTGATCTTGATTGTTTTGCACTTGTTGACCACGCTGTCTCCTCTTGTTGACCATGACATTTACCCCTTCCATGACATGTACTTGCTTTGTCCCTTGAACTTGCTGAATCTGGGCCTTTGCTAATTGATTCATAGTAGTTGTCAACTCGGCTATGGTTGTCTGTGATAATGAAGTTCCTTGTGAAGAAGGATGACATTAGGGTCACCCTGAGGAACATTTGCCCAACTCTGCCAAGCCGAGGATGTGTCAGCCATCTCATCAAGTATGTCACAAGCATCGGCGTGAGTCATTTTCATAAAATTTCCCCCAGCTAGCTAATTCACCACACACTGGTTGGTCATGTTGATGCCCCTATAGAATGTCTGCTGAATCATTGATTCAGTCATATCATTGTTTGGGCATTCCTTGGTCATTGCCCGGTATCGCTCCCAGATTTCACGTAGGGGTTCATTAGATTCTTGTTTAAAGGCTAAGATCTCATCCCTCAATGCTGCCATAAGACCCGGTGAGAAATACTTGGCTGTAAATGTTTCTGCGAACTCATCCCATGTGTGTATGGAGTGGTTGGGTAGCCTCTCGAACCACTCCAAAGCTTTCCCTCTAAGTGAAAATGGGAAAAGTCTCAATCTCAGAGCGTCCTCCGACACGTTCGTCTGCTTGCTCCCCCATCATGTGTCTATAAAACCCTTTAGATGCTTGTATGCATTCTGATGAGGAGCTCCGGTGATGAAGCCCCTTTGCTCCAATAGGGTCAGCATGACATTTGTAATTTGAAAATTGCCTGCGTGAATTCGAGGCGGGATAATTGCACTTGCATAACCTTTATTGGGTACCACCCAGTGTGCTGCTCGTGGAGGAGGTGGGGGAGGGTTTGGAGTGTTGTCATTAGTCTGGCGGCCTCTTCTTTGGACTTGAGGTTCTAGATTAACCTCATCCTCACTATTGTCATCTACCTCCTCCCCTGGAAGAACATGTCCGATAGCATTATTATGAGCCATTTGGTACCTAAAGCGATTTATACACAAAAGTTAGAAAACAGAAGGAAAGAAAAACAAGACACACAAATAGTTAGATAGATAGCCAACACCGTCTAAATCCCTGACAACGGCGCCAAAAAGTGATCGAGGCCAAACCTACACCACTATAGAGTAACGAGGATGGTTGATGCAGTTTTACCTAATGAGGTCGGGATTGATTTCCACAGGGAGTTAATTTTGCTTGGAGTTGTGTATCTAACTTATCTAGATGTGCGTGTTGTTCCTAATTACACTTCCAAACATTGTTGCGATTGATTCTATTCTAATTTTATACTATTGTATGCTAAGTGTAAGCTAAGTACAATATTTTTGGTGAATGTTTTCAAGTGTTAAAAGACACTAGGGAAGTGACTTCCACCTAGGTGAGTATCTAATGGGTTTCAAGAATCTAGGATAAGCTTGTTATGATTGGGGTCGTGATATAGCCATCATTCATAAGTGCTCATTCTATACCTCTCGGTAGTTTGAGTGACCTTGCCCGATTTGGCTTTCTCAAGCCCAAATGGGTGTTCATACAATACAAGTGAAATTGGCTCACGTCGGGTATTACTATCTCTAGGTTTAACCCTTTAATTGGGGCTATCAGTCTCTTGAGTTCACCCCAATTCCTTGTTAGCTTAGTTTTCCTAGACTTAGTCCCTCTTTCTCAAGACGAGCCTAAGTCATAAAGGCACGAGTCAGTGTTTGCAACCACTAATTCTATAATTTTTGTATGAATTAGGCTAAATATCACTAACTCATAAACAATTAAGCCCTAAAATTCAAGACCCATTAAATACCCACACTAGGGTTGGGTCACAACCCTAGTTATGGGGTCTAGCTACTCATAATAACAACAGAAATCAAAGATAAAAATGAAATATAAGCCATAATATTAAAGTACAAGATGAAAGTCTAAAGTTTGAAGGTAAATCTACTCTAAAATTGCCCAAAAGGGAAAAATCAGCCGTTCACGTGCTCTCCTCAACAAAACTTAACCTAAGATTGATAAAAGGATCTATTTATACTAGGCTAAAAATTTCGGTCAAAAATGCCCTTGCGAAGGTTTCACGGACGCGTAATTCTGACTGCGTCCGCGCTTGGGCTTTCACGGCCGCGTAATAGTGAGTGCGGTCCACGTTTCTTCATATATGGGCTTGGGTAGATCTTCGTTTCACGGACCGCATAATGTTCACCGCGTCCGCGTGAGATTCCTTTGAGGCCGCGTAATTTGTACGGGGACCGCCTTCTTTATTTATGCCCATCTTGAAAAGTCTCTGAACCTCGACAAATTATGTCCGCTAAATTCCAACCGCGGCCGCGCCAGTTTCTTCGTGGTCGCGTCTTTCTGCCGCTCTCAGCGATTAATTTTAGTGCTCAAAATAGCCTCTCTGAATCTCTATTTCGCGGTCCATGGAATAATGGCCGCCTCAGCGATGATAATTTCGTGGCCGCCCTTTTCTATCGCGGTCCTCGTTCCACAGTATTGGTCCAGACTTTGTTTATGTTCAAGTTTGACTCCTTTATGAGTTGGTTATGTATTCTTTGGCTCATTTAAAACAAAACCCTGCAAGCAAGCACATTAAGTTAGTTTTCGGAAATACCTTCACGCATTTTTGGCCCAAAACCTAAGTAAAAGTGAGCGAATAATAGGATTAAATCCCTACTTATTAGTTAGGCGGGATACTTACTGGGTACATATTATTTATGTACTCATACTACACTTCTACCTCAGGTGTCACAATTGCGAGCACCAGCATTGTAATTGCAATCTTAGCAGGGGGTCTCAAGTATCGCATTTGCGATACCTGGATTGCAATTGCGAAGTAGTACTTGAACTGGATTATGGGTAGTCTAGATCTACCTATGGACTCGGGTTTAAAAACAAAATACATATATGGACTCGTGGGGTTATGGGTAGTCTAGATTTACCCTTGGACTTGGGTTATGACCTGGCCAGCCCGGGGTTGACTTTTTCTAATTTCATTAAAGATCGAATCTTTTTCACTCGTGGGGAGTTTCTAATGCTTATTTTGAATTATTTGAACTATATTTGGCTAGATTTAACCGATTTGGAGGCTAATTCTAAAGGAAAGACCATGGTTGAGTGTTGATTTGATTCATCATGCCAGAGTTTCTATTTTGTTTTTATCTATCTATTCTATTTTAGACAGTAGGATAGTCATCTTTTATATATTCTACTAGTTGCCTACACACTTGTGACACCATATCTTGGCACGTTTTAGTAGACTTTGATTTTTGGGTTGTAATTCAATAGTTATAACTGCTTTTAGATGTTTTTGTTTGTTGGCCTTAAAAATCCTTCATTTACCAAATGTTTTAAAATAAGTAAAGCTAAATGGGAAATCACTAAGGTTTTTACTGTTGGCTTGTCCAGCAACGGTGAAGGATGCCATCACGGCCTGACATGGAGTTGGGTCGTGACAACATGGTATCGAAGAACTAGGTTCACGTAGGTCTCACAAGTCATGGGTAGGCCTAGAAGAGTCTTGCGGATTGGTGCGGATACGTCCGTACCTATCTCCGAGAGGCTATAGGGTGTTAGGAAACTACTTTTTATTCATCTCTTATCATGCAATTGATGGTATACTAAGTTTCTTCCTTCTATTCTCTCACAGATGGTGAGGACGCGTACTGCGGACGTTCTAGACTTGGGAGGAGCTACTCCCCCCGTTGCTAGAGGCCGAGGTAGAGGCTGGGGGAGGGCACCAGACCGAGGTAGGGGACAAGGGCGACCCAAATCTGCCCCAGTAGCACCACCAGCGGATCCGGTGAAGGATCCTATTTTTGAGGAGCATGGCGAGGTGCCTGCCGCAGAGCTAGCCACGGTAGATTTCATGACAGCACCGGGCTTTCAGGAGGTCATGGGTCGTATGATGAGGTTCATGGACACTATGACTCAGGCTGGTTTATTTCCAGCGGACCCAGCACATCTCAGGCAGGAGCGGGAGCACAGACCTCTACTGCTCAAGCTCCTGGGCATGCAGCTGCGGTATATCATACTCCGGGTGCACTACCCGTGGGCGGAGCCCAGCCAGTTACGGTAGCTGCACCTGAGCCTAGACTGACTGCGGACGGTGATCCGCAGAAGTTATTGGATAGATGGACTAGGTTACTCCCTCCTGTCTTCGGGGGAGAGCGTCATGAGGATGCCCAGGATTTCATTAATAGGTGTAGGGACGGACTGCACAACATGAGGATACTAGAGTCTCATGGGGTTGAGTTCACTACTTTCCAGCTGGAGGGCAGGGCCCGTAGATGGTGGCAGTCTTATCTTATTGGTAGACTAGTAGGTTCTCCTCCCATGACTTGGAGCCAGTTCACACAACTTTTCCTGGATAGGTATATTCCACCCTCCGAGAGGGAAGATTTGCGATATCAGTTTGAGCACCTTAAGCAGGGTCAGATGTTAGTGACTGACTATAGGCGAGGTTTTCTGAGTTGTTTCACCATGCACTTATGATACTTCCTACGGACGCAGAGAGAGTGCAGAGATTTGTTGCGGGGTTGCACCCCAATATTCGGGCTAGTATGGCCTTCGAGGTTGAGATGGGTACTAGTTATCAGCTAGTAGTGAAGATTTCTCGGAGGATTGATAGCTACCACCAGAGGGGTAGAGAGTAGATGCAGCAAGACAAGAGGGCCCATTTCTTTGGAGAGTTTAGAGGTGCCACGGCTAGGGGCAGAGGTCAGATCAAGAGAGGTCAGCCTAGTAGGCCCACATATTTAGCACCACTACCTCCTCGGGGTGCTCCGGCACGACCCTATTTTAGTGCTATGCCAGAGAGTTCTTATCGCCCACCATTTCATCAGGGTTCTTCTAGTGCTTATTTTAGCGCCATGCTAGAGAGTTCATGCACCGGGTCACATGAAGAGATCCTGCCCCAGGCTTCGGGGCAAGGCAGTACAGCAGGGTCAGTAGCCCATGATTTTAGCTCCTGCAACCACACCATCCATCTAGCCGCCCAGAGGCGGGGGGTAGGGGCCATCCTAGAGGTGGAGGTCAGGCAGGTGGGGGCCAGTTAGGCGGCGCCCCAGCTAGATTCCATGCATTTTCGGCCAGACCATTTGCAATGGCCTCAGGTGCCGTGATCTCATGTATTATTTTTGTCTGTGATTGGGATGCTTTGGTGTTATTTGATCCAGGATCTACCTATTCATATGTATCATCTCTGTTTTTTCATTTCCTGGATGTTCCTCGTGAGTTCTTGGGTACTCCGTTTATGTGTCCACTGCTATGGCGATTCTGTGGTTCTGGATCGGATCTATCGGTCTTGTGTGGTCACATTCTATAGATACGAGCCTAGGGCGAACCTTCTGTTACTTGATATGACCGACTTTGAGGTCGTCCTGGGTATGGACTGGTTATCTCCATACCACGCCATTCTTGATTGTCATGCCAAGACTATTACCTTAGCAATGCTAGAATTATCGAGATTAGAGTGGAAGGGTTCCTCGGTTAGTACAGCTAGTCGGGTTATCTCTTTTCTGAAGGCTCGACATATGGTCGCGAAGGTTTGTTTGGATTATCTAGCTTATGTTCGGGACACCACTGCAGAGTCTCCGACGTTTGGTTCAGTTTTAGTAGTTTGAGAGTTAGCCGATGTGTTTCCTTCTGACCTTCCAGGCATGCCGTCAGATCGTGATATTGATTTCTATATTGATTTGGCTCCAGGCACCCAGTCTATATCTATCCCACCGCAGCGTATGGCTTCGAAATAATTGAAGGATTTGAAGGAACAACTAGTGGAGTTGTTAGCAAAGGGGTTTGTGAGACCAAGTGTATCACCTTGGGGTGCACCAGTGTTATTTGTGAAGAAGAAAGATGGGACTATGCGGATGTGCATTGATTACCGCCAGTTGAAGAAGGTTACCATCAAGAACAAGTACCCGCCGCCACGTATCGATGATTTATTTGACCAGTTGAAGGGTGCTAGGGTGGTTTCTAAGATCGACTTGAGATCGGGGTACCATCAGTTGAAGATCCGGGACTCAGATGTTCCGAAAACTGCCTTCCGTACCAGATATGGTCATTATGAGTTTCTAGTGATGTCCTTCGACTTGACTAATACCCCAGCGGCGTTCATGGATATGATGAACAGAGTATTTGGGCATTATATTGATTCCTTTGTTATTTTCTTCATTGATGACATCTTGATTTACTTACGTAGCCTGGGGAGCACGAGCAACATTTGAGAGTGGTACTTCAGACATTACGAGAACAAGAGCTATATGCTAAGTTCTCCAAATGTGAGTTTTGGCTAGAGTCTGTGGCATTCTTGGGGCATGTTGTATCAGGAGAGGGTATTAAAGTGGATCCCAAGAAGATTGAGGCAGTTCAGAGTTGGCCTCGTCCCACTTCGGCGACTAAGATCAAGAGTTTCTTGGGGTTAGCAGGCTATTATCACCGGTTTGTGGAGGGTTTTTCATCCATTACAGTACCTTTGACTAGATTGACCCAAAAGGGTGCCCCGTTTTATCGGTCCGATGATTGTGAGGCGAGCTTTCAGAAGCTCAAGACAGCCTTGACTACAACATTAATTTTAGTGTTGACTTTTGGTTCGGGGATGTATACTGTATATTGTGACGCTTCACGCGTTGGCTTAGGTTGTGTATTAATACAGGAGGGGCGAGTTATTGCATATGCTTCACGTCAGTTAAAATCCCATGAGTGCACGATTTGGAGTTAGCCGCGATTGTACATGCTCTTAAGATATAAAGGCATTATCTGTATCGGGTGTCATGTGAGGTTTATACTGATCATCACAGCTTACAGTATTTGTTCAAGCAAAGGGATCTCAATTTGAGGCAGCTTAGATGGCTCGAGTTACTGAAGGATTATGACATCACTATTCTTTATCATCCGATCAAGGCAAATATGGTAGCGGATGCCTTAAGCAGGAAGGCAGAGAGTATAGGTAGCTTGGCATTTATTTCAGCGGAGGAGAGGCCACTAGCTTTGGACATTCAGTCCTTGGCTAACAGACTTGTGAGGTTGGATATTTCAGAGCCCAGCTAAGTTTTTGCATATATTGTTGCTCGGTCTTCATTATTGGGGAAGATCAATGCCCGACAGTTTGATGATCCGCACTTGGCAGTTCTTAGAGATATGTTACTATAGGGTGGTGCCAAGGAGGTTTCTATTGGCGATGATGGTGTTCTGCGACTCCAGGACCATCTATGTGTTCCTAATGTCGATGGCTTGAGGGAGAGGATTCTAGAGTAGGGACATAATTCTCGGTATTCTATTTATCCAGGTGCTACGAAGATGTATCGTGACCTGAGACAACACTATTGGTGGCGGCGGATGAAGAAATACATAGTAGAGTATGTAGCTAGGTGTCTAAATTGCCAGCAGGTCAAGTATGAGCACCAAAGGCCAAGTGGCCTACTTCACCAGATGACTATACCTGAGTGGAAATGGGAGCGCATCACTATGGACTTCGTAGTTGTATTGCCGCGGACATTGCGGAAGTTTGATGCAGTTTGGGTCATTGTCGACATATTGACCAAGTCGGCACACTTCATTCCAGTTATGACTACATATACTTCAGAGAAATTGGCCCAGGTTTATATTAGGGAGATAGTTCGGTTGCACGGTGTGCCTGTTTCCATCATATCAGATAGAGATCCTCAGTTCACTTCACATTTCTGGAGAGCCGTACAGAGTTAGTTGGGGACCTGTGTAGAGCTCAACACATCATTTCATCCACAGAACGACGGGCAGTCAGAGCAGGTAGTTTAGATATTAGAAGACATGGTGAGAGCACGTATGATTGACTTTGGGGGACAGTGGGATTAGTTTTTGCCTTTGGCTGAGTTTGCTTACAACAACAGTTATCAGTTTAGCATCGAGATGGCCCCATTTGAGGCTTTATATGGTTGGCGATATCATTCTCCCATCGGGTGGTTTGAGCCCGGTGAGGCTAGGTTATATGGTACTGATCTGGTGAAGGATGCCTTGGAAAAGATAAAGTTGATTCAGGAGCGACTTCGCATAGCACAATCCAGACAGAAGAGTTACGTGGATCAGAAGGCGCGTGATGTATCATTTATGGTAGGCGAGAAGGTTCTCATAAAAGACTCGCCGATGATGGGTATTATGAGATTCAGAAAGAAGGGCAAGTTGAGCCCAAGGTTTGTAGGGCCATTTGAGGCGTTGAGGCAAGTTGGGGAGGTTGCTTATGAGCTTGCTTTACCTCCCAGCCTATCCGGGGTTCATCCAGTTTTTCACGTGTCTATGCTCCGGAGTTTACTATGCCGACCTGTCGCATGTATTAGACATAAGCACTATTTAGCTAGATGAGAGCTTGGGCTATGAGGAGGAGCCAGTTGCTATTGTTGCTAGGCAGGATCGCCAGTTGAGGTCCAAGAGGATTTCCACGGTAAAGGTTTAGTGGAGGGGCCAACCAGTCGAGGAGGCGACCTGTGAGTCTGAGGTGGACATGCGGAGTAGATATCCACACTTATTCAGCACTTCAGGTATGAATGTAAACCCGTTTGAGGATGAATGTTTGTTTAAGAGGTGGAGAATGTAACGACCCAACCGGTTGTTTTGCTTTCTAGAACCCTGTTCCAATAAATAAGACTTCTCGTACATGCTTTACTGATTTATGACTTGCGGGGATGGTTGGTTCGGGATTTTGAAGAATTTGGGGTTGAATCAGAACACTTGGTTCCTTAAGGTTGGCTTGAAAGTCCAAGTTTGACTTCGGTCAACATTTTGAGTAAATGACCTCAGAATCAGGATTTGACGGTTCCAGTAGGTTCGTATGATGATTTCGGACTTGGGCGTATGTTCAGATCAGGTTTTGGATGAACCGGGAGCGTTTTCGCGCCCAAGAGTAAAAGTTGGTTCTTGAAGGTTTTAGAAGTTCTTTAAAATTTGGTTTGGAGCAGGTTTTGGTAATATCGAGGTCTAAACGGAATTCCGAGATCAGGAATAGTTCTGTAGTGTCATTTAAGACTTGCACGCAAAATTTGGTGTTATTCCGAGTAGTATAAGTATGTTTCAGCGCATTTGAAGTAGATTTAAGAACTTGAAGTTCTTAAGTTTGATTCAATTGGTTTTAGGGTGTGATTCTTAGTTTTAATGTTGTTTCGGGCTTTTCGAGAGTTTTAGCGAGTCCATTTTCTGATTTCAAACTTGTTGGTACATTTAGTGTCAATCGGACGAGGCTCGGACCAAGTTAGAATTTGGAAGCCAAAGTTGAAGCTCCAACTTCTATCATAATTGCACCTGCGCTTGGTCACCGCAGGTGCGAGCCCCATGATCGCAGATGCATCCCAGCATAGGCTGCCCAGCCATCACAGAAGTGGAAGAAGGACCGCACCTGCGAAAGCGCAGGTGCGAAGGCAGGCATCGCAGGAGTGGGCAGTGTCGCATATGCACGTAGTTTGTCACTGATGCGTGGATGTAGGTGCGATCACCTAGGCACAGAAGAGAGATGAGGCAGTCTAGATTTGGTCCGCACTTGCACGAGTTGTCCGCAGAAGCGGAATCGCAGGTGCGCCAATTTAACCGCAGGTGTGGAAGTCACTGAAGGGCAGTGATGTTTTAAATCAGGGTTTGAGCACTTTTGCTCACTTCTTACTCTTCTTGGGGGAGATTTTGGAGCTGGTTAGAGAGGGGATTTCCATCAACTAGTTGAGGTACATAATTCCTATCAAATGTGAGTTAAATACGGGTAGGTTATAACATGTAAATTAGTAAAAATTATGGGTTTAGATGAAAACAAAGGTTTTTGATTAAAAAAAAAGAGATTTAACCACGAAATTCGTTATGAAATTTAGTAAAAATCATATATTTATGTTCCTAAGGTTATGGGTAACAACTTTCTTTAAACATTTCTGGATTCCGGGCACGCGGGCCCGGGGGTAAATTTTAGGAATCTTGCAATTTAGATTGGGTAATCACTTAAATGGTGGAATTATGAACTTTTGAGCATAGATTATTAGTTTATGTAATGTTTGACTAGCTTAGAGTCGTTTTTATTTAAATTTGGGGGTTTAAGCGCGTTCTTGAATTGGGAAATAGGCCTTGAGACGATGCCTTGTTGATATTGTTATTGCTTTATGTATATTGTTTGCCTTGAGAAGGGCGGAATGGGGTGTGCTTATTAAATGTTTCAAAAGGAATTGGAATTGAGGAAAAATAATGGCATCTTAAAAGTTTTCATTTGAATGTCGTATTTTGAAAAGAATGGGAGAGTACTATAGAAATTTATGAGATCTTTGTGTAACCGCATCGCATGTATGATTCGCGAGTGGGGTAATTCCTTAAATTTATGTTTGACTGCGTCGCATGTATGATTCGCGAGCGGGGAATATAGATGCATCTATGGTTCACGTCATTCGACCCTCGGCAGTGCACAATTTAAATATTTTGTTGGATCGGGCCGTACGACCTCGACATAATTGCTCATGCTAATTATTTGGAAATTCTCCATGATTTATTCTGCTTAAATGCCTTGAAATGTAAGTTGATAAATAGTATTATTGAAATTTATGTTGTAATTATGAAAGAAGGACATATCTCTTCTTGTTGTTGAACTGGCAGTATCATTCATGATATCCATGCTTAGCATAGTACTTTAATTATATTATTATTGGCCTAGTAAGTGTCAAGTCGACCTCTCGTCACTACTTCTTCGAGGTTAGGCAGGATACTTACTGGGTACATATTGTTTATGTACTCATACTACACTTCTGTACTTAATTGTATAGGGTCTGAGGCTGGTGCATCTAGTTACCCGCCCGACGCGCATTCTTGATCTTGGACCGAGATTCCGAGCCGTTCAGCAACATGTCGGAGTTTCTCTTTTGTTTTTATCTATCTATTTTGTTTCAGACAGTAGGATAGTCATCTTTTATATATTCTACTAGTTTTCCACACACTTGTGACACCAGATCTTGGCACGTATTAGTAGCCTTTGATTTTTGGGTTGTAATTCAATAGTTATAACTGCTTTTAGATATTTCCTTTTGTTTGCCTTACAAATCCTTTATTTACCAAATGTTTTAAAATAAGTAAAGCTAAATGGGAAATCACTAAGTTGTTCACTGTTGGCTTGTCCAGCAACGGTACTAGATGCCATCACGACTTGACAAGGAGTTTGGTCGTGACAATAATTCTCCTCTTTACAATAGGCTCAAGCTCTCGATTAGCAAATTTTCTCCTCAACCGGAGCATATATATAAATATATGGTGGACCTCACCAAAATGGGTCGTTGTACTTCAAATCAGGGAAAGACTCACAGATACTCTGGCTTCTTGCCAAATATTATGCACGATTCCATGAGGATATTTTTTATAGAAATGCCGAGGCGTACGACCCGATCCAACATAAATAATAAATTGTGCACCGCCGAGGGATGAACGGCACGAACCATAGATGCATCTATTAAACTGCCGAGGCGAATGACCTGCTCCCATGAGAGTGGTGGATAATTCCTGCCGAGGCGAACGACCCGATCCCATTAGAATAGGAAATTTTTACGAGTCTTTGACCCCACTCACGAATAAATGTGTGAGTTGTAATTACTTTAACAAAAACCTTTTAATGAAACATATATATCGCGGAATCATGTCGTAAGAGTAGTAAAATTATTCGGTGACTAATCATGAACTCGTGAAGTCGCTATCAAGTCATGTCTCAAGTAGTAATGTAAAATAGAGGAATTTAATAGGCAAGAGATTGCTCAATTAGTACAGCTATAGCATGATGTGAACCTAAGCCTACCCAGACAATAACATGAATGTAGCTATGTACGAAATCTCGTCACCTCGCACGTACGTATCCCCCACAACAAATAGCACACATCAATATACAACACCTAGGGTTAATTGCCCCCTCACAGAGTTAGACAAGAGACCTGCCTCGCTCTAAAATTCCATAACTGGCTCCAAAGCTCTCTAACACCTCAAACCGATAACCGTCGCTCCAAAACTAGTCAAATAATATGCAAACCAATAAAAATATACTCTAATACTAATAACAATTCAATTTAGACAAATTCCCAACTCCACTCGAAAATGTGATAAAGCAACCCTCGAGCCCACGTGCCCGAATTCTCAAAATTTTCGAAGATAAACAATATCCATAACATTACGAACTCAAATATATGATTTATTCTCAATTCCATGCCCAAATTCGTGGTCAAAATCCAAAAATACCAATTTCTAGGTTTTCTACCAAAACCCCAAATTTTTACTAATTTCCATGCTTAAATCCGTATATAAATCATGTATTTACTCACAATGTGAAGAAGCACTTACCCCATTATAGTTGATGAAATGGCACTCCAAAAGCGCTTCAAAATCGGCTCCCATGGACGAAATGAAGTGAAATTGAGTCAAACCCCCGTTTTAAAAGAAGCACACTGCCCAGCCCGATCTTCGCACCTGCGGTCCAATAGCCTCTTCTGCGGATCCTCACCTGCAGAAATTCCATCACAAGTGCGGTTCAAGCTCGGCCCAACATTTCCCATATCTGCCGCCCGAGAGCGCTTCTGCGTCTCTGCGCCTCTACTTCTGCGGCTCTTCGTGCACAGGTGTGGTCCCGCTTCTGCGGTCCCAGCTTTCCCCTGCCAGAACCGCTTCTGCGACCTTCTTGGCTGCTTCTACGGCTCTGCACCTGTGGCCAAAACCTCGCAGGTGCGGTTACACCAGATACCAGTTTCCTTAGCATTTTCCTTAGTCCAAAAATTCATCCATTAAGCATCCGAAACTCACCCGAGGCCCCCGGGATCCCAACCAAACACTTCAACAAGTCCTAAAACATCATGCAAACTTAGTCGAGCCTTTAAATCACATCAAACAATGCTAAAAACACGAATCACCCACCAATTCAAACTTAATGAACTTTGAAACTTCAACTTCTACAATCGATGCCGAAACCTATCAAATCACATCCGATTGACCTCAAATTTTGCATACAAGTCATATTTGACATTACGAACCTACTACCACTTCCGGACTCAAAATCCAACCCCGATATCAAAAAGTTCACTTCCGCTCAAACTTCTCAAATACCTTCAAATTTCAAATTTTTGCCAAATGACCCCGAAATGACCTACGGACCTCCAAATCAACATTCGGACGCACTCCCAATACCAGAATCACCATACAGAGCTATTCCAAGACTCGGAACCCTAAGCGTACATCAATAACATTGAAATACACTTCAACCCAAATTTATGAAATTCTTCCAAAATGCCAACCTTCCACAATAAGCGCCCAAACGTTCCTGGGTCATCCAAAACTCGATACGGACATACGCTGTCACGACCCAAAATATGACTAGTTGTGATGGCACATAACCCACCCCGCTAGGTAAGCCAATTAACCACTAAACAATTTTAATAACAATTAATAAAGAAATTAAGTAAAGAAATATCTGAATCTAATACATTCCCCAAGAAATGGTAGTACAAATCATGAGCTTCTAAGAAAGGAGATTACAAAGCGGAAATGAAATAAATACATAGTATGTTTGAATAGTACATAAACAGAGTTTTTACATATCTAAAGCTACCACGAACAAGAGGCATCTACAGCCGGAACACAGGTACATCTTTAATCCAGCTCCCATCGAACACAGCAACATCAGCAGCCAACATCTGTACACAAGGTGCAGAAGTGTAGTATGAGTACAACCCACCCCATGTACTCAATAAGTAACAAACCTAACCTTAGGTTGAAAGTAGTGACGAGCTAACACGAAGGTCGGGTCCAACACCAATATTCCACAACTCAACATAATAGTATAGTACAAGTAATAAAAGAGTATCTCAGAAATAAAAGGCTCAGTTTATTCACATTTCCAGAAAAGTAGGCATTTCTTTTCAAGTACCTCAGTGAAAACCCAAATCTTTTACCGAAAAAGCCAAAATACGAGTAAGTTTGAAAACTGTGATTTTTTCCAAAATTTATATCAGTAATAAGTAATATGTCTCATTTTCAGATAGCATTATGCCTACATGTCAAGATACAGGTAAAATCATAAATGTCCCCACAACTGGGTAGCAGAAGGAAATGCACCTCTATGCATGTATCACAAGTACGCATGTTAAATGCAATGCATTTCGATGATGAGCTCATGTACTAACACTCTCAGAGTACTCAAACTCAATGTATCACATTCTTTCTCACTATGCTCAATGCTCAGCACACTCAATCACTCAGCGTTGTACAATACCTGCTGCGGCGTGCAGCCCGATCCATATATGACCATAAGGCCCGTTGAGGCGTGCAACCCGATCCACATATATATAGTTGATTGCGCTCACTAGGGGTGTGCAGACTCTGGAGGGGCTCCTTCAGCCCAAACGCTATATTGATGTGGCGTGCAGCCCGATCCAATATTGTTGCGGCGTGCAACTCGATCCATTATATATATATATATATATATATATATATATATATATATATATATATATATATATATATATATATAGCCCGAAGGCTCGTTGTGGCGTGCAACCTGATCCATATAAAATATAATCAATATAATATGCTGCGGCATGCAGCCCGATCCCAAAATGTCACTCTCACTCAGGCCCTCGACCGTACTCAGTCATCAATATCTCCAGTCTCACTCACGGGCTCACAATGTCATGAAACTAGCCCGACAACAATGATATGATGTATCAATAAATAATATCTGAGACTGAGATATGGTATGAATACAGGGATATGACTAGTATGAAATATCAATGAAATCAGTGAGATGATAGTAAGAGACGACCACTATGGGTCCACACAGTATCATCATAATGCTTAAAGATGATAAGTAGCATGATTGGCAGCTTAACTACTTTATCACAAGGTGAAAACACAGATATCAACAAAGTAGGACCACTAAACAGTGCCATGGGAACAACAAAGTCTCAATTCACATGGTGCACGCCCACACGCCCGTCACCTAGCATGTGCGTCACCTCAATACCAATCACATAACGCGTATTTCAGGGTTTCATACCCTCAACACTATGATTAGAAGAGTTACTTACCTCGAACAAGCCAATTCCAACACCGAGTAAGCCAAGCGATGCTCCAAAATTCCATCCCGCGTGTTTCGAACATCAAACGGCTTGAAACTAACCAAAAACAACTCAAATACATCAAACAATGCTAAAGGAACCAATCCCGATAGAAAAAGATCAAATCTTGAATCAAAAGCCCAAAATTGGCCAAAAGCCCAACCCAAGCACGCACCTCGGAACCTGACAAAATTTACAAAATCCAACAACTCATTCAATTACGAGTCCAGCCATAATAGTTTAACTCAAATTCTATGTTCAAAACTCAAAAATTCTTATTATGAAACTTTAGGCCAAAACCCCCAATTTCCTCTTTAAAATTCACAATCCAATTACCAAAAATGAAGGTAGATTCATGAAATATAACCACAACCGAGCAGATAATACTTACCCCAATTCATATGGTGAAAATTTCTTCAAATATCGTCTCAATCCGAGCTCCATAGCTCCCAAAATGCAAAAATGGCCGAAACCCTCAAAATAGAGTACTTTATAATCTGCCAAAGCATTTCTCTTATGCGAACACGGGAAAACCATCGCGTTCGCGATGAGTAAAATAATCTACCACCATAATACACTTCCCGTTCACGGTAAGCACGCGACTCACAGATGGCTCAGACCTTCGCGAATGCGTCTCCAACTACGCGAACATGATGAAGAAGGCCTCCAGCTCCAACTGCCAAACCTCAACACTTCGCGATCGCATTTCCTTATGCGCGAACGCGGACAGTCTTCAACACAAAGCTACGCGATCGCTTTTGGCCAATCGCGACCGCGAATAAGAAATAGCCCAGCTCTATTTTCCCTTTACGTGATCGTATCTACTGATCCGCGATTGCGAAGAACAATCCACGCACCAGAAAACCAGAACACACCAGCAAGGCCAAAATGGAGGAAACTAGTCCAAAAGCAATTCGAAACATGTCCGAGCCCCTCGAGACCCAGTCCGAATATAACGCAAGTCCAACAACATAACACGGACCTACTTGAAGCCTCAAAACACACAAAATGACATCGGAACGGCTAATCACACCTCAATTCGGATTCAATGAACTTTGAAACTTCAACTTCCACAACTGATGCCGAAACCTATCAAATCACGTCCGATTGACCTCAAATTTTGCACACAAGTCACATTCGACATTACGTACCTTCTCTAACTTCTGGAATCAGAATCTTACCCCAATATCAAAAAGTCCACTCCCGGTCAAACTTTCCAAAATTTCAACTTTTGCCATTTCGAGCCAAATTCAACCACGGACCTCCAAATCACAATCCGGATGTGCTCCTAAGTTCAACATCATCCAACGGAGCTAACAGAACCATCAAAATTCCAATCCGGGGTCAAATGCTAAAAAGTCAAACTTGGTCAAAACTCCCAATTTAAAGCTTTAACAATAAAATCCATTCTTCCAATTCGATTCTGAAATACCTGAAAACCAAAACCGACGCTTCACATAAGTCAAAATACATCATACGGAGCTACTCACACCCGTAAACTACCGAGCAAAGTGCAAATACTCAAAAGGACTGATTGGGTCGTTACATCCTCCCCTACTTAAGCATACGTTCGTCCTCAAACGTGTCTAGAGTTGTTCTCAAAAGCCATAAAATCGCCGTGTAACCTTACCATGCATATACCTGGGGGTGATCCCACGTCACCCTATCCCATAGAGGTCCGATAACACAATATAACTTAAATTTCTCAATTCAACCCAGCCCACAAGCCTTTGAATCAAATTTCTAACATCCGAAATTTCTTATAAGATTATAATTTTGCATCTACATACTGTATAAGTATTAACAAGATATATCAAGCCATATCTATAACCCAAGGTTTACTCACATGATGTACCACTTAACTCAAATACTCATAGCAAAATTTTTAAATCACAGTAGCTGCTCAAAATAACCCAATACCAGTAATAGACCTCATATCAAATAAAGCCTCATTCTAAAACCATCGTACACTATCGATGATGAAAGAAACATGCAGAATTCATAACCATTCATTAGACCAATAGGTCATGGATCTCCCACTCCTTCTACAAGAACTATAGCCGATTTCTAAGCCGACTTCCGATATTATCCTCCCAAATATACCACAATCAAATCTGATAGCATCCATTCTAGGTCCAATGACCTCATCTCATCCAACATGACCACTCTAGTGACATGACACATAAATACAATCTAAAGCCACAACCTGTGCAATCCGTGCACCAATAAGCAACTTTCCAAATATACTCAAATCATGGAAAACTGATTTAGATGGGAGAACTCTCCCGCAAGCTCAACAAGTACCACCATAAGGAAATGCTAAAAACCTATCACACATCGTAGAATCAAAACACACGAATCTAACACAAAGGATTAGATCTTAACATAACTCCGCAGCAATGCGTGACCCTATCCAAATACTGGTCCATATGAAATACCTCAAGTCACCCTGCTAAAAATCAATAACCATGCACAATTCGACATCAAGTACTCCAAGTGCATTACCATAACCACGGAGAAGCAAATGACACAATGCCACACAAAACCCGAAAGAACATAACCAATACTCCGTCAACCAAGCAATACCCAATACTCTTCTTCCTCAAATTCTGCTATAAGGGCCCAATAGAACCACACCATATGTGCATATAAACAACGAATCACAACTCCTCATAGCATAGAAGAGTAACTCACAGATCATCTCAAAACATGAATAAGCTAAACAACAATCGAATGGCACATCCCTCAACAATAGCATTATGGAGTCAACCAATCCGGTTCGGTGTAGAATACACATCCTAATTGGGCCTAATAATGGACCCCCAAATCAACTCTGGTCACCCATCAATAGATAAGTAACCCTCCAAAAGCGCACAAAGACTGAATCATAACACATACGATCATCTAGCTAGCTTCAGCCATGACTTCAGAGTCCACAACCATGAAATAGTCCAAATCAATAGAACACACGAATCACTATTTTTGATTCCATCTCCATCGCCCGAATATCTAACACATATCTCATACACGATCATCCCGTGAGGAATACTTCTAAAATTCTTTCGTGCCACATGGTAAAATATGAATATCAGCAGTTGATCAATGTATCTGGGTCGGAATGCAATTCCGAGAGTTGGAACAACTCCGTTATGTTATTTGGGACTTGCTTGCAAAATTTGACGTCATTCCGGGTTGATTTGATAGGTTTCGGCACAAGTTTTAGAAGTTGGAAGATTTAAAAGTTTATAAGTTCTATTCATGGTGTGATTCATAGTTTTGACATTGTTTGATGTGATTTGAGACCTCGAGTGAGTCCGTGTTAGGTTATGGAACTAGTTTCTGTGTTTAGACGGGGTCTCGGGGGCCTCAGATGTGTTTCAGATGGGCCACAGGTCATTTTATCCTATTTTGAACTGCTGTTTTCTGTCATATGATGTTCTTCTTCGCGATCGTGAAGTGCCTTACGCATCGGCGTAGTATTCTGCTAGCCCTCCAAATATTTTCTCTTTGCGTTCGCGTTCAAGCTCTCGCATTCGCGAAGGTCTGCCTTTTTGCTTTTTCGCGTTCGCATCCTTCCTTCCTCATTCGCGTAGTAGGAACTAGGACCCAAGTGCCGGTGATCATTTACTCTTCGCGTTCGCGTGTCCTCTTCGCGTTCGTGTAGGTTCCTATCCTTTGTGCTTCGCGTTTGTGTCCCTTTGCTCGCGTTCGAAAAGGGTCTTCTGGCAGCCTTCATTTTTCTTCTTCGCAAACGCGAGCCTTTCTCCGCATTCGCGATGCTTAAAGACTTGGGCAGACTTAAATCGTTTCCAAAATGGGGGTGTTGCCATTTTATCAAAAACATGAGTTAGGAGCTCGGTTTTGGACAAGATTTTGAGGGAGTTTTAGAGATATCGATTAGGTAATGACTCTACACTCCATTAATCTATCATTAATTTCCTCTTTAATTTCGGATTTTTGGGGTAGATATAGGGAAAAATTGGAAGAATTTCTTCAATAAAGATTTTGAGTTTTGAAAGGGGATTTGTGGTCGGATTTGAGTAATTCTTATATTGTTGAACTCGTGAGTGAATGGGTGTTCGTATGTTGTGAGTTTTACCCGATTCTGAGACGTGGGCTAGGGTCGACCTTTTAGGATGAATTTTGGAATTTTTGTTAAAATATTGATTTCATTAATTAGATGAGTCTATTTTGGTTGTATCCATGATATGAAATTGTGTTTGGCTAGATTTGGATCATTCGGAGTTGGATAATTGAGAAAAGGGCATTCTTATGGACTGATTGAGCTTGGTTCGAGGTAAGTATCTTGCCTAACCTTATGTGGGGAATATTTCCCTTAGGATTTGAGTCTTTTATGTTGATTGTAGTCTATGTACGCGAGGTGACGAGTGCGTGCTCGGACGTATTTGTGAAAACTTGGCCTTTTAGGATTCTTAGGTCCTTATATTCACCGAGTATGAAGTTGTTCTTGATATGATTAAGTTCCTATTTATTAGTTTCACCTCTACATGCTTTAATTAGAATTAATTGCTTTAGGATTCACTTTTATTTGACTTAACTGAAGATTTTACCTCTTCTATTGTCATGCTATCTTTTCATATCTGCTTATCTTTATTTGGAATTATTATTATCTTTTTCTATAATTGTTCAGTCTAAATTGAGGTTATGATTATCCTTATGCTGCTTATCCTTAATTGATTGTTGAATATCATTCGTAATTTCTCAACCTTAAAAGAAGTTTAGATATCCTATATCGTAGTTGACTTGTTTTATTTGGAATTATCTGACTCGTGTTAGCTTCCCTATTGTTGAAA
The DNA here is from genome assembly GCF_000390325.3 of Nicotiana tomentosiformis. Taxonomy (NCBI): domain Eukaryota; kingdom Viridiplantae; phylum Streptophyta; class Magnoliopsida; order Solanales; family Solanaceae; genus Nicotiana; species Nicotiana tomentosiformis. Next base: position 109,896,424 of record NC_090820.1, read on the forward strand.
TGTATATTGTGGGATCGTTGCTACATATTAGTTTTTCCCTTGTTGAGTTATTCTCTTTACGCCTAACATTCTTTACTGTGGTTATTTCTAGTGATTTAAAGTTCTTGATTTGATTTACTTGTCGTACTTTGTGTTATTGCCATTATTGTTATTGTACTTGTTGTTATGGGGTTGCACGAGGTTTTTGCCGTGTGGTTGTTATTATTGTGGTGCACGAGGTTTCTCCCGTGCGGTTGTTGTTATGTGTGCACGAGGTTTCTACCGTGCTATTGTTACTATTGATATTTTCACATGCGGAGTGACTAAGGGGGATATATATATATATATATATTATATGTGTGTGGGGGGGGGGGGTGGGGTTGCGCATGTGGCGAGACAAGGTTGGAACATACATTGTTATGCACGTGTGGCTAGACAAGGTGGTCACTTACTTTATTACTGCACACGTGGCGAGACAAGGTGGGATGTGTCAGGGATTGATTTGTTATGATTCGTGGCCTAGGGGCATTCTTGTTGTTGATATTTGTGTAGTGGTATACGTACATATGTGAGCTTTAGCTTGTAAAAGCTATGAGAAAATATTTTACGTAATGTCCGTTCTTTTTCCTTATGCTTATTTGCTGATATGGACTATGGTAGGACACTTGCACAAGCATACACGTAGTTAAGCACTCTTATCGGATAAGAGGTGTTCTTGATATTGTTGTGTTGAGCATAGATGCTCACCCTAGTTTACTTGCCTTGTATGTGAAAATGGCTCTATTGGCACGTGAGTCGTCAGTGCGGTTATGAGGTGTTATGAGGGCACAGGATGCCAAGCATTAGGGTTCAGGTATTGAGACCCATGAGTTGTGATTTGTCCGAGGTTCGGTACCTCGTGGAGTTGTTGACTAAAACCTGATGTAAAGGCGGTTGTAGTTGCTGAGTTATTACTTGTCGTTGCTGTATTTGTGATTCCGGATTTAGATTGTGTTCCATTCACTTTGTCTGTGTCATATTCATGATATTCCGCTGATACTTGTTGTTTCCTTCCTTATTGCCATTATTTAATTGTGAGCCATATTGCATAGTCTTTATGTATATATCATACTTCTGTTGTTCATATACTTATACATGTTCAGTTTATTATACCAGTGGGTGTCTTGATTGTTCCTCGTCACTACTCCACCGAGGTTAGTCTTGATACTTACTAGGCACCGCTGTTGTGTGCTCATTCTACACTTTTGCATATTTTTTTGTAGATCCAGGTACTTGTTCATTAGCTACCTGTGTGGACTTTGCTGTGGAGACTTAAGGTAAACCTGTTGTTGCGTTCGCAGGCTTCGGAGTCACCTTCAAGTTTACATTTTGCACTGTTTATTCCTATTTATGGACAGTTGTATTTAGAGGTTCTCTAGCAAACACTCTATAGAGATTATGACTTGTACTACCAGTTTTGGGAATTGTAAGAGATTCTATTTAAATAATGTTGTTGTTTCAATTAATGTTAGGCTTGCCTAGTCCCTAATATTAGGTGCCATCACGATACCCAAACGGAGGGGAAATTGGGGCGTGAAAAGTTGGTATCAGAGCTCTAGGCTTATAGGTGCTACGAGTCATAAGCGAGTTTAGTAGAGTCTCACAGATCGGTACGGGGACATTTGCACTTATCTTCAAGAGGCTACAAAACTATTAGGACGATCTCACTTCTTTCATTCCTATCGTACGAGCTTATTGATCTCGGAGTTTGAACTTTTATCATTCCATTCTCTCGCAGATGGTGAGGACACGAGCTGTAGTTATCGACGACGCTGCTCCCAGAGCAGGTATCGCTAGAGGCAGAGGTAGAGGCCGATGAGGAGTAAGTGTCGTAGCCAGAGCACCTACCAGAGTAGCAGTTGAGGAGCCGCTAGTAGTTCCAATTGGGGAGCAGGTACCAGAGGCGCCTGTTGTTACCCCCGGATTTCAGGAGACCTTAGCACAGTTCTTGAGCATGTTTGGTACATTGGCTCAGGTGGGGTTGATTCCGGTTGCACTAGCTACTTCACAAACTAGGAGAGGAACCCAGACTCCCGCCACCCACACCCAGAGCAACGAGTTCATATTAGTTAGGTTCCAGGTGTCATGGTTACACAACCTGTGATTCCAGTTCAGCCCGTGGTCAGGGCAACAACATCTGAGTAAGAGCAGCTTAGACTTGCAAGGTTTAAGAAATATGACCCTCCAACATTTAGTAGTTTGGCTTCAGAAAGTGCACATGGTTTTCTGGAGGAGTGTCACTGTATTTTCCGTACTAAGGGTATTGTGGAGACGAGCGGGTTTGATTTTACTATGTTCCAGCTCAGCGGAGCGGCTTATTAGTGGTGGCAGGCATATGAGTTGGGTAGCCCAACCAAGTTAGCTTCACTTATATGAGTTCAATTTTCAGAGATGTTCCTGAGAGAGTTTGTACCTTAGTCCCTTTGAAATGTATGGCGCGCGGAGTTTGAGCAGTTGCGCCAGGGCACTATGTCAGTGTCAGAGTATGCTGTGTGATTCAGTGATTTGGCCAGGCATGCACTTGCTTTGGTCGCCACAGTTAGAGAGCGTGTCCGTAGATTCATTAAAGGACTCAAGCATGATATTCGGTTCAGCATGGCTCGGGAGTTAGAGTCAGATGTTTCGTTTTATCAGGTGGTAGGGATCACTCGTCGAGTAGAGGGCATGAGGGATCAGGAGAGAGAAGATAGGCGAGGTCATGAGAGAGAGTATATGTAAGATGATGAGAGAGAGGACAGGGAGGTGAGGATTCCTCGTATACCGGAGATATCTACTGATCCTTATTTTGGAGGCAGAGTATGACATGGTAGAGGTTTTGTGGGTCCGCCAGTTCAGTTTGCACTTCAGGCTTCGCACAGTGTTTCAGGTGCTCATGGGTCTCAGTGTACCCGTAACGCATAGTTCCCACAGCCACGTCGGCAGAGAGGTTGCTTCGAGTATGGAGATACCATCCATAGGGTGAGAGATTTTCCTAGACTTCGGACAAATATGTCATAACGGGGTATTCAGGCAATAGAGGGCGCCCAAGAGGGGAAGGCCCATCCCGTTGATGTGTCTCATATAGTAGTATGGAGGCCGCTATGCCAGATGATGTCATACATATATGCTTTTGATTTATTACAGAGGGACACCATTCGTATTTTGATTCGATTCTGCTTATCGGGCCGAGTTCCCCTATTTGTTATCCCACCAATGGGTGAGTTCATGATTTAGTATTATGTTTAGGTGTTTACCCCTGTTGGGAGACTCTATGAGTGGTAGCTTGTGTCTATCATTTGTTTCTATTCATTATTGAGAGTTTGAGGCTAGAAGTGAATTCATATTGTCTATTATGGCAGGTTTAATGTGATTCCTGAGTAATTTGGTTACGATTTGTGATTTGATACTCTACCGGGGTGAGAGTATAGTAAGTGTTGTGATTTTATTAGCAGAATTGAGTTAGTAGGAGATTTTAATTGGTATGATGTGTATTCGGCTTGTGATTCAGAGTTGAGGGTGAGACCCTCGCGATTCCATGTGATTTGTTATGTTTGAGCTAGGTTGCGTGCCGCTGTGGAAGGTTATACCAGGAAGAGATCCTTATGATTTGTTCAGGTACTTTGATTTTTCCTTTTGAATTGATTCGTAGTATGGTACTGTTAGAGAGTTGTGCCTGTCGGACTTGTTTGATATTTCCCTTATGTGTTTCTCTTTACATATTCAGACATTTGTATTATGTGCTTCTTGAGTTTTAGCTTGCGGGGTGTGTGCCGGTGGTATTATTTGTGACTTGTTGATTCGGGTGTATAGTTAAGAGGTTTTCATGTTTCTTGCATCGTTGTTAGTGTTGTGGAGGTTTGAACAGGGTTCTAACGGATATGAAGCTAATTACCGGTGCTGGTTTTGATTATGAGCAGCTATTGTGATAAGAAATGTTATTATGGGCCTATGTGTAGTGTGTCTTGTTGTGTGGTCTTACCTTGTGGGTATAAGCATGAGTTGTTACAGCTGGTTGAGACTGATACCGGTTATAGATTTCGAATCGGGACTTTTGAAGATAAATGGAAGGTGAGAATTTTGACTCTAAGGCTTATCGGTGTTGATAGAAATGATAAATTATAGTTTTGATGGTGTCATCAGGCTTATGTGGATTGGGGTGATGTGGCATCCCCCGCGAGTGTATGTTGGATATGTACTTTTAGTGATTTAAAGACGTCGAGGCGATTCTTAGCACATTCGAGGACGAACGTTTATTTAAGAGGGGAAGGATGTAACAACCCGGCCGGTCATTTTTAGAATGTAAGTCTCGTCCGGCGGCATAAAGCTCTGAGGAGCTTCGTATTATGTGTATTGACTTGTGTGCATGGTTGGTTTCAATTACCGGATGATTCAGAGTGATTTGGGACACTAGGTCCCTAAAATGAAAGCTTAAGTTTTAGGATTTTGACCGTAGTTGGAACTATGTGAAGACGACTCCGGAATGGAGTTCCGTCGGTTCTGTTAGCTCCGTTGGGTTACTTTGGACTTAGGAGCATGCCCGGACTGTAAATCTGAGGTCTGTAGCTGATTTAGGCTTGAAATGGCGAAAGTTGAATTTTTGGAGATTTGGACTGGAAGTAGACCTTTTGATATCGGGGTCAGAATGCGATTCTGAGAGTTGGAACAACTCTGTTATGTTATTTGGGACTTGCTTGCAAAATTTGATGTCATTCTGGGTTGATTTGATAGGTTTCGGCATGGGTTTTAGAAGTTGGAAGATTTGAAAGTTTATAAGTTCGATTCATGGTGTGATTCATAGTTTCGACGTTGTTTGATATGATTTGAGACCTCGAGCGAGTCCGTGTTAGGTTATGGAACTTGTTTGTCTGTTTAGACGGGGTCCCGGGGGCCTCGGGTGTGTTTCGGATGGGCCACGAGTCATTTCCTCCTATTTTGAATTGCTATTTTATGTCATCTAATGTTCTTCTTCGCGATCGCGAAGTGCCTTTCGCGTTCGCGTAGTGTTCTGTTGTCCCACCAAATATTTCCACTTCGCGTTCGCGTTACGTTCGGGAAGGTCTGCCTTTTTCCTTCTTCGCATTCACATCCTTTTTTTCGCGTTCGCGCAGTAGGAACCAGGCCCCGAGCGCTGTATCATTTACTCTTCGCGTTCGCGTGTCCTCTTCACATTCGCGTAGGTTCATGTCCTTTGTGCTTCGCGTTCGCTTCCCTTTGCTCGCGTTCACAAAGGGTCTTCTGGCAGCCTTCATTTTTCTTCTTCGCGAACGCAAGCCTTTCTCCGCATTCGCGATGCTTAAAGACTTGAGCAGACTTATATCGTTTCCAAAACGGGGGTGTTACCATTTTATAAAAAACGTGAGTTGGGAGCTCGGATTTGGACTAGATTTTGAGGGAGTTTCAGAGATATCGATTGGGTATTGAATCTACACTCCATTAATCTATCATTAATTTACTCTTTAATTTTGGATTTTTGGGGTTGAAATTGGGAAAAATTGGAAGAACTTCTTCAATAAAGATTTCGAGTTTTGAAAGGGGATTTGTGGTCGGATTTGAGTAATTCGTATAGGGTTGGACTCGTGAGTGAATGGGTGTTCGTATTTTGAAATTTTTACCTCATTCTGAGACGTGGGCCCGTGTCGACTTGTTAGGGCGAATTTTGGAATTTTTGTTAAAATATTGATTTCATTAATTAGATGAGTCTATTATGGTTGTATTCATGATATGAAATTGTGTTTGGCTAGATTTGGACCATTCAGAGTCGGATAATTGAAAAAAAAGCATTCTTACAAACTGATAGAGCTTGATTCGAGGTAAGTATCTTGCTAACCTTATATGGGGGATTTTCCCGTTAGGATTTGAGTCTTCTATGTTGATTGTAGTCCATGTACGCGAGGTGACGAGTGCGTGCTCAGACTTATTTGTGAAAACTTGGCCTTTTAGGATTCTTAGGTCCTTATATTCACCGAGTATGAAGTTGTTCTTGATATAATTAAGTTCTTATTTACTAATTTCACCTCTACATGCTTTAATTAGAATTAATTGCTTTAGGATTCACTTTTATTTGACTTAATTGAAGATTTTACCTCTTCTATTGTCATGCTATCTTTTCATATCTGCTTATCTTTATTTGGAATTATTATTATCTCATCCTATAATTGTTCAGTCTTAATTGAGGTTATGATTATCCTTACACTGCTTATCCTTAATTGATTTTTGAATATCATTTGTAATTTCGCAACCTTAAAAGATGTTTAGATATCCTATATCTTAGTCGATTTGTTTTGTTTGGAATTATCTGACTCGTGTTAGCTTTCCTGTTATGGACATGTATATTGTGGGATCGTTGCTACATATTAGTTTTTTTCTTGTTGAGATGTTCTCTTTACGCCTATCATTCTTTACTGTGGTTATTTCTTGTGAATTGGTTATACCGTTTCTTGTGATTTAAAGTTCTTGAGTCGATTTACTTGTCGTACTTTGTATTATTTCCATTGATGATGTTGTACTTGTTTTGGTGATGCACGAGGTTTCTGCCATGCGGTTGTTATTATTGTGATGCCCAGGTTTCTGTCGTGCAGTTGTTGTTATGGGGTTGCACGAGGTTTCTTCCTTGCTATTGTTACTAATGATATTTGCACATGCGGCGTGACAAGGAGGGATATATATATATGTGGGGGAGGGGGGTTGTGCATGTGGCGAGACAAGGTGGGAACATTGTTATGCACGTGTGGTGAGACAAGACATGCACTTACTTTATTAATGCACACGTGGTGAGACAAGGTGGGCAGTGTCAGGAATTGATTTGTGGCCTGGGGGCATTATAGTTGTTGATATTTGTGTAGTGGTATACGTACCTGTGTGAGCTTTAGCTTGTGAAAGATGTGAGAAATTATTATAAGTGATATTCGTTCTTTTTCCTTATGCTTATTTGCTGATATGGACTATGGTAGGACACTTGCACAAGCATACATGTAGTTAAGCACTCTTATCGGATAAGAGGTGTTCTTGATATTGTTAAGCATAAATGCTCGCCCTAGTTTACTTGCCTTGTATGTGAAAATGGTTTTATTGGCACGTGAGTCGTCAGCGCAGTTATGAGGTGTTATGAGGGCACATGATGCCAAGTGTTAGGGTTCAGGTATTGAGACCCGTGAGTTGTGATTTGTCCGAGGTTCGGTACCTCGTGGATTTGTTGACTAAAACCTGATGTAAAAGCGGTAGTAGTTATTGAGTTATTACTTGTCCTTGCTGTATTCGTGATTCCGAATTTAGATTGTGTTCCATTCACGTTGTTTGTGTCATATTCATGATATTTCGCTGATACTTGTTATTTCCTTCCTTATTGCCATTACTGTATTGTGAGCCATATTGCATAGTCTTTATGTAGACATCATACTTCTGTTGTTCATATACTTATACCTGTTTAGTTTATTAGACCAGTGGGTGTCTTGATTGTTCCTCGTCACTACTCCACCGAGGTTAGTCTTGATACTTACTGGGCACCGTTGTGGTGTGCTCATTCTACACTTCTGCACATTTTTGTGCAGATCCAGGTACTTGTTCGTTAGCTACCTGTGTGGACTTTGCTGTAAAGACTCAAGGTAAACCTGTTGCTGCGTTCGCAGGCTTCATAGTCACCTTCAAGTTTTCATTTTGCACTGTTTATTCCTATTTATGGACAGTTGTATTTAGAGATTCTCTAGCAAATACTCTATAGAGATTATGACTTGTACTACCGATATTGGGAATTGCAAGAGATTCTATTTAAATAATGTTGTTGTTTCAGTTAATGTTAGGCTTGCCTAGTCCCTAATATTAGGTGCCATCACGATACCCAAACAGAGGGGAAATCGGGGCGTTATAAGTTGGTATTAAAGCTCAAGGTTCATAGGTGCTAAGAGTCATAAGCGAGTTTAGTAGAGTCTCGCGGATCGATACGGAGATGTCTGTACTTATATTTGAGAGGCTACATAACTATTGGGACAATCTCGCTTCTTTCATTCCTATCGTGCGAGATTATTGATCTCGGAGTTTGAACTTTTACCATTCCATTTTGTCATAGAAGGTGAGGACACGAGTTGCAGTTATCGACGACGTTGCTCCCGGAACATGTATCGCTAGAGGAAGAGGCAGAGGCCGACGAGGAGTAAGTGCTGCAGCCAGAGCACCTACCAGAGCAGCAGTTGAGGAGCTGCCAGTAGTTCCTGTAGGGGAGTAGGTACCGGAGGCGCCTGTTGTTACCCCCAGACTTCAGGAGACCTTAGCACAGTTCTTGAGCATGTTTAGTACATTGGCTCAGGCGGAGTTGATTCTGGTTGCACCAGCTACTTCACAGACCTGGGGAGGAACCCAGACTCCCGCCGCCCACAATAAACCACGAGAGTGTCGCAATACCAAGGAAGTATCCATAAATCAAAACACATTGCCCCTTCTAAAATGTATACTCTCATCAAGCCATACCAAATAGTAATATCATTTACCTAGTCATCTGAAACCGTCCATCCTGCCTAAGAATTTTACGACCTTCCCTTCAAAACTGAACTGTGACCTCGCTCAGGAAAATCTCAATTCCACACAACAAACCTCATATACCATGCCATCATATGAAAATAAAAACGAGAACTTCATAGTCCACTCCGAGTCACAAGCAACTACATGCTCAATTAACTAAGGACCTTCCATTTGATTTCATCCCGGAGAAATTTACTATACACCACATGCTCCTCACGCCAGCAGGAAATATACCCCTCGAACCTTGGTAAAGACCATTGAGAACTCTTCGAAACCCATTTGCACATAACCAAGCTATCTTAACCGAATCTCTCTAAATCAACCCAACCATGTAGGTTGCTAAAACCCAAGAGCATTGACACGAAACACCTGTAGAGACTAGCCACATCATAAGTACCCAAAGAACTGATCATACCCATTACTGTGCTAACCCAACCTACTACCACGTTGCCCTACTTCTCCAAGTCCCTTCCAAATTACCTTCAAGTTGATACTTCTCCTTGCTGGAGCACCACGATCCTTAGCCAAAATTCACCACACAAGAGGCACTAGTATTAAACCACCATGCCCTAAGGCCCATAAGCCACTGACTTCCCTCTTAAGCACCAGAAAGCACCACAACCGAGGCACCTATTTTAAAGAGACCTCATATGAACCTAAAATTGTTTCCTTCACCTTCTTGTTACTGAAATGCATTATCCACAATGATATAAAAATGCCACCAGTCTCGACACCGTCCAATGTAACTCTCTATTTCTAGCCATATACCAATCTTGAAAATTCTAAATCGCTACATATAATTCTTGAATCCATTAGAACCATTCGCGAGAGTCATCCACTCTTCTCAAATCACAATTGCACCGCCCCAAACAGGCCAAATGACTGGTGCCCCATTGGCAAGACGACACCCAAAGTAGTAACCCCACCATGCACACTACATCTTCCATGACTAACTGCTCAATCATTCCATAATACCTATATACCCATAGAGTGTAATACAACCCGTATTCAAAAATTCCCTTACTCGAATCATCCTCAATCTCAACCCCTGCAGTCATAGCTGATTCACCAGTATACCCCAAATCAAAACCAATACAACACATAATAGTACAATCATCTTGTCGATAGCAGACTCCTCCACTTGGCTCAAAGCCATAGATCAAAACACACAACTCACAATGCCCATACTCTATTACTACCATAATACCACAGTGATATTCAACCAAATCCTTCATGAGCTCCTGTAACGCAAACCATCTAATACTTCACATTATAAGCAAATCTCGCATTCACCCTTGTAATAATCAAGCCAACTTCCACAAGCAATCCAAACTCAAATTGTAACATATATCATTTACCAGTAAAAGAGAACTCTCTACAAAACATCATAAGGACCACACAACCTCAGGACACCTTGCAGGAGATATTCCACCTGCTCGGCCTCAAGCTGACATGTCTCTATACCCTTCCACAGTCACAACTACTACGCAATCACTTAATCTTCTTGATTCTGAACTCATCAACAAGACATGATCATCTACTTCACTCCACAACTAAACAACATGAGAGATCCCTCAACACACCCAAAACTCGAGACCATACGCCATATCAAGACAGAAATCAAAATAGTCCTTGCTACCTCTCAAGTAAACTCATCTCGTCACATTCAACAATCCGAACACATCTCGCAGTCACATCATACTAACCACATAACTATTTCACCGCTCATCGAGCCACAAATTTCACTCGTAGGGACATTACCGGACATATGAGTCCAAATGTAGAAGTTACCACTGAAGCTACCGAGCTCAAGCTACGGCCTAACCATGACCTCAAGTCCTCTAGACCGGCCCATCACCAAAACATCGAATACACATCCTTGTTCATAGAATCACAAACCGCCGGTGCACAACTAATACCGAGCTCTCACATGCGCATATGAACGCGCGGAAGGAATTCAAAGAGTTATGCTTCAAGCTGAATCAATGCCACACGATAAGGAATGAAAGATGGAAAGTATATCCTAAATGTCTTGTAGCCTCTCGAAGATAGGTATGGACGTCATCATATATCCTAAATGTCCTGTAGCCTCTCGAAGATAGGTATGGACATCATCATACCGATCAATGCGACTCTACTAGACACTTGCTCATGACTCGTAGAACCTATGAACCTAGAGCTCTGATACCACCTTATCACAACCCAAATTCCGACTAGTCGTGATGGGACCTAACCCAACCCGCTAGGTAAGCCAATTAACCACTAACCAATTCCAATAACAATTAATAAAGTAATTAAGTAAAGAAATATCTGAATCTAATACATTCTCCAATAACTTGTAGTACAAATCACGAGCTTCTAAGAATGGAGTTTACAAAGCGGAAGTGAAATAAATAAATAAATAAATAAATAGTCTATTTGAATAGTACATAAACAGAGTTTTTTACAGAGCTAAAGCTACCACGAACAAGAGGCAGCTACATCCATGACACAGGTACATCATCAATCCAGCTCCCATCGAACACAACAACATTAGCAGCCAGCATCTACATGCAATGTGCAGAAGTGTAGTATGAGTACAACTGACCCCATGTACTCAATAAGTAACAAACCTAACCTTAGGTTAAAAGTAGTGACAAGCTAACACAAAGGTCGGGTCCAACACGAAATTCCACAACTCAACATAACAACATAGTACAAGTAATAAAAGAGTATCTCAGAAATAAAAGGTTCAGTTTATTCACATTTCCAGAAAAGTAGGCATTTCTTTTCAAGTATCTCACTGAAAACCCAAATCTTTTACCGAAAAAGCCAAAATACGAGCAAGTTTCAAAACTGTGATTTTTCCCAAAACTTCTTTCAATAATAAGTAAGATGTCTCATTTTCAGATAGCATAAGGAAAGTACTTCTCTATGCCTACATGTCAAGATACATGTAAAATCATAAATGTCCCCACAACTGGGTAGCAAAAGGAAATGCACCTCTATGCATGTATCACAAGTTCGCATGTCAAATGTAATGAATCTCGATGATGATCTCATGTACTCACACTCTCAGAGTATTCAACCTCACTGTCTCGTATTCTCTCTCACTATGCTCAATGCTCAGCACACTCAATCACTTAACGGTGTACAATACTTGTTGCGGCATGCAGTCCGATCCATATATGACCATAAGGCCGTTTGCGGCGTGCAACCCGATCCACATATATATAGTCGACTGCTCTCACTGGGGGTGTGCAGACTCCAGAGTGCAACCCGATCCAAGCGCTATATTGTTGCGGCGTGTGGCCCGATCCAATATTGTTGCGGTGTGCAACCCGATATAATATTATTGCGGCATGCAACCCGATCTAATTATATATATATATATATATATATATATATATATATCCAGATGGCTCGTTGCAGCGTGCAACCCGATCCATATAAAATGTAATCAATATAATATGTTGCGGCGTGCATCCCGATCCAAAATGTCACTCTCACTCAGGCCCTCGGCCTCACTCAGTCATCAATCTCTCCAGTCTCACTCACGGGCTCACAATGTCATGAAACTAGCCCGACAACAATGATATGATGTATCGATAAATAATATCTGAGACTGGGATATGGTATGAATGCATGGATATGACTGAGTATGACATATCAATAAAATCAGTAAGATGACAGTAAGAGACGCCACTATGGGTCTAAACAGTATCGGCATAATGCCTAAACATGATATCAAGCATGATTGACAACTTAACTACTTTATCACAAGGTGAAAACACAGATATCAACAAAGTAGGACCACTATACAGTGCCATGGGAACAACAGATTCCGAATTCACATGGTGCACGCCCACACGCCCTTCACCTAGCATGTGCGTCACCTCAATACCAATCGCATAACACGTATTTCGGGGTTTCATACCCTCAGCACTAAGATTAGAAGAGTTACTTACCTCGAACAAGTCAATTCCAACACCGAGCAAGCCAAGCGATGCTACAAAATACCATCTCGTGCGTTCCGACCTCTGAACGGCTCGAAATGAACCAAAAACAACTCAAATACATCAAACAATGCTAAAGGAACCAATCCAGATAGAAAAAGATCAAATCTTGAATCAAAAGCCCAAAATCGGGCAAAAGTCCAACTCGAGCCAGTACCTCAAAACCTGAAAAAAATTACAAAATCCAACAACCCATTCAATTACGAGTCCAACCATACTAGTTTCACTCAAATCCGACTCCAATTCAATGTTCAAAACTCAAAAATTCATATAATGAAACTTTAAGCCAAAACCCCCAATTTCCTCTTTAAAATTCACAATCCAATTACCAAAAGCGAATGTAGATTCATGAAATATAACCAAAACCGAGTAGAGAACACTTACTCCAATTCATATGGTGAAAATTTCTTCAAGAATCGTGTCAATCCGAGCTCCATAGCTCCCAAAATGCAAAAATGCCCGAAACCCTCAAAATAGAGTACTTAATAATCTGCCCAGACATTTCTCTAATGCGAACGTGGGAAAACCATCGCGTTCGCGATGAATAAAATAATCTGCCACCATAATACACTTCGCATTCGCGGTAAACACCTTGCGAATGCGACTCACAGCTGGCTCAGACTTTCGTAAACGCATCTCCAACTACGCGAACGCGATGAAGAAGGCCTCCAGCTCTAGCTGCCAAACCTCAACACTTCGCGGTCGCAGTTCCTCATACGTGAACGCGGATAGTCTTCAACACAAAGCTACGCGATCTCTTCTGGCCAATGGCAACCGCAATAAGAAACAATCCAACTCCATTTTCCCTTTACACGATCGCATCTACTGATCCGCGATCGCGAAGAACAATCCACGCACCAGAAAACCAGAACACACCAGCAAGGCCAAAATGGAGGAAAATAGTCCGAAAACAATCCGAAACACGCCCAAGCCCCTCGGGACCCTGTCCGAATATACCAACAAGTCCAACTACATAACATAGACCTACTCGAGGCCTCAAAACACACAAAACAACATCGGAACGACGAATCACACCTCAATTCGAATTCAATGAACTTTTGAAACTTTAACTTCCACAACCGATGTCCAAACATATCAAATCATGTCCGATTGACATCAAATTTTGCACACAATTCATATTCGACATTACGGACCTGCTCCAATTTCAGGAATTGGAATCCGACCCCGATATCAAAAAGTCCACTCTCGATCAAACTTTCCAAAATTTCAACTTTCGCTTTTTCGAGCCAAATTCAACCACGGACCTCCAAATCACAATACGAACGCGCTCCTAAGTTCAAAATCACCCAACGGAGCTAACAGAACCATCAAAATTCCAATCTGAGGTCAAATGCTAAAAAGTCAAACTTGGTCAACTCTCCCATTTTAAAGCTTTAACAAAGAAATCCATTCTTCCAATTCGATTTCGAAATACCTGAAAACCAAAACCGACGATTTGCACAAGTCAAAATACATCATACGGAGCTACTCACACCCGTAAACTACCGAGCGAAGTACAAATGCTCAAAATGACCGGTTGGGTCGTTACATATGCCCCAGTCCAAAATCATCATACGAACCTGTTGAAACCTTCCAATCCCGATTCCGAGGTCGTTTACTCAAAAATCAAACCTTAGTCAATTCTTCCAACTTAAAGCTTCTGAAATTAGAATTTTTTTTCCAAATCAACTCCGAGCTTCCCGAAATTCAATTCCGACCACGCGCACAAGTGATAATACCTGAAGTGAAACTACTCAAGGCCCCAAACTGTCTAACAACACGTTGGAGCTCAAAACGACCGGTCGGGTCGTTACACGTTTTTCTAATTTTAGATTTTTTCACCTCAACTCAATATCCAAAAAGTGTAAGTATAGATTTTGTGGTGCTAGCCATTTCCAAGTTAAGCACTAGGTGTGATTCTCTCTATTTTGTCAATCACATTTAAACCACTAGATTTTGATTTAACATATAGACCTCTACTAAACAACTCATCAAATTAAGGTCATAATACAGTCTTCTGTAAACATTACTAAATTGTATAAAATGTTGGTACGGAATAATAATATCTCAAAAATAAGCTATCACACTCTTGTGAAACACATCATTTTTTTATTAAGATTAAGACGCCTGAATCTGAATATACATCTGAATATTAATATGTGTATTAAAATTAAAACGTCTGAGTCTGAATTCACATCTGAATATTAAGATGTTATATTAAGATCTAAATACTAATAATTAAAATTATTTGCTTTCTCTATATCTGAATGTATAATATTTTTATATTTTTAAATATTATTAAATATAAATTCAACCAAATAATACAAATTAATTTAATATAATATTAGTAAAATATTTTTAAAGTTTATATGGTGGTTGGTGGTGGTGATGGCTAAAGGTTGTGGTTGTGAGTGCTGACTGGGTAGTAGATGGTGGTGGTGTTGGTTGATTGTGGTAATTATCAGTAGTAGATGGTAGATAATAGTAGTATTTAATTGGTTGTGATTGATGGTGGTGGTGACTGATAATTGCAATGGGTGATATATAGTGGTGGCTGATAGTGGTGATCGATGGTTGTTGTAGTAATAGTGATCGGTGGTGATGGTTGTAAATGATGGCTAGTGGTGGTGACAACTAATATTCGTGCTTGACAACGATGGTGGTTGTGGCTGAGGAATGGTAGTAATGGGTGGTGGCTAGTGGTGGTGGTAGTTTATAATGGTGGGGAACATCGATAGCAGTGATGATGGTTGTTAGTGGTGAAATTATATGAGTTATGGTGAAATGTCATTTTTTACATAAATTATTGAGTGTATAACATCTTAATGATATTAAGACTATGTTATAGATCTTAGTCATTAAGATCTATTCAAACCCATTAAGTTGTTGTAAAATTTAAAAACAAACAGACTTAATGGTTTGTAAAGACCCGGCCGGTCATATTGAGAGTGCTAGCCCTGATCCCCTATATATTGCTCCCTCTATCTCATTTTTTGGTTACTTGACTTTTCGGGGTGCTTGGTGTTGGGTTCAGGAGAGTTTCAGAGTGGAATGAGACACCTAGTCCCTAAATTGAAAGTTAAAGTCATAGAAGTCGATTGTAGTTCTAATTGTATGAAGACGACTCCGGAATGGAGTTTTGAAAGTTTCAATAGCTCCGTATGGTAATATTTGTCTTAGGAGTGTGTCCGAATATTTATTTGGAGGTCCGTAAGTCATTTCGGCGTTAATTGGCGAAAGTTGGAAAATTGGAAGATTTTGGAAGGTTTGACCGGGAGTGAAATTTTTGATCTCGGGGTCAAATTTTGATTCTGGAAAATGGAGTAGGTCCGTAATGTAAATTATGACTTGTGTGCAAAATTTAAGGTCAATCGGACTTGATTTGATAGGTTTCGGCACCGGATGTGGAAGTTAGAAGTTCAAATGTTCATTAGGCTTGAATCGTTGCATAATTCGTATTTTAGATGTTGTTTGATGTGATTTGAGGCCTCAACTAAGTTCGTATCATGTTTTAGGACTTTTTGGTATAATTGGTGGAGGTCTCGGGGGCCTCGGGGGTGATTCAAATCGATATCAGATCATTTTGGACTTATACAATTGCTAAAGTTCCAGCCTTCTGGTGTCATCATACATGCGGAGGAATTTGCAGGTTGTACTACATGCTTAGTCGAATTACCTGCTTTCTTGATTCTATATTCCTTATTTAACTATGGGATTCTTTACTTGCAATTACTATCCTTGAAATATCGTTATTTCAATTGTTATGTTTTGGTTTCCGTGATTATTGTTGAGATGATTGTTTGGTTGTTGCACGAGGTTTCCGTCGTGCGGTTGTTATTGTTGCACGAGGTTTCTGCCGTACGGTTGCTATTGTTTGTACTAGGTTTATTCCGTGCCATTGTGATTATTGATACGCATGATGTGGTATAAGGTCTGGATATTGAAACGCATGCAGAGAGATAAGGTGGGCTTGATACACGTGGCTAGTAAGGGAACTGCTAGAAGTCATGCGGTGTGATAAGGTTGGCTAAAACACGGGATGCTATTTCGAGAAAATAATTTTCAAAATAAAATATAAAGGCCCCCGCGGTGATATAAGGAAAGATGGTGAGATATTTACTTTTGGGACTACGAGGCGGTACCTCGGGAGTGCCCCTGTTGATTTCCTCTATTTATTGTATTGGTTGTTGTTGTCTTTCTGTATCTTGTAAGATTTTTGCTTTTATTTCATGTTGTATTTGTCTTTCTTTGATTCCGTTTTATTACCTTCCGTAAATTCTCATTGTTTTACTTCTCTCTCATTTCATTATGTTATTTTATCTTTTGCCTTGTTTCTTATTATTTCTAGTAGGGCCCTGACCTGACCTAGTCACTGCTCTACCGATGTTAGGCGTGACACTTATTGGGTACCGTTGTGGTGTACTCATACTACGCTTCTGCACATCTTTTATGCAGATTCAGGTACTGCCTACCAGACCAGGTATCAGTGAGCTTGTCCGTACGTGGAGACTTCAAGGTACATCTTCTAGCGTCCGCAAACCTCGAAGTCCCTCTCTATCTTTATTATGTAATTTCTTTATCCTCATTAGACTCCGATGCATAGGGATATTTAGTATTTATTTTCACGGCCCAATTTAACCTATAGGTCGTGATGACGCCCAACACTACAGCAAGGCAAGCCAACAAATAAATTAAACATATATCAATTATTTTTATAATAATTTTCTAAGAAATTTTATTTTTTTACTAGCAATATTAAGAAATTAGAAAAGATACCGATTAACTTAAATTCAAGAAAAAAATAATAAAATTCTAAATTCTACCAATATATGTGCCAAGACCTGGTGTCACAAGTGTATGAGCATCTAGTAGATTATACAAAACCTCAAATACAGTCTGAAATAAAAATAGATAGAATGAAAAATACAAGGAGAGACATTGGTAGTTGCAGAACGGCTCAGGAAGGCAGCTCACCACTATGCCCCTGGATAACTTGGGTGTAAAACGATAGATCCCCCACTAGTACTTGCCTTAGGTCCTGCACAAAAAGTGCAGCAAGTGTAGTATGAGTACGTAAACAACGTATACCTAGTAAGTATCTAGCCTAATCTCGAAGTGGTAGAGATGAGATGGCCGACTTTGACACTCACTATGGGTCAACAATAATAATTGAAATAAAACTAGAATATTTAAATCAGCATGATTCATAGAATTTACAATAATTTATTTAACCAGTAGAACTTATTAAATTCCTTCAAATGCAACAATTCTCAATATATTAATTAAATTCCTTCAAATGCAAAAATTCTCAATATATTAATTAAATTCCTTCAATTAAATAAAATATCCAATTTATCAATTAGTCTCATTTACAGGAATAACAATAATTCCTTAACAAGTAGGAATAATAATTCTTTAAATTCCAAAGATTTTTAATTTATCAATTAGCTTCGCAAGATGCAATAAGCTATCAAAGTATCGTGTAATTATTATTATTAAGCATGATTTCTGCCGAGGTCGTACGACCCGATCCAGAGTGTCATGTACACTGCCGAGGGACGTGGGACACGATCCACAGATGCATCTATCCTGCCGAGGCATTCGGCCCGCTCCTCAAGAAAGGAGGACATTTTCTTATGTACCTCCGAAAAGAGAGTAGATTTATTATAAGATCAATTTGAGAGGATGAACAATTTCTCTTAACAATTAATTAATTTAAACAAAAAATCAAACATATGAGATTTCCATTCTTTAATATTTTTATCTAACAATACACTATATATATATATATATATATATATATATATATATATATATATATATATATATATATATATATATATAATATTAATTAAACAAAGAATACAATTTACACAAGTAATCATGCTTTGAGTCCTAAACTGCCCGGACTTTAGTATTAATAGTAGTTACGCACGGACTCTCTTCACATCGTGTGTTCATAGCACCCACAATTAACAACAATTATTACTTTAATTACCTATTGGGTAATTTTCCCCTCACAAGATTAGACAAGAGACTTACCTCAATTTGCTCCAATTTAATCCACTAGAAGGCCCTTTCCTCGATTATCCAACTTTGATTGGCTCGAATCTAACCAAAATTTATAGGAATCAATTCTATAAGAAAATACTACATTTTCAATAAAAATCCCGAAATTAATTAAAAATTCGTCAGTGGGGCCCATGTCTCGGAATCTGGCAAAAGTTACGAAATCCGACAACCCATTCATTTACGAGTCCAACCATGCCAGTTTCAATCCGACTCCGAATCGATACCGAAATCTCAAAAATTCATTTCTATGAGATTTCTAAAAAGTTCCCAAATTTCAATCTCAAAACACTAATTAAATGGTGAAAACAATGATATATTTGTGTATATAGATCAAATCTGAGTTGGAATCACTTACCCTAATATTTTTTCTTGAAAATCTGTCAAAAGTCGCCTCTCCTCAAGCTCAAGTTTGTCAAAAATGGCAAATGAGACGAAATTCCCTCCTTTAGAACTGGGCCTCGATCGTGGCTTCGATCATGGCCCTCGAGCCTGGGCCTCGATCGTACCTTCGATCATGGCCCTTGAGCCTGGGCCTCGATCGTGGCTCCGATCTTGGCCCTCGAGCATGGGCTTTCAATCATGGCATCGATCATGGCATCGATCCTAGGCCTTCGATCATGCCATCGATCATGGCATCGAGCATGGTCCTTCGATCATGGCATTGAGCCTGGGCCTTCAATCATGGCCCTCGAGCCTGACATCGATCATGGCCCTCGAGATGGGCTCGATATCTGGGCTCGATCTTGAGCCTCGTCCCTGGCCGTCGACCCTGGGCTGGATATTTGGGCTCGATCACAACCCAGAAATTTCCAGCAGAAGAGAAAACAATTGTAGCAACTTTTTAAATCTAACATTTGATCTGTTAACCATCCGAAAGTCACCCGAGGCTCTCGGAACCTCAACCAAATATACCAACAAGTCCTAAAACATCATACGAACTTATTTTAAACCTCAAATCACATAAAACGATGCTAAAAACATGAATTATGCTCTAATTCAAGATTAATAAAATTTAAAATTTCCAAGTTCTACTTTCGATGTCGAAACCTGTCAAATAGAGTCCGATTGACCTTAAATTTTGCACACAAGTCATAAATGACATAACGGAGCTATGAAAATTTTCGGAACTGTATTATGACTCCGGTATCAAAAAGTCAACTCCCCGGTCAAACTTCCAAACTTAACTTCTTGTTTTAGCCATTTCAAGCCTAATTTCACTACGGACTTCAAAATAAAATTCCGCTCATGCTCCTAAGTCCAAAATCACCATATAGAGCTGTTGGAATCATCAAAATTCTATTCCAGGATCGTTTGCATAGAATTCGACATCCGGTCACTATTTGAACTTAAACTTTTAATTTTTTATCAAAATTTCATATCTCGGGCTAGTGAACTCGAAATTTAATTCCGGGAATACGCTTAAGTCCCAAATCACGGTACGGACCTACTGAAACTGTCAAAACACAAATCCAAGTCCGTTTTCTAAAAATATTGACCAAAGTCAACTCAATTGAGTTTTAAAGCTCTAATTCACATTTAAGCATGTTCAACACATTAATTATTATTAAATTTTCGAGGTCTTAGAACACAAAATTAATTATTAAATTTAAAGATGACATTTTGGGTCATCACATTTCTCTTTAGAACTTGTGACTTATATTTACCGGGTTTTGGGGAGTTGTTTATATTTGAAGTTGCAGATTTTATTGATTACAGTTGTTGATGTATTTCGTTTTAGCTTAATATTTTAGTTATTCTACATACTTGTTAGGCTTACTTAGTCCTAGAGACTAGGTGCCATAACTACTTTCTACGGAGGAAAATTGGGGACGTGACAAGTTAGTATCAGAGCTCTAGGTTCATAGGTGTTATGAGTCACAAGCAAGTTTAGTAGAGTCTCGCGGATCGGTACGGAGGCGTATGTACTTATCTTCGGGAGGCTATGGAAATGTTAGGAAAAGCTTCACTTCCTTGATTTTTTATCGTGCGAAAATTTTGACTTTGGATTCTAAATTTCCGTCTTTCTATTCTCTCACAGATGATGAGGACACGTATAGCTGGATCAGATGACTAGACACCCGCGTGCCCTGCTAGAGCCATGAGAGGCCGGGGCCGGGGCTGGGGTAGAGGACAAGGACGTCCACGTGGTGCAGCCATAGTACCCGCACAAGATGCTACAGAGGAGCCACCAATAGCTCTAATTGGAGGACAGATACCTAGGACGCCTGTAACTATACCAACCCTACAGGAGACTCTCGCCCAGTTTCTAAGTATGTTCAGCACTTTGGCTCAGGCGCTGTTGATACCACTTGCTCCATCCACATCTCAAGCTGGAGGAGCACAGACTCCTGCCACCCGTACCCCAGAGAAGTAGGTCTAGGTCGACCAGGCTCCAGAGGTCATACCAATGCATCCAGTAGCCCCCCGTTCAGCCCGAGGTTAAGGCAGCAGTTTCTGAGGAGGAGGACCTCATGTTCAAGAGGTACAAGAAGTACCACTCTCCTACTTTCAGTGGTTTGGCGTCAGAGGATGCCCAAGGTTTTCTTGAGAAGTGCCATTGTACCCTCCGTACTATGGGTGTTGCAGTGTCTAGTGGGGTTTCTTTCACTACATTCCAGCTTAGAGGAGTGGCCTATCCGTGGTGGCGAGCATATGAGTTAGGTAGTCAGGCCGAGGCATCTTCACTCACTTGGACTCAGTTCTCAGATATGTTCTTGAGGGAGTATGTCCCTCAAACAATCAGAGATGCATATCACGCAGAGTTTGAGCAGTTGCGCTAGGGTTCTATGATAATTTCGGAGTATGCAGTACAATTCAGTGATTTGGCGAGGCATGCACCAGCCTTGGTTGCTATTGTTCGAGAGCGGGTTCATCGATTTATCGAGAGGCTCAACCCCAGTATCAGATTTAGCATGGCCCCAGATTGGAGATGGACATCGCATACCAGCAGGTAATGGGGATTTCTAGGAGATTGGAAGGTATGCTATCTCGGGATAGAAAGGAGAGAGAGGCCAAGAGGTCTCGAGAGTCTGGCACATACAGTGGTACCCGTGCCCTAGTTTAGCTCATCATGGTAGGGGCTATGTGAGTCGCCCTGTTCAATCAGCACTTCCAGCTTTCAGCGGTATTCCGGCCACTCCTAGGCCTCAGGATCCCTATTATGCACCACCATTGTCTAGTGCACCTCCTACACGGGGTGCTCTCAGTGGCCAGTCCAATCGATCAGGCCCGAGGCAGCCACAGTCTCCGAGAGCTTGTTTTGAGTGCGGTGACACTCGTCATGTGGTAAGGGATTGCCCAAGACTCAGGAGGGGTGCACCTCCACAGATTACTCAGGCTCTGCGTATTCCACCAGGTCTTCAGGTTTCTCAGTCCATGGTTGTCGTACTAGTTGCCACCCTACCTACACAACCAGCTAGATGTAGAGGTCGAGCAGGTAGAGGTCACCCTAGAGGGGAAGGCCAGGCCAAATATTATTCCCTTCCTGCTAGGATGGAGGCAGTTTCATCCGACTATGTCATTACAAGTATTGTTCCGGTCTATCATAGAGATGCATCAGTCTTATTTGATCCAAGTTCCACTTATTCCTATGTGTCGTCTTATTTTGCTCCATATTTGGGTGTATCCCGTTATGTTTTGAGTTCTTCTGTCTATATGTCTAAACCCGTGGGACATTTTATAGTTGTTGACCATGAGTATCGGTTGTGTTTGGTTGTTCTTAGTGGTTTTGAGACCAAAGTCGATTTATTGTTACTCGGTATGGTGGATTTTGATGTTATCTTGGGCATGGACTGGTTGTCTCCCTATCATGCTATTCTTGATTGTCACGCCAAGACGGTGACGTTGGCTATTCTAGGTCTTCCACGACTAGATTGGAGATGTACTTTAGATTATGTCCCTAGTAGGGTTGTCTCATTTATAAAGGCTCAGTGGATGGTTGAGAAGGGGTGTGATGCTTATCTGCTATATGTGAGGGATGTTAGTGTTGATACTCCTACTGTCAAGTCAGTTCCGGTAGTGAGGGATTATCTAGACGTATTCCCGGTGGATCTTCTGGGCATGCCGCCCGACAGGGATATCGACTTTGGTATTGACTTGTTACCGAGCACTCAACTCATTTCTATACCACCCTATCGTATGGCCCCAACATAGTTGAAAGAGTTAAATGAACAGTTGCAAGATTTGCTCGATAAGGGATTCATTCGGCTCAGTATGTCGCCTTAGGGTGCTCCAGTCTTATTTGTAAAAAAGAAAGATGGTTGTATGCGAATGTGTATTGATTATTGATAGTTGAACAAGGTTACAGTGAAGAACATGTATCCATTGACCCATATTGATGACCTATTTGATTAGCTTCGGGGTGCCAGAGTATTCTCTAAGATCGACTTGCATTCATGCTATCATCAGTTTAAGATTCAGGACTCGGTATGG
Source organism: Nicotiana tomentosiformis (assembly GCF_000390325.3). Taxonomy (NCBI): domain Eukaryota; kingdom Viridiplantae; phylum Streptophyta; class Magnoliopsida; order Solanales; family Solanaceae; genus Nicotiana; species Nicotiana tomentosiformis. Next base: position 109,919,430 of record NC_090820.1, read on the forward strand.
TCATTACGAGTTCCTTGTGATGTCTTTTGGGCTGACCAACGCCCCAGCAAAATTCATGAACTTGATGAATAGTGTATTTCAGCCCTATCTTGACTCGCTCGTCATTGTGTTTATTGACGACATTCTAGTATACTCCCGGAGCTGGGAGGATCATGAGCAGCACCTGAGGACTGTGCTTTAGACCTTGAGAAAAATGAAGTTATATGCAAAATATTTGAAGTATGAATTCTGGCTAGATTCAGTTGCAATTTTAGGTCATGCGGTATTGATTGAGGGGATCAAGGTAAATTCGAAGAAGATTGTAGCAGTGTAGAGTTTGCCCAGACTGTACTCAGCTAAGGAGATCCGGAGTTTTCTTGGCTTGGCGGGGCATTACCTCAATTTATAGAGGGTTTCTCGTCTATTGCAGCACCTATGACCAGGCTGACCCTAAAGGGTGCTTTGTTCAGGTGGACCGAGGAGTATGAGGAGAGATTTCAAAAGATCAAGACTTCTTTGACTACAACCTAGTATTGGTATTGCCTACTGGTTAGGGGTCCTATATGGTGTATTGTGATGCATCACGCATTGGTCTTGGCATAGTGTTGATGCAGGACGGTAGGGTGATTGCCTACGCATCTAGACATCTGAAGTTGTATGAGAAGAACTATCATGTCCATGACTTTAATTTAGCAGCTATTATTCATACCTTGAAGATCCGGTGGCACTATTTGCACGGTGTCCCTTGTGAGGTCTACACTGTTCACCGGAGTCTACAATATTTGTTTATATATAAGGATCTTAATTTGCGACAGCGGAGGTGGTTGGAGTTACTTAATGACTATGATATCACCATTCTATATCATCCCTGGAAAGCTAATGTGGTGGCCGATGTCTTGAGTCGCAAGATGGAGAGTTTGGGTAGCTTAGCATATCTACCGGTAGCAGAGAGGCCTTTAGCTTTGGATGTTCAGACCCTTGCCAACTAGTTTGTTAGATTGGATGTTTCGAGCCTAGACGAGCCGAGTTTTGGCTTGTGTGGTTTCTCAGTATTCTCTTTATGATCGTATTAGAGAGCGTCAATTTGATGACCCCTATCTCCCTGTCCTTAAGGACACGGTTCAGCACGGCAATGGCAAGGAGGTAACTATTGGAGAGGACGGTGTATTGCGGATGCAGGGCAGGCTATGTGTGCCCAATGTAGATGGTTTACGTGAGTTAATTCTCCAAGAGGCTCACAGTTTGCGGTACTCCATTTACCGAGGAGCCGCAGAGATGTATCAGGACCCGAGGCAACATTATTGGTGGAGGATAATGAAGAAGGACATAGTGAAATATATAGCTTGGTGCCTAAATTGTCAACAGGTGAAGTATGAGCATCAGCGGCCAGGTGGATTGCTTCAGAAGCTAGAGATTCTGTAGTGGACAGACTGATAGTCCGAGCGCACTATTTAGATATTGAAAGATATGCTCCGTGCGTGCATGTTGTATTTTGGGGGTTCTTGGGATCAGTTCTTGCCACTTGCAGAGTTTGCCTAAAACAACAGTTATCAGTCGAGCATTCAGATGGCCCTGTATGAGGCTTTGCATGGTATGCGGTGCCGGTCTCTCGTGGGTTGGTTCGAGCGGGGTGAGGAAAGACTATTGGGTACAGACTTGGTTCAGGATACCTTGGAAAAGGTTAAATTGATTCAGAATCAATTTCGTACAACCCAGTCCAGGTAGAAGAGTTATGCGGATTAGAAGGTTTACGACGTCGCATTCATGGTTGGGGAGCAGTTCTTGCTCCATGTGTCGCCCATGAAGAGTGTTATCAGGTTCGGGAAGAAGGACAAGTTAAGCCCTAGGTATATCAAGCCTTTTGAGATTTTTGAAAGGGTTGGAGAGGTGGCTTACAGATTTGCACTACCACCTAGTCTCTCTGTAGTTCATCCAGTGTTCCATGTTTCCATGCTCCGAAAGTGTCACGATGATCCGTCTCATGTGTTAGACTTCAGCTCAGTCCATCTAGATAAGGATCTATCATATATTGAGAAGACGATAGCCATTTTGGACATGCAGGTTCGAAAGTTGAGGTCGAAGAACATCGCTTCGGTGAAGGTTCAATGGAGGGGTCATCTAGTCGAGGAGGCGACTTGGGATACCGAGCATGATATGTGTACCCGTTATCCTCATCTTTTCACTACTTCAGGTATGTCTCTATACTCGTTCGAGGATGAACGTTTGTTTTAAGAGGGAGATATTGTAATGACTCGGCATGTCGTATTGAGAGTGCTAGCTCTGATCCCTTATTTATTTCTCCCTCTATCCCATTTTGTGGTTACTTGACTTGCCGGGGTTCTTGGTGTCGCGTTCGAGAGAGTTTCAGAGTGGAATGGGACACATAGTCCCTAAATTGAAAGTTAAAGTCATAGGAGTCAACCGTAGTTTGAATTATGTGAAGACGACTCCAAAATGGAGTTTTGAAAGTTTCAATAGTTCCGTAAGGTGATTTTAGTCTTCGGAGCTTGTCCGGATGTTGATTTGGAGGTCCGTAGGTCATTTCGACATTAATTGGTGAAAGTTGGAAAATTGGAAGATTTTGGAAGGTTTAACCGGGAGTGGACTTTTTTATATCGGGGTCGGATTCTGATTCTGGAGGTTGGAGTAGGTCCGTAAGGTTAATTATGACTTGTGTACAAAATTTGAGGTCAATCGAACTTGATTTTATAGGTTTCAACATCAGATGTGGAAGTTAAAAGTTGAAAAGTTCATTAAGCTTGAATCGATGCGCAATTCGTAATTTTGATGTTCTTTGATGTGATTTGATGCCTCGACCAAGTTCGTATTGTGTTTTAGGACTTGTTGGTATAATTGGTGGAGGTCACGGGGGCCTCGGGGCGATTCGAATCGATATCAGATCATTTTTGGACTTATGCAATTGCTGAAGTTCCAGCCTTCTTGTGTCATCGCACCTGCGGAGGAATTGGCCGCAGGTGCGGACTGGCAAATGCGGGGTTTGATCGCAGAAGCGAATTGTGGACTACCCAGCTAGGACCACAAATGTGGTCAGAGTTTCGCAGAGGCAGACTCGCACGGGTGAATGAGAAAGCGCAGAAGCGGAAAGGCTAGCTAAGCCTAGTGTTGCAGAAGCGGAGCCCCTTCCATAGAAGCGAGAGCGCATATGCGCATTTTGGTCCGTAGAAGCGAAGGTTGCTGGGATAAGTGAGAACCGCACCTACGATGGAAATTCCGCAAGTGCAGAGCCGCAGATGCGGCTGTAGGTTCGCAGATGCGAATTCACTAGGTAGAAAAGGCCTAATTTTGAGGGTTTGATCTCACTTTAATTTTTGGACCTAGAGAGCTCGGTTTGTGGCAATTTTTTGAGAGATTTTCAAGGAAATCATTGGGGTAAGAAATTCTTGTATAGTTGGACTTGATATCGAATGGGTGTTCGACTTTTATAATTTTGGTCGGGTTCCGAGACGTGGGCCCGGGTCGACTTTTGGGGCGTTTTTTCCAATTCTTGCTAAAATGATAATTTCATTATTTAGATTAGTTTTCTATAGTTATATTTATGGTATGTAATTGTTTTGGCTATATTTGAGCCGTTCTGAGTCGGAAAGTCGAGGGAAAGGCCTTCTAATTGATTGATTGAGCATGGTTTGAGGTAAGTGACTTGTCTAACCTTGTGTGGGGAAAATCCTCCATTATGATTTGCTATTGTTGTGACAATTTGTGAAATATGAGGGCCGTGTTATTATTGCACGAGGTTTCTTCGGCGCGGTTGTTATTATTGCACGAGGTTTCTTCGGCGCGGTTGTTATTATTTCACGAGGTTTCTTCGGCGCGGTTGTTATTGTTGCACGAGGTTTCTACCATACGGTTGTTATTGTTTGCATGAGGTTTCTTCCGTGCCATTGTGATTATTGATACTCATGCAGTGGCATAAGGTTTGGGTATTGAAACGCATGTTGTGAGATAAGGTGGGCTTGATACGCGTGGCTAGTAGGGGAACTACTAGAAGTCATGCGGTGTAATAAGGTTGGTTAAAACGCGGGATGATATTTCGGAAAAATAATTTTCATAACAAAATATAAAGGCTCCCGCGATGATATAAGGAAAGATTGTGATTTATTTACTTCTGGGACTACGAGGCGGTATCTCGGGAGTGCCCCTATTGATTTCCTTTATTTGTTGTATTGGTTGTTGTTGTCTTTCCTTAACTTGTAAGGTTTTTGCCTTTCTTTCATGCTGTATTTGTATTTCTTTGATTCTGCGTTATTACCTTTCGTAAATTCTCATTGTTTCACTTCTCTGTCATTTCATTATATTATTTTATCTTCTGCCTTGTTTATTATTATTTCCAGTAGGGTCTTGACCTGACCTCGTCACTACTCTACCAAGGTTAGGCCTGGCACTTATTAGGATCGTTGTGGTGTACTCATACGACACTTCTGTACAGTTTTTATGTAGTTCAAATACTGCCTACCAGACCAGGTATTAGTGAGTTGGTCCGTACATGGAGACTACAAGGTACATCTGCCAGCGTCCGTAGACCTCGGAGTCCCCCTTTATCTTTATTATGTTATTTCTTTATCCTCATTAGACTCTGTTGTATAGAGATATTTAGTATTTCTTTTTAGAGCTTGTGACTTATATCTACCGAGTTTTGGAAGTTATTTATATTTTGAGTTGCAGATTTTAATCATTACAGTTGTTGATGTCTTGAGTTTTAGCTTAATATTTCAGTTACTGCGCATACTTGTTAGGCTTACCTAGTCTTAGAGACTAGGTGCCGTCAGGATTTCCTGCAGAAGGAAATTAGGGTCGCTAAATGGTTAAGATATGAATTATTAAGATTTAGATCTAAAAACAATTGCACTTAAGGACTGAGATCTGAATTATTAAAATTTAGACCTCCATTAAGTGAAAACAAATGAGGCCTAATACCATCACCTAAATTTGAAATGTATAATAACTCCATTAGTTACATTTGATTTATAGCAGATGTATGTGGAGATGTGAAAGTTGTCTCCGGGTGACCTATAAATTACGAGTTCGAGTCGTGAATCAACCCACTGATACTTGTGCCGAGAGAGATTACCTACATCACACCCCTTGGTTGTGCGATCCTTCCCTGGACCCTATGTGAACGCAGAATATTTCGTGCACCGGACTGTCCTTTTGTGTGTAGGGATAAGAAAAATGTGTAAAGAAGAAGAATATAGGAAAGCCATATATATTGTAAGGAAATAAAATGTGAACAATGAACAATAATAAATTCATTTCTTACGACACATCATTATTAAAAAGAAACATAGTAAACTTTATTTAGATTCATTATATCGAAATTTCTATTTAAAGACGCAACTAATTGGATGGCATGGCTGAAGACATTGTTGCATTCATTTCAGGTACAAATTTTGGATCAGTTACACCTATCTTTGATCGTACCTCTTCAATTTTCTCAGTCAAATCTCTTTCAAGTTCATCAATCTCTTGCTTCAGTTTCTCAAGTCTTTCCAAATTAGTTGGCTTGAAAATTTCCAATGTAGATTCTCCTTTTTCCTTCTCATTTATTGCCTTCTTTTTCTTCTTTTTCATTGTATCATTTTCGTCACCACATCCAGCCTTTTCATGTGTTGTCTTACGGCTTAACATGCGGTAAAATGGTTGTTTTGCTTGGGAAAATCGCTCGACAACCGATTCTACGTTTGGATTGCCAAACATAAACGGTTCAGCAGTAATTGAAAAAATTATTATTGCTATATCGATTCCACATAAGATGGAAAGATCCATCGCTCTTTTACTGAGAGCTTTTTGCTTATTGGAAAGCGCTACCTTCTCAGCACGCTTATCTTTGAGAAGTTTCTTTTCGGATTTGTTTTTCATTGGAGAGGTCATTCTTGCCATGATTACGCAACAAGATATGACAAGATACAAGTTTCAGTACAGACTCGAGGAGAAACCATCAAATTTATAGCACGATTTCAGCTTCTAAGTTTTGTTAGTTACAAAGACCTACCCGGTAATTTAATAAGATTAACTTCTCTCCTCTACTTTATTAATTTAACTAAAATGCCTAACTTTTGGAAGATAGTATATGTGATTATGACATTATTAAGAATATTGATATTAAAAAACAAAAAATAGAAAATAATTCCACAAAGAGATTATTTTTCATGCTGAAAAAGGAGAAAGTCGTTCGATATATTATTTACTGAAATCTATAAGGAGTATTAAAAGGTAGTAATAAAGTAAGAGTGTCCAATTTTTATCCTTCTAGTATGCTCCAAATGATTAAAAAAAAGAACTTTAATCTTATATTATTTTCTACTTTGTTACAAATTTAATGAAAATTACCCTTTATTTTTATGTATTTTTAATTTATTATAAAGAAAAATACTAAAATAGCAGTTACCAATGAAAAACATTAGGAAGAAACAATTGTTGCATGGAATTGGTAATATTTGCAACCAAAAATAAAAAGGAAAAAGAAAAGCTTAAAAGAAAGGGGAGGTCAATATATTTTAAAAAATAAAGGGAATGTAAGTGTAATTACATAAAGTTAGAGGGAAACAACAAGTAAGGAAAAGTTTGCAACTAACCAGTAGTCCAGTACGATAGATTACCTTAATCTTCTTCCTTTGAATTGATTGCTATAGATATCCTTAAAAAAGAATGAAAAAACAAAATAATACATATTTTTAGTTAATGTCATTTAACCACTTACTAATATTCCTTTCCTTGATGCTAATTGCTTTATCAATAGGATCTGAAATTTTGAATGGGCAAATCCTTCATCTGCAACAAATAATGCAGATTTTTCTTTCTGATTTCTGATTATGTAATATTTATTATATTTTATGGGAAAAGGTTCAAATATATTCCTAACGTTTTAAATTTATTTTATATATGCACTACATTTACCTCCGGCTCGTAGGAGCTCCCACTAACGATTTTACACCATCGAAAAAATTAATCCATATAGGATATATTTGGACCATATATTTTGACCTTCGCAATTGTTCGGGGGCATGTTTTAAATTATAGTAGAAGGTATATATAAATTAATTTGATAGTTTGGAGCTAATTTAAATCCTTTGTTTGTCTACGTGGCTTCATCTTTGCAAATGTTAAAACCAACCTGGACAATAGTTAGAGATAGGAAGGGGTAAATATGAGATAGAATTAGCGGAGCTTTTATGGATCGAAAGATAAATAGAGGATAAATATAAGATAAATATAATATTTTATGAATAAATTTGAACTTTTTAGCCAAAGAGATAACATCAATTGAAAAATTTGAGAAATCACATGCATTAAATATATTTATGATATGGAATACAAAATTGTCATATGCCAATCCATAGTCTCAAAATATACAATTTGATTCATGTAATTTATAACATGATTAATTTAGTAACTGATTTGGTGTAACAACTACAACCATTATTAAAACATGTCAAGATAAAAAATAAATAAATAAAAATAAAAATAAAGACATCAAAACATGTTTTAAAAAGCTTTGACAAAGACAAGAACAATAGTGTTGTTTTCACGGACAAAGTAAGTTTCCAATAAGATTTTGTAAATAAAAGAGGATCTATATTTTTTTTTCTTGTAGCCATAACAAAAACTAAAAGCCGAGATTTTTTTTTATATACTCACTTGGACTCTTCATTTTTTTCATTAATTTATTAAAATTGTGTTGTGCTTTTTTAGGATTTAAGTTGTATTAGTGAATTGTAGAAATTATAATATGTGATAGCAAATTAGTTATTACTACTACTAATAATAGTAACAATAATTATTCATCACTCCAAATAAGTTGGGATTCATTTTTTCCTTTTAATCTCAATTCATATCAGCATCGTACCAAATAAAATAAAATAAAAATTAGTTACTCGAATCACGTAATTTTTTAAAGCTACAACTTTTCAAATACAAAATCCATTAATGGTCTTGATGGCACCTAACACCGCTGTCAGGCAAGCCAACAATAATTGATTAACTCGATTATTCATTTTAGTATTTTGAAATCAAAATTTTTATTCAATTAAATAATCAAAAATAAAATTCACAAAGTAAATGATAATATTTTTCCAATTACAATACTGAAAAACTCATAAGTAACCCCCAAACCCGGTGTCACAAGTGCATGAGTATCAACTAGGAAGTAAAATAAAATACAGCATTTGTCTGGAATTCGAATTAGACAGGAAAAATACAAATAACCCTGGAGGAGACTCTCCTGGCTGCGGATCGTAACCTTAAATGCAGCTCGCGGCAAGTCCCCGCATCATCCGTGCCTCCGTGCCCAAAGGACCACCAGACATAAAAGTACCTGCACAAAAATGTGCAGCAAGTGTAGTATGAGTACGTAAATCAACGTGTACCCAGTAAGTATCTAGCCTAACCCCGGAGGAGTAGTGACGAGGGGTCGACATCGACACTTACTAGTGGTCCAATAATATCAGGTATAGTAAAGAGGTGAACAAATATGAGGCACAGTAAATAAATAAAATAAATAAGTATAAATACGTGGTACAATTGTAACAACCAGACCAGTCATTTTTCTCTCTAGTACCCTGTTCCCCTAAATAAAACTTTCCGTACATTCTTTTACTGATTTATGACTTGCGGGGATGATTGGTTCGGGATTTGGAAGAGTTTGGGGGTAAAATCGGATCACTTGGTTCCTTAAGGTTGGCTTGAAAGGCTGTAACGACCCGACTGGTCGTTTTGAACATTTGCACTTCGCTCGGTTGTTTGAGGTCATGAGTAGTTTCGTATGATGTACTTTGACTTGTGTGAATCGTCGATTTTGGGTTGTAGGTATTTCGGAATCGAGTTGGAAGAAAGAATTTTATTGTTGAAGCTTTAAATTGGGAGAGTTGACCAAAATTTGACTCTTTAGCATTTGACCTTGGACTGAAATTCTGATAGTTCCATTAGCTTCGTTATGTAATTTTGGACTTAGGAGCACGATCGGAATGTAATTTGGAGGCTCGTGGTAGAATTAGGCTTGAATTGGCAAAAGTTGGAAATTCGATGATTTCGGTCGGTAGTGAAAAAATTGATATCGGGGTCGGAATGGAATTCCGGAAGTTGGGTAGATTCGTAGTGTCATTTGTGACGTGTGTGCAAAATTTGAGGTCATTCGGACGTGGTTTGGTTAGTTTCGGTATCGGTTGTCGAATTTGGAAATTTAGAAGTTTTTAGGCTTGAATCCGAGGGTAATTTGGTGTTTGGATGTTGTTTTGAGTGATTCGAAAGTTTGACCAAGTTTGTATGTTTATATATGATTTGTTGGTATTTTTGGTTGAGGTCCCGAAGGCCTCGGGGTGATTCCGGGTTGTTAACGGATTTATTGAAGTTGGAAAATACAGCTGAAGCTGCTGCTACTGCTATTTTCACACATGCGAAAAGAGGAGTCGCAGGTGCGAGCTCGTTGGTACGTTTGGGGAAGCCGCAGATGCGGAAATGGAAGACCAAGTCTAGGAACGCAGGTGCGAAGAATTGGCCGCATATGCGAGCCCGCAGGTGCGAGGCCTTCAGCGCAGATGCGGAGAGGAGGATTTTGGGCTGACTTGGCAGATGCGAAGAGTAACGCGCAGGCGCGCGCTTTGGGCCGAAGATGCGGAATATGGGCTCTTTAGTGAGTTCCGCACCTGCGATGGAAATTTCCGTAGGTGCGGCATCGCAGAAGCGGAAAAAGAGGCCGCATGTGCGATTGTGCTGGGCAAAAAAGCCCCAGCTCGTGGTTTTGTCTTCATTTTCAATTTTTGGATTTGAGAAACTCAGGAGAGGCGATTGTTTTTGAAGGTTTTGAAGGAGCAACGTTGGGTAAAGTGATTCTAACCCATAATGGTATAAATTTCATGAATCTATGGCTTTGTTCATCATTTACTTAGTAGGATTTTGGAGTGAAAGTAGGGGGTTAGGGTTTGGAATTCGTTAGAGTTTAATTTAAGGATTCGAGGGACCAAACGATGTCGAATTTTAATAAATTTGGTATGGTTAGACTCGTGAGTGAATGAGCTTTCTAGTTTTATAAATTTTGTCGGATTTCGAGACGTGGGCCCGGGGGCCGGGTTTGAGCCAATTTCGGGTTTTGGTTTAATTTGATAGTTTTTCTTGTGGAATACATTCCATTAGCGTATATTGATGGTATTGTACTGATTGTAAATAGATTCGGAACATTTGGAGGCCGACTTCAGAGGCAAGAGCATTGCAGGGTAGAGATTTGACCGGTTTGAGGTAAGTAACGATAATAAATCTAGTCCTGAGAGTACGAAACCCCGGATTTTGTATCATTCTACTATTTTTAGTGACGCACATGATAGGTGACGGGCGTGTGGGCGTGCACTGTTGGGTATTGTGACTTGGTCCGTCCCGTAGCAACTATAAAGTTGCATACTTTGTTGAAACTATATGATACTTATATGTTTTAGAAAGAATTTCTGTAAATTGGGCTGAATGCCATGTTTGGGCCTTGCGCTAGTGCTGTTTGGACCCTTAGGGGCTTTTTCTTACTATCCTCTCATTGTTTTCGATTGAAAATCTATACTCAGTCATGTTTATACTTGTTTACCGCATAAGTCAGTTTTATGGCTCTATTTTCATGCATATTAATGTTTTGGGCCGAATGCCTTATTTTACTGAAATGCCCGAGTATCTTGAGAGGTTTATGACTGAGTGAGGCCGAGGGCCTGATTTGTGAGGATATTTATGGGATCGGGTTGCACGCTGCAGCATGTTGACATCGGCCGAGGGCCTGATTGTGAGGATGAGTGTGGATCGGGGCTGCCCGCCTACAACATACTTTATTATTGTAGCACGTGAGTTATCCGTGCAGTACGTGAGTTGTTCGTGCAGATTATAGTGCTTGGGCTGAAGGAGCCCCTTCGGATTCTGTACACACCCCAGTGAGCGCAGGTACCTACTGAGTGCGAGTGCCGAGTGCTGAGTGACTGGGAGGCATGAGTGATTGTGAGGTATGCACGAGTGGCAAGAGTGATTGTGAGGTATGCCCGAGTAGCACGAGTGATAGTGAGGTTTGCCCGAGGGGCTGTTTATCATTTTATCATTTTGCTCACATTTGCATTTTTCCTTTGTTGAAAATTGTTGAAAAATATCTTTAAATGATTTTATTAGAACTGGGATTAAATGAGATGTTATGATTCAAATCCTGATTTTAAAAGTATGAGATACTCTATTGAGATTTTCCTGATATGAACATTAAATGCGTGATTGCTCGTCACTACTGCTCAGTCTTTATTTATTGTTATTACTTACTGAGTTGGCGTACTCACGTTACTCCCTGCAGCTTGTGTGCAGATCCAGGTGTAGCTGGACACGGTAGCGGTTGTTGATTATTCTAGTTGCAGATTTTTCCTTGGAGATAGCAAGGTAGCTGCTTGGCGATCGCAGCCCCTGCTCTTCTCCCTCTTATCTTCCTCTAGTTGTATTTAGCTATTTTCTAGACTGAGTTAGCCTTGATATTGTTAGACAGATTGTAGTAGATGCTCATGACTAGTGACACCCCGATGTTGGGATTTTCCTTCCGCACTATTATTTTAATTTGAACTCCTTTACGAAAGTTTTTATGTAAATAACATTAAAATTATCGTTGAAATGAAAATATTGGTTTGTTTTGGAAATGAGTCAGCTTGCCTAGTTCCACGATAGGCGCCATCACGACAGGGGTTAGTTTGGATCGTGACAAATTGGTATCAAAGCCTAGGTTACATAGATCTCATGAGTCATGAGCGGGTTTAGTAGAGTCTTGCGGATCGGTACGAAGACGTCTGTACTTATCTTCGAGAGGCTGCAGAACCCTTAGGAAAATTTCACTTTCTTGTATTCTATCATGCGAAATTGATTCATCTTGAGGCATAACTCTTTGAATTCCTTCCACGCATCTCATATGCGCACATGAGCACTCGGTATCAGTTGTACATCGTCGGCTTATGATTCTATGAACAAGGTTGATATCTATATTATGTGTTTGTGGTGGTGGGCTCGTCTGGAGGACTTAAGGCCATGGTTAGACCGCATCTTAGGCTTGGTAACTTCAGTTGTAACCTATACATTTGGACTCATAGGTCCGATAATGTCTCTACGAGTGGAATTTGTGGCCCGATGAGCTGAGGAATGGCTTTGTGGTGAGTATGACGTAACTGTGGGAGGTGTTAATACGATGTAAATGTGATGAAAAGTGTTTTCTTGAAATGTAAAGGAAGGCCATTGGGTGCTTGATTTTCGTTTTGATGTGACGTACGGCCTCGAGTGTGAATGTTTTGAAGGATCTTTCATGTTGTTAAATTTTGGGGCAAATTAAATTCTCATGTCAGTCAATGAGTTTGGACTCAAGAAGAGTAAGTGATTATGTAGTAATTTTGGTTGCGAATGGGTATATGTGATGTTGATCGCTCGAGAAAGATGATCTTCGATGAGACTTAGAGTCGGTATCATTCTAATGGTTCTGGTACAATAGAGATGCATTTCGAGTTGATGCAGCAATTGGGCAGCAAGGAATGAGGGAAGACATGACGGGAAGCATTTTGCGGTGGTTGAAGTACTTGCGGGTCAAGTAGGAGAAGTAGAGGTTGAGAAGTTTCTTAAAGAAGATGATTTAACCGAAGTAAGAGTGGTAGATTAGCATATGAATTCACTGGTAAAGTAGTTGTGCACCTTGAGAAAGTGTAGAATGGTTTGGAATCGTGCTAGTATGTGATTTGGCCTGTAGACTCTAATTGGAGTGATGGTTACTGTACAAAGGATAAAGAGTAAAGAAAACTCCCTATGTGGTCTCTGTCTGCATGGGGTCAGGCTCACCAGTGGGGACCTCAGACTGCATAGGATCATCAACTCCCTCCGGGTCCTCCAACTGTATCTCCAGGTCCTCTGACTGGGGCACCACAAATCCTCTCATCGGCTCTCTGTCAGCCTCCTGCTCTGATGCCTGTGCTGTCTGTGCTACAGGGACAGTCTCCTCCATAAGCAGGTCCAGTGGAATATCTCCGGTAGAAGTGAACTTCTCTATCTCCTTCTTCAGTAGCTCTACTGACTCTTTTGAAGCTTGAGTCTTCTTCATCTTTTTGATCTGCTTGCCCAGCTCCTTGATCACCTTCCAATGAGTATCTAATGTCTCTAGGATTTTCTTTTGGTTGTCCATCAGCTTCTTCTGGTTGTCCAAAAGCTCCTTCAATGAATCCTCCACTGATGAAGGTACCTGAAGCAATGCTGGGGCTGCCTGTGCTGTGACTGCACTAGATAAGACATACAACTTTGATGTAGCTGCCTGCAACCTGTTGTTGATGCTGGATAGCATCTGAGAGACCCGCAATGAAGTCTGAGGATATGTAGAAGATGAGGGCACAGATAATGGGGTTGTAACATATGGCCCGGATGAGGGAGGTGGCATAGCAGCCGAAGAACCCTCTGCTATGAAAGACTCGGAACAAGTAGCCACTACCCTTGGCTCTTCAGACTGGCCAGTGGAGGTAGTGGATTTGCCTTTGGACTTCGGGTTGTCTGCTCCCTAAAGGCTGTACCAAGAGAAGGGCATTTTCGGCTTCACCTTCGTATCAAAGTGTCTCCCCTCAACCCCCTGGTCCTCTAGGTACATAATGATAAAATTGGGGTAAGGATAGGGACTTTCTTCCTTCCCGGTTGCCTTAGATATGTTCTGGGTCATGAGGTTCCCCACATGTATTGGGTACCCCGCCATGATGGACGCTATGAGGATCGCCCCGGAGAGTGGAATGTCACTGTCATGCTGTCGCAAATCAAGGCGGCTGCAGACGAAGGTGCACCACCCTTTGGCTTCAAAGCTAAGGGTATTTCTAGCAATTGAGACTCCCGGTGTAAGCCAGGCCGGTGTTTTCCCTGGTATGGCTATCACCTCTGCTAACCATGGACATGCTGCTTCATCTAATGCCAACTTCTGTATGTATAGAGCAACATCTACATCATCAAACCCAGCATATATATTCAAAGTTTTGCCATCGAACCGGATCTTCTTACTTCGTACCTTAGTCACATAGGTACCCTTTTTTATGTGGGCAACATTGGCGTAGAATTCCTTGACTAGGTACTCATTTGCTTCAGGCAACTTGCTAGTGAAGAATTTCCACCCCACTCTTTCATCAAATGGTCTCTTCACATTTGGGTTGTGAGGGAGAAGGTCTCATTCTATGAAATGTCTCTCAAGGGTCAGCTTCCTTTGTGGCCACCATTCCCGGAATTTGTGGTAGGCCTTCTCACTCACGAACCTATCTTTCCACACTACCGGCTTCCTTGATCTAATCAACCCCCCCATGGGTATCACCTCCTCTCGCGTCATTCGGAACCTATTATTCATCATCAATATCAATAGGAGCACCTGTTGAGACCGGAGTTGTAACATGTGGGAGAGATGGTGCTGAAGTCTCACTACCTCCTTCTGAGCCATCAGACAACTCAGATGAGGAGGTGGGTTGATTGACGAGACGGAAAGGTTGAGATTGAGCCTCGGGTTGTTATGCAGATTCTCCCTCAGAAATCTCCCGGGAAGGGAGGTGTTCACTAGTGTCCGAGGAGTCAGCCTGAGGTCTCACAGGTGGGGCCTTTTTGCTAATAATCTTCTGAGGTGCTAAGGGTGCAGTCTGCTTCCCTTTGCCTAGGCCTCGGGAGGATTCTCCCCTTCCTTTTGATTTGTTGGGACCACCATGAGATCTCACCATAATCTTCACACACAATTAGTGAAAGATCATTATTATTGTGGTTCATTGAATCCTTCAAGAAATGCAGATGAAATGAAATAGTGCTTCCCAAAACAGTGCACCGTGGATCGTGGAAATATTTGTGCGGCCGCGGACGGGCCATCGCAGACCGTGTAAAAATGGGCGCGGCTGCAAGGAGGTTGGACTCAGACTACCAACTCTCTGATCATGGTCTTCCGCGGACCGCAAAATTTGAGACACGGCCATGAAAGATCAAATGCGGACCGCATAAAAATGGTCGCGATGGCGGAAGCAATTGCCAAACTCTCTGAAACTAATGAGCGCGGACCGCGAATTTTGGACGCAGCCGCGTAAGTTCAAACACGGATCGCGGAAA
Organism: Nicotiana tomentosiformis; assembly: GCF_000390325.3. Taxonomy (NCBI): domain Eukaryota; kingdom Viridiplantae; phylum Streptophyta; class Magnoliopsida; order Solanales; family Solanaceae; genus Nicotiana; species Nicotiana tomentosiformis. Next base: position 109,934,499 of record NC_090820.1, read on the forward strand.
AATCACCGCCTTCGCGAACATGCAACCATACTCAGCGCTCACAAATTAAAGAACGCCGACCGCATAAAATGGACCGCGGTCCGCGGAGTTTAAACAAAACGGGCACTGGCACATTTGAAACCTAGGGTATTAACTAAGTACAAAAATTAATGCAATTAACATGCATAGTTAATAACCCTATCCCCCATTAGGCATGTAAAACAATTACCCACATGAATTTAAGCATCAATTAAGAATGATTTTGAGATTGTGGTATGTATTAAACCCTAACTAAAAAGAAAAATTAAAACTAGAAGAAAAGAAAAGAAATAGATAAAATCAATGCAAAGATTTGAGCATACCAGTTGTGAAATTGTAGAGGAAAATGGTTTCTTGATTGATATGAAATGACTTTCTATTTATACCAAACCGATGGGGACCCACCGACTTACCTTAGCACGGTCCGCAGAATTTTTCCGCGTTCCGCACTTTTTACCTTTCGAAGAGCTGCTGCAAAATCCTAGGTGCGGTCCGTAGAAAATTGGGCGTGGCCGCGAATTTCATCGCGGTTCGCCAAATTATGAACGCGGACGCGAACTCAACTTCAGAGATATGATATTTTGGGTTCTTCAAGTATGCTTTTGGGGATAAAATGTGCCACCGCGAAATGCTAACACAGACCGCAAAAATTTAAGCGCGGTCCGCGAAATGCCCACACTTGGTCAGATCTTTCCCAGTCAAAGTCCAGCACTGCACGACCAATTCCTACACAAACTTCACAACTAGTTAGTCCAAAACAATGCCTAATCTAAGAAGAAAATCAAAAAGAAAGAAATGAAAAAGAAAACATCATATGGGTTGCCTCCCAAGAAGCGCCTGATTTAACGTCGCAGAACGACGCATATTACCTTTATAATGTGAAATTGATCAAGGCCACCACGTGGCTGTCATCAAACTTACCGAGGTAGTGCTTCACTCGGTGACCATTAACTCTGAAGATTTCACCATTTTTGTTTTTGAAATCAAGAGCACCAAACGAAGTTACATGCACCACTACAAAAGGGCCACTCCATTTTGACTTGAGCTTCCCCGGAAATAGTCGTAACCGAGAGTTGAATAGAAGAACCAAGTAACCCTTCTTGTAAGTACTTCATCTTGTCCTTATACAAGGATGAGCTGGAATAGGCATGAAACCGGAATTCATCAAGTTGATTGAGTTGGTCTCCACGGAGTTTGGCTGCTACATCCCATTCAAGGTTTAACATCTTGAGTGCCTACATGGCCTTGTGCTCTAACTCAACCGGAAGATGGAATGCTTTCCCAAATAGCAACCGGTACGGATACATACCAATTGGAGTCTTGTACGCAGTTTTATAAGCCCACAAAGCATTGTCAAGTTTCCTTGATCAATCCGTCCGGTTTGCATTGACAGTTTTTGATAATATGCTTTTTATCTCCCTATTGGAGACCTCAACTTGTCCACTAGCCTGGGGATGATAAGGGTTTGACAACTTATGATTGACACCATACTTGGAAAGTAAAGTGTCGAAGGCCTTGTTGCATAAATGAGACCCCTCATCACTGATGATCGCCCTAGGAGTGCCAAACCTTGTGAAGATATGTTTCTTTAAGAACGCCACCACACTCTGTGCCTCATTGTTGGGAAAGCTACAGCTTCAACCCACTTGGAAACATAATCAACAGCAACCAGAATGTAAGTGTTACCACAGGAACTGAAAAATGGCCCCATGAAGTCTATGCCCCACACGTCAAAAATATCGATCTCAAGAATAGTGGTGAGAGGCATTTCATCCTTCTTGTAAATTCCACCAGCTCTTTGGCATTCATCACACCTCTTAACAAGCTCACTTGTATCTTTACACAGGGTAGGCCAATAAAATCCACAGCTAAGAATGTTTGAAGCAGTTCTCACCCCACCATGATGACCACCGTAGGGTGAGGAATGGCAAGCATCAAGAATATTCATTTGTTCCTCTTCCGGGACACATCTTCGGATCATACCATCATTGCAAATCTTAAAAATATAGGGTTCGTCCCAATAATAATCTAAGTTGTCCCGTTTGAGTTTATTCCTTTGGTTAGAAGAGAGCTCACTCGGGACAATTCCGGTCATAAGAAAGTTAGCCACATCAGTGAACCATTCAAAGACACGGAGAAGAGTTGTTTATCCGGGAACGAATCATTAATTCCAAGGCCATCGTGGGGCCTCCCCTCCTCTTCTAAGCGGGAAACGTGGTCCGCCGCTTGATTATCACTTCCTTTTCTATCAATGATTTCAAGGTCAAACTCCTGAAGAAGAAGAAGCCATCTCATCAACCTAAACTTCGAGTCCTTTTTAGTCATCAAGTAACGGAGTGTCACGTGATCAGTTTGCCCAATCACTTTGGCACCCATGAGATATGGCCTGAAATTTTCCATGGTGAATACAATGGCTAATTACTCTTTCTTGGTCACCGTATAATTGACTTGGGCATCATTCATCATTTTGCTTGCATAATAGACCGGATGAAATATCTTGTTGACCCTTTGCCCCAAAACCGCTCCTACCGCAACGTCACTAGCATCGCACATGAGCTCAAATGGTAAGCTCTAATTGGGTGCGGTAATGATGGGAGTGGTTGTCAATTTATACTTGATAAGCTCAAAAGCTTTCATGCATCTTCATTGAACACAAACTTTGCATCCTTTTGTAGCAGCTTACACAAGGGGTTCACCACTTTTAAGAAATCCTTGATGAACCTTCGGTAGAACCCCGCGTGCCCAAGAAAGCTCCTAACTCCCTTGACGGAAGTAGGAGGAGGGAGTTTTGAAATAACTTCAATCTTCGCTTTGTCCACTTCAATACCGTTCTTTGAGATCTTATGGCCGGGGACAATGCCCTCCTCGACCATAAAGTGGCATGTTTCCCACTTAAGCACTAGTCTGGTCTCTTCACATCGGGCCAACACTTTGTCAAGATTGTCCAAGCATTCTTCAAATGAGTTCCCCACAATACTAAAATTATCCACAAACACTTCGAGGAAGTCCTTCACCATATCCATAAATATTGCCATCATACACCGCTGAAAGGTAGCCGGTGCATTACACAAACCAAAAGGCATCTGTGAGAATGCAAATGTGCCAAACATACATGTGAATGTGGTTTTCTCTTGGTCTTCTGGTGAAATGAGAATCTGGTTGTACCCTGAGTACCCATCCAAAAAGCAATATTATGCACGCCCGGCAAGTCTGTCCAACATTTGATCAAGAAAGGGAAATGGAAAGTGGTCTTTGCAGGTTACTTTGTTCTGCTTTTTGTAGTCCATACATACCCTCCATCCGGTGACAGTACGAGTGGGGATCAACTCATTTTTCTCATTTGTAACCACAGTCATACCCCCTTCTTCGACACACATTCTACCGGTGAAGTCCATGAACTATCCGAAATAGGGTACAGAACCCCTGCATCAAGCCACTTGATAATTTCCTTCTTGACGACCTCTTGCATAGCCTCGTTCAACCTCCTTTAATGTTCCACGGAGGGTTTGGCATCATCCTATAGTATAATTTTGTGCATGCAAAAGGCAGGGCTTATACCCCGAATATCAGCCAAAGTCCATCCAATTGCCCTTTTCCTTCTTTGAAGCAGCACAAAGGTGGAGTCTACATCCACGTTAGTTAGGCAAGCAGAAAGAATAACAGGTAATGTGGAAGAAGGGCCTAAGAATTCATACATGAGGTGTGAAGGCAAAGGCTTCAACTCCAATGTTGGTGGCTCCTCGATTGAGGGCTTTGTTGGTGGAGTCTTCCGATTTTCCAAGTCCAAGGAAAGTTTACGGGGCCCATATGAGTAGGATCACATTCCTTGCAATGCATTTGCACATTCAACCAAGCCTTCCTTCTCATCATCCTAATGATTTAACAACATAGCTTCCAAAGGGTCTTCCACATTGATCATGGCACTCGTGTCATCAACTATCACCTCCGTCACAAGATCCACAAAAGAGCAAACTTCATTGCTATTTGGTTGCCTCATTGATTTGCACACGTGGAATACAACTTTTTTATCGCCCATTCGGAAGGTGAGTTCCCATGATTCCACTTCAACCAATGCCTTCCCTGTTGCTAGGAAAGGTCTCCCCAATATTATAGGTACCTCATAGTCGACTTCGCAGTCGAGAATCACAAAATCAACAGGCAAAATAAACTTGTTGACCCGGACTAGAACATCATCAATAATACCAAGCGGCCTTTTCATTTTCCATGGAAGTAGCTCTTGGTTTCCCAATACCTAGTGTCTTGAATACGTAATATGGCATCAAATTAATACTTTCTCCCAAATCACACAAGGCTTTTGCAAAATCGGCTCTACCAATGGTGCATGGAATTGTAAAGGCACCGGGATCTTCAAGCTTTGGAGCCATCGAGTGCACAATGGAACTTGCTTGATGATTCATTTTGATGGTCTTACAATGCATAGATCTCTTCTTAGTTACCAAGTCCTTCATGAACTTGGCATATCCCGACATTTGTTCGAGAGCGTCCACCAAAGGCACATTGATTGACAAACTTTTCATTATCTCAATAAAATTCTTGAATTGGTTTTCATTATTTTGATTTGCAAGCCTTTGAGGATAGGGAGGAGAAGACCTTGGCAAAAGGGGCCTTGGCTTTAGGCACTACCATTTCTGGTATGTCTATCATGTGTTCCCTCGACAGGTTCACACCATTTTGAGTCTCCTCCATGTTGTCATAAATATCGATCCTCACTTCATCATTCACATTCTCATCATTGGCTTGAATCTCATCATCTTCTTGCAACACAACATCATCACTCACAATCTTCTTTGGTTTAGAGGTACTTGCATCTCCACCTCTACTGCTTCTTGTGGTCACCGCCATAGCATGGACTGTATTGTTCCCACCCTTTGGGTTTACTACCGTATCACTTGGTAGTGCCCCCTTAGGGAGAGTATTCAATGCTTGAGAAACTTGACCCATTTGTACTTCCAAGTTGCGAATAGAGGTAGTATGGGAGGCTATTTGGTCATCGGAGTCAGCATTCCTTTCCATTATTTGTTTGAACATACTCTCTATCCTCCCTATCTCATTGTTTGAAGAACTTTGCCCTTGAGACGAATATGGAGGCGGATTGTTGGGTTGTTGATACATTGGGGGCCTTTGAAAGCCCCGACCCCCTATTTCCTTGATTATTATTATTCCAACCCCCTTGGTTTCCATTGCCGCCCCAATTGTTATTGTTGTTCCCCCAATTCTGATTGTTGTTTCCCCAATTGTTCGAGTTGTTGTTGTTGCCATTGTTCGAATTCCCTTGGCCTTGGTTGCCCCAATTTTGATTGTTCCCTTGCGATCTCCATTGTTGATTTGGAGCATTGCTCCGTTGACCTTGGTAGTTATTAGCATATAACACTTCCTCACTTTGATCATCATAAGAATCGTCTTGATTGTAACCACTACCACTTTGCTCATATTGATCTTGATTGTTTTGCACTTGTTGACCACTGTGTCTCCTCTTGTTAACCATGACATTTACCCCTTCCATGGCATGTACTTGCTTTGTCCCTTGAACTTGCTGAAGTTGGACCTTTGCTAACTGATTCATAGTAGTTGTTAACTCGGCTATGGCTTGTCTGTGATCATGAAGTTCCTTATGAAGATGGATGACATTAGGGTCGCCCTGAGGAATATTTGCCCAACTCTGTCAAGCTGAGGATGTGTCAGCCATCTCATCAACTATGTCACAAGCATCGGCATAAGGCATTTTCATAAAATTTCCCCCAGCTAGCTGATTCACCACACACTGGTTGCTCGTGTTGATGCCCATATAGAATGTCCGCTGAATCATTTCTTCAGTCATATCATTGTTTGGGAATTCCCTGGCCAATGCCCGGTATCGCTCCCAGATTTCATGTAGGGGTTCATTAGGTTCTTGTTTAAAAGCTAAGATCTCACCCCTCAATGCTGCCATAAGACTCGGTGAGAAAAACTTGACTGTAAACGTTTCTGCGAACTCATCCCACGTGTGTATGGAGTGGTTGGGTAGCCTCTCGAGCCAGTCCAAAGCTTTCCCTCTAAGTGAAAATGGGAAAAGTCTCAATCTCATAGCGTCCTCCGACATGTTCGTCTGCTTGCTCCCCCATCATGTGTCTACAAAACCCTTTAGATGCTTGTATGTATTCTGATGAGGAGCTCCAGTGAGGAAGCCCCTTTGCTCAAATAGGGTCAAGCATGACATTTGTAATTTGAAAATTGCCTGCCCGAATCCGAGGCGGGATAATTGCACTTGCGTAACCTTCATTGGGTAGCATCTGGTGTGCTGCCCATGGAGGAGGTGGGGGAGGGTTTGGAATGTTGTCATTAGCCTGGCGGCCTCTTTTTTGGACTTGAGGTTCTAGATTAACCTCATCCTCACCATTGTCATCTACCTCCTCCCTTGGAAGAACATGTCCGATAGTATCATTATGAGCCATTTGGTACCTAAAGCGATTGATTCACAAAAGTTAGAAAAATAGAAGGAAAGAAAAACAAGACACACAAATAGTTAGATAGATAGCCAACACCATCTAACTCCCCAACAACGGCATCAAAAAGTGATCGAGGCCAAACCTACACCACTATAGAGTAACGAGGATGGTCGATGCAGTTTTACCCAACGAGGTCGGGATCGATTTCCACAGGGAGTTAATTTTGCTTGGAGTTAGGTATCTAACTTATCTAGATGTGCTTGTTGTTCCTAATTGCACTTCCAAACATTGTTGCGATTGATTCTATTCTAATTTTATACTATTGTATGCTAAGTGAAAGCTAAGTACAATATTTTTGGTGAATGTTTTCAAGTGTTAAAAGGCACTAGGGAAGTGACTTCCACCTAGGTGAGTATCTAATGGGTATCAAGAATCTAGGACAATCTTGTTATGATTGGGGTCATGATATAACCATCACACATAAGTTCTTACTCTATACCTCTCGGTAGTTTGAGTGACCTTGCCCGATTTGGATTTCTCAAACCCAAATGGGTGTTCATACAATACAAGTGAAATTGGCTCATGTCGGGTATTACTATCTCTAGGTTTAACCCTTTAATTGGGGCTATCAGTCTCTTGAGTTCACCCCAATTCCTTGTTAGCTTAATTTTCCTAGATTTAGTCCCTATTTCTCAAGAAGAGCCTAAGTCAAAAAGGCACGAGTCAGTGTTTGCAACCACTAATTCTACAATTTTAGCATGAATTAGGCTAAATATCACTAACCCATAAACAATTAAGCCCTAAAATTCAAGACCCATTAAATACCCACACTAGGATTGGGTCACAACCCTAGCTATAAGGTCTAGCTACTCATAATAACTGCAGAAATCAAAGATAAAAATGAAATATAAGCCATAATATTAAAGTACAAGATAAAAATCTATAGTTTGAAGGTAAATCTACTCTAAAATTGCCCAAAAAGGGAAACATTAGTCGTTCACGTGCTCTCCTCAACAAAACTTAACCTAAGATTGATAAAAGGATCTATTTATACTAGGCTGAAAATTTCGGTCAAACATGCCCCTGCAGAGGTTTTGCGGACGCGTAATTCTGATCGAGTCCGCGCTTGGGCTTTAACGGTCGCGTAATAGTGAGTGTGGTCCGCGTTTCTTCATATATGGGCTTGGGTAGATCTTCATTTCATGGACCGCATAATGTTCACCGCATCGGCGTGAGATTCCTTCGAGGCCACATAATTTGGACGCGGACCGCCTTCTTCATTTATGCCCATCTTGGAAAGTCTCTGAACCTCGACAAACGATGTCCGCTAAATTCCAACCGCGACTGTGCCAGTCACTACGCGGTCGCGTCTTTCTGCCACTCTTAGCGATTAATTTTAGTGCTTAAAATAGCCTCTCTAAATCTCTATTTTGCGGTCCACGGAATAATGGCCGCCTCAGCGATGATAATTTCGCGGCTGCCCTTTTCTATCGCGGTCCGTGTTCCATAGTATTGGTCCAGAATTTGTTTATGTTCAAGTTTGACTCCTTTATGAGTTGGTTATGTCTTCTTTGGCTCATTTCGAACAAAACCCTACAAGCAAGCACATTAAGTTAGTTTCCGGAAATACCTTCACGCATTTTTGGCCCAAAACCTAAGTAAAAGAGAGCAAATAATAGGCTAAAATCCCTACTTATTAGTTAGGCGGGATACTTACTGGGTACATATTTTTTATATACTCATACTACACTTCTGTACTTAATTGTACAGGATATGAGGCTGGTGCATCTAGTTACCTGCCTGGTGCGCATTCTTGATCTTGGGCCAAGATTCCGAGCCGTTCAGCAGCATGCCAGAGTTTCTCTTTTGTTTTTATATGTCTATTCTGTTTCAGACAGTAGGATAGTCATCTTTTGTATATTGTACTAGTTGCCTACACACTTGTGACACCATATCTTGGCACGTATTAGTAGCCTTTGATTTTTGGGTTGTAATTCAATAGTTATAACTACTTTTAGATGTTTCTGTTTGTTGGCCTTAAAAATTCTTTATTTACCAAATGTTTTAAAATAAATAAAGCTAAATGGAAAATCACTAAGTTGTTTACTGTTGGCTTGTCGAGCAACGGTGCTGGACGCCATCACGGCCTTACATGGAGTTGGGTCGTGACAACATGGTATCGGAGCACTAGGTTCACGTAGGTCTCACAAGTCATGGGGAGGTCTAGTAGAGTCTTGCGGATCGGTGCGGAGACGTCCGTACCTATCTCCGAGAGGCTATAGGGTGTTAGGAAACTACTCTTTATTCATCTCCTATCGTGCAACTGATGGTATACTAAGTTTCTTTCTTCTATTCTCTCACAGATGGTGAGGACATGTACTGCGAATGTTCCAGACCTGGGAGGAGCTGCTCCCCCAGTTTCTAGAGGCCGAGGTAGAGGTCGGGGGAGGGCACCGGACTGAGGTAGGGGATGAGGGTGACCCAAAGCTTCCCCAGTAGCACCACCAGTGGATCCGGTGGAGGATCCCATTATTGAGGAGCATGGCGAGGTGCCTGCCGCAGAGCCAGCCATGGTAGATTTCATGATAACACCGGGCTTTCAGGAGGTCATGGGTCGTATGATGAGGTTCATGGACACTATGACTCAGGCTGGTTTATTTCTAGTGGACCCAGCCATATCTCAGGCAGGAGGGGGAGCACAGACCCCTACTGTTCAGGCTCCTGGGCATGCAGCTGCGGTATATCATACTCCGAGTGCACTACCCGTGGGCGGAGCCCAGCCAGTTACGGCAGCTGCACCTGAGCCTAGGCTGACTGCGGACGTTGATCCGCAGAAGTTATTGGACAGATGGACTAGGTAACTCCCTCCTGTCTTCGGGGGCAAGCGTCATGATGATGCCCAGGATTTCATTAATAGGTGTAGGGACGGACTGCAAAACATAAGGATACTCGAGTTTCATGGGGTTGAGTTCACTACTTTCCAGCTGGAGGGTAGGGCCCGTAGATGGTGGCAGTCTTATCTTCTTGGTAGACCAGCAGGATCTCCTCCCATGACTTGGAGCCAGTTCACACAACTTTTCCTGGATAGGTATATTCCACCCTCTGAGAGGGAAGAGTTGCGACATCAGTTTGAGCAGCTTAAGCAGGGTCAGATGTCACTGACCGACTATAGGCGAGGTTTTTTGAGTTGTTTCACCATGCACTTATGATACTTCCTACGTACGCAGAGAGAGTGCAGAGATTTGTTGCGGGGTTGCACCCCAATATTTGGGCTAGTATGGCCTTCGAGGTTGAGATGGGTACTAGTTATCAACTAGTAGTGGAGATTGCTCGTAGGATTGATAGCTACCGGCAGAGGGGTAGAGAGAAGATGCAGCAGGACAAGAGGGCCCATTTCTATGGAGAGTTTAGAGGTGCCCCGGCTAGGGGCATAGGTCAGATCGGGAGGGGTCAGCCTAGTAGGCCCACATATTCAGCACCACCTCCTCGGGGTGCTCTGGCACGACCCTATTTTAGTGCTATGCCAGAGAGTTCTTATCGCCCACCAGTTCATCACGGTTCTTTCAGTGCTTATTTTAGCGCCAAGCTAGAGAGTTCATGCGCCGGGTCACATGAATAGAGATCCTGCTCCACGCTTCGAGGCAAGGCAGTACAGTAGGGTCAGCAGCCCATGATTTCAGCTCCAGCAGCCGCACCAACCGTCTAGCCACCTAGAAGCGGGGGTAGAGGCCATCCTAGAGGTGGAGGTCAGGCAGGTGTGGGCCAGTTAGGCAGCGCCCCAGCTAGATTCTATGCATTTTCGGCCAGACCATATGCAGTGGCCTCTGATGCCGTGATCACATGTATTATTTTTGTATGCGGTAAGGATGCTTCAGTGTTATTTGATCCAGGATCTACCTATTCATATGTATCATCTCTGTTTGCTCATTTCTTGGATGTTCCTCGTGAGTTCTTAGGTACTCATGTTTATGTGTCCACTCTTGTGGGCGATTCTGTGGTTGTGGATCGAATCTATCAGTCTTGTGTGGTCACATTCTGTAGTTACGAGACTAGGGCGAACCTTTTATTACTTGATATAACCGACTTTGAGGTCATCCTGGGTATGGGCTGGTTATCTCCATACCACGCCATCCTTGATTGTCATGCAAAGACTATTACCTTAGCGATGCCGGAATTACCGAGATTAGAGTGGAAGGGTTCCTCGGTTAGTATAGCTAGTAGGGTCGTCTCTTTTTTGAAGGCTCGACATATGGTCACGAAGGGTTGTTTGGATTATCTAGCTTATGTTCGGGACACCACTGCAGAGTCTCCGACATTTGCTTCAGTTCTAGTAGTCCGGGAGTTTACTGATGTGTTTCCTTCTGACCTTCCAGGCATGCCGTCAGATCATGATATTAATTTCTGTATTGATTTGGCTCCAAGCACCCAGTCTATATCTATCCCACGGTACCGTATGGCTCCGAAAGAATTGAAAGATTTGAAGGAACAACTAGAGGAGTTGTTAGCAAAGGGGTTTATGAGACCAAGTGTATCACCTTGGGGTGCACAAGTGTTATTTGTGAAGAAGAAATATGGGACTATGCGGATGTGCATTGATTACCACCAGTTGAACAAGGTTACCATCAAGAACAAGTACCCGTTATCGCGTATCGATGATTTGTTTGACCAGTTGCAGGGTGCTAGGGTGTTTTCTAAGATCGACTTGAGATCAGGGTACCATCAGTTGAAGATCCGGGACTCAGATGTTCAGAAAACTGCCTTTCGTATAAGATATGGTCATTATGAGTTTCTAGTGATGTCCTTCGGCTTGACTAATGCCCCAGCGATGTTCATGGATTTGATGAACAGAGTATTTGGGCATTATATTGATTCCTTTGTTATTTTCTTCATTGATGACATCTTGATTTACTCACGTAGCCTGGGGGAGCACGAGCAGCATTTGAGAGTGGTACTTCAGACATTACGAGAACAAGAGCTATATGTTAAGTTCTCCAAATGTGAGTTTTAGCTAGTGTCTGTGGTATTCTTGGGGCATATTGTATCAGGAGAGGGTATTAAAGTGGATCCCAAGAAGATTGAGGCAGTTCAGAGTTGGCCTCGTCCCACTTTAGCGACTAAGATAAGGAGTTTCTTGGGGTTAGCAGGCTATTATCGCCGGTTTGTGGAGGGCTTTTCATCCACTATAGCACCTTTGACTAGATTGACCCAGAAGGGTTCCCCGTTTCATCGGTACGATGATTGTGAGGCGAGCTTTCAGAAGCTCAAGACAGTCTTAACTACAATACCAGTTTTAGTGTTGCCTTTCGATTCAAGGATGTATACTGTATATTGTGACACTTCACGCGTTGGCTTGGGTTGTGTATTGATGCAAGAGGGGTGAGTTATTACATACGCTTCACGTCAGCTGAAGTCCCATGAGAAGAATTATCCGGTGCATGATTTGGAGTTAGCCGCGATTGTTCATGCTCTTAAGATATGGAGGCATTATCTATATCGGGTGTCATGTGAGGTTTATACTGATCATCACAACTTACAGTATTTGTTCAAGCAAAGGGATCTCAATTTGAGGCAGCGTAGATGGCTCGAGTTACTGAAGGATTATGACATTACCATTCTTTATCATCCGGTCAAGGCAAATGTGGTCGCGGATGCCTTAAGCAGGAAGGCAAAGAGTATAGGTAGCTTGGCATTTATTTCAGCGGAGGAGAGGCCACTAGCTTTGGACATTCAGTCCTTGGCTAATAGACTTGTGAGGTTGGATATTTCAGAGCCCAACCGAGTTCTTGCATGTGTTGTTGCTCAGTCTTCATTACTGGGGCAGATCAATGCCCGACAGTTTGATGATCCGCACTTGGCAGTTCTTAGAGAGATGGTACTACAGGGTGGTGCCAAGGAGGTTTCTATTGGCGATGATGGTGTTCTGCGACTCCAGGGCCATCTATGTGTTCCTAATATCAATGGCTTGAGGGAGAGGATTCTAGAGGAGGGACACAGTTCTCGGTATTCTATTCATTCAGGTGCTACAAAGATGTATCGTGACCTGATACAACACTATTGGTGGCGGCGGATGAAGAAAGACATAGTGGAGTATGTAGCTAGGTGTCTAAATTGCCAGCAGGTCAAGTATGAGCACCAAAGGTCAGTGGCTTACTTCACCAGATGACTATACCTGAGTGGAAATGGGATCACATCACTATGGACTACGTAGTTGTATTCCCATGGACCTTGCGGAAGTTTGATGCAGTTTCGGTCATTGTCGACATATTGACCAAGTCGGCACACTTCATTCCAGTTGTGACTACATATACATCAGAGAAATTGGCCCAGGTTTATATTAGGGAGATAGTTCGGTTGCACGGTGTGCCTGTTTCCATCATATCAGATAGAGACCCTCAGTTCACTTCACATTTCTGGAGAGCTGTACAGAGTGAGTTGGGGACCCGTGTAGAGCTCAGTACAGCATTTCATCCACAGAACGACGGGCAGTCAGAGCGGATAGTTCAGATATTAGAAGACATGCTGAGAGCATGTGTGATTGACTTTGGGGGACAGTGGGATTAGTTTTTGCCTTTGGCTGAGTTTGCTTAGAACAACAGTTATCAGTCCAGCATCGAGATGGCCCCATTTGAGGCTTTATATGGTTGGCGATGTCGTTCTCCCATCGGGTGGTTTGAGCCCCATGAGGCTAGGTTATATGGTACTGATATGGTGAAGGATGCCTTGGAAAAGGTAAAGTTGATTCAGGAGCGACTTCACACAGCACAATCCAGATAGAAGAGTTACGCGGATCGGAAGGCGCGTGATGTATCATTTATGGTAGGCGAGAAGGTTCTCTTGAAAGTCTCACCGATGAAGGGTATTATGAGATTCGGAAAGAAGGGCAAGTTGAGCCCAAGGTTTATAGGGCCATTTGAGGCATTGAGGCGAGTTGGGGAGGTTGCTTATGAGCTTGCTTTACCTCCCAGCCTATCCGGGGTTCATCCAGTTTTTCACGTGTCTATGCTCTGGAGGTACCATGTCGACCTGTCGCATGTATTAGAATTAAGCACTATTTAGCTACATGAGATCTTGGGCTATGAGGAGGAGCCAGTTGCTATTGTTTCTAGGCAGGAGAGCCAGTTGAGGTCCAAGAGGATTTCCACGGTAAAGGTTCAGTGGAGGGGCCAACCAGTCGAGGAGGTGACCTAGGAGTCCAAGGTGGACATGCGGAGCAGATATCCACACTTATTCAGCACTTCAGGTATGAATATAAACCCGCTCGAGGATGAACGTTTGTTTAAGAGGTGGAAAATGTAACGACCCAACCGATTGTTTTGCTTTCTAGAACCCTATTCCAATAAATAAGACTTCCCGTACATGCTTTTACTGATTTATGACTTGCGGGGATGGTTGGTTTGGGATTTGGAAGAGTTTGGGGTGGAATCAGAACACTTGGTTCCTTAAGTTTGGCTTGAAAGGCCAAGTTTGACTTCGGTCAAAATTTTGAGTAAACGACCTCAGAATCAGGATTTGACGGTTCCAGTAGGTTTGTATGATGATTTTGGACTTGGGCGTATGTTCGGATCATGTTTTGGATGACCCGGGAGCATTTTCGCGCCCAAGAGTAAAAGTTGGTTCTTGAAGGTTTTAGAAGTTCTTTAAAATTTGGTTTGGAGCGGGTTTTGGTAATATCAAGGTACAAATAGAATTTCGATATCAGGAATAGTTCCGTTGTGTCATTTAAGACTTGCACGCAAAATTTGGTGTCGTTCCGAGTAGTATAAGTATGTTTCGGCGCATTTGAAGTAGATTGAAGAACTTGAAGTTCTTAAGTTTGATTCAATTGGTTTTAGGGTGTGATTCTTAGTTTTAATGTTTTTTCGGGCGTTCTGAGAGTTTGAGCGAGTTCGTTTTCTGATTTCAAACTTGTTGGTACGTTCGGACGGGGCCCCGAGTGTCAATCGGATGAGGCTCGGACCAAGTTGGAATTTGGAAGCCAAAGCTGAAGCTCCAGCTGCTATCATAATCGTACATGTGCTTGGTCAGCCGCAGGTGCAAGCACCATTATCGTAGATACATCCCAACATAGGCTACCCAGCCATCATAGAAGTGGAAGAACGACCGCACCTGGGAAAGTGCAGGTGCGAAGGCAGGCATCGCAGGAGCGGGCAGTATCGCAGATGCACGTAGTTTGTCGTTGATGCGTGGACGTAGGTGCGATCACCTAGGCGTAGAAGCGAGATGAGGCAGTCTAGATTTGGTCCGCACTTGCGCGAGTTTTCCGCAGAAGCGGAATCGCAGGTGCGCCAATTTAACCGCAGGTGCGGAAGTCACTGAAGGGCAGTGATGTTTTAAATCGGGGTTTGAGCACTTTTGCTCACTTCTTACTCTTCTTGGGGGAGATTTTGGAGGTGGTTAGAGAGGGGATTTCCATGAACTAGTTGAGGTACATAATTCCTATCAAATGTGAGTTAAATAAATGGTTTATGGGTAGGTTATAACATGTAAATTAGTGGAAATTATGGGTTTAGATCAAAACAGAGGTTTTTGATAAAAAATGAGATTTAACCACGAAATTCGTTATGAAATTTAGTAAAAATCATATATTTATGTTCCTAAGGTTATGGGTAACAACTTTCTTTAAACATTTTTGGAATCCGGGCATGCGGGCCTAGGGGTGAATTTTAGGAATCTTGCAATTTAGGTTGGGTAATCACTTAAATGGTGGAATTATGAACTTTTGAGCATAGATTATTAGTTTATGTAATGTTTGACTAGCTTCTAGTCGTTTGGCGTCGAATTTGGGGGTTTAAGCGCGTTCTTGAATTGGGAAGTAGGCCTTGAGACGATGCCTTGTTGATATTGTTATTGCTTTATGTATATTGTTTGCCTTGAGAAGGGCGGAATGGAGTGTGCTTATTAAATGTTTCAAAAGGAATTGGAATTGAGGAAAAATAATGGGATCTTAAAAGTTTTCATTTGAATGTCGTATTTTGAAAAGAATGGGGAATGTTTCCCTTAGGATTTGAGTCTTCTATGTTGATAGCAGTCTATGTACGCGAGGTGACAGGTGCGTACTCGGACATATTTGTGAAAACTTGGCCTTTTAGGATTCTTAGGTCCTTATATTCACCGAGTATGAAGTTGTTCTTGATATGATTAAGTTCCTATTTATTAGTTTCACCTCTACATGCTTTAATTAGAATTAATTGCTTTAGGATTCACTTTTATTTGACTTAACTGAAGATTTTACCTCTTCTATTGTCATGCTATCTTTTCATATCTGCTTATCTTTATTTGGAATTATTATTATCTTTTTCTATAATTGTTCAGTCTTAATTGAGGTTATGATTATCCTTATGCTGCTTATCCTTAATTGATTGTTGAATATCATTCGTAATTTCTCAACCTTAAAAGAAGTTTAGATATCCTATATCTTAGTCGACTTATTTTATTTAGAATTATCTGACTCGTGTTAGCTTTCCTATTGTTGAAATATATATTGTGGGATCGTTGCTACATATTAGTTTTTCCCTTGTTGAGTTGCTATCTTTACGCCTAACATTCTTTACTGTGGTTATTTCTTGTGATTAAAGTTCTTGAGTCGATTTACTTGTCGTACTTTGTATTATTGCCATTATTGTTGTTGTACTTATTGTGGTGATGCACGAGGTTTTGAGGGAGTTTTAGAGATATCGATTAGGTAATTACTCTACTCCATTAATCTATCATTAATTTCCTCTTTAATTTCGGATTTTTGGGGTTGATATAGGGAAAAATTGGAAGAATTTCTTCAATAAAGATTTCGAGTTTTGAAAGGGGATTTGTGGTCGGATTTGAGTAATTCTTATATTGTTGAACTCGTGAGTGAATGGGTGTTCGTATGTTGTGAGTTTTACCCGATTCTGAGACGTGGGCTAGGGTCGACCTTTTAGGATGAATTTTGGAATTTTTGGTAAAATATTGATTTCATTAATTAGATGAGTCTATTATGGTTGTATCCATGATATGAAATTGTGTTTGGCTAGATTTGGATCATTCGGAGTTGGATAATTGAGAAAAGGGCATTCTTATGGACTGATTGAGCTTGGTTCGAGGTAAGTATCTTGCCTAACCTTATGTGGGGAATATTTCCCTTAGGATTTGAGTCTTTTATGTTGATTGTAGTCTATGTACGCGAGGTGACGAGTGCGTGCTCGGACGTATTTGTGAAAACTTGGCCTTTTAGGATTCTTAGGTCCTTATATTCACCGAGTATGAAGTTGTTCTTGATATGATTAAGTTCCTATTTATTAGTTTCACCTCTACATGCTTTAATTAGAATTAATTGCTTTAGGATTCACTTTTATTTGACTTAACTGAAGATTTTACCTCTTCTATTGTCATGCTATCTTTTCATATCTGCTTATCTTTATTTGGAATTATTATTATCTTTTTCTATAATTGTTCAGTCTTAATTGAGGTTATGATTATCCTTATGCTGCTTATCCTTAATTGATTGTTGAATATCATTCGTAATTTCTCAACCTTAAAAGAAGTTTAGATATCCTATATCTTAGTCGACTTATTTTATTTGGAATTATCTGACTCGTGTTAGCTTTCCTATTGTTGAAATATATATTGTGGGATCGTTGCTACATATTAGTTTTTCCCTTGTTGAGTTGCTATCTTTACGCCTAACATTCTTTACTGTGGTTATTTCTTGTGATTAAAGTTCTTGAGTCGATTTACTTGTCGTACTTTGTATTATTGCCATTATTGTTGTTGTACTTATTGTGGTGATGCACGAGGTTTCTGCTGTGCGGTTGTTATTATTGTGATGCACGAGGTTTCTGTCGTGCTATTGTTACTATTGATATTTGCACATGCAGAGTGACTAGGGGGGATATATATATATATATATATATGCGTGTATGGGGGAGGCATGTGGCGAGACAAGTGGGAACATTGTTATGCACATGTTGCTAGACAAGGGGGGCACTTACTTTATTACTGCACACGTGGCGAGACAAGGTAGGATGTGTCAGGGATTGAGTTGTTGATATTTGTGTAGTTGTATACGTACCTGTGTGAGCTTTAGCTTGTGAAAGCTATGAGAAAATATTCTACGTGATGTCCGTTCTTTTTCCTTATGCTTATTTGCTGATATGGACTATGGTAGGACACTTGCACAAGCATACACGTAGTTAAGCACTCTTATCGGATAAGAGGTGTTCTTGATATTGTTGAGCATAGATGCTCACCCTAGTTTACTTGCCTTGTATGTGAAAATGGCTCTATTGGAACGTGAGTCGTCAGTGCGGTTATGTGGTGTTATGAGGGCACAGGATACCAAGCGTTAGGGTTCAGGTATTGAGACCCGAGAGTTGTGATTTGTCCGAGGTTCGGTACCTCGTGGAGTTGTTGACTAAAACCTGATGTAAAAGCGGTTGTAGTTATTGAGTTATTACTTGTCCTTGCAGTATTTGTGATTCCGAATTTAGATTGTGTTCCATTCACGTTGTTTGTGTCATATTCATGATATTTCGCTGATACTTGTTATTTCCTTCCTTATTGCCATTACTGTATTGTGAGCCATATTGCATAGTCTTTATGTAGACATCATACTTCTGTTGTTCATATACTTATACCTGTTTAGTTTATTAGACCAGTGGGTGTCTTGACTGTTCCTCGTCACTACTCCACCGAGGTTAGTCTTGATACTTACTGGGCACCGTTGTGGTGTGCTCATTCTGCACTTCTGCACATTTTTGTGCAGATCCAGGTACTTGTTCATTAGCTACCTGTGTGAACTTTGCTATGGAGACTCAAGGTAAACCTGCTACTACGTTCGCAGGCTTCGAAGTCACCTTCAAATTTTTATTTTGCACTGTTTATTCCTATTTATGGATAGTTGTATTTAGAGGTTCTATAGCAAACACTATGTAGAGCTTATGACTTGTACTGCCAGTTTTGGGAATTGTAAGAGATTCTATTTAAATAATGTTGTTGTTTCAATTAATGTTAGGCTTGCCTAGTCCCTAATATTAGGTGCCATCACGATACCCAAACGGAGGGGAAATTGGAGCGTGACAAGTTGGTATCAGAGCTCTAGGCTCATAGGTGCTACGAGGCATAAACGAGTTTAGTAGAGTCTTGCGGATCGGTACGGAGACGTTTGCACTTATCTTTGAGAGGCTACAAAACAATTAGGACAATCTCACTTCTTTTATTCCTATTGTACGAGCTAATTGATCTCGGAGTTTGAACTTTTATCATTCCATTCTCTCACAGATGGTGAGGACACGAGCTGCAGTTATCGACGACGCTGCTCTCGGAGCAGGTATCGCTAGAGGCAGAGGTAGAGGCCGACAAGGAGTAAGTGTCACAGCCAGAGCACCTACCAAAGCAGCAGTTGAGGAGCCGCCAGTAGTTCCAATTGGGGAGCAGGTACCAGAGGCGCCTGTTGTTACCCTCGGACTTCAGGAGACCTTAGCACAGTTCTTGAGCATGTTTGGTACATTGGCTCAGGCGGGGTTGATTCCGGTTGCACCACCTACTTCACAAACTGGGAGAGGAACCCAGACTCCTGCCGCCCACACCCCAGAGCAACGAGTTCATATTGGTCAGGTTCCAGGTGTCATGGTGACACAACCTGTGGTTCCAGTTCAGCTCGTGGTCAGGGCAAAAACATCTGAGTAAGAGCAGCTTAGACTTGCAAGGTTCAAGAAATATGACCCTCCAACATTTAGTAGTTTGGCTTCAGAGAGTGCACATCGTTTTCTGGAGGAGTGTCACCGGATTCTCCGTACTAAGGGTATTGTGGAGACGAGTGGGGTTGATTTTACTATGTTCCAGCTCAGGGAAGCGGCTTATTAGTGGTGGCAGGAATATGAGTTGGGTAGCCCAACCGAGTTAGCTTCACTTACATGAGTTCAGTTTTCAAAGATGTTCCTGAGAGAGTTTGTACCTCAGTTCCTTCGAAATGCATGGCGCGCGGAGTTTGAGCAGCTGTGCCAGGGCACTATGTTAGTGTCAGAGTATGTTGTGTGATTCAGTGATTTGGCCAGGCATGCACCTGCTTTGGTTACCATAGTTAGAGAGCGTGTCCGTAGATTCATTGAGGGACTCAAGCATGATATTCAGTTCATCATGGCTCGGGAGTTAGATTTAGATGTTTCGTTATAGCAGCTGGTAGGGATCACTCGTCGAGTAGAGGGCATGTGGGATCAAGAGAGAGAAGATAGGCAAGGCCATGAGAGAGAGTACAGGCGAGATGATTAGAGAGGGGATAGGGAGGTGAAGATGCCTCGTAGACCGGAGATATCTACTGGTCCTTATTTTGGAGGCAGGGTACGACATGGTAGAGGTTTTGTGGGTCAGCCAGTTCAGTTTGCACTTCAGACTTCGCACAGAGTTTCAGGTGTTCATGGGTCTCAGAGTACCTGTACAGCACAGTTCCCACAGCCACATCGGTAGAGAGGTTGCTTCGAGTGTGGAGATACCATCCATAGGGTTATAGATTGTCCTAGACTTCGGACAAATATGTCATAACGGGGTATTCAGGCGAGTAGAGGGTGCCCAAGAGGGGAACGCCCATCCCGTTGATGTGTCTTATATAGTAGGCTGGAGGCCGCTGCGCCAGATGATGTCATACATGTATGCTTTTGATTTGTTACAGAGGGACACCATTCGTATTTTGATTCGGTTCTACTTATCGGGGCGAGTTCCCCTATTTGTTATTCCACCTATGGGTGAGTTCATGACTTAGTATTATGTTTAGGTGTTTACCCTTGTTGGGAGACTCTATGAGTGGTAGCCTGTGTCTATCATTTGTTTTTATTCATTATTGAGAGTTTGGAGGCTAGAAGTGAATTCATGTTGTCTATTATGGTAGGTTTAATGTGATTCCTGAGTAATTTGGTTACAATTTGTGATTTGATACTCTATCGGGGTGAGTGTTTAGTAAGTTTTGTGATTTTATTGGCAGAATTTAGTTAGTGGGAGATTTCAATTGGTATGATGTGTATTCGGCTTGTGATTCAGAGTTGAGGGTGAGACCCTCGCGATTCCATGTGATTTGATATGTTTGAGCCCGGCTGCGTGCCACGGTGGAAGGTTATACCAGGATGAGATCCTTATGATTTGTTCATGTACTTTGATTTTTCCTTTTGAATTGATTCGTAGTATGGTACTGTTAGAGAGTTGTGCCTGTTGGAATTGTTTGATATTTCCCTTATGTGTTTCTATATACATATTCAGTCATTTGCATTATGTGCTTCTTGAGTTTTAGCTTGCAGGGTGTGTGCCGGTGGTGTTAGTTGTGACTTGTTGATTCGGGTGTATAGTTAAGAGGTCTTCATGTTTCTTGCATCGTTGTCAGTGTTGTGGAGGTTTGAACAGGGTTCTAACGGATATGAGGCTAGTTGCCGGTGCTGGTTTTGATTATGAGCAGCTATTGTGATAAAAATATTATTATGGGCCTATGTGTAGTGTGTCTTGTTGTGTGGTCATACCTTGTGGGTATATGTATGAGTTGTTACAGTTGGTTGAGACTGATACCGGTTATGGATTTAGAATCGGGTCTTTTGAAGATAAATGGAAGGTGAGAATTTTGACTCTAAGGCTTATCGGTGTTGATAGAAAGGATAAATTACAGTTTTGATGGTGTCGTCAGGCTTATGTGGATTGGGGTGACGTGGCGTCCCCCGCGAGTGTATGTTGGATATATACTTTCAGTGTTTTAAAGACTTCGAGGCGATTCTTAGCACGTTCGAGGACGAACGTTTGTTTAAGAGGGGAAGGATGTAATAACCCGGCCAGTCGTTTTTAGAATGTAAGTCCCATCCAGTGGCATAAAGCTCTAAGGAGCTTCGTATTTTGTGTATTGTCTAGTGTGCATGGTTGGTTTCAATTACCGGATAATTTAGAGTGATTTGGGACACTTAGTCTCTAAAACGGAATCATGAGTCTTAGGATTTTTACCTTAGTTGGAACTATGTGAAGACGACTCTGGAATGGAGTTCCTTCGGTTCCGTTAGCTTGGTTGGGTGATTTTGGACTTAGGAGCATGCCCGAACTGTAAATCTGAGGTCTGTAGCTGATTTAGGCTTGAAATGGCGAAAGTAGAATTTTTCTAGATTTGGACCGGAAGTGGACCTTTTGATATCGGGGTCAGAATGTGATTCTGAGAGTTGGAACAACTCCGTTATGTTATTTGGGACTTGCCTGCAAAATTTGACGTCATTCCGGGTTGATTTGATAGGTTTGGGCATGGGTTTTAGAAGTTGGAAGATTTGAAAGTTTATAAGTTCGATTCATGGTGTGATTCATAGTTTCGACGTTGTTTGATGTGATTTGAGACCTCGAGCGAGTCCGTGTTAGGTTATTGAACTTGTTTGTGTGTTTAGACGGGGTCCCGGTGGCCTGGGGTGTGTTTCGGATGGGCCACATGTCATTTCCTCCTATTTTGAACTGCTATTTTCTGTCATCTGATGTTCTTCTTCGCGATCGCGAAGTGCCTTTCGCGTTCGCGTAGTGTTCTGCTGTCCCGCCAAATATTTCCTCTTCGCGTTCGCGTCACGTTCATGAAGGTCTGCATTTTTCCTTCTTCACGTTTGCATTCTTCTTTTCGCGTTCACCTTCGAAAGTTGGTATCATAGCTCAAGGTTCATATGTGCTACGAGTCATAAGCGAGTTTAGTAGAGTCTCGCGGATCGGTATGGAGACGTCTGTACTTATCTTTGAGAGGCTATGGAACTATTAGGACAATCTCACTTCTTTCATTCCTATCATGCGAGATTATTGATCTCGGAGTTTGAACTTTAATCATTCCATTCTCTCATAGATAGTGAGGATACGAGCTGCAGTTATCGACGACGCTGCTCCCAGAATATGTATCGCTAGAGGAAGAGGAAGAGGCCGATGAGGAGTAAGTGTTGTGGCCAGAGCACCTACCAGAGCAGCAGTTGAGGAGCCGCCAGTAGTTCCTATAAGGGACCAGGTATCGGAGGCGCCTGTTGTTACCCCCGGACTTCAGGAGACCTTAGCACAGTTCTTGAGCATGTTTGGTACATTGGCTCAGGCGGAGTTGATTCCGGTTGCACCAGCTACTTCACAGACCGGGGGAGGAACCTAGACTCCCGCCGCCCACAATCAACCACGAGAGTGCCGCAATACCAGGGAAGTATCCATAAATCAAAACACATTGCCCCTTCTGAAATGTATACTCTCATCAAGCCATACAAAATAGTAATATCATTTACCTAGTCATCTGAAACAGTCCATCCTGCCTAAGAATTTTACGACCTTCCCTTCAAAACTGAACTGTGACCTCGCTCAGGCAAATCTCAATTCCACACAACAAACCGCATATACCATGCCATCATATGGAAATAAAAACGAGAACTTCATAGTCCACTCCGAGTCACAAGCAACTACTTGCTCAATTAACTAAGGACCTTCCATTTGATTTCATCCAGGAGAAATTTACTATCCACCACATGCTCCTCATGCCAGCAGGAAATATACCCCTCGAACCTTGGTAAAGACCATTGAGAACTCTTCGAAACCCATTTTCACATAACCAAGCTATCTAAACCGAATCTCTCTAACTATACCCAACCACGTAGGTTGCTAAACCCCAATAGCATTGACACGAAACACCTGTAGAGACTAGCCACATCATAAGTACCCAAAGAACTGACCATACATATTACTGTGCTAACCCAACCTACTAACACATTGTCCTACTTCTCCTAGTCCCTTCCAAATTTCCTTCAAGTTGATACTTCTCCTTGCTGGAGCACTACGATCCTTAACCAAAATTCACCACACAAGAGGCCCTAGTATAAAACCACCATGCCCTAAGGCCCATAAGCCGCTGACTTCCCTCTTAAGCACCCCAAAGCACCACAACCGAGGCTCCCACTCTAAATAGACCTCATGTGAACCTAAAACTGTTTCCTTCACCTTCTTGTTACTGAAATGCATAATCCACAATGATATAAAAATGCCACCAGTCTCGACACCGTCCAATGTAACTCTCCGTTTCTAGCCATATACCAATCTTGAAAATTCCAAATCGCTACATATAATTCTTGAATCCATTAGAACCATTCTCGAGAGTCATCTACTCTTCTCAAATCACAATTGCACCGCCCCAAACAGGCCAAACGACTGGTGCCCCATTGGCATGACGACACCTAAAGTAGTAACCCCACCATGCACACTACATCTTCCATGACTAACCGCTCAATCATTCCATAATACCCATAGAGTGTAATACAACCCGTATCCAGAAATTTTCTTACTCGAGTCATCCTCAATCTCAACCCCTGCAGTCATAGCTAATTCACCAGTATACCCCAAATCAAAACTAATACAGCACATAATCGTGCAATCAGCTTGTTGATAGAAGAATCCCCCACTTGGCTCAAAGCCATAGATCAAAACACAGAACTCACAATGCCCATACTCTATTACTGCCATAATACCACAGTGAGATTCAACCAAATCCTTCCTGAGCTCCTGTAACGCAAACCATCTAATACTTCACATTATCAGTAAATCTCGCATTCACCCTTGTAATAGTCAAGCCAACTTCCACAAGCAATCTAAACTCAAATTGTAACATATATCATTTACCGATAAAAGACAACTCTATACAAAACATCATAAGGACCATACAACCTCAGGACACCTTGCAGGAGATATTCCACCTGCTCTGCCTCAAACTGACATCTCTCTATACCCTTCCACAGTCATGACTACTACGCAATCACTTAATCTTCTTGATTCTGAATTCATCAACAAGACATGAGAATCTACTTCACTCCACAACTAAACAACATAAGAGATCCCTCAACACACCCATAACTCGAGACCATATGCCATATCAAGACAGAAATCAAAATAGTCCTTGCTACCTCTCAAGTAAACTCTTCTCGTCACATTCAACAATCCGAACACATCTCGCAGTCACATCATACTAACCACATAGCCATTTCAATGCTCATCGATCCATAAATTCCACTCGTAGGGACATTACCGGACATATGAGTCCAAATGTAAAAGTTACCACTGAGGCTACCAAGCTTAAGCTGTGGCCTAACCATGACCTCAAGCCCTCCAGACCGGCCCATCACCAAAACACCGAATACACATCTCGAACCTCATTCATAGAATCACAAGCCGCCGGTGCACAACCAATACCGAGTGCTCACATGCGCATATGAATGCGTGGAAGGAATTCAAAGAGTTACGCTTCAAGCTGAATCAATGTTGCATGATAAGGAATAAAAGATGAAAAGTATATGCTAAATGTCCTGTAGCCTCTCGAAGATAGGTATGGACATCATCATACCGATCAGTGCGACTCTACTAGACACTTGCTCATGACTCGTAGAACCTATGAACCTAGAGCTCTGATACCACCTTGTCACAACCCAAATTCCGACTAGTAGTGATGGCACCTTACCCAACCCGCTAGGTAAGCCAATTAACCACTAATCAATTCCAATAACAATTAATAAAGCAATTAAGTAAAGAAATAGCTGAATCTAATACATTCTCCAAGAACTGGTATACAAATCATGAGCTTCTAAGAATGGAGTTTACAAAGCAGAAATGAAATAAATAAATAAATAAATAAATAGTCTATTTGAATAGTACATAAACAGAGTTTTTTACAGAGCTAAAGCTACCACGAACAAGAGGCAGCTACAGCCATGACGTAGGTACATCTTCAATCCATCTCCCATCGAACACAACAACATTAGCAGCCAGCATCTGCACGCAATGTGCAGAAGTGTAGTATGAGTACAACTGACCCCATGCACTCAATAAGTAACAAACCTAACCTTAGGTTGAAAGTAGTGACAAGCTAACACGAAGGTTGGGTCCAACACGAATATTCCACAACTCAACATAACAGCATAGTACAAGTAATAAAAGAGTATCTCAGAAATAAAAGACTCAGTTTATTCACATTTCCAGAAAAGTAGGCATTTCTTTTCAAGTATCTCACTGAAAACCCAAATCTTTTACCGAAAAAGCCAAAATATGAGTAAGTTTGAAAAATGTGATTTTTCCCAAAACTTCTTTCAATAATAAGTAAGATGTCTCATTTTCAGATAGCATGATGAAAGTACTTCTCTATGCCTACATGTCAAGATACAGGTAAAATCATAAATGTCCCCACAACTGGGTAGCAGAAGGAAATGCACCTCTATGCATGTATCACAAGTTCGCATGTCAAATGCAATGAATCTCGATGATGATCTCATGTACTCACACTCTCAGAGTATTCAAACTCACTGTCTCGGATTCTCTCTCACTATGCTTAATGCTCAGCACACTCAATCACTCAGTGATGTACAATACTTTTTGCGGCATGCAGTCTGATCCATATATGACCATAAGGCCCGTTGCGGCGTGCAACCCGATCCACATATATATAGTCGACTGCTCTTACTGGGGGTGTGCAGACTCCGGAGGGGCTCCTTCAGCCCAAGCGCTATATTGTTGTGGCGTGCAACCCGATCTAATATTGTTGCGGCGTGCAACCCGATCTAATATTGTTGCGGCATGCAACCCGATCTAATATTGTTGCGGCGTGCAACCCGATCTATATATATATGATGGCTCGTTGCAGCGTGCAACCCGATCCATATAAAATATAATCAATATAATATGTTGCGGTATGCATCCCGATCCCAAAATGTCACTCTCACTCAGGACCTCGGCCTCACTCAGTCATCAATCTCTCCAGTCTCACTCACGGTCTCACAATGTCATGAAACTAGCCCGACAACAATGATATGATGTATCAATAAATAATATCTGAGACTGGGATATGGTATGAATGCATGGATATGACTGAGTATGAAATATCAATGAAATCAGTAAGATGGCAGTAAGAGACGCCACTATGGGTCCAAACAGTATCGGCATAATGCCTAAACATGATATCTAGCATGATTGACAACTTAACTACTTTATCACACGGTGAAAACACAGATATCAACAAAGTAGGACCACTATACAGTGCCATGGAAACAACAGAGTCTCAATTCACATGGTGCACGCCCACACACCATTCACCTAGCATGTGCGTCACCTCAATACCAATCGCCTAACACGTATTTCGGGGTTTCATACCCTTAGCACTAAGATTAGAAGAGTTACTTACCTCGAACAAGTCAATTCCAACACCGAGCAAGCCAAGAGATGCTACGAAATTCCATCTCGTGCGTTCCGACCTCTGAACGGCTCGAAACTAACCAAAAACAACTCAAATACATCAAACAATGCTAAAGGAACCAATCCCGATAGAAAAAGATCAAATCTTGAATCAAAAGCCCAAAACCGGACAAAAGTCCAACCCGGGCCCGCACCTCGAAACCTGAAAAAATTTACAAAATCCAACAACCCATTCAATTATGAGTTCAACCATACTAGTATCACTCAAATCTGACTCCAATTCAATGTTCAAAACTTAAAAATTCATATTATGAAACTTTAGGCCAAAACCCCCAATTTCATCTTTAAAATTCACAATCCAATTTCCAAAAACGAAGGTAGATTCATGAAATATAACCAAAACCGAGTAGAGAACACTTACCCCAATTCATATGGTAAAAATTGCTTCAATAATCGTTTCAATCCGAGCTCCATAGCTCCCAAAATGCAAAAATGGCCAAAACCCTTAAAATAAAGTACTTTATAATCTGCCCAGACATTTCTCTTATGCGAACGCGGGAAAACCATCGTGTTCGCGATGAATAAAATAATCTTCCACCATAATACACTTCGCATTCGTGGTAAACACCTCGCGAATGAGACTCACAGCTGGCTCAGACCTTCACGAACGCATCTCCAACTACGCGATCGCGATAAAGAAGCCCTCCAGCTCCAGCTGCCAAACCTCAACACTTCGCGACCGTAGTTCCTCATACGCGAACGCGGACAGTCTTCAACACAAAGCTACGCGATCTCTTCTGGCCAATCGCGACCGCGAACAAGAAATAGCCCAGCTCCATTTTCCCTTTACACGATCGTATCTACGGATCCGCTAATGCAAAGAACAATCCACGCACCAGAAAACCACAACACACCAGCAAGGCCAAAATGGAGGAAAATAGTCTGAAAACAATCTGAAACACGCCCGAGCCACTCGAGACCCCATCCGAATATACCAACAAGTCCAACAATATAACAGAGACCTACTCGAGGCCTCAAAACAGACAAAACAACATCGGAACGACGAATCAAACCTCAATTCAGATTCAATGAACTTTGAAACTTCAACTTCCACAACCGATGCCCAAACCTATCAAATCATGTCTGATTGACCTCAAATTTTGCACACAAGTCATATTCGACATTACGGACCTGCTCCAATTTTTGGAATCGGAATCCAACCCCGATATCAAAAAGTCCACTCTCGATCAAACTTTTCAAAATTTCAACTTTCGCCATTTCGAGCCAAATTCAACCACGGACCTCCAAATCACAATCCAGACCTGCTCCTAAGTTCAAAATCACCCAACGGAGCTAACGGAACCATAAAAATTCCAATCTGAGTTCAAATGCTAAAAAGTCAAACTTGGTCAACTCTTCCATTTTAAAGCTTTAACAATGAAATCCATTCTTCCAATTCGATTCCGAAATACCTGAAAACCAAAATCGACGATTCGCACAAGTCAAAATATATCATACGGAGCTACTCACACCCGTAAACTACCGAGCGAATTGCAAATGATCAAAATGACCGGTTGGGTCGTTACATACGCCCTAGTCCAAAATCATCATGCGAACCTGTTGGAACCTTCCAATCCCGATTCCGAGGTCATTTACTCAAAAATAAAACCTTAGTCAATTCTTCCAACTTAAAGCTTCCGAAATTAGAATTTTCTTTCCAAATCAACTCCGAACTTCCCGAAATTCAATTCCGACCACGCGCACAAGTCATAATACCTGAAGTGAAACTACTCAAGGTCCCAAACCGCCTAACGATACGCTGGAGCTCAAAATGACCGGTCAGGTCGTTACACTTTTTTCCAATTTTAGATTTTTTCACCTCAACTCAATATCCAAAAAGTGTTAAAGTATAAACTTTGTGGTGCTAGTCATTTCCAAGTTGAGCACTAGGTATGATTCTCTCGTTTTTGCAAATCACATTTAAACCACTAGATTTGGATTTAACATATAGACCTTTACTAAACAACTCATCAAATTAAGGTCATAATACAGTCTTCTGTAAACATTACTAAATTATATAAAATGTTGGCACGGAATAATAATATCTCAAAAATAAGCTATCACACTCTTGTGAAACACATCATTTGTTTTTATTAAGATTAAGATGCCTAAATCTGAATATACATCTGAATATTAATATGTGTATTAAAATTAAAACGCATGAGTCTGAATTCACATCTGAATATTAAGATGTTATATTAAGATTTAAATACTAATAATTAAAATTATTTGTTTTCTCTACATATGAATGTATAATATTTTTCTTTATTTAAATATTATTAAATATAAATTCAATCAAATAATACTAATTAATTTAATATAATATTAGTAAAATATTTTTAAAGTTTATATGGTGGTTGGTGGTGGTGATGGCTAAAGGTTGTGGTTGTGAGTGCTGACTGGATAGTAGATGGTGGTGGTGTTGGTTGATGGTGGTAATTATCAGTAGTAGATGGTAGATAATAGTAGTAGTTAATTGGTTGTGATTGATGGTGGTGGTGACTGATAATTGCAATGGGTGATATATAGTGGTGGCTGATAGTGGTGATCGATGGTTGTTGTAGTAATAGTGATCGGTGGTGATGGTTGTAAACGATGGCTAGTGGTGGTGACAACTAATATTCGTGCTTGACAACGATTGTGGTTGTGGCTGAGGAATGGTAGTAATGGGTGGTGGCTAGTGGTGGTGGTAATTTATAATGGTGGGGAACATCGATAGCAGTGATGCTGGTTGTTAGTGGTGAAATTATAGGAGTTATGGTGAAATGTCATTTTTTACATAAATTATTGAATGTATAACATATTTATGATATTAATACTATGTTATAGATCTTAGTCATTAAGATCTATTCAAACTCATTAAGTTGTTGTAAAATTTAAAAACAAACAGACTCAATGGTTTGTAAAGACCCGGCCGGTCATATTGAGAGTGCTAGCCCTGATCCCCTATTTATTGCTCCCTCTATCTCATTTTGTGGTTACTTGACTTTCCGGGGTGCTTGGTGTTGGGTTCAGGAGAGTTTCAGAGTGGAATGACACACAAAGTCCCTAAATTAAAAGTTAAAGTCATAGGAGTCGATTGTAGTTCTAATTGTATGAAGACGACTCCGGAATGGAGTTTTGAAAGTTTTAATAGCTCAGTATGGTAATCTTGGTCTTAGGAGCGTGTCTGGATGTTTATTTGGAGGTCCGTAAGTCATTTCGGCGTTAATTGGCGAAAGTTGGAAAATTGGAAGATTTTGGAAGGTTTGACCGGGAGTGGGATTTTTGATATCGGGCTCAGATTTTGATTCTGGAAGTTGGAGTAGGTCCGTAATGTAAATTATGACTTGTGTACAAAATTTGAGGCCAATCGGACTTGATTTGATAGGTTTCGGCACCAGATGTGGAAGTTAGAAGTTCAAATGTTCATTAGGCTTGAATCGTTGTACAATTCGTATTTTAGATGTTGTTTGATGTGATTTGAGGCCTCAACTAAGTTTGTATCATGTTTTAGGACTTGTTGGTATAATTGGTAAAGGTCTTGGGGGCCTCGGGGGTGATTCAGATCGATATCGGATCATTTTTGGACTTATACAATTGCTAAAGTTCCAGCCTTCTGGTGTCATCATACATGCGGAGGAATTTGCAGCTTGTACTACATGCTTAGTCAAATTACCTGCTTTCTTGATTCTATATTCCTTATTTAACTGTGGGATTATTTACTTGAAATTACTATTCTTGAAATATCATTATTTCAATTGTTATATTTTGGTTTCCGTGATTATTGTTGAGATGATTGTTTGGTTGTTGCACGAGGTTTCTGTCGTGCGGTTGTTATTATTGCACGAGGTTTCTGCCGTGCGGTTGTTATTGTTTGCACTAGGTTTCTTCCGTGCCATTGTGATTATTGATACGTATGCGGTGGTATAAGGTCTGGGTGTTGAAACGCATGCGGTGAGATAAGGTGGGCTTGATACGCGTGGCTAGTAAGGGAACTGCTAGAAGTCATGCAGTATGATAAGGTTGGCTAAAACGCGGGATGTTATTTCGGGAAAATAATTTTCAAAATAAAATATAAAGGCTCCCGTGGTGATATAAGGAAAGATTGTGAGATATTTACTTTTGGGACTACGAGGCGGTACCTCGGGAGTGCCCCTGTTGATTTCCTCTATTTGCTGTATTGGTTGTTGTTGTCTTTCTAATTCTTGTAAGATTTTTGCTTTTATTTCATTTTGTATTTGTCTTTCTTTGATTCCGTGTTATTACCTTCCGCAAATTCTCATTGTTTTACTTCTCTCTCATTTCATTATATTATTTTATCTTCTGCCTTGTTTCTTATTATTTCCAGTAGGGCCCTGACCTGACCTAGTCACTGCTCTACCGAGGTTAGGCGTGACACTTATTGGGTACTGTTGTGGTGTACTCATACTAAGCTTTTGCACATCTTTTATGCAGATTCAGGTACTGCCTACCAGACCAGGTATCAGTGAGCTTGTCCGTACGTGGAGACTTCAAGGTACATCTTCCAGCGTCCGCAGACCTCGGAGTCCCTCTCTATCTTATTATGTTGTTTCTTTATCCTCATTAGACTCCGATGCATAGGGAAATTTAGTATTTCCTGTCACGGCCCAATTTAACCTATAGGTCGTGATGACTCCTAACACTACAGCTAGGCAAGCCAACAAATAAATTAAACATATATTAATTATTTTCATAATAATTTTCTAAGAAATTTTATTATTTTACTAGCAATATTAAGAAATTAGAAAAGATACCGATTAACTTAAATCCAAGAAAAAAATAATACAATTCCAAATTCTACCAATGTATGTGCCAAGACCTGGTATCACAAGTGTATGAGCATCTAGTAGATTATACAAAACCTCAAATATTGTCTGAAATAAAAATAGACAGAATGAAAAATACAAAGAGAGACATTGGTAGCTGCATAACGGCTCAGGAAGGCAGCTCACCACTATGCCCCTGGATAACTTGGGTGTAAGACGATAGATCCCCCACTAGTACTTGCCTTAGGTCCTGCACAAAAAGTGCAGCAAGTGTAGTATGAGTACATAAACAATGTGTACCCAGTAAGTATCAAGCCTAATCTCGAAGTGGTAGAGAGGAGATGGCCGACTTTGACACTCACAATGGGTCAACAATAATAATTGAAATAAAACTAGAATATTTAAATCAGCATGATTCACAGAATTTACAATAATTTATTTAACCAGTAGAAATAATTAAATTCCTTCAAATGCAACAATTCTCAATATATTAATTAAATTCCTTCAATTCCAATAAAATATCCAATTTATCAATTAGTCTCATTTACAGGAATAACAATAATTCCTTAACAAGCAGGAATAATAATTCTTTAAATTCCAAAGATTTCCAACTTATCAATTTGTTTCGCAAGTTGCAATAAGCTATCAAAGTATCATGTAATTATTATTATTAAGCACGATTTCTGCCGAGGTCGTACGGCCTGATCCAGAGTGTCATGTACACTACCGAGGGACATGCGACACGATCCACAGATGCATCTATCATGCCGAGGCGTTCGGCTCACTCCACAAGAAAGGAGGACATTTTCTTATGTACCTCCGAAAAGAGAGTATATTTATTATAAGATCAATTTGAGAGGATGAACAATTTCTCTTAACAATTAATTAATTTAAACAAAAAATCAAGCATATGAGATTTCCATCCTTTAATATTGTTATCTAAAAATTCACAATACATATATATAATGATATTAATTAAACAAAGAATACAATTTACACAAGTAATTCATGCTTTGAGTCCTAAACTCCCCGGACTTTAGTATTAATAGTAGTTACGCACGGACTCTCGTCACACCGTGCGTACATAGTCCCCACAATTAACAATAATTATTACTTTAATTACCTATTGGGTAATTTCCCCCTCATAAGATTAGACAAGAGACTTACCTCAATTTGCTCCAATTTAATCCACTAGAAGGCCCTTTCCTCGATTATCCAACTTTGATTGGCTCTAATCTAACCAAAAGTAATTCGATACAATCACTAAAATTTATAGGAATCAATTCTATAAGAAAATACTATATTTTCAATAAAAATTCTGAAATTAATTAAAATTTCGTCAGTGGGGCCCATGTCTCGGAATCTGGCGAAAGGTACGAAATCCGACAACCCATTCAATTACGAGTCCAACCATGCCAGTTTCAATCCGACTCCGAATCGATACCGAAATCTCAAAAATTCATTTTTATGAGATTTCTAAAAAGGTCCCAAATTTCAATCTCAAAACACTAATTAAATGGTGAAAATAATGATATATTTGTGTATATAGACCAAATCCGAGTTGGAATCCCTTACCCTAATTTTTTTCCTTGAAAATCTGTCAAAAGTCGCCTCTGCTCAAGCTCAAGCTCAAGTTTGTCAAAAATGGCAAATGAGACGAAATTCCCTCCTTTATAGATCTTCCCAGGCAACCTTCAAAACTGGGCCTCGATCGTGGCTTCGATCATAGCCCTCAAGCCTGGGCCTCGATCATGGACCTCGAGCCTGGGCCTCGATCATGGCCCTCGAGCCTGGGCCTTCAATCATGGCATCGAGCCTGGGCCTTCGATCATGGCATCGAGCCTGGGCCTTCGATCATGGCATCGATCATGGCATTGAGCATAGGCCTTCAATCATGGCCCTCGAGCCTAGCATCGATCATAGCCCTTGAGCTGGGCTCGATCTTGAGCCTAATCCCTGGCTTCGACCCTGGTCGTTGACCCTGGGCTCGATCACAGCCCAGAAATTTCCAGCAGAAGAGAAAAAAATTGCAGCAACTTTTTAAGTCTAACATTTGATCTGTTAACCATCCGAAACTCACCCGAGGCCCTCGGAACCTCAACCAAATATACCGAAAAGTCCTAAAACATCATACGAACTTATTTTAAATCTCAAATCACATAAAACAATGCTAAAACCACGAATTATGCTCTAATTCAAGATTAATAAAATTTAAAATTTTCAACTTCTACTTTCGATGTCGAAACCTGTCAAATCAAGTCCGATTGACCTCAAATTTTGCACACAAGTCATAAATGACATAACGGAGCTATGAAAATTTTTGGAACTATATTACGACTCCGGTATCAAAAAGTCAACTCCCCGATCAAACTTCCAGACTTAACTTCTTGTTTTATCCATTTCAAGCCTAATTTCACTACGGACTTCCTAATAAAATTCCGATCATGCTCCTAAGTCCAAAATCACCATATAGAGCTGTTGGAATCATCAAAATTCCATTCCGGGGTCATTTGCAAAGAATTCGACATCCGGTCACTATTTGAACTTAAACTTTTAATTTTTCATCAAAATTCCATATCTCGGGCTAGGGAACTCGAAATTTGATTCCAGGCATACGCCCAAGTCCCAAATCACAATACGGACCTATTAGAACTATCAAAACACAAATCCGAGTCTAGTTGCTAAAAATATTGACCAAAGTCAACTCAATTGAGTTTTAAAGTTCTAATTCACATTTTACTCCATTATTTTCACATAAACACTTTCCGGAAAATTTTACGAACTGTGCATGCAAGTCGAGGAATGATAAATAGTGCTTTTCAAGGTCTTAGACCATAGAATTAATTATTAAATTTAAAGATGACATTTTGGGTCATCACATTTCTATTTAGAACTTATGACTTATATTTATCGGGTTTTTGGGAGTTGTTTATATTTGAAGTTGCAGATTTTATTCATTACAGTTGTTGATGTATTTAGTTTTAGCTTAATATTTCAGTTATTCCGCATACTTGTTAGGCTTACCTAGTCTTAGAGACTAGGTGCCGTAACTACTTTCTACGGAGGAAAATTGGGGACGTGACAAGTTGGTATCAGAGCTCTAGGTTCATAGGTGTTATGAGTCACAAGCAGGTTTAGTAGAGTCTTGCGGATTGGTACGGAGGCGTCTGTACTTATCTTCGGGAGGCTATGGAAATGTTAGGAAAAGCTTCACTTCCTTGATTTTTTATCATGCGAAAATTTTGACTTCGGATTCTAAATTTCTGTCTTTCTATTCTCTCACAGATGGTGAGGACACGTATAAATGGATAAGATGACTAGACACCCACGCGCCCTGCTAGAGCCACGAGAGGCCGGGGTCGGGGTCGGGGTAGAGGACAAGGACGTCCACGTGGTGCAGCCAGAGCACCCGCACGAGCTGCTACAGAGGAGCCACCAATAGCTCCAATTGGAGGACAGAAACCTAGAACGCCTGTAACTATACCAGCTCTACAGGAGACTCTCGCCCAGTTCTAAGCATGTTCAGCACTTTGGCTCAGGTAGGGTTGATACCACTTGCTCCTTCCACATCTCAGGCTGGAGAAGGAGCACAGACTCTGGCCGCCCGTACCCTAGAGAAGCAGGTCCAGGTCGACCAGGTTCCAGAGGTCATACCAATGCAGCCAGTAGCCCCCGTTCACCCCAGGGTAAGGCAGCAGTTTCTGAGGAGGAGCACCTCATGTTCAAGAGGTACAAGAAGTACCACCCTCATACTTTCAGTGGTTTAGCGTCAGAGGATGCCTAGGGATTTCTAGAGGAGTGCCACTGTATCCTATGTACTATAGGTGTTGCGGTGTCTAGTGGGGTTTCTTTCACTACGTTCGAGCTTATAGGTGTGGCAAATCAGTGGTGGCGAGCATATGAGTTAGGTAGTCAGGCCAAGGCATCTTCACTCACTTGGACTCAGTTCTCAATTATGTTCTTGAGGGAGAATGTCCCTCAAAGTCTCAGAGATGCATAGCGCGCAGAGTTTGAGCAGTTGCGCTAGGGTTCTATGACAATTTCAGAGTATGTAGTACAATTCAGTGATTTGGCTAGGCATGCACCAGCCTTGGTTGCTATTGTTCGAGAGCGGGCTTATCGATTTAACGAGAGGCTCAACCCTAGTATCAGATCTAGCATGGCCCCAGAGTTGGAGATGGACATCGCATACCAGCAGGTAACGGGGATTTCTTGGAGATTGAAAGGTATGTTATCTCAGGATAGAGAGGAGAGAGAGTCCAAGAGGTCTCGAGAGTCTGGCATATACATTAGTACCCGAGACCTAGTTCAGCTCATCATGGTAGGGGCTATGTGAGTCGCCATGTTCATTCAGCACTTCCAGCTTTCAGCGGCGGCCACTCCTAAGCCTCAGGATCCCTATTATGCACCACAATTTTCTAGTGCACCTCCTACACGGGGTGATTTCAATGGCCAGTCCAGTCGATTAGGCCTGAGCCATCCACAGTCTCTGAGAGCTTGTTTTGAGTGTGGTGACACTCGTCATGTAGTAAGGGATTGCCCCAGACTCAGGAGGGGTGCACCTCCACAGATTACTCAGGCTCCGCGTATTCCACTAGGTCTTCAGGCTTCTCAGCCCATGGTCGCCGCACCAGTTGCCACCCTACCTGCACAACCAGCTAGAGGTAGAGGTCGAGCAGGTAGAGGTCACCCTAGAGGGGGAGGCCAGGCCAAATATTATGCCCTTCCTACTAAGACGGAGGCAGTTGCATCCAACTCTGTCATCACAAGTATTGTTCCGGTCTGTCATAGAGATGCATCAGTCTTATTTGATCCAAGTTCCACGTATTCCTATTTTGCTCTGTATTTGGGTATATCCCATTATTGTTTGAGTTCTTCTGTCTATGTGTCTAAACTCGTGGGACATTTTATTGTTGTTGACCATGAGTATCGGTTGTGTTTGGTTGTTCTTAGTGGTTTTGAGACCAAAGTCAATTTATTAATGCTCGGTACGGTGGATTTTGATGTTATCTTGGGCATGGACTGGTTGTTACCCTATCATGCTATTCCTGATTGTCACGCCAAGACGGTGACGTTGGCTATTCCAGGTCTACCACGACTAGAGTGGAGATATACTTTAGATTATGTCCCTAGTAGGGTTGTCTCATTTATAAAAGCTCGGCGGATGGTTGAGAAGGGGTGTGATGCTTATCTGGTATATGTGAGGGATGTTAGTGTTGATACTCCTACTGTCGAGTCAGTTCCGGTAGTGAGGGATTATCCAGATGTATTCTCGATGGATCTTTTGGGCATGCCGCCTGACAGGGATATCAACTTTGGTATTGACTTGTTACCGGGCACTCAACTCATTTCTATTCCACCCTATCGTATGGCCCCAATATAGTTGAAAGAGTTAAATGAACAGTTGCAAGAGTTGCTCGATAAGGGCTTTATTCGGCTCAGTGTGTCGCCTTAGGGTGCTCCAGTCTTATTTGTTTAAAAGAAAGATGGTTCTATGCGAATGTGTATTGATTATTGATAGTTGAACAAGGTTACAGTGAAGAACATGTATCCATTGCCCAGTATTGATGACCTATTTGATCAGCTTCGGGGTGCCAGAGTGTTCTCTAAGATCGACATGCATTCAGGCTATCATCAGTTTAAGATTCAGGACTCGGTATGGTCATTACGAGTTCCTTGTGATGTCTTTTGGGCTGATCAACGCCCCAAAAATATTCATGAACTTGATGAACAGTGTATTTCAGCCCTATCTTGACTCGCTTATCATTGTGTTTATTAACGACATTCTAGTATACTCCCGGATCCGGGAGGACCATGAGCAGAACCTGAGGACTGTGCTTCAGACCTTGAGAAAAAAGAAGTTATATGCAAAATTTTCGAAGTGTGAATTCTGGCTAGATTCAGTTGCAATTTTGGGTCATGCGGTATCGATTGAGGGGATCAAGGTAGATCCGAAGAAGATTGTATCAGTGCAGAGTTGGCCCAGACCGTACTCAGCTACGGAGATTCGGAGTTTTCTTGGCTTGGCAGGGCACTACCATCAATTTATAGAGGGTTTCTCGTCTATTGTAGCACCTATGACCAGGCTGACCCGAAAGGGTGCTTTGTTCAGGTGGACCTAGGAGTGTGAGGAGAGCTTTCAAAAGCTCAATACTTCTTTGACTACAACCCAGTGTTGGTATTGCCTACTGGTTCGGGGTCCTATATAGTGTATTATGATGCATCACGCATTGGTCTCGGCATAGTGTTGATGCAGGACGGTAGGGTGATTGCCTACGCATCTAAAGATCTGAAGTTGTATGAGAAGAACTATCATGTCCACGACTTTAAGTTAGCAGCTATTATTCATGCCTTGAAAATCCGATGGCACTATTTGTACGGTGTCCCTTGTGAGGTCTACACTGTTCATCGGAGTCTACAATATTTGTTTAAATAGAAGGATCTTAACTTGCGGCAGCGGAGGTGGTTAGAGTTGCTTAAGGACTATGATATCACCATTCTATATCATCCCTGGAAGGCCAATGTGGTGGCCGATGTCTTGAGTCGCAAGGTGGAGAGTTTGGGTAACTTAGCATATCTACAAGTAGCAGAGAGGCCTTTAGCCTTGGATGTTCAGGCCTTAGCCAACCAGTTTGTTAGATTGGATATTTCCGAGCCGAGCCGAGCCGAGTTTTGGCTTGTGTGGTTTCTCAGTATTCTCTTTATGATCGTATTAGAGAGCGTCAATATGATGACCCCTATCTCCTTGTCCTTAAGGACACCGTTCAGCACGGCGATGCCAATGAGGTCACTATTGGAGAGGACGGTGTATTGCGGATGTAGGGCAGGCTATGTGTGCCTAATGTAGATGGTTTGCATGAATTGATTCTCCAAGAGGCTCACAGTGTGCGGTACTCCATTTACCGAGGAGCCACAGAGATGTATCAGGACCTGAGGCAACATTATTAGTGGAGGAGAATAAAGAAGGACATAGTGGAATATATAGTTTGGTGCCTAAATTGTCAACAGGTGAAGTATGAGCATCAGCGGCCAGGTGGATTGCTTCAGAAGCTAGAAATTCCGTAGTGGAAATTGGAGCGGATCACTATGGATTTTGTTGTTGGGCTCCCACAGAATCAGAGGAAGTTCGATGCAGTTTGGGTGATTGTGGATAGATTGACCAAGTCAGCTCATTTCATTCATGTGGTTACTACTTACTCTTCGGAGCAGCTGGCTCAGGTTTACATTCGCGAGATTATCAGGCTTCATGGCATGCAATATCTATCATCTCTGACCGGGGTACGCAGTTTACATCGCGGTTTTGGAGAGCCATACAACATGAGTTGGGTACTCGGGTGGAGTTGAGTACAATATTTCACCCTCAGACGGACGGACTGACAGTCCGAGCGCACTATTTAGATATTGAAAGATATGCTTCGTGCGTGCGTGATGTATTTTGGGGGTGCTTGGGATCAGTTCTTGCCACTTGCAGATTTTTCCTACAACAACAGTTATCAGTCGGGCATTCAGATGGCCCTGTATGAGGCTTTGCATGGTAGGCGGTGCTGGTCTCTGGTGGGTTGGTTCAAGCTGGGTGAGGAAAAACTATTGGGTACAGACTTGGTTCAGGATACCTTGGAAAAGGTTAAATTGATTCAGAATCAATTTCGTACAACCCAGTCCAGGTAGAAGATTTATGCGGATGGGAAGGTTAGCGACGTCGCATTCATGGTTGGGGAGCGGTTCTTGCTCCATGTGTCACCCATGAAGAGTGTTATGAGGTTCGGGAGGAAGGACAAGTTAAGCCCTAGGTATATCAGGCCTTTTGAGATTTTTTAGAGGGTTGGAGAGGTGGCTTACAGATTGGTACTACCACCTAGTCTCTCTGCAGTTCATCCAGTGTTCCATCTTTCCATGCTCCGAAAGTGTCACGGTGATCCGTCTCATGTGTTAGACTTCAGCTCAGTCCAGCTGGACAAGGATCTATCATATGTTGAGGAGCCGATGGCCATTTTGGACAGGCAGGTTCGAAAGTTGAGGTCGAAGAACATCGCTTCAGTGAAGGTTCAATGGAGGGGTCATCCAGTCGAGGAGGCAACTTGGTATACCGAGCATGATATGTGAACCCGTTATCCTTATCTTTTCACCACTTCAGGTATGTCTCTATACTCGTTCGAGGATGAACGTTTGTTTTAAGAGAGAGATGTTGTAATGAATCGACAGGTCGTATTGAGAGTGCTAGCTGTGATCCCTAATTTATTGCTCCATCTATCTCATTTTGTGGTTACCTGACTTGTCGGGGTTCTTGGTGTCGAGTTCGGGAGAGTTTCAGAGTGGAATGGGACACATAGTCCCTAAATTGAAAGTTAAAGTCATAGGAGTCGACCGTAGTTCAAATTATGTGAAGACGACTCCGTAATGGAGTTTTGAAAGTTCCAATAGCTCCGTATGGTGATTTTGGTCTTCGGAGCGTGTCCGAATGTTGATTTGGAGGTCCGTAGGTCATTTCGACGCTAATTGGAAA
Source organism: Nicotiana tomentosiformis (assembly GCF_000390325.3). NCBI lineage: Eukaryota > Viridiplantae > Streptophyta > Magnoliopsida > Solanales > Solanaceae > Nicotiana > Nicotiana tomentosiformis. Next base: position 109,974,455 of record NC_090820.1, read on the forward strand.
AAGTTGGAAAATTGAAAGATTTTGGAAGGTTTGACCGAGAGTGGACTTTTTGATATCGGGGTCGGATTCTGATTTTGGAAGTTGGAATAGGCTCGTAATGCTAATTATGACTTGTGTACAAAATTTGAGGTCAATCGGACTTTATTTGATAGGTTTCGACATCGGATGTGGAAGTTAAAAGTTCAATCATTAAGCTTGAATCGATGCGCAATTCGTGGTTTTGATGTTGTTTGATGTGATTTGATGCCTTGACCAAGTTCGTATTGTGTTTTAGGACTTGTTGGTATAATTGGTGGAGGTCACGGGGGCCTCGGGGGCGATTCGGATCGATATCAGATCATTTTTGGACTTATGCAATTGCTGAAGTTCCAGCCTTCTTGTGTCATCGCACATGCGGAGGAATTGGCTGTAGGTGCGGACTCGCAAATGCGGGGTTTGATTGCAGAAGAAAATTGTGGCGTGCCCATCTAGGACCACAGACGTGGTCAGAGTTCCGCAGAGGCAGACTCGCAGGGGTGATTAAAAAAGCGCAGAAGCGAAAAGGCTAGCTAAGCCCGGTGTTGTAGAAGCGAAGCCCCTTCCATAGAAGCGAGAGCGCATATGCTCATTTTGGTCCGTAGAAGCGAAGGTTGCTGGGCTAAGTGAGAACCGCACCTGCGATGGAAATTCTGCAAGTGCAGAGCCGCAGATGCGGCTGTGGGTTCGCAGATGCGAATTCACTAGGCAGAAAAGGCCTAATTTCGAGGGTTTGATCTCACTTTAATTTTTGGACCTAGAGAGCTCGGTTTGTGGCGATATTTTGAGATATTTTCAAGGAAATCATTGGGGTAGAAATTATGGTTGGACTTCATATCGAATGGGTGTTCGACTTTTATAATTTTGGTCGGGTTCCGAGACGTGGGCCCGGGTCGACTTTTGGGGCGATTTTTCCAATTCTTGCTAAAATCATAATTTCATTATTTAGATTAGTTTTCTATAGTTATATTTATAGTATGTAATTGTTTTGGCTATATTTGAGCCGTTCAGAGTCGGAAAGTCGAGGAAAAGGCCTTCTAATTGATTGATTGAGCATGGTTTGAGGTAAGTGACTTGTCTAACCTTGTGTATGGGAAATCCCCCATTAGGATTTGGTATTGTTGTGATAATTTGTGATATATGAGGGACGTGTACGCGAGGTGATGAGTGCGTACATGGGATAAATATTGAAATTTCAATTTTATCTAAGTAGTTTCCTTTTTATGCCTTAACTGAGTTACTTTAGCATGTATAGTCATCATGTTTAGCCTAATTTCACCTGTCTACTTGTCTTATCTCTTATTTGCAGCTTGTACTACATTCTTAGTTGAATTACCTGCTTTCTTGATTCTATATTCCTTATTTAACTATCGGATTCATTACTTGAAATTGATATCCTTGAAATATCGTTATTTCAATTGTTATGTTTTGGTTTCCGTGATTATTGTTGAGATGATTGTTTGGTTGTTGCACGAGGTTTCTTCGGCGCGGTTGTTATTATTGCACGAGGTTTCTTCAGCGCGGTTGTTATTATTGTATGAGGTTTCTACCGTACGGTTGTTATTGTTTGCACGAGGTTTCTTCCGTGCCATTATGATTATTGATACTCATGCAGTGGTATAAGGTCTGGGTGTTGAAACGCATGCTGTGAGATAAGGTGAGCTTGATACGCGTGGCTAGTAGGGGAACTATTAGAAGTCATGCGGTGTGATAAGGTTGGTTAAAACGCGGGATGATATTTCGAAAAAATAATTTTCATAACAAAATGTGAAGTCTCACGCGGTGATATAAGGAAAGATTGTGATTTATTTACTTTTGGGACTACGAGGCGGTATCTCGGGAGTGCCCTATTGATTTTCTTTATTTGTTGTATTGGTTGTTGTTGTCTTTCCTTAACTTGTAAGGTTCTTGCCTTTCTTTCATATTGTATTTGTATTTCTTTGATTCTGTATTATTACCTTCCGTAAATTCTTATTGTTTCACTTCTCTGTCATTTTATTATATTATTTTATCTTCTGCCTTGTTTCTTATTATTTTCAGTAGGGCCCTGACCTAACTTCGTCACTACTCTATCAAGGTTAGGCCTGGCACTTATTAGGATCGTTGTGGTGTACTCATACTACGCTTCTGTACAGCTTTTATTTAGATCCAGGTACTGCCTACCAGACCAGGTATCAGTGAGCTAGTCCGTACATGGAGACTACAAGGTACATCTGCCAGCGTCTGTAGACCTCGGAGTCCCCCTTTATCTTTATTATGTTGTTTCTTTATCCTCATTAGATTCTGTTGTATAGGGATATTTAGTATTTCTCTTTAGAGCTTGTGACTTATATCTACCGAGTTTTGGAAGTTGTTTATATTTTGAGTTGCAGATTTTAATCATTACAGTTGTTGATGTCTTGAGTTTTAGCTTAATATTTCAGTTATTCTGCATACTTGTTAGGCTTACCTAGTCTTAGAGATTAGGTGCTATCAAGACTTCCTACAGAAGAAAATTAGGGTCCCTACATGGTTAAGATATGAATTATTAAGATTTAGATCTAAAAACAAATGCACTTAAGGACTGAGATCTGAATTATTAAGATTTAGACCTCCATTAAGTGAAAACAAATGAGGCCTAATACCATCACCTAAATTTGAAATGTATAATAACTCCGTTAGTTACATCTGATTTATAGTAGATGTATGTAGAGATGTGAAAGTTGTCTCCGGGTGACCTATAAATTACGAGTTCGAGTCGTGAATCAACCCACCGATGCTTGTGCCGAGAGAGATTACCTACATCACACCCTTGGGTGTGCGATCCTTCCCTGGACCCTATGTGAACGCAGAATACTTCGTGCACCGGACTGTCCTTTTGAGTGTGGGGATAAGAAAAATGTGTAAAGAAGAAGATTATAGGAAAGCCATATATATTTTAAGGAAACAAAATGTGAACAATGAACAATAATAAATTCATTTCTTACGACACATCATCATTAAAAAGAAACATAGTAAACTTTATTTAGATTCATTATATCGAAATTTCTATTTAAAGACGCAACTAATTGGATGGCATGGCTGAAGACATTGTTGCATTCATTTCAGGTACAAATTTTGGATCAGTTACACCTATCTTTGATCGTACCTCATCAATTTTCTCAGTCAAATCTCTTTCAAGTTCATCAATCTCTTGCTTCAGTTTCTCAAGTCTTTCCAAATTAGTTGGCTTGAAAATTTCCAATGTAGATTCTCCTTTTTCCTTCTCATTTATTGCCTTCTTTTTCTTCTTTTTCATTGTATCATTTTCGTCACCACATCCAGCCTTTTCATGTGTTGTCTTACGGCTTAACATGCGGTAAAATGGTTGTTTTGCTTGGGAAAATCGCTCGACAACCGATTCTACGTTTGGATTGCCAAACATAAACGGTTCAGCGGTAATTGAAAAAATTATTATTGCTATATCGATTCCACATAAGATGGAAGATCCATGGCTCTTTTACTAAGAGTTTTTTGCTTATTGGAAAGCACTATCTTCTTAGCACGCTTATCTTTGAAAAAAAAAATTCGGATTTATTTTTCATTTGAGAGGCCATTCTTGCCATGATTACGCAACAAGATATGACAAGATACAAGTTTCAGTACAGACTCGAGGAGAAACCATCAAATTTATAGCTCAATTTCAGCTTCTAAGTTTTGTTAGTTACAAAGACCTACCCGGTAATTTAATAAGATTAACTTCTCTCCTCTACTTTATTAATTTAACTAAAATGCCTAACTTTTGGAAGATAGTATATGTGATTATGACATTATTAAGAATATTGATATTAAAAAACAAAAAATAGAAAATAGTTCCACAAAGAGATTATTTTTCATGCTGAAAATGGAGAAAGACGTTCGATATATTATTTACTCAAATCTATAAGGAGTATTAAAAGGTAGTAATAAAGTAAGAGTGTCCAATTTTTATCCCTCTAGTATGCTCCAAATGATTAAAAAAAAGAACTTTAATCTTATATTATTTTCTACTTTGTTAAAAATTTAATGAAAATTACCCTTTATTTTTAAGTATTTTTAATTTATTATAAAGAAAAATACTAAAATAGCAGTTACCAATGAAAAACATTAGGAAGAAACAATTGTTGCATGGAATTGGTAATATTTGCAACCAAAAAAAAAAGGAAAAAGAAAAGCTTAAAAGAAAGGGGAGGTCAATATATTTTAAAAAATAAAGGGAAGGTAAGTGTAATTACATAAAGTTAGAGGGAAACAACAAGTAAGGAAAAGTTTGCAACTAACCAGTAGTCCAGTACGATAGATTACCTTAATCTTCTTCCTTTGAATTGATTGCTAAAGATATCCTTAAAAAGAATGAAAAAACAAAATAATACATATTTTCAGTTAATGTCATTTAACCACTTACTAATATTCTTTTCCTTGATGCTAATTGCTTTATCAATAGGATCTGAAATTTTGAATGGGCGAATCCTTCATCTGCAACAAATAATGCAGATTTTTCTTTCCGATTTCTGATTATGTAATATTTATTATATTTTATGGGAAAATGTTCGAATATATTCCTAACGTTTTAAATTTGTTTTATATATGCACTTCATTTACCTCCGGCTCGTAGGAGCTCCCACTAACGATTTTACACCATCGAAAAAATTAATCCATGTAGGATATATTTGGACCTTTTTAATTATTCCAAGATATATTTTCACCTTCGCAATTGTTCGGGGGCATATTTCAAATTATAGTAGAAGGTATATATAAATTAATTTGATAGTTTGGGGCTAATTGAAATCCTTTATTTGTCTATGTGGCTCCACCTTTGCAAATGTCAGAATCAACCTGGACAATAGTTAAAGATAGGAAGGGGCAAATATGAGAAAGAATTAGCAGTGTAGAGCTTTTATGGATCGAAAGATAAACAGAGGATAAATATAAGATAAATCTAATATTTTATGAATAAATTTGAACTTTTTAGCCAAAGAGATAATATCAATTGGAAATTTTGAGAAATCACATGCATTAAATATATTTATGATATGGAATACAAAATTTTGTTATATGCCTATCCATAGTCTCAAAATATACAACTTGATTCATGTAATTCATAACCAGATTAATTTAGTAACTGATTTGGTGTAACAATTACAACCATTATTAAAACATGTCAAGATTAAAAAAAAAAAAACATCAAAACATGTTTTAAAAAGCTTTGACAAAGACAAGAACAATAGTGTTGTTTTCACGGACAAAGTAAGTTTCCAATAAGATTTTGTAAATAAAAGAGGATCTATATTTTTATTTTCTTGTAACCATAACAAAAAACTTTTTTTCTTACAAAAGCTGAGATTTTTCTTAATGTACTCAATTGGACTCTTAATTTTTTTCATTAATTTATTAAAATTTTGTTGTATTTTTTTAGGATTTAAGTTGTATTCGTGAATTGTAGGAATTATAACATGTTGGGATTATTCCCAAACAAGTTAGGAGCTATATAAATCTTCATTTTTTTCTTTTAATCTCAATTCATATCAACATCATATCAAATAAAAAAAATTAGTTAGATGAACCACGTGATTGTTTTAAAGCTACAACTTTCCAAATACAACATTACTTTGCAAACTTTTTACCAATTTTGGATTTTCTCACCTCAACCCAATATTCAAAAAGTGTTAAGTATAGACTTTGTGGTGCTAGCCATTTCCAAGTTAGAGCACTAGGTATGAATCTCTCTATTTTGTGAATCACATATAAACCACTAAATTTAGATTTAACATATAGACCTCTACTAAACAGCTCATAAAATTAAGGTTCATAGTACAATCTTCTGTAAATATTATTAAATTATATAGAATGTTGATACAAAATAATAATATCTCAAAAAATAACCTAAATTTATCACACTCTTGTGAAACACTAATACCATCACCTAAATTTGATAATGTATAATAACTCCATTAGTTACATTTGATTTATAACAGACACGTGTGGGGATGTGAAAGTTATTTCAGTGTGATTTATAAATTGAGAGGTTGAACCTTGAATCAGTCATTAATGCTTGTGCCGAGAGAGGTTGCCTACTACGTAAATACAAAATGTTTTGTGCACAGAATTATCCCTTTGTGTGTGGGGATATAAAAATTGTGTAAAGAAGAAGGAAAGCCATATATATTGAAGGAAACAAAATGTAAACAATGAACAATAATAAATTCGTTTCTTACGCCACATCATCATTAAAAAGAAACATATATAAAAAAAATATTTAGATTCATTATATTGAAATTTCTATTTAAAGATTCGATGGCATGGATGAAGACTTTGTTGCATTCATTTCGAGTACAAATTTTGGATCTTTTACACATGTATCTAATTGTAACTCATCAATTTTCTCAACCAAATCTTTTTCAAGTTCCTCAATCTCTTGCTTCAATTTCTCAAGTCTTTCCAAATTAGTTGGCTCGAAAATCTCCAATGTAGATTCTCCTTTTTCCTCCTCATTTATTGCCTTCTTTTTTTTCTTGTTAATTGTATCATTTTCTTCACCACCTCCAGTCTTTTCATGTGTCGTTTTACGGCTTACATGCGGTAAAACGGTTGCTTTGCTTGCAAAAATCGTTTGACAACCGATTCTACATTTGAATTAGCAAATAGAAACGGTTCAGCAGTAATTGAAAAAATTATAATTGCTATATCAATTCCACATAAGGTGGAAAGATCCATCGCTCTTTTACTAAGAGCTTTTTGCTTATTGGAAAGCGCTACATTCGCAGCACGCTTATTTTGAGAAATTTCTTCTCGGATTTTGTTTTCATTTGAGATGTCATTCTTGCCATGATTACTCAACAAGATATGACAAGATACAAGTTTCAATACTTTAGGAGAAACCTTTAAATTTATAGCGCAACCTCACCTTCCAAGTTTTGTTAATTACAAAGACCTACCCGGTAATTTAATAAGATTAATTTCTCTCCTCTACTTTATTAATTTAACTAAAATGCCTAACTTTTGGAAGATAGTATATGTGATTATGACACTATTAAGAATATTGATATTAATAAACAAAAAATAGAAACTAATTCCAGAAAGAAATTATTTTTCATGTTAAAAATAGAAAAAGACGTTTGATATATTATTTACTCAAATCTGTAAGGAGTATTAAAGGGTAGAGTCACGACTCAGAATTTTCATCGTCAGGACCGTGATGGTGCCTAATATTTTACTTGCTAGGCAAGCCAATGTTAGAGAATCATTAAACTAATTCTTATTCCATTAAGTAAATAATAACAATTAGCTAAGATGAAATATAGTGGGTACGGAATAATATAAAAACTTCTTTAATTTCTACCACCCGGATCTGGAGTCACAATTTACGAGCATTCTAGAATTCACTACAAGTAATAGTCTGAAAGAAATACAACTGTCTAAATGAAAGAAAACAGTAGAATATAAGAGATAGACAAGGACTTCAAGGTCTGTGAACGCCGACAAGTCTAACTTGAGTCTCCGGATAGCGGTCCAATATCAAAATCTCGATCAATCCGAGTCGGTACCAAAATCTGCACAGAAAGTGCAGAATGTAGTATCAGTACAATCGACCCCATGTACTGGTAAGTGTCAAGTCTAACCTCGACGAAGTAGTGACGAGGCTAAGGCAAGGCACCTACAAATCAACATGTACAATTTAACAGCGTATATTCAAAGTTAGACACAACACTTACCTTGCTCTGAATGCCACTTAATTCTCAATCACAACTTTTCCTCTAGAATTCACCTCCAAACCACTCGTATCTATTCAAAAATAACTCAATAATATCAAATATTACTAAAGGAATCAATTACATTGCATAATTAAATTTCTCAAATTTTTCTCCAAAAAGTCGAAAATCGACCTTGGGCCCGCTTGGTCAAAACTCGAGGTTCGGACCAAAATCCATTTACTCAATCACCCCCGAGCCTGAATACATAATTGGTTTTTGAATCCGACCTCAAATTGAGGTCTAAATTCCCAAATTTCCGAAATACCTAGTTTCTACCCAAACCCCTAATTCTACCATGAAAACCTTAGATTTTAGGTTGAAACCTTATAAAATGTAGTGAATGATTAAAAGAAATAAGTTTAGAATCACTTACCTATGATTTGGGGAGGAAATGGTCTTTGAAAAATCGTATCTTGTGTATTAGGTCTTGAAAATTTGGGAAATGAATAAACATTCCCGTCCAAAAGTCATTTTGATCAGCTGCAGATGTCGCATTTGCGACCTGAGCTTCGCAAATGTGAAGGAGTCATCGCAAATGTAAAGTCATTCACACTTCTTCTGCCTTCGCAAATGCGAAGATAAGTTCGCAAATGCGACTAAATGATCACATTTGCGATCACTGCCCTCCCCGACTCCCTTCGCAAATGCGAAAGAAAACTCGTAAATGCGAAAATTGTTGGCTCAGTTTCTCTTCGCATTTGTGATGAGAAACTCGCAAATGCGAACCTCTCAGAGGTCTCAATTGTGATGCTTGATCTCGCAAATGCGAGATCAGAGGCCTGCAATAATATCAGATGCACCAATAGTGTTTTCCAAGCCAAATCTCACTCCGTAGCCTATCCGAAACTCACCCGAGCCCTAGGCGCTCTAAATCAAAGGTGCACACAAGTCTAAAAATATCATACGAACTCGCTCGCGCGATCAAATCGCGGAAATAACACATAGAACGACGAATTTAGCACCAAACCAAATGAAATTCTCAAGAACACTTAAAAATTTCTATTTTTCTCAACTGGACGTCTGAATCACGTCAAACCAACTCCGTTTCTCACCAAATTTTACAGACAAGTCTTAAATATTATAATGAACCTGTATCGGGCTCCGGAACCAAAATACGGACCCGATACTAACAATGCCAAACATTAATCAATTCTTAAAAATATTAGATTTTTCAGACTTTTTATTTTTATCAAAAATTCATAACTCGAGCTAGGGACCTCCGAATTCGATTCCGGGCATACGCCCAATTCCCATAATTCGATACGGACCCACAGGGACCGTCAAAATATACGGATTCGGGCATATTTACCAAAAATGTTGACCGAAGTTTACTCAACTGAAGTTTTAAGGCAACAATTCTTATTTTTATCAATTTTTAACATATAAGCCTTCCGTGCCAATACCCGGACTACGCATGCAAATCGAGGAGGGGAAAAATGAGATTTGTAAGGCTTAAGAGCGCAGTATCGAGTTCAAAAATATAAGATAACCTTTTGGGTCATCACATTCTCTACCTCTAAAACAACCGTTCGTCCTCGAACGGACATAGAAAAGTACCTGAGCTGGTGAAAAGGTGAGGATATTTGCCCCGCATATCAGACTCGGACTCCCAAGTAGCTGCCTCAACGGGCTGACCTCTCCACTGCACTCGAGCTGAAGGTTAACTCTTTGATCTCAACTGGTGAACTTGCCAGGCTAGGATAGCCACCGGCTCCTTCTCGTAAGTCAAATCCTTGTCCAACTGGACAGAGCTGAAATCTAACACATGGGGCGGATAGCCGTGATACTTTCGAAACATGGACACATGGAAGACCAGATGGATTGATGATAACCCCGGTGGCAATGCAAGCCTGTAAGCCACCTCTCCTACCCTCTCTAGAATCTCAAAAGGCTCGATATATCTAGGGCTTAACTTGCCCTTCTTTCTGAATATCATTACACCCTTCACGGGTGATACCCGAAGCAACACTCTCACTCCGACCATGAATACAGCATCACGAACTCTGCGGTCGGCATAACTCTTCTGCCTAGACTGAGCTGTGCGAAGTCGATCCTGAATACTCTTGACCTTATCCAAGGCATCCTGTACTAAGTTTGTGCCCAACAACCGAGCCTTTCCCGGCTCGAACCACCCAACTGGCGACCGGCACCGCCTACCATATAATCCTCATAGGGAGCCATCTGAATGATCGCCTGATAGCTGTTGTTGTAGGCGAACTCCGCAAGGGGCAACAACTTATCCCACGATCCTTCGAAGTCGATAACACATGCGCAGAGCATATCCTCCAAGATCTGAATAGTGCGCTCGGACTGTCCATCTGTCCGAGGATGAAATATTGTGCTCAACTCACCCCGCGTACCCAACTCACATTGTACTGCCCTCCAGAAGTGCAAGGTGAACTACGTACCTCGATCAGAAATTATAGACACAAGCACATCGTGAAGACGGTCTATCTCATGAATATAAATCTATGCCAACCGCTCCGAAGAATAGGTAACTTCCATAGGAACGAAGTGCGCTGACTTGGTCAGCCTGTCCACAATGACCCAAACTGTATCGAACTTCCTTTGAGTCTGTGGGAGTCCAGCAGTAAAATCCATAGTGATACGCTCCCACTTCCACTCAGGAATCTCTATCTTCTGAAGCAAACCACCAGGTCTCTGATGTTCACACTTTACCTGCTGGCAATTTAGACAACAAGCTACATATGTAATTATGTCTTTCTTTATTCGCCTCCACCAATAATGTTGCCGCAAGTCCTGATACATCTTGGTGGTGCCCGGATGAATAGAGTACCGGGAACTGTGGGCCTCCTCAAGAATCAACTCACGAAGTCCATCCATATTAGGCACACAACCACGACCATGCATCCTAAAAACTCTGTTATCTCCAATAGTAACCTGCTTGGCACCACTGTGCCGCACTGTGTCTCTAAGGACAAGCAAATGAGGATCATCATACTGCCGATCTCTGATACACACAAACAAAGAAGACCGAACAACTGTACAAGCTAGAACACGGCTGGGCTCAGAAACATCCAACCTCACGAACTGATTGGCCAAGGCCTGAATATCCAATGCAAGCAGTTTCTCATCAACTGGAATATATGCTAGGCTACCCATACTAGCTAACTTTCTACTCAAAGCACCGGCCACCACATTGGCCTTCTCGGGATGATACAATATGGTGATATCATAGTATTTCAATAGCTCTAACCACCTCCTCTGCCTCAAATTGAGCTCCTTCTGCTTGAACAAATACTGCAAGCTCCGATGATCCGTGAATACCTTACATGGCATGCCGTAAAGATAGTGCCTCCAAATCTTCAGCGCGTGAGCAATGGCTGCTAGCTCTAGGTCATGAATAGGGTCTTGTGAACCTTCAGTTTCCGCGAAGCATATGCAATAACCTCGCCACCCTGCATCAATACCGCACCCAGAACAATACGGGATGTATCACAATATATTGTATAAGATCCTGAACCTGAGGGTAACACTAATACCGGTGCCTTAGTCAAAGCTGTCTTGAGCGTCTCACACTCGTCTGACCACCTGAACGGGGCACCCTTCTATGTCAACCTGGTCAACAGGGTTGCTATGGATGAAAACCCCTCCACAAACCGACGGTAATAACCTGCCAATCCCAAGAAACTAAGGATCTCTATAGTTGATGTGGGTCTAGGCTAGTTCTGAACTGCCTCAATCTTCCTAGGATCCATCCGAATACCCTCTTTTGATACAGCGTGGCCCAAGAAAGCAACTGAACTCAACCAAAACTCACATTTTGAGAACTTAGCATATAATTGTTGTCTCTCAGAGCCTGAAGAACGATCCGAAGATACTGATGATGCTCCTCTCGGTTGTGGGAGTAGATCAAGATATCATCAATAAACATAATCACAAAGGAATCCAAGTAGGGATTGAATACCCGGTTCATCAAATCCATGAATGTTGCTGGGGGATTTGTCAGCTCAAATGACATCACTAGAAATTTATAATGCCCATACTGAGTCCGAAAAGCTGTCTTAGGGACATCGGATGCCCTAATCCTCAACTGATGGTAGCCAGATCTCAAATCAATCTTCGAAAACATGTGGACACCCTGAAGCTGATCAAATAAATCATCAATCCTCGGCAATGGATACTTGTTCTTGATAGTGACTTTGTTCAACTACCGGTAATCTATACACATCCTCGTCGATCCATCTTTATTCTTCATAAACAACACAGGTGCACCCCAGGGTGAGACACTAGGCCTAATGAAGCCCTTATCAAGCAAATATTGCAAATGTTCCTTCAATTCTTTCAGCTCTGACGGGGCCATGCGTTATGGCGGAATGGAAATGGGCTGAGTGCCCGGAGGCAAATCAATGCAAAAATCAATATCCCTGTCGGGTGGCATCCCCGACAAGTCTGTATAAAACACCTCTGGAAACTCACGAACAACCGGCACTGAATCCATGGAAGGAACCTCCGCACCAGAATCGCAGACATAAGCCAAATAAGCTAGACACCCCTTCTCGACCATATGCTGAGTCTTCACATAAGAAATAACCCTGCTGGTCGAATGTCTAAGAGTCCCTCTCCACGCTAATCTAGGCAACCCCTACAAGGCTAAGGTCACCGTCTTGGCGTGACAATCTAATATAGCAAGATAAGGTGACAGCCAATCTATACCCAGTATAACATCAAAATCAACCATATCGAGAAGTAGAAGGTCTACACGAGTCTCAAGCCTCCCAATGGTGACCACACACGAATGATAAACACGATTTACAACAATAGCATCTCCCACTGGTGTGGACACATACACATGAGCACTCAAAGAATCACGGTGCACAACCAAATATGAAGCAAAATAGGATGACACATAGGAGTAAGTAGACCCCTGATCAAATAGAACTAAAGCATCTCTACTGCAAACTGAAACAGTACCTGTGATAACAATGTCAGAAGAATCAGCCTCAGTCCTGGCTAGGAAAGCGTAACACCGGGGTTGGGCCCCACCACTCTGAACTACATCCCTGGGATGACCTCTAACTGGTTGGTATCTATCTCTAACGGCCTGACCTCCACCTCTAACAGTCTGGCCTCTACCTCTGGCTGCCTGACCCCTGCCTCTGGTTGGCTAAGCAGGTGGTGCCGGAACCATGGCATGAGAACTCTGATACTGTGAGTTTCCCGCTACCCAAGAGAAAAATCTAGCAATGTGCCTCGGATCATCACAAGTATAACATAACCTCGGTTGTTGTGATTGTTGACCCTGAAACTGACCTTATCGACCTGAGTAACCACCCTGATAACTCTGATGTGGAGGTGCACTAATAAGAACTGGTGGTGCACTGTAGGCTAGCTGATCGGAATAGGGCATATGGGGACCATGACCACCTGAGGCACCGTGGGATGCCTGGAGTGATAAATGAAACGGCCTGTGAGGATGGCCTCTCCCATATGTACCCAGGCTTCCAGATGAGGCTCCACTGAACCCACCGGAGTGATGAGGACTCTTGTCAGACCCCTGAGCTCCCTAAGCAAGAACCATCTCGAGTCGTCTGGCGACATTAGCAGCCGCCTGAAAAGAAATCTCACTCCCAGTCTCCTTAGCTGTGTGCAATCTGATAGGCTGAGCAAGTATGTCAATAAACCTCCTCACCCTCTCTCTCTTGGTGCAAAGCAGAATAATAGCATGACGGGCCAAATTCACAAAACGGGTCTCATATTGAGTAACAGTCATACTGCCCTGCTGGAGATGCTCAAACTGATGGCGACGCTCTTCTCTCAATGTGACAGGCAGAAACTTCTATAGGAAGAGCTGAGAGAACTAGTCCCATGTAAGAGCAGGCGACCCAGCAGGTCTGGTCAACAAATAATCTCTCTACCATTTCTTGGCGGAATCAGTCATCTAAAATGCAGCAAAATCGACCCCATTGGTCTCCACTATACCCATGTTCCGTAGAACCTCGTGACAACTATCGAGATACTCCTGGGGATCCTCTGAAGGAGCACCACTAAAGTGAACTGGGAAGATCTTAGTAAACCTGTCCAATCTCCACAAAGCCTCAGAATACATAGTTAACCCATCACCAGTGTGTAACGCAACAACCGGCTGAACTACTCCGACTGGATGAGCTGCTGGAACCTGATACTGGGGAGCTATCTGCTCCAGAGCGGGAGTAGTGGGAGTCTAGGCTCCTCCTCCAGCCTGAGAGACGGTTGGTTCCATGGGAAATGCACCAGTCTGGGCCACACTCTCCATAAGGCCCACCAAACGGACCAAAGCGTCCTAAAATACTGGGGTGGCAATGAACCCCTTCGTAACCTGAGCTGGTCTGGCAGGAACAGTCTGGGCTAGAACCTCTCGCCCAACTCTATCTAAGGCTCCAATGCTAGGGCTGCTGCTCGGGCTCTGGGTTGAGCCGTGCCCCTGCCTCGGCCTCGGCCTCGACCTCTGCCACGCGTAGGCGCTGCCACTGGGGGCTGTAGCTGCTGCTCAGCTGAGGAAGCGGTATGTGTTCATGCCATCTGCGAGAGAATAAGAGTAGGAGAGTTCAATCAGTATCGAGCAAACACAATCGCACGACAGAGAAGAACATAAATGAAATTTGTTCCTAAACTTCATAGCCTCTGGAAGATAAGCACAGACGTCTCCGTATCGATCCTCTAGACTCTACTAATCTTGCTCGTGAATCATGAGATATAGGCAACCTAGTGCTCTGATACCAACTTATCATGGCCCGGAATTTCCACCGTCTGGACCGTGATGGCACCTTACATTTCACTTATTAGGCAAGGCAACGTTAGAGAATCATTAAACCAATCCTTATTCCATTAAGTAAATAACAACAATTAGCTAAGATGAAATATAGTGAGTACGGAATAATATAAAAACTGTATTAATTTCTACCACCCGGATCTGGAGTCACAATTCACGAGCATTCTAGAATTCACTACAAGTAATAGTCTGAAATAAATACAACTGTGTGAATGAAAGAAAACAGTAGAACAGAAGAGATAGACAGGGACTTCAAGGTCAGTGAACGCCGACAGATCTACCTTGAGTCTCCGGATAGCAGTCTAATAGCAAAATCTTGATCAACCCAAGCCGGTACCAAAATCTGCATAGAAAGTGTAGAGTGCAGTATCAGTACAACCGACCCCATGTACTGGTAATTATCGAGCCTACCCTCGATGAAGTAGTGACGAGACTAAGGCAAGGCACCTACAAATCAACCTGTACAATTTAACAGTATATATACAAATAACAGTAATGAAGAGCTAGACAAGAAATATCGGGAGGGGGGAAACATGCTGGGGGAAATATGAGATAAGAAACTACAGCAGAATGATAACTGGAACAACCAATATACTATGAATCAACTCTCATATCATGGCACGGCACCACCCTTCGTGCATTAACACTCACAATATGGCACGACATCACCCTTCGTGTTTTTACACTCACAATATGGCACGGCATCACCCTTCGTGCATTAACACTCATAATATGGCACAGCATCACCCCCTTCGTGCATTAACACTCATAATATGGCACGGCATCACCCTTCGTACATTAACACTCTCCTCGACCATAATGCAATGCATAAATAACAACAGGAAGATAGAATAACAAGTACAAGCCTTACTTCAACATTTGGTTCCATAATATCAATCTCAACTTTGAAATAAATTCTCGATTATCACCATAAAATCCGTAAACATGATAAGAACGAACAATTTAAATACACTAATATAAACACGTAGTATTTAGGCATAAGAAAGAGACAATATAAGAAAACGGGAGAAACAAGGAAAACATGTAAATTGGCGGCGCATAAGTACTCGTCACCTTACATATACGCCGCTCACATGAATTTCGCATAACAAATAGTCTGAGGTTTCTAATTCCCTCAAGTCAAAGTTAGACACAACACTTACCTTGTTCTGAATGCCACTTAATTCTCAATTACAGCTTTTCCTCTAGAATTCACCTCCAAACCACTTGTATCTATTCAAAAATGACTCAATAATATCAAACATTGCTAAAGAAAATTTCCCAAATTTTCCTCCCAAATTTGGCCCGAGGTTCGGACCAAAATCTATTTACCCAATCACCCCCGAGCCCGGATATATAATTGGTTTTGGAATCTGACCTCAAATTGAGGTCTAAATCCCCAAATTTTCGAAATCCCTAGTTTCTACCCAAACCCCTAATTCTACCATGAACACCTTAGATTTTAGGTTGAAATCTTGTAAAATGTAATGAAAGATTGAAAGAAACCAGTTTAGAATCACTTACCTATGATTTGGGGAAGAAATGGTCTTTGGAAAATCGCCTCTTGGGTTTTAGGTCTTGAAAATGAATGAAAATTCCCGTCCAAAGGTCATTTTGATCAGCTGCAGATGTCGCATTTGCGACCTGAGCTTCGCAAATGCGAAGCCCTTCATACTTCTGCTGCCTTCGCAAATGCGAAGATAAGTTCGCAAATGCGACCTTGAATCTTCGCAAATGCGACTAAATAATCGCATTTGCACTCACTACCCTTCCTCGACTCCCTTCGCAAATGCAAAAGAAAACTCGCAAATGCGAAAACTGTTGGCCCAGCTTCTCTTCGCATTTGCGATGAGAAACTCGCAAATGCGAACCTCTCAGAGGTCGAAATTGCGATGCCTGCAATAATATCAGATGCACCAATAGTATTTTCCAAGCCAAATCTCACTCTGTAGCCTATCCGAAACTCACCTGAGCCCTCGGAGCTCTAAACCAAAGGTGCACACAAGTCTAAATATATCATACGAGATCGCTCGCGCGATAAAATCGCTACAATAACACCTAGAAAGACGAATTTAGCACCAAACCAAATGAAATTCTCAAAAACACATTAAAATTTCTATTTTCTCAACTCGACGTCCGAATCACGTCAAACCAACTCTGTATCTCACCAAATTTTACAGACAAGTCTTAAATATTATAATGAACATGTATCGTACTCCGAAACTAAAATACGGACCCAGTACTAACAATGCCAAACATCAATCAATTCTTAAAAATATTAGATTTTTCAGACTTTTAATTTTCATAAAAAATTCATAACTCGAGCTAGGGACCTCCGAATTCGATTTCGGGCATATACCCAGGTCCCATAATTCGATACGGACTCAACTGGATCGTCATAATATGGATCCGGGCCCGTTTACCAAAAATATTGACCAAAGTCAACTCAACTAATGTTTTAAGGTAAAAATTCTTATTTTTATCAGTTTTTAACATATAAACTTTCTGGGCCAATACCCGGACTGTGCATGCAAATCGAGGAGAAAAGTGAGATTTTTAAGGCTTAAGAGTGTAGTATCGAGTTCAAAAATATAAGATGACCTTTTGGGTCATCACAAGTAGTAATAAAGTTAGGAGTCGTTTGGTATGAGGTAAAAGAAGTTATAATGCTGGTATAAAAATTTAATACCGCCTTAATACTTTGTTGGTTAGCAAACCTGGCATAAGTTATTCCGGGATTAAAATTAGTACCGAGATAACTTATACCTTCTTCTTAGAAATTATGCAATTGTCATTTTTAATACAACATACCAAACAGTGGATAAAAAATAATACCAGGATAACTAATCCCACCATAACTAATCCTAACATAACTTATCCCAGCATAACTTATCCCGACATAAACCGTATTCAAACCAAACAACCCCTAAGAGTGTCCAATTTTTATCCCTCTAGTATGTTCCAAATGATTAAAAACAGGAACTTTAATCTTATTTATTTTCTACTTTGTTATAAATTTAATGAAACTTACCTTTTATTTTTATGTATTTTTAATTTATTATAAAGAAGAAATAGTAAAATAGCAGTTACCAATGAAAAAAAATAGAAAGAAACAATTATTGCATGGAATTGGTGATATTTGAAACCAAAAAAACAGGAAAAAGAAAAACTTAAAAGAAAGGGGAGGTAAATATATTTTAAAAAATAGTGAGGAGGTAAGTGTAATTGCATAAAGTTAGAGTGAAACAACAAGTAAGGAAAAGTTTGTAACTAACTAGTATTGTAGATTACCTTAATCTTCTTCTTTTAAATTGGTTGCGAAGGATTTCCTTAATTTTATTTTAAAAAGAATGAAAATTCAAAATAATATTTTCAATTAATGTCACTTAACCACTTACTAATATTCTATTCCTTGATGCTAATTGCTTTATCAATAAGATCTGAAATTTTGAATGGGCAAATCCTTCATCTGCAACAAATAATGTAGATTTTTCTATCTGATTTCTGATCATGTAATATTTATTATATTTTATGGGAAAGGGTTCAAATATATTCCTAACGTTTTAAATTTATTTTATATATGCACTTCGTTTACCTCCGGCTCGTAGGAACTCCCACTAACGATTTTACACCATCAAAAAAATTAATCCATGTAGGATATATTTGGACCCTTTTAATTATTCAAAGATATATTTTGACATTCGCAATTGTTCTGGGGCATGTTTCAAATTATAGTAGAAGTGTCATGACCCTAAATTCTCACCTTCGGGACCGTGATGGCGCCTAACATTTCACTTGCTAGGCAAGCCAACGTTAGAATAATTTAACCATTTTTAACAATTCATCTTAATTAAATAGTAATAAAATTAATAACTGGAATAATATCCGAATTTAGGTGAACAAACCAAAATAAATACGATGTCTAAATACCATCTCAGAACTGGAGTCACAAGTACACGAGTTTCTAGAATAATACAAACAAGGGTCTGAATAAAAATAAAGTTGTTTGAAAAAAAGTACGCAGCTAGGATAAAGTAGAAGGGGACTTTAGAGCTAAGAACGATGTGCAGCTATACCTCAAGTCTCCTTTGATAGCTGAATTCGAGCAAATCTACAGTACGCTGTTGGGACCAACTCCGGTATCTGCACAAGAAGTGCAGAGTGTAGTATGAGTACAACCGACCCCATGTACTCTGTAAGTGTCGAGCCTAACATCGACGAAGTAGTGACGAGGCTAAAGCAGGTCGCTAATAATAATAATAATAATAATAATAATAATAATAATAATAATAATAATAATAATAATAATAATAATAATAATAATAATAATAATAATAATAATAATAATATGCATAGAAGTAAGACAAGTAAATCATATCAATGATTGAAGTCAATTCAGCAGTCATAAACCTTCAATTAATTTCCGTTGCGGCGTGCAACCCGCTCCAACAATATAAACTTAGAATAAAATTCGTTGCGGCGTGCAACCCGTTCCAACAATAAAATCTTTCAATTTAATTCCGTTGCGGCGTGTAACCCGCTCCAACAATATAAACTTTCAATAAATTCCGTTGCGGCGTGCAACCCAATCCAACTATATAAACTTAAAATAAATCCATTGCGGCGTGCAACCCGTTCCACCAATATAATTAAACAACTATTAAATATAAAAATACTCCAATAAATACTACACTTAATAAGAAATTATTAGGCAACAAAGCATACAATAATTATGATTTATTTAGGAAACAAATAATGACAAGTAGCAATTAATTGTGAAAATTAAGGAGAAAATAGGCAATTTAATATTTAAAATGTTAAATGTCAAATAACAATTATGACACATAATTCAAATAAGCATGTAGCAATTATATCATGAATCCAAGACATAATATTGGACGAGGAATATGATAGAAATAATTAATATAATAAGTAATTTATGATTTAAAATAATTTATGATTTTCATATAAATATGCAAACAATCAATTTGACGACGTATAGGCACTTGTCACCTCGCCTATACGTCATTATACATGAAATTCACTTAACATATAACTCAAGCGTTCTATTCCCTCAAGTCAAGGTTAACCATGACACTTACCTTGCTTCGCAACCAAATTCAAGATTCCAATAAGCCTTTGCTTAACGAATTGGTGTCCGAAAACTTCAAATCTAGTCACAAACAATCCAATATACTCAACATGAATCGTAGGAATTAACTCCATATGAAATTACAAATTTTTCGAATTAAAATTCGAAATTCATCTAAAAAATCAACAGTGGATCCCACATCTCGAATCTCGAAAAAACTCACAAAATCGGAACACCCGTTCCGAGGCGAATCCAATCATACAAAAATAATCAAATTCCGATGTCAAATGGAAATCATAAATTTTTGTTTTTTGGAAAGTTTTACAAAAATTTTACTTTCTTCCATCTAAATTCGAAATAAATGATGAATATAAATATGGATTTATGAAATATAATCACTTTCGGGTATAGAACAATTACCTAAGTCGAAGTCATGAAAAACCCCTTTGAAATCGCCCAAATCCGAGACTCAAAACTCAAAAATGAATAAATATGGCTAACACTCGATTTTTAAGCATTATGTTCAGCATTTTCGCATCTGCGGACAAATTTCCACATTTGCGGACTCGCATTTGCGAGACAAGGCTCGCACTTGCGGAACAAGGCATCCAAGCAGAGGACCGCATTTGTGGACCTTCACATCGCAGAAGTGACTGTGTAGAAGCGCGAAGGAAGCCGCAGAAGCGAGGACGATCGCATCTGCGATCATGGCATCGCAGAAACGGACGCGCACCTGCATCCCAAGCTTCGCATCTCCCCTAGACTCAAAGTCACAGAAGCGACACTACCTCTACAGAAGCAATCACGCAGGTGCAAAACACCAGAACCAGACCTATAAGTTGTAACCAAAATAGTCTAAAACACATCTGAAACTCACCCGAGCCACTCGGGACCTCGTTCAAATATTTCAACAAGTCCTGTAACATATTATGGACTTACTCGGGGTTTCATATCATGTCAAATAACGTCGAAATCAAAATTCATACCTCGATTCAGACTTATGAGTTTCAAACTTTTCACTTTACAAAACTCGTGCCGAAACGTATTAAATGAATCCAGAATGAATTCAAATTTGGCGCACAAGTCATAAATGACATAACGGAGCTATTCCAACTCTCGGAATCTCATTCCGAGTCCAATATCGATAAAAGTCAATTTGTGGTCAAACTTTAAAATCTTTAAGCTTTCAAACTTCTAATTTTCAATAATTGGCTATAACTCGAACTAGGGACCTCCAAATTAAATTTCGGGCATATGCCCAAGTCCCAAATCACGATCTTATTCCACTATATATATATATATATATATATATATATATATATATATATATATGTGTGTGTATGTGTATGTGTATGTGTGTCTGTGTGTGTTGCAGCGCATAACCCGATCCCACCATATAATAAGAATCAATATCAAAATTCACCCTTATTTCACCATATCAATCCACCCTTATTTTACATATTGCGGCGTGCAACCCGATCCCACCATATCAGTACAAATTCACCCTTATTTCACCATATCAATCTACCCTTATTTTACATGTTGCGGTCCCGCCATATCATTATCAATAAATCAATGAGTACAATTAAATTAACAACTCGAATTACAAGAACCTCTACGATTAACGAATATGAAGCTAAATCAGAAAGGAAACCTCGTACCAAATTGAGGATTCACCATATTTAATATTAAACGGTAAGACAAGTCCAGTAAATAGCAATTAAAGGGTGCAAATAAGTCAACTAAAGGTCTAACATTTTTAACACGAGAAAAATGATTAACAAGTAGCAAATAAAGGTATGGAAGGAATTTAAAGCATATAACAGTTAAGGCATAGAAGGAAATAATTAAGGAAATGTGGAAAATCAGAGAAACAAGCAATTCGGCAGCATATAAGCACTCATCACCTCGAATATACGCCGCAACACATTAATTTTACATATCACATAGACCGAGGGTTCCTAATTCCCTCAAATAAAGATTAAACCCAACACTTATCTCACTCTGCAATCAATTCAAAATTCAACCACGGCCTTTACTTTCGAACAAGCCTCCAAACCAATCAAATATAATAAATTGCTGACCAAACGATTCAAAATAAGCTTTAGAAACTATTCACAAATAAAAAAGATTCAATTTAGGTCATTATTAAAAAAAGTCAACAAAAGTCAATCCCGTGGGCCCGCTTGGTCAAATCCCCGAAATTCGGACCAAAACTTGATTACCCATTCACCCCCGAGCCCGGTTATATAATTTGTTTCGAAATCCGACCTCAATTTGAGGTCTAAATTCTAATTTTACAAAAATCCCTAATTCTACCCAATTCCTCAATTTCTACTATGGAAATTCTAGATTTAATGATGAAAACTTAGGAAATGTAATGGGCAATTGAAAGAAAGTAGATTAAGGTCACTTACCAAAGAATTTAAGAAGAAGAGCTCTTGGGAAAATCGCCTCTAAGGTGTTTAGGGTTGAGAATTTGAAAGAATGGGCTAAAATCCCGTCTAACTTAGCTTTTGACCAGGCGCAGATGTGATCCCCTGCTGCCCAGCCATTCTTCGCAAATGTGAGGAAGTAGTTCGCAAATGCGAACTTGGCGGGAATTTTAACAGTTCACAAATGCAAACATGGACCTCGCAAATGCGAGCTCAGAGGTTGCACCAGAACCAGATCCTCACCAGCTATTTTCTTAAGTCCATACTATTCTGAAGCCTATCTAAAACTCACCCGAGCCCTCGGGGCTCCAAACTAAATATGCACACAAGTTCAAAAATATCATACAAACTCGCTCGCGCGATCAAAACACCAAAATAATACCTAGAACTATGAATTGGATACCAAATCGAATGAAACATTCAATAAGGCTTAAGAACTTATATTTTAACAATCTGACATCAGAATCACGTCAATTCAACCTCGTTTTGCACACAATTTTGCAAGCAAGTCATAAATACAGTAATGAACATATACCTAGTTTTGCAACCAAAATCCGGACCCGATAACAATAAAGTCAAACATCAGTCAAATTTAAAATTTCTTTAAACTTCAAATTTTCAACAAATTGTGATAACTCAAGCTAGGGACCTCCGAATTCGATTACACCGGGACCGTCAAAATACGGATCCGGGTTCGATTGCTCAAAACATTGACCAAAGTCAACTCAAATAAATTTTTAAGGCACGAATTCATATTTTAATCAATTTTTCACATAAGAGCCTTCTGAAAAAAGACACTGACTACGCACGCAAATCGAGAAATACTAAAAGGAGCTATTTGAGATTTTGAAATACAGAATTAAAGGTTAAAGCTCTAGATGACCTATCGGGTTATCACAGTAAAAAATAAGTTTTTAAAATAAAATATGAATAATGATATCCTATCCTCGCATATTTTCTAACAAATCTTGTAGGAAGAAGAAATTATGAAAAGAAAGAAAGAGGCTCAAAGACAAGAGAATAAAGCAAATCCATAGTTACACACATCATCTTCATATTCGCAAATGTGGAATATACATTTGGGCTTATGGAAAGAGATAATTAGAGATGAAAAGGAGCATAGTTGCATATGTGAAATCTATATACGAAAGGTTACATTTGCATACATGGAACCTACATTTGCAAGTCTAACTCATGAAGTCAAGAATGGAAGCAAAAGAGTTATAGATGCATGTGTGGAATCTATATTTGCAAAGGTCACATTCGCGTACATGGAACCTACATTTGCAAGACTAACTCATGAAGTCAAGAGTGAAGCACGAGTGACATAGTTGCATATATGGAATCTACATACACAAAGGTTACTTCGCATATATGGATTTCACATTCGCAAAAGTGGAACATGACAAAATCTACTCATCTTTTCCTATAAATAGCAAGCTCTCTTTGTATAAGGACATCCAATCTTTGTAAGACAAGAACTAGTCTTGGTCTTCTTTTCTTTTAGTAAAAATATTTCCTTAGTCTTTTAAATATTTCTAATCTTCTAAATATCTTTTTTAGCTTTTCTTACTCCATAATGGAGTAATCTCTTTTCGTTGGGATAGTTGATGAAGCTTGACATATTTTATAATACTATCTCAGTTTTTATATATTCTTGGCTTGAAACATTTTATTTATATTCCATACTATGTTGAAATGATGGTTTTTAATTACTTTATTATCACGTCAATATATATTTTATCTCTAAGTTACTCATATATTAATTTTGTAATTCTCGCGGGGCAAAATTAATATAAAATAACTAATGAATAAAATAGTAGAGTAAAAGTAATTTTTTAGTAAATTATTATTTCAAGTCAGTAATCTTGCTTGCCTCAGTTTTAATTCTCACGGAGGAATTATTGTAGGCAAGATTATTGATCCTTAATAAAAATATCCTCACAAAGTTTTTACTTTCTTTTAGCATAATTCAAGCAAGAAAAATATTTTTATTTAAACGTCACTGGTCTTAAGTTGATTAATTAACATAATTCTCACAGAGTGTTAAGTTATTTCTTAGTGAGCAAAATATAATTGTATTAGAAATAAGTAATTATTATTTAAATAAATAAATGTAGAAATTGAGATTTTATTATAGTAGTATTATCAAGTGAATTCAATGATTCCCAACTCTTTTTAAAATTATAAATCATTCAAAAGTTATTTGTTTTGTTTAAGTAATTAACAAGTTTTAAACCTCACTCACTTTTCATCAATTTGATTCTCTCAAATAGTAGTTAAAATATTACAAGTCTGTAGCATAGATTATCCAGTCTATGTGGGACAACATCTTAAACTATAATAGAATTTGACAGAGTACGAGCAGGAAATTCCAATACACATTGGCCTTGTCAAGGCCGATCTTTAAAACTAAGGTAGCACGTTTTACTATTTTCTCGTTAAAAATCTTGCTGAAAAACCCACTTCGGACAAAATCGATTCAAGGAAAAAAGAGTACAACACGTGCTTTCAGACCTAATAGTCATATTCGTCCCTAGCCGACTACTTACATACGTTAGTCCGTAATGTAACTAAATAAAAAGAGAATTAAGTTTGTACCTTAGCAGTAGTACCGCTTTAAGTGTGCCACGTTCCAGCTATTCGGTAGTTGTACACTGTTTCCCGATTCGAGTTGATACGAGCCTTTGTCGTCTATTCCGACGACTCGATACAGTCCTTCCTAATTTGGGCCCAGTTTTCCTTCGTTTTAGCTCTTGGTGTGTAGTATTACCTTTCTCAATACCAAGTCCCCGACTTGAAAATATTGGAGGTTGGCTCTTCGGTTGTAGTACCTCCCCACTCGTTGCTTTTGGGCGTCTAACCGGACCAGGGAGGCTTCCCGCCCTTCGTCCAACAATTCCATGCTCGAGGTCATGGCCTCGATGTTTGACTCTTTAGTAGCATACTAAAACCTGAGGCTCGGTTCTCCTACCTCGACTGATATTAAGGCTTCAGCTTCGTAGACTCTAGAGAATGGGGTCGCCCCGGTACTTGACTTCGAAGTCGTACGGTATGCCCACAAGACTTCGGATAAGATTTCCTTCCACTTTCTTTTATAACCGGTCAACCTCTTTTTCAGGTTTCAGAATATAGTTTTGTTTGTCGACTCCGCTTGCCCGTTCCCACTATGGTGGTAAGGATTTGATAATAACTTACTTACTTTGCTGTCGACGAATTATTTTTCGTTATCGCAAATGATCTCGGCTGGTATACCAAATCGATATATTATGTGATCCCATATGAAGTTGATGACTTCTTTCTCTCGGACCTTCTCGAACTCCTGAGCCTCGACCCATTTGGAAATATAATCGGTCATGAATAATATGAATTGAACCTTAACGGGTGCCCATGGCAGGGGACCGACGATGTCCATTCCCACCTTCATAAACGGCTATGGTGACAGGACCGGGTGGAGCATTGCTCCCGGCTGATGAATCATCGGGGCGTGTCAGTGGCACTCGTCGCATTTTCACACGAAGTCTTTTGCATCCTTCTCCATTTCATTCTAGTAGTAGTCGGCTCTAATCATCTTCCGAACTAAGGATTCTCTCCCCGAATGGTTCTCGCAAGTGCCCTTGTGAACTTCTCTCATGGAATATTCGGTCTCTCCCGACCCTAAGCATCTGACCAGTGGACCGAAGAAGGATCTCCTGAACAATGCCCTTCGACTAAGCAAAATCTGGCATCCTTGGTGCGTATGGCTCTCGATTCCTTGGGATCCGAAGGCAATTTTCCTGTCTTCAGGTAGTCTATGTATTTGTTTCTCCAATCACAAGTCAAACTTATCGAGTTTACTTTGGCGTGACCTTCTTCTACCACTATGTTCATCAGTTGTACCACTGCCCCCGAGCTGAATTCGTTGGAGTCTACGGACGATCCCTTGTTGACCAGTGCATCAGCCTAACTATTTTGATCCTATTGTACATGTTGCAGATTCCATTCCTTGAATTGATGTAGGCTCAATTGTAATTTGTCCAAGTACCTCCGCATTCGTTGTTCTTTTACTTCGAACGTTCCGTTGACTTGATTTACTATGAGGAGGGAGTCGCATTTGGCTTCGATCACTTCGTCCCCAAGGTTCTTAGCCAGTTCTAGACTTGCAATCATGCCCTTATACTCGGCTTCATTCTTAGTCAATTTTACAGTTCTAATAGACTGCCTGATTAAACTTCCTGCATGTGGTTTTAACACGATACCGAGCCTGGACCCCTTCGCGTTGGAGGCACCTTCTGTGAATAGGGTCAAAATTCCCAAGTTAGGCCCCGAGATGAGCATTAATTCTTTTTAGACTTCAGGTATTAAGCCCAGCATAAAGTCGGTCACGAAATCTGCCAAACTTTGAGATTTTATGGTCGTTTGGGGTCGGTACTTGATATCATACCCGCTAATCTCCACGACCCATTTAGCTAACTAGCTCGAGAGCTCGGGCTAGTGCATGATACTCCTTAGTGGGTAGGAGGTTACAACACATATGGGGTGGCATTGAAAGTATGGTTTTAGCTTCCTGGAAGCGCTTAACAAGACGAGCGCTAACTTTTCTAGGTGAGGATACCTTTATTCGGCATCGCCTAGTGTTCTACTAACACAGTAAATAGGAAATTCCATACCTTCTTTCTCCCGGACTAAGACACCACTTACCGCCACCTTGGAAACCGCCAAGTACAGGTACAACAGTTCGCCTACCTTCGGAGTGTACAGCAGAGGGGGCTCGTTAGGTATCGTTCGAGTTCTTCCAAAGCTTGCTGGCATTCCAGAGTCTAAGAAAAATTACTCTTCTTTTTCAATAGTGAGAATAACCGATGGCTCTTGTCCGAAGACCTCGAGATGAACCAGCCAATGCAGTTATACGCCCTGTTAGTCTTTGAACCTCTTTGACATTGTACGCTACGGTGATGTCCTCTATGGCCTTTATTTTGTTGGGGTTGATCTATATCACCCGATTAGATACCATGAACCCGAGGAATTTGCCCGAATCGACCCCAAATGCACACTTCTCCTGGTTTAGCTTTATGTTGTATTTTCTTAGTATGTCAAAGGCTTCCTTTGCTCGCAGGTACTTGAACAACATATCGTTAATATAAGCTTCCATTGATTTCCCTGTCTGTTCTTCAAACATCCGGTTTACTAGGCGTTGGTAGGTGGCACCGACGTTCTTTAATCCAAACACCATTACGTTATAGCAGTAGGTGTCGAATTTAGTTATGAAAGAAGTATTTTCTTGATTGTCCAGGTCTAACCGAACTTGGTTGTACCCGGAGTAGGCATCGAGAAAACTGAGTATCTCGTTCCCGGTCGATCATTCGATTGATGTTAGGTAAAGGGAAAGAATCGTTTGGGCATGCTTTGTTTAAGTCTTTATAATCCACACACATCCTTAGTTTATTTCCTTTTTTAGGTACTACCACTACGTTAGCTAACCAATCTGTGCATTTAACTTCCTAGATGGATCCTATTTTTAGAAGTTTGGATATCTCATCCTTGATGAACGCATGTTTGATCTCGCACTGCGAACTCCTCTTCTGCTTAACCAGATGAAACTTCGGGTCCAAACTCAGCTTGTGAGTGGTTACCTCCAGTGGGATACTTGTCATGTCAAGATGGGACCAAGCAAAATAATTGGTGTTAGCTTTAAGAAAATCAATAAGGTTTTTCCTAAACTCTGGGGTTAACCCCGTGCCCAGGTATACCTTTCGATCTGGTAGATGCTCGATTAATATGACTTGCTCCAACTCTTCAACCGTTGATTTGGTGGCGTTGGTGTCATCGGGGCCTTTGAATGATCTCGAGACATCGTAATTATCCTCTTCGTATATTCAACTTTCATTCTATTTCTCCGGTTTGACTAAGGCAGGTATCGGTAATTGCTATTTAATCTCTCCCCTTTTGGTCGGTTCCATGTTCCTTGATGTTGAAACCGCGTGCACCGGGATCACTTCGTCGACGACAAATATTTCCCTTGCAGTCGGCTGTTATCCGTACACCGTTTTGACTCTGGGAAGTTTTAGCGCCTGGTGCAAGGTCGAGGGTACCGCCCTTATGTTGTGGAACCATGGCCTTCCAAATAGGGCGTTGTACCTCATGTCCCCTTCGATCACGTAAAAATTTGTTTCTTGGGTTGTCCTGGCGATGTTTACCTATAAAGTTATCTCTCATTTTGTGGTTTCACATGCCATGTTGAATCCATTCAATACCAAGACTGACGGCAAGATTTGATCCTGTAACCCCAATTGTTCTACGACCCTTGATCTGATGATGTTGGTCGAGCTACCTGGATCAACCAACATACATTTAACTTGAGATTTATTGATAAGTACAGATATTACTAGTGCATCCTTGTGAGGTTGTATAATGCCCTCGGCATTTTTATCGCTGAATGAAATGCCTCCCTCAGGAACGTAATCCCGGGTGCATTTTTCCCTCGTAATAGACACCTTAGTGCATTTTATCATTGGCCCTTGGGGGACTTTGACTCCCCCTATGATCATGTTGAGGCTCCTCTTGTTCGACCTGTTTGTTGGTGTCCCTATTTCTGAAGTGATTTTTGGTTCATTCACTTAGGAAGTCTCGGAGGTGCCCATGGTTGAATAGTCGAGCAACCTTTTCTCTTAGTTGTCGGCAATCCTCGGTCCTATGACTGTGAGTGTTATGATATTTACACATCAAGTTAGGATCTCTCTGGGCTGGATCGGACTGCAACGGTCGTGGCCACTTGATCTCTTTGATGCGCCCTATGGCCGACACGATGCTTACAGCGTCTACGTCGAAGTTATATTTCGATAACCTCGGTGCCTACCTGCTCCCGAGTGACCTATCGAATCAATTCTTGCTCATTAGACCTCAGCCACTAGGCCCTCGATTTCTTTTATTCTCGTTCCTTGTAGGGTGATGCCCGGATCCATTTCCCCTTCAGTCCGCATTGTATGGTTGATACCGATCTCGGACCGATCTTGGCTCTTGACCAATGGATCTCTTAAATCTATCATCGGCCCTGATGGGGTAAAAAGATCCAAAAGGGGCCCCGAGTTGGTCGTCCTCGACCCTGATCTTCGACTGGTACCGGTTGTGGACGTCGGCCCAGGTTACCCCCTAGTACTCCACCAAATTTTGTTTTCGCTTCTAAGAGGCTAGGGAAATTTGGGGGTTGGGCCCCTAAGTGAATGCTTGAATAACCCAATCATCTGCAGCCGGTGGTAGGTCTATCTGTTTCATCTAGAATATCGACACGAACTCCCTGAGCGTATTGTTATCCCTTCATGAAAGCACGGGCCTTTATGAAAGCATCTACAAGCATAGAAAACGAGTCAACGGAATTTGGGGGTAAATTGTGATACCATATCATTGCTCCCTTGGACAAAATCTCCCCAAACCTTTTCAGTAACACTGACTCGATCTCATCGTCTTCCAAATTGTTCCTCTTGATTGCGCATGTATAAGAGGTCACATGCTCATTCGAATTCGTGGTCCCATTATATTTGGGGATGTCGGGCATACGTGACTTCTTTAGGATCGGCTTTGGTGTTGCGCTCGGAGGAAAGAGCTTCTGCATAAAATTTTTGGAGTTCGATCCCTTCAATATCGGAGGTGCTCCCGGGATCTAATCGACCTTGGAGTTGTATGTTTTCACCTTTTTGTCATTAGCCTCAATCTTTTTCTCGCCTGACTCCACCCGTTTTGTCAATGCTTCTAGCATCTTCATTGCCTCGGAGTTTACCCCGGGCTCGGCTTCACCCGGTTTCTCGATAATTTGTTCGTCTCTTCGAGTGTCTTCTCGGAATTCTTCGGGCTCAACCCTGTTGGGGGCGTGGCTTTGATTTTGCAGATATGTTATTGCCGCTTGTTGAGCCTGCAGCATTTCAAAAATCAGTCGTTGTCTCGCCCCATCACCTTCACCTTCGAGCGTTTCTCGGGATGTTGGTCGGGGTCCTCCATGAACACTATTTTCGGGATCAGTTGGCAAATTGATGTTGATGGCCACATGCGAGTTAGCATCGACCGGATCGGCGGCTGGGACACTGTTGGGATCGGCAGGAAGCACATCATTGCTGGACACCACATTATAATTTTCGTTGCAGTGGCCTGATTCAGCGTCAACGTTCAAGTGAGCCGACTAACAGTTTGACATTTTTAGGTTGACCTGGAATTAAGATTTCAAAGAACAACCGTAAAATAGGATTGTGTTATGGAGATTCATGTCAAATCGCCACTATTATCCTCAATCCAACGGCGGGCGCCAAACTGTTTATCCCAAAATTAGATAACAATTAAATTTGTACGTGGTTTAAAGGATACGTGATTTAATTCAATACAAATAATTAAGAATAACAAATAAATGAATTAATAATGATATAAAGGATCAAACCAATCGCAATGTTAAGACCAAGACTGATCTTAGATTGAATAACGAGCTCGTCCTCAGTTGGATCCTCGGTTCAAGCCCAGTCGCGAATAAAGAACATGACAAGTGAATAATGCCTTTAACAGTAACTAGAAGACAAAAGTAAATCTTTATTGCTTTGAATTATGTGATACAATGTGTGAGACTAAAGAGAAACTTTCCCTTTATATAGTAGGAGAGTTTGAGTCCTAGTATAAGTTTAAAAAAGATAAAAATCTTCTTTTCCCGGTAATTGTTGATCCATAATCGATATCGAGCGAGATTCGTGCCGTGATATCCGGTTGAGGGCGAATATTACGGCCCTCTATCTGTCAAGCATAACCGTTCACCGTATCTTCCGAGGTCTAGAACTTATACTCGGCCCGGGCACATCGCTTTACCATGTTCGATGTTAGATATACCGTTCACTCTTTATGAATCTCGATACGAAGGGTCTCTGGCCTTAATTACAATCTCGTGAATCCGTGTTTTTCCTTCGTTCTCTCATTGAAAAAATCGGGATAGACATTACCTCCGATTTTACTCGTACACATATTTCATTAATTATTAAAAGTAAATACTACACGACTCATGATTTCCATGAAATTGTAATATTAACAATTTTCTAAAAACAAAATTCTGCATATGGCGCCCTTGGATCGATAAGAATTGGACCATAGTGGGAAATGACGTATTATAATAGTCACATCAACTGCTAGATTCTTATCACAATACAATAAAATACAGTAAAAAGATGGTAGATATAGTACACTAACTTCCGAGCAGACATGGAAAAATACAATATATTCTTGGAAGTATTAGTTGAGCATCTCAAAGCAATTGACAGTTTCACTCGATTTTTTTATAGAATAAATTTGAATTAACGCCGAAAAGTCTTATATTTACCATAAAGTATTCTAACAAAGGTGACTTTATATCCGAGACTCAAATTCGAAATTTTTAATTAATGATGAATGATTATTTATCACTTTTAATTTACATAAAAAATATAATTCTACCCTTAAACTAGGAAGCCATTATTTATCAATCTTGTCAATATGATTTATGAAGTTGAGACTTTGTCGGCAGATCGAATCCACATATATGTGTGGAAGAAAAAAATCCACATATGTCTAAGGGGCCGTTTGGTTGCGTTTTAGAAAATTTAATCCTCACACAGTAAACTATAAAGTGAAAATGTTCATATAAACAAGAAAAATGGGAGTATTAAGCAAAGTCGCAAGCAAGTACCTTTTAAATAATGTGATCGTCCCATGCATGCATATAGAGAACCTAAATTCCTTTATTAATTCGGTCATTTGGGTATTAGACCATTATTAGTAGAGAACCTATCCATATCCAATAGCTTTGATTTAAATTTTATAATTTTATTAAAAATTTATTTAAAATATAAACTTTGTTGTTTTAAAATTCAGTAACTTAAAAAGATTATAATGTCGAACCTGCAAAATTGAAATACTGTGGGCAGTGGTGGAGCCACATTGAACCAAGGGGTGTCGAGCGACACCCCTTTGTCGAAAAATTATACTATATTATTAGATAATTTTTTTATTTTATATATATTTACTATACGTTGACTCTCTTTGACTTTTTAATGTATCTAATTATTTATATTTTGACTTGATGAAAATTCTGGCACTCCGCGCATGCTCCACCTCTTACCATTTATAAAAGCAGCTAAATGTACCATGAACCAATATAATAAACTCCATTTTATTCTTTCCTAAGTTTAATGGCGATTTATTCTTCTCTTTTCGACTTAGTTTCATTGCTTCTCTTCTTCTCCTCCTTGTTTGTTCTAGTTAGACGATGGAGAATATCAAAAACCAGAAACCAAAACCAAAGATTACCTCCAGGTCCATGGCGACTTCCCTTTATTGGAAGTTTACATCACTTAATTGGAGGAGAACTTCCACATCGATCTCTTAAAAAGTTAGCACAAAAATATGGACCTCTTATGTATTTGCAACTAGGGCAAGTTCCTACAATAATCATATCATCACCTAGAATTGCAAAAGAAGTTCTTAAAACTCACGATCTTGCTTTTGCTAATAGGCCACAACTTACATCCTCAACCATCATATTTTACAATAATATAGATATGGTATTTAGCCAATATGGTGACTACTGGAGGCAAATGCGTAAAATTTGTATTGTAGAACTTCTTAGCTCAAAGATGGTAAAGTCGTTTAGTGGAATTCGAGAAAAAGAGCTTTCGAGTCTCATTTCATCAATTCGATCTATGACTGAAGTTAATATAACAGAAAAAATCTTTATGTTTACCAACTCTGTTACTTGTAGATCAGCCTTTGGAAAAATATGCAAAGATCGAGGCGAGTTTAGGACACTTTTGAAAGAAGTACTCTTATTAGCAGGAGGATTTTTTGTAGCTGATTTGTTCCCTTGTTGGAAATTACTTCACAATTTGAGTGGTATGGAATCTAGATTGGTGAATGCACATCGAAAAGTTGATGAAATTATGGAAAATATAATCAATGAGCATATTGCAAATAGAGCAGCTGGGAACAAGAGAAATGGTGAGTTTGGAGATGAAGATTTGGTTGATGTTTTCCTAAGAATTAAGGAGAAGGACCAACTTCATTTCCCAATCACAAATGACCATATAAAAGCTATGCTTTTTGTAAGTTTGCTTTCTTATTGTTGTTACTATTTCTTTTGCATGGCTTAGGCTCTCCTTCTTTCATTTATTTTTTCTCCTGTCCTTACATTGTTTATATCATTTTTCTGGCCTTCTTGTTGTTATTTCTATTCTTGCTCTCGATCTGAGGGTCTTTCGAAAATAGCCCTTCTTCCCTTTAGGGTAGGGGTAAGGTCTGCGTAGACATTACCCTCCCCAATTTCTACTTGTGGGGTCCCACTGAGTTGTTATTGTTGCTGTTGTATGCTTATGCTTTCTTTGAGTTGAGTGTTTATTGAAAACAACGTCTATACCTCCGCAAGGTAAGGGTAAGTTATGCACATACACTACTCTCCTTAAACCCAATTATGTGAAATTGCACCGGGTATGTTATTGATGTTTTATACTCCTTCCTAAAATAAAACACGGTTGTTACTCTCTTTTAATCTTGACCCGCTCCTAATAAATAACTCAGACTACACACACACACACAAAAAAAAAAGAAAAGAAAATGTAGTTGCAGCAAAAACTACTTATTGTGTGAGCAAAATATAAACTTGTGAAAATCCACTGGATATGTTGTTATCATTTACCTCAGGTAAGAATCGATCTCTATTAACTTTAGTTATATGTTTGTTGATGTAGGATATCTTTCTAGGTGGAACTGAAACTTCATCTACAGTTTTAATTTGGGCATTGGCAGAATTGATGAAGAACCCAAATGTTATGGCGAAGGCCCAAAGTGAAGTAAGACAAGTCTTTAAAGGAAAGAAAATATATGATGAAGAAGATAATATTGTTGAAAAGTTATCATATTTAAAGTTAGTGATTATGGAAACATTAAGGTTACATACTCCAGCTCCACTTATGGGACCTAGGGAATGTAGGGAGGAAACTAATATTGCAGGATATAATATACCTAATAAGACCAAAGTATTGGTCAATGCATGGGCACTTGCAAGAGATGTTGAAAGTTGGAATGATCCCGAAAGTTTTATACCAGAGAGATTTGACAACTCTTCAATTGATTTTATGGGAAATTACTTTGAGTATATTCCGTTTGGTACAGGTAGAAGGATTTGTCCTGGAATACAATTTGGTTTAGCTAATATTGGAGTCCCTCTAGCTCAATTGCTCTACAACTTTGAATGGAAACTCCCATATGGAATTAATCCACAAGATTTGGATATGACTGAAACACATGGATTAACTGGAGCGAAACAGAAAGATCTGTATTTAGTTGCTACGTATCGTGAAATTTTTTGACGTTTTGCTTGAAATGGTAATGGTCAAATGTCAGCACAACCCTAAGCAATTCTCCATCTCCTTTTCGCTTTATTTATGTATGTGTTTTTATTTCCATCTTTAGCTATTTTGGTTGTGTTTCACCATTTTTTTTTTTAATGTATTTCACATTTTGGCATTTCTATTTATTTATTGGTTTTTATGATATTGATTCTACTTTTTAGATTTTTGTTGTTGTTACGGGTCTATTATTTTTTAGCCGATGATCTCTCGGAAACAACCTCTCTATCTCTTCGGGATAGGGATAAGGTCTGCGTACATTCTACCCTCACTAGACCTCACTTGTAGGATCCTACTAGGTTGTTGTTGTTGTGTTTATATTACCATCTTTGAAGAACACCCTTAAAATGCCCAAAGAATAATATGTTCCTCCATTTACTGAAATTTGTAATCTATATATGTATTTGAGTAAATAATATTCGTATTTTGTATCTATAGGAAAAAAATTCCTTTTACTGTGCGCATCAATGCAAATTTTCCTAAATCATGTAAAAGAGTCGTATGGTGTAATGTTATCGGATATACATTTGCGGTAAATTCGGGATATTAAATCATTTAAAAAAGTCGTATACTGTAATGGTATCGGATATATATATATATATAGAGAGAAAGTCCATTACTCAAATGATCATTCAACTATCCCAAATTATCTGTTAAAGTCACTTTTTTTTCGTTTGTAACAACAAAGTCATTTAACTATGCATATAGCACTCATAAGTTCACTCAACTAGATTTTTCAAAAATTTAATTGTCAAATACTTATTTTACCCTTTAAATTATCATTTTTTTTAACTTTTTAAATATTATAAGTTTTTTCTCTTTTTAATCTACATTGTAGACTTACCTATATATAAATATATTTTATTTCTAAAATAAAAAATAAAAAAATAGTTTTCAGCTCATATAATAACGGAATAATAATATACTTGAGCATAATTTTCAACCATATATAATATATATTATAAAAATACCTTCACTTAAATAATTATTTTTATATTACGTGCATGGAATATATATTTTACAACCTTTATTTTCTTTCATTCTCAATTGTGTAAATAATTTTTAAAATTTTTGTTGTTAATACTAAAATTAAAATTATAACGAACAAGTTATTCTAATTAATTTTTTTACTATGCTCATTATTTTGTTATTCCAGCATTATATATGCTTAAATACTTTTTTTTTTTATTTATAAATAATTTTTTTTATTATATAGGTAAGTCCATAATATAAATTAAAAGGGAAAAATCATAATATTAAAAAGTTAAAAAAAATAATAAAAAAAGATAAATGTTTATAATTTAGAGGGTAAAATAGGTATTTGATAATTCAAAATTTGAAAAATCTAGTTGAGCGACCTTCTGATTGCTATAGACATAGTTAAATGACTTTGTTGTTACAAAAGAAAGAAAAATGACTTTAGTAGATAATTTGGGATAGTTGACTGACAATTCGAGTAATGAACTCTCTATCTCTCTCTCTCTCTCTCTCTATCTATCTATCTATCTATCTATATATATATATATATATATATATATATATATGGGGTCAAATTTCACACCCTGTCTTATTATATTTTCCTTTCTTTTCGAGAATTCGGAACACCCCTGGAAAATTGGCATGTCTTGGGTGTCCCTTCTTGCGTTTAATTAGTTTTTTTTTTCATTTTCTTTCTCTCCTTCTTTGTTTGGTTTATATTTTAAAATTCTTAAGTCTGTTCTGTAATTGTAAAATTTTATATAATTAAAATAAGTGTATATTAAAAGGAAAAAAAAACGCGATGGAAAATGTAATATATAGTCATTGGGCTCAACTCATCAAATGTAAATTCTGTATCCATCTCGTCATAAGAATACACCTATCTTCTTAAAATCTCGAATACGTCTCTACTGGACAACCGATGCTGGTAGTACATCGGTGTAAGTTAGTTAGCTAACTTGCAAACGGAATATCTAAACTAGCTCTCCAACAATAGTTAATAAACAACCAAATAGAATCTAAACTTCAACTGTTATGATATATATATAACAATCATTCAGTTTATCAGCCAAAAAATATCCAAACAAACATCATTACATAGAAATCTAATCTTACATCAAAATCATTCTTCCTTTTTTTCTTTATCAAACAAATTGTCACATAAGTTTGTTAAAGAATTTCTCGAACAGCTGCATAAAAAATAAAAAAATAAAAAGTCGCTACTTCATATCATTGATATGGCTGATTATTTTGAAAGGATGCAGATCACAAAATACTAAAGCACATTAATTAAATATGGAAAACCTAACACGGAAATTTTATGCACCGAGCCCCTATAAGGCTAATTAATATTTAATTGGTTTCAATATGTGTGGCCACCAAAACGTCTTTGTCTTTGTTGAAAGGAAAGTATGGCCTCCTTCAGATTATTTTCTCCAAAGTCAGGGAATAAAGTCTTTGTAAAATACAATTCAGAATAAGCCAACTGCCACAATAAAAAGTTACTAATTCTTTGTTCTCCACCAGTTCTTATAAGTAAATCAGGTTTAGCAAACTTGATACACTTCGTAACGAGTTCTCGTTCGAATAAATCGTTGTTAATATCCTCCAACTGCAGAAGACCGTCTTTTACTTTACTAGCAATGCTTTTGGTTGCTTGTAATATGTCATAATACCCTCCATAGTTTAGTGCAATCACAACATGAAGTCCTGTGTTGGCTTTTGTTGCCTCTTCTGTCAACTCTATGCGTTTTTGTAAAAGTGTGGGAAGTTTCGATCTATCTCCAATAATAGAAATTCGCATCTCGATCCTGTAGCGACAATATTTGATTTGACACAAAGTTTAATATTTTTCGTTTTTGAATTTTGTATTCTAAAACATGATATACATATTTGGACTATCGTGAAATTCGCTAAAGAAGTTGATTACCTCATAAATTCTTCAAAGAACTCTTCGAACAGTTGCATCAAGAAATCAACCTCCTCCTACTCAAAATCAAATATATATTTTGTTATTCAGCCTCAACAACGAAAACAGAAATTTTTTCAAAATTAATCATATGGAGCTAAAGAATTAAATTTTCTATATCATGATTCAAGTGACTATGAAAAAGAATACAATAACAACAACAAACTCATTATAATCCCACTAGGGTAATATGTACATAGACACTTGGCTCAAGAAAAGATAAAAAGGAACGAGTAACAACAAACAGTAGCAACAGGAAGATAAGATGATAAGAAAACGAAGCGAAAGAAATAACATATAGTAATAGTATTCTGGAATAAGAAAATATGAGACTAATATTAATACTACCGACATGAAAAAGAGATACGCTGGACTACCTACTCAGCTTTTACCATAATTCTTGACCTCCACATCGGCACACCCTTCTATCAAGGATCATATAAGCTTCACGTCTCTACAATACTTCTTAGGCCTACCTCTATCTCTACCTCTAATCCTCAGACTACGATAAAGAATGTTGACGCTAAAACCAAATACGTCGTTACTAGCATCAGAAAATAATCGAATCAAATAGAAGATCGATCTATATATGCACTAGACGATTTAACTTCAATAGACAATGAAAACGAATGATAACGCTAAAACCAGAAGACGATGCACTAAGCATTATTCACGCATCCTAGGGGTGTAACCCTAATGGAAGCATTAGTTGATACTCGAACCCGTGACCTGTAGGTCACATGGAGTCAACTTTACCATACTAACGTCAGAAAATAATTATATGTAGGATGCGTACGTACCTTGGAGCGAGTCCAGTTTTCAGTAGAGAAAGCAAAAGCAGTGAGAACTTGTATTCCCAGTTTAGAAGAAACGTTACAGATCTGTTTTAAATTAGGAGCAAGATATCTGTGACCTTCTTGCACTGGTAAGCCTCTAGCCTTAGCCCATCTCCTGTTTCCGTCCATTATTATAGCAACGTGTTTAGGGATAAGCTGATCATTAATATTATCAAAATTACAGTTCAGTGAGTTTGAAATCTTCCCTAAACCACGCGCAGATAGTACTAATGATGTATTATTCTGAAGTAGACATGATATTTTCTTGGATGGGAGGGGCTGCCATAGGAACAAAGAGGTCATTATTTTGGGGGGTGGGGAGTGGGGTGGGGTGGGGTGGGGTGGGGGGTAAGCAGCGCAGGTACTTATCTCAGTGATATAAAGAAACTAATCTAGTTGTTTAAATAGACATGAGTGGATAGACGGCGTAATCAGAATGTGAAGTTTATAGGTTCTGAATCGACACGGAATTAATTGGGTTCATAGTATACATATTTAATAGACTTTTAATATAAATTCAAAGTTGATACCTTCTTACGGGCTTTTATATTTTTTCATTTGCTAAGTATTGTTTGTAATAGCACCTAGTGTATCATAAACTCCGTGATGATCATAGAATACCTCGTTTTTACTAGATCTTATTTTCTTCATACCTCATTAGGTTTTGTAAAGTAAATCTTGGCACTCCTTACTTACCCCTATCCCAACCTCGAACCTGTTTTTACTAGATCTTATTTTCTTCATACCTCATTAGGTTTTGTAAAGTAAATCTTGGCACTCCTTGCTTACCCCTATCCCAACCTCGAACCCTGAACCCTAATCCCGACCCCTAGCTCGAACCTAACTGATCTGGACTTTGATCTATAGCCCCGAACCCCGACCTTAGTTAGATTTATAATTTTAATGATGATCAAAAAGAGTTAATCATACATTACTAATGTGGTGCTCCATGTGCAGGACAGTTAAAATAGGATGAAGGAGAACAATGTGGAAAGCCAAATCACTGCTGGATAACGGTTGAAGAGATAACATTAATCAAGGCGCCGTGGTGGCGTTGGTCGAGGTGGTTTGGATAAGGTTGGGGTGCAAGCTGGTAGGTCAGGGGTCCGAGGGCCGGGGTGGCGAAGGTGTAGATTGGGGGTGAGCAGGGGCGGCCAGAGGGTGAAGTCACTAAAGCGGAGGCTTTAGACCCCAGAATTTTAGTGGCCTTAATTTTTATTTTTCAATTCCTATTTGATGTCCGGTATTTAATTTGGGGCATTGAATAATTCGAATTTGTGTCGTGTAAAGTTCATTAGAGTGGGAACTGTTCCTTAGAAGGGATTGTTTTCATTCCAAATACTCGAACCGAGTACTTCCGGTTAAAGAAGGAGAGATGCTATCCATCCCGCCTCAAATCTTCTCGTGAGGCCCCAAATCGTTTTAAGAAAATATTAAGTATTTCAAAGTAGAATATATAAAATATATTATATATATATATATATATATATATATATATATATATATATATAAAATTATATAATTATATTAAGCATTAGAAAATAAGTTATACACTTTAAAATTCTATTTTTTTTCCTCAGGTTTCATCATTGCAACAAGTATATTGAAATAACAAAAAATTCTTTTAATATAAAGTTATCAACTTGTAGAATCATGTTCTATTACTTAATATCATACTGTCACATGAGAGATTAAATGGTTTATGCGAAAAATTATTAAAAATTTATTTTCAAAAAGCTAGAAAAATCTTCTACTAAAAATATGTAGGATTTTTTTAAAAAGGCCTCCCATTAAAGTTTGGTTTTACCAAACTTATTGAGCCGCCCCTGGGAGTGAGGGTGGGATAGGAAATGTTGAAAGTGAGTTTTGAAAAATAATTTTTCCTCTTGGTAGGGAAGTCATTTTCTTCCAATTGGAGGAAAACATATTTATGAGGAAACTATTTTCCGAAACATTTATGCCAAACAAGATATATAAAAAAAACTAGAAAATATTCCTTCATACCAAACAGGCAAACACACCCTAAATGTTAGTAGAATTTGTAGCAGTCGGTTTGTGATTTTTTAAATGATTTTCAATACAGATTTCAAATTTTGGAGTCAGCTGCTAACGTTTATGATAATGACAAGAACAATGTTACTTCTTCTTCGATATTAAATTGTACAATTATAGCAATACATATTATATATATATATATATATATATATATATATATATATGTTAGGAAACAAGGGGCACATGCACCCATCCTCTTGCCAAGTAAAAGTAGATTTTTTGTATAAATTTTCAATCGTTTAGCCATATAGAGTAGATGGTACCATGCACAAATTTTGGCTTGGTCCCTCCGGTCGAACCACTATATATTAGTTTTATTATAAATAATTTATGTGACAATAAGATCTAAGTTCATGATGAGACTTGCTTAAATATTTTTATCCCAATTATAGTTTATCTCTTTGAATAATGTGCAAAATTATTAATATATCATAAAATACTAAAAGAATTACATCTCTTGATATCATGACAAGTATCGTGGTGCACTCATGATCTTAAATCCTGGATCCGCATATATATATATATATATATATATATATATATATATATATATATATATATATATATACTGCTACATGTGATGTTACAGATAAATTTGCCGTGCCTGCCTGCCATTGTTTGTTTATTCTCACTCTTTATTTTATTTAAACTTATGGTTTAAACCTTTAATAGTATGCTTTTTCAACTACCATAATTCCATTCTATGAAGTCACTAACAGTTGGTCGATGTAGGCTGCAGGTTTTTTTTGGTTTCTCATTCGGTGTCCGCTATAATATTAGGGCCCGTTAAAATTTGGATTCGTGCCGGAAAGTCCCACATTGAAGGATAAAGCGTTCCCTAACAAAAATGACTTCATACTCAGGGACTCGAACCTGAAACCTCTAATTAAAGATGAAGGAGTACTAATTACCACTTCACCACAATCCTTATTGGTCAGGTTACAGGCTTATGGCTCAAGGAAGATTTTTTATCTCTGTTAATTAGTTATGTACGTTGGATTTTACCCAATATTATGACTTACTCTCACCTATTGTTTGTCACACCTCCTTTTTTCCGAAGGGGGGGGATAGGGGAGTTTTTCTAATTTAAGTGACATTAATCGAAATAGGATTATTTATTTATCAGAGTCGCCACTTGGAATAATTTATGGTGTCCCAAGTCACCGATTTATTTTAAATTCCAAATCGAGGAAATTTGACTCTATTTATGGTCCGCGAACACAGAAAATCGGGTAAAGAATTCTGTTAACCCGGGAGAAGGTGTGAAGTACTCCCGAGTTCCGTGATTTTAGTACGGTCGAGTCACGTGAAACGCACACTCGAATTGAGGTTACGTATCATAACTATGCCACGGGAACCGTACCCATAGTTACGATGATTTATTATTAATCGCGCCTAAAGCAAAACTACGCATATTCATGGTTTGATTATCCTAAAGTTCGAGATTGCATGTGAGGTACAAACGTTATGGAGATATAATGTAGGAGCCAGATCATTCTTTCCTGAGGGTTTTAGACTATTCAAGAT
Source organism: Nicotiana tomentosiformis (assembly GCF_000390325.3). Classification (NCBI taxonomy): domain Eukaryota; kingdom Viridiplantae; phylum Streptophyta; class Magnoliopsida; order Solanales; family Solanaceae; genus Nicotiana; species Nicotiana tomentosiformis. The sequence goes on from NC_090820.1 coordinate 110,016,262, forward strand.
GACATTTAATTTCCAGAAGCAAACATTATATGGAATTATAAACTAACATGTTATCAACTCAATTTAATTTATGAGATAATCGAGAGCCAACCAAGAGAATGATCGAACTTGATTCAAATTTACAGCACAAGTACATTCTGAATTTGTAACACTAGTATAATAACACTTCGGCTACACCAGCTCTGAACAAATACACGATCAGGCCCTATTACTGGGCTCCATACCCCAGTCCCAACGGCCTAAGGTCCAGACTCATTCAAAGGACTCCCAACTGGCCCAAGTTACAAGTCTGGCCCATTTATGAAGTCCATGTTAAGATGAAATCTGGAGAAGAACATCATTCACCCAAATTTCGAAACCATGTGTAAAGCTAAATTAGAGGTTAAATTGACAAAGATAACCTACTCCATAGCTACTGATTACAGTAGCTGAATTCATGAATTATTACAAACCTTTTCAAAACAAATCTTGTACAAACCATTCATCAGCAGGCAACCCTCAAACTTAACGTTACAGAAGACTTAACTATTGCTATCAAGGGCACTTTGCTTATGAAGCCCTTTATTACACAACATAATGCCTAACGTGACCCTGAGCTTCCTATCTGAGGACTTCTGCTTCCAATTACTCTCCCAAACTTACGAAGATATAGCCATTGGGCTATTCTTCATAAACTGTTGGGCGAATCAAATGGCCCACATGTTCAGGTTTGACTAAGGTACTGTTGGCAGTCTCATCCAAACAAAGTCATTTTTTCTTGAGAATATATATTAACAGAAATAGGAAGAAAAGAAAAAGCAATACAAATGGTCAATCCAAGCAAAACAACTTAAACAATATTTAGAACTAACAAACCAGACATACAAGGCTGAAACACGCAACATGTCACTATGAACGAACTAAATTTGCCCTTAAAAAAAATATCAGTAATAAGAAACTATTTAAATACATTAGGATTTAAGTCAATACATCAAAAACACAGTGATAAGTCAACAAAGAGAAAATTAGCAATCCCTTTTGAAGCATAACCAATGTATAAAATTGTGATAAATACCTAACAACAGATAGACCAGCTGAACAGCCAAATAAAGGCCAAGAGAGAAATAAACAACCAGCAGAACTAAGTAGCAACCAAGAAAACCATGCAACAATCCTAGCCTTAAAGTTGAGCCTCAAACACAGCTAGTCAACAGCAGCAGCAAACTAGAGAAAAACAGCCTTAAATCTAGGAATTTCCAGTATTCTCTAGAAGAAATCCATCTCAGAAAATGAGAAGAAGATTCAATTTCAAAGAATTCTCCCTAAAATCTATCTATTCCCGATTGTATTTGAGAGGAATAAAACTCAGTCTAAAAAATTCATCCGTCGTATATGTATGAAGGGTGTATATATAGGCTATCTAAAATCAGAGAAAGTCTGTTTGGGGGGGGGGGGAGGAATATGTCAGCGTGAATTCACGGAAGAATAAAGGAGGGGAGGGAATCTTTTTTCAACTGAAAAATGCCAACTGTCCCTTCTAGAAACAGACTATCTGCTTAGGCTTGGGCCAAATGTTGTGACCTAAATGGCCCAAAACCAAGCCCAGATTCGACCTTAAAGAAAAATAGCCCACAAATAAAACAACACATGCCATATTGGAATTTCAAATATAATTAGAGATTTTACTAAATACTTAAATTTTGATTAATCTAAATCAGTTTATCAGTTGAACTAATTGAGCATGCGATTAAAGACGGAGTTTAATTAACCGACTGACAAAAAAGAAGAAAGAAGGAAAAACAACAAAACAAAAACAAACAAGAAAAACACAGAGCCGGAACAAATGAGGAAAAAGAATACTAATTTAAACGCTAAAGAAATGAGTAAACGAAACAACCCGATGAGCAGTGAAAATGATGAACTCTAGCCGCGAATCGATGAAAGGACCGGACTCCGGTAACTTCAAAACGGGTCGAGACTAGCCTAAAATAAATGCTCTTAACAAGATTACTCAATGCATGTGAGTCTTGAACTAAAATAAACAGAAACACCAAAGTAATTTAGAAATAAAACACACTAGGGTTTATCTGGAATTTTAGATCTAAGACTCGCTAATTTTGGTGGGGATTTTGATGAAATTGATGGGGGATTAGGGATTAGGAGGGTATGAGGGTTATAAGGTACGAGTTTGAGAGGATTTGGAGTGGCGCCGCCGGCGTGGGGATTCTGGGCGGCTAGGGTTTGAGTGAGTTTGAGGGAGAGAGACGAGGGATTTGGGGGGCGGCTAGGGTTTGGTGAGTGAAAGAGAGGGAGAGGAAAATGAGAGGGATCTGTAGGGTTTGGGGGGAATCCGACAAATATAAGGGTTAGAGGGGGGAGTTACGGGCCGTTCGATCGAAGGAGATCAAAGGCTGAGATCGCTGTTAACGAAACGACGTCGTTTCGGTTAAGTGACGAGGCTGGGCCGGGTGAGGGGGTTTGTAGGTGTTGGGTTGGGCAGATTTCGGGTAATTGTTTGGGCCGAAATTGTTTTGGCCCAAATTTGAGACCAAAACGGGTTTTCTTTCTTTCTTTTCTTTTCTTTTTTCTTGATTTTAAATCCTAATAAAATTAATTAAAACCTAAATTAAGTCTTAAATCAATCTAATTTGTAGAAATAAACCTAGTTATCTATTTTACCATAATTAATTAATTTAGACTAATGAAGGAAGAATTACTAATTTGCAATTTAAAGCTAAAAATGTAAAAATGACTCATATATATATATTTTTTATTATTTTCGTTTAATAATACAATTAACTCATGCAATTAAATCCTAAATGCAATTAGACCTAAAATGTTATGCACGAAATACTTTAGACATTTTGGTATTTTTCTTATGATTTTAGCATGTTAAATATGCAACTAAATGCAAGCAACTTTTAACCAAAATTCCTACAAATTCTACAAAACTAAAAACAATTAAGAAAAAATCTATTTGTGAATTTCTATAGGAATATTTTAGTCGGGCAAAAATCACGTGCTCACAACTGCCCCTCTTTGCTTGAAAACACGAAGAATTTTCGGGCAAATATACCTTGAGCAAATACGAGCGATTTTTGACCGTTTGTATACTCCATGGAAGCATAAAAAAAATGTTTGACCGAACCTTGCTTCCGAGGTTGACTACATATCATCGGCTATGGAGGAATCAGGTCAGTGTAGTTCTGGAAGTTTTGGTAGCTGGAACTACCGAAAAGCTGTGATTTCACTGTTGTTGTTGCTGCTGCTCTTTCTTGCTGAGCTCCCTATTACACCAAAGTCAAAATGAAAAAGAAACTAACTAAGCTTATCAGCTACGAGTTACAAGATTCCTATCTATGAGTCTTCTGAAGCTTGATCTTGAGTCTTGAATGGTTCTTCATGCGGACTTTTGACTTGAACCTTGATGCTTGCTAACTGCAGGTGCTAGTTCTTTCTTCTTCAACTTTTTGGATCAAGATGGGACATGCAAAGCTTGCGACTTCAATCATGTATTGAGAAGCCCATATCTTTTTATCTACTTCTGCATTTTGGATTCACTTCTTTTTTTTATTTTTTATTCTGGATTGAGACTTCTTCCTTTGGTTATCTCGGACTGTCAGCTCGCATTCTTGTGGCGAGCTTCTGCTACTTCTAACTTGAATTGAATCCTCAAATGGCTTCCCTCGTTCTCCAGGTGGGCGCCTGATGACTTAAAACTCGAAATAAATTCCCTCATTCTCCAGGTGGGCGCCTGACGACTTACACTTGAAATGAATTCCCTCATTCTCCAGGTGGACGCCTGATTACTTAAAACTGAAATGAATTCCCTCGTTCTCTAGGTGGGCGCCTGATGACTTAAAACTTGAAATAAATTCTCTCGTTCTCTAGGTGGGAGCCTGATGACTTAAAACTTGAAATGAATTCCCTCATTTTCCAGGTGGGTGCCTGCTGACTTAAAACTGAAATAAATTCCATCGTTCTCCAGGTGGGAGCCTGATGACTTAAAACTTGAAATGAATTCCCTCATTTTCCAGGTGGGCGCCTGCTGACTTAAAACTGAAATGAATTCCCTCGTTCTCCAGGTGGGCGCTGATGACTGACTTGAACTTAAAATGAATTCCCTCGTTCTTGTTAGCAGCCTCAACAGCTCCGTTTGCCTTAGGACGATATGGAGTGGAGTTTGGATGCATGATCTTGAACTGTTGGCATACCTCTTTCATCAAATGACTGTTGAGGTTAGCAGCATTATCTGTGATGATTACTTTGGGAATTTCGAACCGGCAAATGATGTTTGAATGAACAAAATCTACCACTGCCTTCTTGGTCACGGACTTGAAAGTTACAGCTTCGACCCACTTGGTAAAATAATCAATGGCCACAAGAATAAACCTATGCCCGTTTGACGCTGCCGGCTCAATCGGTCCAATGACATCCATGCCCCAAGCAACAAAGGGCCAAGGTGCAGTCATTGTGTGCAACTCAGATAGCGGGGAATGAATCAAATCACCGTGCACCTGGCATTGATGACATTTGTGAATGAAGCTGATGCAATCTCGTACCATGGTGAGCCAATAATAACCTGCTCGAAGAATCTTCTTCGCTAAGACATACTCACTCATATGTGGCCCCCAAACCCCGGAATGCACTTCGGCCATGATAGTCGAGGCTTGTTTAGCATCTATACACCTTAATAATCCTAGATCTGGAGTTCTCTTGTACAATATTCCCCCATTTAAGAAAAATCTGCTAGCCAGACGTCGAATGGTTCTCTTTTGATCGCCTGTGGCATGTGTCGGATATACCCCTGATTTGATGTATTCCTTGACATCATGGAACCAAGGCTCGCCATCAAGTTCCTCCTCAACCACATTGCAATAGGCATGCTGATCACGGATTTGGATTTGCAGAGGGTCGACGTAAGTCTTATCTATATGGTGTAACATTGACGCATAGTAGCCAAGGCGTCGGCAATCTCATTATGAATCCTGGGAATATGCCTGAATTCTACCAACCTGAATCGTTGACAAAGATCATGCAGACATTGTCGATACGGTATGAGCTTCAAATCCCGAGTCTCCCATTCTCCCTGAATCTGGTGAACCAACAAATCTGAATCTCCCAAAACCAATATTTCTTGAACTCCCATGTCTATAGCTAGCCTCAAACCTAGAATGCATGCCTCGTATTCAGCCATGTTGTTAGTGCAATAAAATCGAAGTTGAGCTGTTACGGGGTAGTGATGCCTTGTTTCAGAAATGAGTACAACCCCATCAAAGAAAAGTTTCCAACCTAGCTTTTCATCATGATCAGCCTCGTCAACATACATCACTTCTTCATCAGGAAAATAAGTCTTCAGTGGCTCATATACTTCATCCACTGGATTCTCGGCCAAGTGATTGGCTAGGGCTTGGGCTTTCATCGAGGTCCGAGTCACATAGATGATGTCAAATTCTGTGAGTAAAATCTGCCACTTTGCCAACCTCCCTGTGGGCATAGGCTTCTGAAAGATATACCTTAGAGGATCCATGCGAGAAATGAGGTAAGTAGTGTAGGATGACAGATAATGCTTCAACTTTTGCGCCACCCAAGTCAGGGCGCAACATGTCCTTTCAAGAAGAGTATACTTAACCTCATAAGGAGTGAACATCTTGCTGAGGTAATAAATGGCTTGCTCTTTTTTGCCCGTGATATCGTATTGACCCAACACACAACCAAAAGAATTATCCATGACCGTTAAATAGAGGATTAAAGGTCTACCAGGTTCTGGCGGGACCAATACAAGGGGTTCAGCAGGTAATTCTTGATCTTATCAAATACTTCCTGACACTCATCGGTCCACTTAACCGCAACATTCTTCTTTAGCAACTTAAATATGGGCTCACAAGTTGTCATGAGTTGAGCAATAAACCTGTTGATGTAGTTTAACCTCCCGAGCAGGCTCATCACCTCAGTTTTATTCTTTGGTGGTGGTAATTCTTGGATGGCCTTAATCTTTGCTGGGTCCAACTCGATACCGCGTCGACTGACTATGAATCCCAACAGTTTCCTAGACGGGACACCAAATGAACATTTCGTCGGATTGAGCTTGAGGTTGTACCTACGGAGCCTTTGGAAAAACTTTCTCAAATCCCCAACATGGTCGGACTGTTTCTTTGACTTTATGATCACATCATCTACACAAACCTCAATTTCCTTGTGTATTATGTCATGGATTATGGTAGTCATTTCCCTCATGTAAGTTGCCCCAGCATTCTTTAAACCGAATGGCATTACCCGGTAGCAATACGTCCCCCATGGCGTAATGAATGCTATTTTTTCTGCATCTTCCTCGTCCATCAGGATCTGATGATATCCCGCATAACAATCCACGAAAGACCCGATCTCATGCTTGGCACAATTATCAATCAGAATGTGGATGTTCGGCAATGGAAAGTTATCCTTTGGACTTACCTTGTTGAGATTACGATAATCAACACACACCCTCGTCTTACCATCCTTCTTTGGTACTGGTACCACATTAGCTAAACAAGTGGGATATTGAGTGACCCGAATGACTTTTGCCTCCAGTTGCTTTGTGATTTCTTCTTTAATCTTCACTCTCATGTCAGTCTTGAACTTTCTTAACTTTTGCTTGACAGGAGGGAATGTAGGGTCAGTTGGCAATTTATGAGCTACCAAATCAGTGCTCAAACCCGGCATGTCATCATATGACCATGCAAAGACATCTTTGTATGCAAACAGTGTTTTGATTATTTCTTCCTTGATTTGCGGTTCCAGATGCACACTTATCTTGGTTTCCCTGACATTATTTTGATCCCCTAAATTGATTGCTTCGGTTTCATTCAAATTAGGCTTGGGTTTTTCTTCGAAGTGTTTTAGTTCTCTACTGACTTCTTCAAATGCCGTTTCTTCATCGTATTTTGTTTCATCATCACCCTCTACTTCTTGGATCGTTATTTCAGAATTAGATTGGCTTTTAAGATTTGGCTGAAAATTACTCATGCATGTCATGTCATTGAAACCAGCACAAAAAGAACTGTATAGAGAGAAAAAGCAAAAAACAAAAATGAAACGCTATCAGGATTAATGGAAAACTGGAAATTGTATTTTATTGAAAATAAGAGGATAGAAGGGTTTGTACATTGAAACAAGCAAAAACTAAGAAAAATCTGGATTACAACCCTGGAATAACCGAGATGACAGAAAGGAAAACAAAGCAAACCACCAAAACTCCTTTTGGATGGGGAGAGGAGTAGTTTTCCAATTGCTAAGCTTCATATTTGGCCCAACAAGCTGCACATCGGCATTACTGGAACCTTCCCCGATTTCGACCATATTAACCTCATCAAACAGACTCTGGAACCTCTCGATCAGCTCTTCATCAAAGTCGACCACAGGTTTTGGGACCACTGATATTGGGCGTTTGGCGACCCCTGACTTGACGAAAGACTTGGAGATATGTGGAACAGGTTTAGGGAGTGACCATGTCTTTCCTTTCAAACTTTTAGCCTTTTTCACATCCTTCCCTATGAGTGTGAATCCCAAACCAAATGTACCGAAACTTTCACGTGGACACACCGGATGCACAATACCCTGCAGAGATAAACCAGACCTTTGCCCGGCAGAAAATCATTCTTCAACATTTCATTTGCTACCATGACAGACGCGGATGGTATCTTCGGACCTAGGATGCATTCTCCTTCGGGAATTTCCTCGACAGACACTGTTTCGAACATTTGGTAAACCCAAGGCCCTTTATCATCTTCAACTTCAATAAATGGAATGATTGTGTCATTGTAAGCAGATGAGTTCTCATCACCGTGCATAATTATTTCCTGCCTGTCCCATTCGAACTTTACCATTTGATGTAGAGAAGACGGGATTACCTTGGCAGCATAGATCCAGGGCCTGCCCAACAACAGGTTATAGGAGACAACCACATCTAGCACTTGGAACTCCATAGTGAACTCTACTGGCCCTATTGACAAATTGAGCATTATATCACCGATAGAATCTTTCCCTCCTCCATCGAAGCCTCGAACACATACATTATTAGTGTGGATCCTTTCAGTGCCAATCTTCAACTTTTGCAAAGTGGACAGAGGGAAAATATTTGCACTAGAACCGTTATCCACCAGTAACCTTGAGACAGTAGAATCCTCGCACTTCACTGTGAGATAAAGAGCTCGATTGTGTTCTGTACCCTCTATAGGGAGTTCATCATCTGAGAAAGTGATCCTGTTTGCTTTGAAAATCTTGTTAGCAATCTTTTCCAAGTGGTTCACCGTGATCTTATCAAGAACATGAGCCTCGTTCAAAATCTTCATCAGGGCTTTGTGGTGTTCATCTGAATGTATCAGCAAAGACAAAAGATAGATCTGAGCTGGTGTTTTCCTCAACTGTTCTACAATGGAATAGTCTTACATTTTCATCTTTTTCAGGAATTCCTCAGCCTCTTCTTCGGTGACCGGCTTTTTTACTAGGATGTGGCCGTCCTTGAATGGCTTGGTTTTCCTCAGTTCTTCTGGGGTAAAACATCTCCCAGAATGAGTCAGTCCTCCGGTTTCATTGACTTCTTCCTCTACTTCATTCCCTTTTTATGTTACTATCACCTAATTGTAATTACACGGGATGGCCTTTGTGTCAACCATTGGTAACTGGGTCACTGGCTTAATAATAACGAGGGTAACACGAGCCCCTTCCACGATTATGACAGGCTTGCCCGGGACCCCTGGCACGACCACTTTTTGCTTTTCCTGGTTCGCTTCAACATCAACCGGAGGCCCTTTCACAACCCATACAGATGGCTTCACGTTGAGCGTGCTTGGCTTCTCCGACATCCCTTCAACTGTCAAAGGCGTTGCTTTTGCAGAATCTAGAGCTTTAATTGGACCACTTTCGCTAGCCCGGATCATCATGACAGACTTGGAAGAATTCTTGGCCCATCCTTATGAACTATCTCGATCATATGTATCTCTGCATGGCCTGACAGAGGATTTTGGTTGATGTTTGGCGCTTCTGGGCTCTGGACCACAATTTGATTTGTATCAATAAGTTCTTGGATCGCCCTCTTCAAATGCCAGCACTTCTCCGTGTCTTGCCCCGGGGCATCAGAATAATACGCATATCTAAGGGAGTAATCAAGGTTCCTTGGAGGTGGATTTCGTATCTTTGGCTCAATCGGCCTCAAAACGTCCAACTGCCTCAACCTCTGAAACAAACTGGTATAGTAATCTCCAAGAGGGGTGAAGGTTTCTTTCCGCTGCTGCCTCTCTTTTCTGTAATCTGGCCTTGGTCGAAAACTTGGACCAGTAGGGTTTTGGTATGGTTGTGGGGGTGTATAAGGATTTTGTGGGGTTGGAGCACGCCATTGCGGATAATGAGGGGGTTGAGCATATGACTGTGCGTGGTGAACATGGTATTGGGGTAGCCCGACAGAATATCGAGGGTCTTGTGGTGGGAAATAATGCTGAGATGGATTATATGGAGCTTGGGTGTAGGTTTGAGGCCGGGGTTGAGTTTGGGTGTACTGGTGAGGCGGACCCCTTGGGCCATGCCACGATTCGGAGACAAACATAGCGACATCTTCTTTCTTCTTTTTGCCTAACAGGCTTCCAGTGCCACTTTGAATTGCTTGTGTGGTTGCTTTTATGGCAGAGTAGATCATGATCTTGCTTGACTTGAGTCCCTCTTCCACCATTCCTTCCATCTTTACCACATCGTTGAAGGACCTACCTATGGCTGAGATCAAATGGCCAAAGTAAGTGGGCTCTATGGCTTGAAGAAAGTATTCGACCATCTCATCTTCTTCCATCGGAGGGTAGACTCGTGCAGCTTGTTCTCTCCATCTGAAACCATATTCCCTAAAGCTTTCATTGGGCCTCTTCTCTACCTTGGTCAAAGATAGGAGATCCGGGACAATGTCTATATTGTACTGAAAGTGCCGAGCAAAGGCCTGAGCCAAGTCATCCCATGTGTACCACCTGCTAGTGTCTTGGAGGGTGTACCATTCTAAAGCTGACCCACTCAGACTCTGACTGAAACACGCCATTAATAATTCATCTTTCTCGCTGGCGCCTCTCATATTGCTGCAAAAGCCTCTCAAATGGGCCACGGGATCTCCATGTCCATCGTATGGGTCAAACTTGGGCATCTTGAACCCAACGGGCAGTAGGACATCCGGAAATAAGCATAAATCCTTGTAATCCACACTTACTTGGCTTCCTATCCCTTGCATGTTCTTCAAAGATTGCTATAGACTCTTCACTTTCCTGAACATCTCGTCCTGCTCCATGTTCCGGGATGATTTCTCAGTTTCGACAGGAGGTTCAAAGTGAGGGGTGTGGGAATGAGGATCCGCGACTTTGAAAGTTGGTTCCGGGACATGATATTGGGTATCTGGAGCTTGGAACGCGGGTTCACTAGAAGATCTATGAAGAGTAGCTCGCGGAGGGGCTACAAAAATAGGAGCAGATGTCGGAGCATGGTATGCGGTTGTTTTGGCTAGTGGAGTGTGAAAGGTTTGGGACGAGGTGCCAGGGTAATGGTGATAAGGGGTAAAGCCTGGTGCGTGTGAGGGTAAAGGTCAATGGTAGTGGGATCTTGGGCCTGTGACAGCGTATGGGATGAAAGCAGGATTTTCTGTGTAGTTAGCGGGGAATGAAGGTGGAGGATGCCCCCTGATCCATGCTTGATACATTTATGCCATTTGATGCTTCAACCTATAGACCTCCTCTTTCAATTCAGACTCCGATTCTACAATCTCCCTTGGCCCGTGTCCGATTCTTTGCTAGTCATGACTGCCTTGCACTTTGATCTGGTGTTATAGGGGTGACTTGCCAGGATGCCAACAAACTAACCACCTAAAACAGAACCTGTCTTTATGCACACACAACAACTTGGTCAGTTTTAAAGCAAATTACAAATAGGTAATCACATATTGGGGATGCAATGCACCTGAGCAGTTAAACATTTCTAAATGCTTTGCGACAGCTCATATGTTTCATCCCGGCTTTTCCAAATTCTCCAATCCTGATTTTCCCTCTCTCATTTGCTATGTTTCGCTCTTTTAATACTTATTCTTTCCTCTTTTCTTTAGTTTGGCCCCTCTTTTCTTTCTTCCCTCATTTTCTCTCTTTTTCTCTCTCTTCTTTTCTATTTTCTTTTAAGAATATGATCGAATCCTATGGGGATTGCCTACGTATCATGACGCCGCATGAATCAGATCATTACGTAGTTCAGAAAAATAGATACGAAATAATTTATTTCATTAACAAAAGACATCTTTTTGGATTTTCTATTACAAGGACTAAAAGTAGCGATGACTACAAAAAGGAAAATCTACAGACTCGAAATATATTAATAGACAACCTTGACAAAGACGAACAAGACTCGGATAAAGTAAAATACAAACTACTAAAGGAAATCAAAATATATAAGAGCCTTCATTGGTACTCCGGAGGCTTGCGGGACATCAGCCGGTCTCCGCACAGGCCTGCGGGCAATATCTTCTTGAAGGCGGTCTAGGTCAACCATCACCTGTCGGACGAATGTCATTACAGAAGCAAAAAATATAGACTTGGTCATGTCTTCACATTCGTGGCATTTCATTACAACATAATCAGCTATCTCTTTAACCCTCATTCTGATGACACCCTTTTCTTGAAGCAAAACCGTAATCATGCACTTTCCGCCTCAGGTTGGTTATAATTTTCTCATTTCTCTCACTTCTTGCTGGTGTCTCGACGGCTATTTTCATTCTCTGGATTTGGGTTCAAAGGGCTTCATTTTTCTTGGCCAACCTCTTCTTTTCCGCTGCATCTTCAGCTGCCTGCAAACTACTATCAAATTTGATTTTTTCCATTTGTCCTTCTAGCTTGTTTATAGTAGTTCGGTATTCCTTTTCTTTAGCCAACCAAACCCATTGCTCCCGTGCTCCATCTGTGAATTGTTGGACATGGGGCCTTTTGGCGGGCTGTTCTGGCTCTTGACTGGCCCAATTTCTTTTCCTGTACCACGTGGCGTAGTTGGATCCTACTTCACCTATGGACAAATCTTGTACTTGAGTCTGTGGTTCCAGGAACCTGCATTGGTGCCAAATCTGGCGAACCCTTTCTTCTGGAAATGTGGCTTTCGGGCATATTTCAATAACCTGTGGACTCAAATCTTCGTCATAGGGGATTGTTTGGTATCTGCCCAACTGGCGTAGGACCCGATGTGGGGCATATGGTTGAATACTCCGAAGACCCATTAATAAAAGAAAGCACACTCCGGCGGATATGTAGATAACTTCGTCAACCGGGAGCCAACCGAAAGTCCACTCAATTCGATTTGCATTTAAAGAACCCAAATACGTGAACCATGCCTCAGTACCTTCTGGCAACTCATGGCCGTTTGCTCGGTTTTCATATTGTTTGATGCAATTGAGTCCGGTCAGTCCGTAGTTCATGTAACCTGGGTGATGACGAAGATGTTCTACCAACCACATTTGTAAAAGCAAGTTGCAACCCTCGAAAAACTTTGTCCCGGCTCGACAAGCGGTTAAAGCTCGGTAAATTTCTGCGAGAATCATCGGTATGATAGTGCCATTGGCCTTTTTGACCATAAAGTCGGCCACTCCTGCGAGCCCCAATTCTATATGTTTGTCACTCCTTGGGCATATCAGAGTGCCTAAAAATGCCACCACAAAGGCCAAACCCCTGCATGCTTCCCATTTGTCTTTATTTCCCTGATGATTCAAACCAGTGTCCGGAGCCTCAAATCCGTGGGGGTCCCCATACCGGCTGTATAAGAAACGGAATGTGCAGAATCCTCCAGCTAAATTTTCATCTTTAACCTGTCGGCTAATACTGAGGAGGTCCAAAAACTTATGAGGGATTACAGTTCTTGGTGCTACTGGATATTGATACCTTAACTTCCCTTCGAAACCAACATAACCTGCTATCTCCTCTAGTGTAGGGGTCAACTCAAAATCAGAGAAGTGAAAAACATTGTGTGTCGGGTCCCAAAACGGTATCAAAGCTTCGATTATATCAACCCTTGGTTTAATTTCCAGAAGACAAGTGAGCCCACCTAAAGCCTTTGTCACAGAACGCTTATTGACCTCCCCCAGGTCGTTCCACCACATATGGAGTCCTAGTGGAATCTCGTCTACAACTCGAAAAGGTATATTTTCAACAATGCTCATCATGCACATTTTATTTAAGGCGACTGGTTAAAAACAAGTGATTTTTGATTTTTTTTATTTTTATTTTTGACCCCAAAAGAAAGATTATTTGTGCAAAATAAAACTCAAACAACTCAAGGCCACCTTTGCAAATAACGGCCCTTCAGGAATGAAGATTTTAAAGTTGTGCTTGCTAAATGGCTAAAATTAGGAAAATAGCCATAGGTGGCTATTCTGGTAAAACAAACTTCCTGCGTCCCGTCGGGACGTTTCTGGCTATTTGGACAGAAAGTGACATCCCCTAAATTTATTTATGACAAAATGACGCATTTTCAAATTTTCTGGTTATTTTTTGCAAAAACGGGGCCGAACCCGATGAGAGTTGCCTACATATCTCACATCCGGTGAGAATCAAACCCGCGTAGTTCGGTCCATCTTGATGCACAGAAAGATATGATTTGTTTTGAAATGATTTTTTTTCTTTTTTTTTTGAAACTTTGGCAGAGTAACGGGATTTTTGAATATCAGGATTATCAAAACCGGGCATTTTTCTGTCCTACCTCACTCTTGGTTTTTTTTTTTTTTTCTTAATTTTCTTTCCTTACTCTAGAAGTCGGTCAACATAAAAGCCAAGCAAATTAATGCACAAGTAGCACGTAAAGAATGCATCAGGATGGTCTTTTAATTTTCGGGTGCACCTATCCTAGACGGACCCAACCCCTGTGTTGAGTCCCCTAAGTCAAATGTACGTGATGCAAGCAAACGTACCTACTAGGGATCCATCATGAGGCTATGTTATTCTAAGTTTTAAATCCTGGGTGTATTATTCTAGACCTAGCTTACCCGAGCGGACAACTCGAGCCGAGGGGGGCAGCGTACCGGGAATACAGAAGCTTCACCGGCTTTGCAACTTGTCCGAACCTCGTTCTAAAATTAGGATATGACTCTAACAGAAAAGAAGTCACGCGAAGCGCACGCTCCCCAGAAGATTTAGAAGACTCAGAGAGAAGGAGGGTTTCGTAGCAATTTATATACAGTTCAAGCAATATCAAAGCGGTAAAATACGACATTTAGCACATTAGGTTCAAGCACGTAAAAATCAGATAATAGATAAAATCCAAATATAACAGTTATTCTAAACTCGAATTCTGAACCCTGAACCAGAGATTCTGGGTTCGGTCCCCAGCAGAGTCGCCAGAGCTGTTACACCTCTTTTTTCCCGAAGGGGGGGATAGGGGAGTTTTTCCAATTTAAGTGACATTAATCGAAATGAGATTATTTATTTATCAGAGTCACCACTTGGAATAATTTATGGTGTCCCAAGTCACCGGTTTATTTTATATCCCAAATCGAGGAAATTTGACTCTATTTATGGTCCGCGAACACAGAAAATCGGGTAAGGAATTCTGTTAATCCGGGAGAAGGTGTGAGGCACTCCCGAGTTCCGTGGTTTTAGCACGGTCGCTTAACTATTAATAATTTGGCCTAATTATCTGATTTATTACATATTTGAAACTTACGGTACATTGTTTATTTTCTAACCGCTTTTAATTGTTTATGGAATTATTTTTGGAACAGGTCACGATGTCGTACACTTATCATTTTGGTACACGTTGCAAACCGCGCCACATGAAATGTACCTGCGATTTACGACATGCTTGTTTTTATTATTGTTTGAAGTTGTGGTCGAGTCACGTGAAACGCACACTTGAATTGGGGTTACGTATTATAACTATGCCACGGGAACCGTACCCATAGTCACGATGATTTATTATTAATCGCGCCTAAAGCAAAACTACGCATATTCATGGTTTGATTATCCTAAAGTTCGAGATTGCATGTGAGGTACAAACGTTATGGTGATATACTGTAGGAGCCAAATCATTCTTTCCTGAGGGTTTTAGACTATTCAAGATGACATTTAATTTCCAGAAGCAAACATTATATGGAATTATAAACTAACATGTTATCAACTCAATTTAATTTATGAGATAATCGAGAGCCAACCAAGAGAATGATCGAACTTGATTCAAATTTATAGCACAAGTACATTCTAAATTTGCAACACTAGTATAATAACACTTCGGCTACACCAGCTCTGAACAAATACACGATCAGGCCCTATTACTAGGCTCCATACCCCAGGCCCAACGGCCTAAGGTCCAGACTCATTCAAAGGACTCCCAACTGGCCCAAGTTACAAGTTTGGCCCATTTATGAAGTCCCTGTTAAGACGAAATCTGGAGAAGAACATCATTCACCCAAATTTCGAAACCATGTGTAAAGCTAAATTAGAGGTTAAATTGACAAAGATAACCTACTCCATAGCTACTGATTACAGTAGCTGAATTCATGAATTATTACAAACCTTTTCAAAACAAATCTTGTACAAACCATTCATCAGCAGGCAACCCTCAAACTTAACGTTACAGAAGACTTAACTATTGCTATCAAGGGCACTTTGCTTATGAAGCCCTTTATTACACAACATAATGCCTAACGTGACCCTGAGCTTCCTACCTGAGGACTTCTGCTTCCAATTACTCTCCCAAACTTATGAAGATATAGCCATTGGGCTATTCTTCATAAACTGTTTGGCGAATCAAATGGCCCACATGTTCAGGTTTGACTAAGGTACTGCTGGCAGTCTCATCCAAACAAAGTCATTTTTTCTTGAGAATGTATATTAACAGCAATAGGAAGAAAAGAAAAAGCAATACAAATGGTCAATCCAAGCAAAACAACTTAAACAACATTTAGAACTAACAAACCAGACATACAAGGCTGAAACACGCAACATGTCACTATGAACGAACTAAATATGCCCTTAAAAAAAATATCAGCAATAAGAAACTATTTAAATACATTAGGATTTAAGTCAATACATAAAAAACACAGTGATAAGTCAACAAAGAGAAAATTAGCAATCCCTTTTGAAGCATAACCAATGTATAGAATTGTGATAAATACCTAACAACAGATAGACCAGTTGAACAGCCAAATAAAGGCCAAGAGAGAAATAAACAACCAACAGAACTGAGTAGCAACCAAGAAAATCAAGCAACAATCCTAGCCTTAAAGTTGAGCCTCAAACACAGCTAGTCAACAACAGCAGCAAACCAGAGAAAAACAGCCTTAAATCTGGGAATTTTCAGTATTCTCTAGAAGAAATCCATCTCAGAAAATGAGAAGAAGATTCAATTTCAAAAAAATCTCCCTAAAATCTGTCTATTCCCGATTGTATTTGAGAGGAATAAAACTCAGTCTAAAAAATTCACCCTTCGTCTCTGTGTGAAGGGTGTATATATAGGCTATCTAAAATCAGAGAAGGTCTGTTGGGGGGGAAGGAATATGTCAGCGTGAATTCAGGGAAGAATAAACGAGGGGAGGGAATCTTTTTTAAACTGAAAAATACCAACTGTCCCTTCTAGAAACAGACTATCTGCTTAGGCTTGGGCCAAATGTTGTGACCTAAATGGCCCAAAACCAAGCCCAGATTCGACCTTAAAGAAAAATAGCCCACAAATGAAACAACACATGCCATATTGGAATTTCAAATAAAATCAGAGATTTTACTAAATACTTAACTTTTGATTAATCTAAATCAGTTTATCAGTTGAACTAATTGAGCATGCGATTAACGACGGAGTTTAATTAACCGACTGACAGAAAAGAAGAAAGAAGGAAAAACAACAAAATAAAAACAAACAAGAAAAATACAGAGCCGGAACAAATGAGGAAAACGAATACTAATTTAAACGCTAATGAAATGAGTAAACGAAACAACCCGATGAGCAGTGAAAATGATGAACTCTAGCCGCGAATCGATGAAAGGACCGGACTCCGGTAACTTCGAAACGGGTCGAGACTAGCCTAAAATAAATGTTCTCAACAAGATTACTCGATGCATGTGAGTCTTGAACTAAAATAAACAGAAACACCAAAGTAATTTAGAAATAAAACAGACTAGGGTTTTTATGGAATTTTAGATCTAAGACTCGCTAATTTTGGTGGGTTTTTTGATGAAATTGATGGGGGATTAGGGATTAGGAGGGTATGAGGGTTATAGGGTGCGAGTTTGAGAGGATTTGGAGTGGCGCCGCCGGCATGGGGATTCTGGGCGACTAGGGTTTGAGTGAGTTTGAGGGAGAGAGACGAGGGGTTTGGGGGGCGGCTAGGGTTTGGTGAGTGAAAGAGAGGGAGAGGAAAATGAGAGGGATCTCTAGGGTTTGGGGGGGGGGGAATTCGACAGATATAAGGGTTAAAGGGGGGAGTTACGGGCCGTTCGATCGAAGAAGATCAAAGGCTGAGATCGCTGTTAACGAAACGACATCGTTTCGGTTAAGTGACGAGGCTGGGCCGGGTGAGGGGGTTTGTAGGTGTTGGGTTGGGCGGATTTCGGATAATTGTTTGGGCCGAAATTGTTTTGGCCCAAATTTGAGACCAAAACGGGTTTTCTTTCTTTCTTTTCTTTTTTCTTGATTTTAAATCCTAATAAAATTAATTAAAACCTAAATTAAGTTTTAAATCAATCTAATTTGTAGAAATAAACCTAGTTATCTATTTTACCATAATTAATTAATTTAGACTAATGAAGGAAGAATTACTAATTTGCAATTTAAAGCTAAAAATATAAAAATGACTCATATATATATATATATATTTTTATTTTCGTTTAATAATGCAATTAACTCATGCAATTAAATCCTAAATGCAACTAGACCTAAAATGTTATGCACGAAATACTTTAGACATTTTGGTGTTTTTCTTATGATTTTAGCATGTTAAATATGCAACTAAATGCAAGCCACTTTTAACCAAAATTCCTACAAATTCTACAAAACTAAAAACTATTAAGAAAAAATCTATTTGTGAATTTCTATAGGAATATTTTAATCGGGCAAAAATCACGTGCTCATATTGTTTATACAAAATGGAACTAATTTACCGTGGTTAAATTATAAATCGAACTAAGCTATGTATTCATTTGGTTTAGTCTAAACACCGGATGCAAAAATATTTTACCATAAAACTAAGTGAATGAACTGAAGGGAAAAAATAAAAATATGTAAAGAAAATTAATGATCGTGGCAGAATCTCTGGCAGTGAGGATAAATGTGAAAATGTTCACCCCATTAAAATCTAACTCCTCATTAACCATAGTTAGAATAAAGATAATATCAAGTCTGGTCATTTCGCCAAAATTTGTGAATAAATTAAACAATACAAACAACTCTTGTCAATCCATTGAAACTTGTGAATAACTTAATAAGATTGGTATAACTCATGGTGTAAGGGTCGGCAACAACTCCCCTCGAAAGGAATCGATCGTCACGTCTTTGGTTTCCTTCACCCACCGCTTTCGGTCAACTCAAACAATAGGTCAGGAAGGACATTGTTGAAGGCTCACTGAGTGCTTCTAGGTTAAAGAAAGCACTAGACTCACTCCACGAGAACTAGCTTTTCGATTTGCTTCATATTTGGCATTCATTCTCCCACCTTCTTGGTTGTTCGATCGAACCCAGTAATTTTTGCTCAAACAATATAATTGTGTTAAGAAATTATTAATAAGTATTAACTAACTTAATTAGAATCTAATTATTACTAACACTTAAAATCGTTTCTAAAATTCAGAACCCATAAGATTAAAATTCTTGCTCCGCTTGTAATTGCGGAGTGTTACTTTTAAAAGAAATCTCGACAGCATGTAGGGTGTGTTTGGTATGACGGAAAATATTTTCCAATTTTCCATGTTTGGTTGGTTTAAATGTTTTGAAACATTTTCCTCCAATTGTAGGAAAATATTTTCCCTATCAATAGAAGGGAAAATATTTTTCAAAATTACTTCTCAACCTTCCCCACCTTATTCCCCATCCCACCAACCCACCCCTACACCCCCACCTACTCCCACCCACTCAACCCATACCAACCCCCAACCCCACCTACCCACCCCACCCCTCACCCTCAATAAAAATATTATGAATATTACTTTTTTTCATGTTATAGATAAAAAAAATTCATTTCTACAAATAATTTTTTTTTCATGATATAAAAAAGTATCTTTTTCATTTTAACAAAAAAATAATTCTACTCTCTAACCAAATATTAAAAAATATTTTTCGAAATAAATTTTACACTCACCAACTAAACAAGAAAAAACTCATATTTCATAAAAATATTTTCTAGGAAAACATTTTCCTTTCCGAGACACACCAGTAATTAGAAATGAACGCATCCCATCTTTAATTGCACATGGTTTCTTATCATAATCGTCCATTATTGCATATGTTTGTTATTACTATTAAATTAAATAATTTGAATAGATAGAGGGCATATATTAATTATGAAGCATCATCATAAAAAGACAGTGAAATTAATAAAATAAAATAAACACATAGATTTCGTGATCTGGAAACGTCTTTGATTCTTTGGGAGTTGGGACGTCTTTTGGAAATGCTCAGGAGCGCCTAAAGTGGAAAGTCCTATTGTCGTTTCTATATATTTTAAAGGGAAACAGACAAATTTTGCCCGTAAATGATTGGGAAACTTTGTTATTGTTTGGTTAACCTTTTCTGCTAAATTGAGACATAATAGGACCTACAACTATATTCTAAATAAAAAGTAAGATCTTGGTTAATATTTCTAATGTTTAATATCTGTTATAAAATAAAAAATATAAAGTAAAGACATGTATAGATAGAAATTGATATATTATTTAAATTTCAAACTTATGTAAATAATGAACTGAAAACTCATCTATTTATAGAAGAAAGGAAGCAACTGTGAGGTTTTTCACGAAGCAGGTGTAAAACTTTTTTTTAGCTACTTGTAAACTGTCTGGATGAGCTGCTTGCAACCTGCCTGTTTAATAAGAAGTTGCTGCAAATCATTTCATTGAGCTGCTTGCAACCTGCCTGCATCAGCTGCTTGTAGATAAATTTCAACAGAGTACTAAATGGATAATCTTCTTTAGAAAGATTATCTATAGCGGAGTAATAAATGGACATCCACAATATAATTATTTTCATAACACCCCCCTTGGATGTTCATTAAAAGGCATTGTGCCTCATTAAAACTTTACTAGAAAAAATTCAGTGGGAAAAATCTTAGTGAAGGAAAAAGAGTACACATATTTAGTAATACGCATTTTTAGCTGCCTCATTAAAAACCTTATAAGGAAAACCCTGTGAGAAAAAACCTTAGTAAGGAAAAAAGAGTACATCGCGTATTTTACTCCCCCTGATAAAATCTTGTTTCAAATATTTGAGTCTCTGCATTCCAATCTTGTATACCATCTTCTCAAAAGTTGAAGTTGGTAAAGATTTAGTAAATAAATCTACCGGACTGTCACTTGAACGGATTTGTTGTAAATCAATGTCACCAATTTTCTGAAGATCGTGTGTGTAGAATAATTTTGGTGAAATGTGCTTCGTTCTATCTCCTTTTATAAATCCTCCCTTCGATTGGGCTATGCATGTAGCATTGTCTTCGTATAAAATTGTGGATCTTTTATCACACTCTAAACCACATTTTTCTTGAATAAAATGAATCACTGATCTCAACCATACGCATTCTCTACTTGCTTCATGAATAGCTATTATCTCAGCATGATTTGAAGAAGTAGCAACAATTGACTGATTTGTGGAGCGTCATGATATGACAGTACCTCCACATGTAAACACGTACCCGGTTTGAGATCGAGCTTTATGGGGATCAGATAAATAACATGCATCTGCATAACCAACAAGATCTGCACTACCTTTGTTAGCATAAAACAAACTCATATCAAGAGTTCCCTTTAAATATCGCAAAATATGCTTAATCTCATTCCAATGTGTCCAAGTAGGAGAAGAGCTATATCTTGCTAGTAAATTAACAAAAAATGCTATGTCAGGCCTTGTAGCATTAGCAAGATACATAAGTGCACCAATTGCACTAAGATAGGGTGTTTCAGGACCAAGGAGTTCCCCATCCTCTTCTGGAGGTCGGAACGGGTCCTTATTCACTTCAAGTGATCGAACAACCATTGGCGTACTCAATGGGTGCGCTTTGTCCATGTAAAAGCGTTTTAAGACCCTTTATGTATAGGCAGATTGATGCATAAAGATCCCGTTTGCTAAATGTTCAATTTGCAATCCAAGACAAAGTTTTGTTTTTCCAAGATCTTTCATTTCAAATTCTTAAGATATTCAATTGCCTTTTGGAGCTCTTCTAGAGTTCCAACAAGATTTATGTCATCAACATAAACAACAAGTTTAAAAAATTCTGATGTCATTTTCTTTATAAAAATACATGGACAAATAACATCATTTATGTAACCCTCTTTCAGTAAATATTCACTAAGGCGATTATACCACATGCGCCCAGATTGCTTTAAACAGTACAAAGATCTTTGTAATCTGATTGAATACATTTTCCGAGATTTCGAATATGCTTCAGGCATTTTAAATCCTTCAGGGATTTTCATGTAAATCTCATTATCAAGTGACCCGTACAGATAAGCTGTAATCACATCCATCATATATATTTCAAGATGAATGAATATTTACCACTTTTGATTTACATAAAAAAATATAATTCTACCCTTAAAATAGGAAGCCATTATTTATTAATCTTGTCAATATGATTTATGAAGTTGAGACTTTGTCGGTAGATCGAATCTACATATATGTGTGGAAGAAAAGAATCCACATATGTCTAAGGGGCCGTTTGGTTGCGTTTTAGAAAATTTAATCCTCACACAGTAAACTATAAAGTGAAAATGTTCATATAAACAAGAAAAATGGGAGTATTAAGCAAAGTCGCAAGCAAGTACCTTTTAAATAATGTGATCGTCCCATGCATGCATATAGAGAACCTAAATTCCTTTATTAATTCGGTCATTTGGGTATTGGACCATTATTAGTGGAGAACAGTATCCAGTAGTTTTGATTTAAACTTTATAATTATATTAAAAATTTATTAAAAATATAAATTTTATTGTTTTAGAATTCAGTAACTTAAAATGATTATAATGTTGAACCTTCAAAATTGAAATACTACAGATAGTGATATATTTAAGTATTTATATTTTGACACCTTTGATGAAAATTCTGGGTCCGCTAATGCTCCACCTCTTACCATTTATAAAAGCAGCTAAATGTACCTTGAACCAAAATAATAAACTTCATTTTATTCTTTCCTAAGTTTGATCACAATAATGGCGATTTATTCTTCTCTTTTCGACTTAGTTTCATTGCTTCTCTTCTTCTCCTCCTTGTTTGTTCTAGTTAGACAATGGAGAATATCAAAAACAAGAAACCAAAACCAAAGATTACCTCCAGGTCCATGGCGACTTCCCTTTATTGGAAGTTTACATCACTTAATTGGAGGAGAACTTCCACATCGCACTCTTAAAATTTAGCACAAAAATATGGACCTCTTATGTATTTGCAACTTAATTGTTGTTTCCACGGTTTTTCCATTCTTACATTGGCACTCTATTTTGAAAGAGGACAGTTAGATTTACATACTAGTACTATTCCATATGTACTAGCATCCCTTTTGCCGGGGGCGCTCCATCTTCAATGGATGCAGGTGATTCAGCAGCGGGCAACTTTGGTCCTCGTTAGCAATTACTCCCTATTTAGCAAGTTTTGATGAGCCCTACTCTATTTCGGGCCCGATATCACTTGATGTTACACTTTGTGTCTTGAGGTATAGCCGGGGCCTTGTTGCCGGCACTTCCATACTATTCTTCTGTCATATTTAGAGGCTCCGTAGACAGGTTGTGGGTGGTGTATGATGTCGGGAATTGAACTTGAAAATAATCTCATATCGATAGTCCCTTTTAGATACCGCAATATGTGTTTGATTCCATTCCAATGTCTAATTGTAGGAGCAGAGCTATATCTTGCTAAGACATTAACTGAAAAAGTTATGTCAGACCTTGTAGTGTTATCAAGATACATAAGTGCACCAATTGCACTAAGATATGGTACTTCAGGACCAAGAAATTCTTCATTCTTTTCTTGAGGTCGGAACGGGTCCTTATTCACATCGAGTGATGAACAATCATCGGAGTACTTAATGGATGTGCTCCATCCATGTAAAACCGTTTCAATACCTTTTCTATGTAGGCAGATTGATGAACAAAAGTCCCGTTTGCCAAATGTTCAATTTGCAAACCAAGACATAATTTTATTTTTCCGAGATCTTTCATCTCAAATTCCTTCTTTAAATAATCAATTGCCATTTGGAGTTATGTAGGAGTTCCAATAAGGTTTATGTCATTAACATATACAGCAAGTATAACAAACTCTGATGTTGTTTTCTTTATAAAAACACATGGACAAATGGTATCATTTATATAACCTTCCTTTAATAAATACTTATTAAGGCGGTTATACCACATTCTACCTGATTGCTTTAGACCATACAAAGATCTTTGCAATTTGATTGAAAATATTTCCTGGGACTTCGAATTATGTGCGTCAGGAATTTTAAATCCCTAGGGAATTTTCATGTATATCTCATTATCAAGTGAGTCGTAAAGGTAGCATGTAACCACATCCATTAAATGCATGTCAAGCTTTTCATGGACATCAAAACTAATGAGATAACGGAACGTTATAACATCCATAACAGGAGAATACGTCTCTTCATAATCGATACCAGGCTTTTGTGAAAATTCTTGTGCAACAAGGCCTGCCTTATATCTTTGTACCTCATTTTTCTCATTCCTTTTACGTACAAAAACTCATTTATAGCCAACAGTCTTAACACCATTTGGTGTTTGGACTACAAACCCAAAAACTTCACGTTTCGCAAGTGAAGTTAATTCTGCATGGATAGCATCTTCCCATTTTGGCCAATCATTTCTCTGTCTACATTCATCAACAGATTTTGGTTCAAGATCTTCATCTTGTTGCATTATTTCAATAGCGACATTATAAGCAAAAACATTATCGATAACAATATTATTTCAGTTTCATCTTTTTTCCGTTAAGACATAACTTATTGAGATCTCTCCATTCTTATTATTTTTAGGTACCTGAACCTCCCTCGAGGTTTTATCATTTGTTATGTCTTTGTGCTCTTCTTGAGTCACTACCTCCGTATTATGATCACTTTGATCATTTTCTCCTTTTCTTTTTCGAGGATTTTTATCCTTGAACCGATAGGTCTACCACGTTTCAAGCGTGGTTTAAACTCATTTGCTTTAATTAATTATCCTACCTGGATATCCACTCGAATTGGAGCATTAGCAGCTGAAATATGTGACTTAGTCACCTTTGGTAGGTCAGTGAATGCATCTGGCAGTTGATTTATAATATTTTATAAATGAATTATCTTTTGAACCTCTTGTTCACATTGATTTGTTCGAGGATCTAAACGAGATAGTGATAATACATTCCAATCTATCTCCTTTCTCAGCTGCTTATTTTCTCCTCCTAATATTGGGTATACTGATTTATCAAAATGACAATCAGAGTATCTTGCTGTAAATAAATCTCCAGTCATAGGCTCCAGATATTTTATAATAGAAGGAGATTCATACCCAACATATACTCCCAACCTTCTTTGGGGACCCATCTTTGTGCGTTGTGGTGGAGCAATTGGAACATATATCGCACAACCAAAGATTCTAAGATGAGAAATATTTGGCTCCTGACCAAAAGCCAATTGCAATGGGGAGACTTTATGATAACTTGTGGGCCTTATCCGCACAAGTGCTGCTGCATGTAAAATAGGATGACCCCATATTGAAATGGGAAGTTTTGTTCTCATAAGCATTGGTCTAGCAATTAATTGGAGGCGTTTGATCAATGATTCCGCTAGACCATTTTGTGTATGAACATGAGCAACCAGATGCTCAAGTGTTATCCTAGTTGATATAAAATAATCATTAAAGGCTCGGGATGTAAACTCACCAGCATTATCAAGACGAATTGTCTTAATTGCATAATCTGGAAATTGTGCTCTCAGCTTTATTATTTGAGCCAACAATCTCGCAAGTGCTATATTGCGAGTTGATAGTAAGCACACATGTGACCATCTTGTAGATGCATCTATCAAAACCATATAATATCTGAATGGTCCATATGGAGGGTGAATGGGCCCACATATATCACCATGTATACGTTCCAAAAATATAGGGGATTCCATCCTAACTTTAATAGTTGTTGGTCTAATAATTAATTTGCCTTGAGAACATGCAGCACAAGAAAATTCTTTAAATTGAAGAATCTTATGGTTCTTCATTGAATATCCATGTGAATTCTCAATTATTTTACGCATCATGGTAAAATCAGGATGACCCAACCGGTCATGTCAAATAATAAAATTATCTTGATTAGTAAACTTTTCATTTACTATGGCATGCGTTTCAATCCTGCTAATACTTGTGTAGTATAAGCCAGAGGAAAGAGCAGGTAATATTTCAAGCACATATTTCTTACCAGACATTATTGTAGTAATATAAAGATATTCAATCTCTTCATCATTTGTAGTCTCAATATGGTAGCCAATTTGGCGAATATCTTTGAAACTTAATAAGTTTCTTTGAGATTTACTACAGTATAATGCTTCATCAATAGCCAAATTTGTTCCTCCTGGTAGTAATAAATTGGCTCTTCCAGAACCTTCAATTAATTTTGTACTACCGAGTATTGTATTAACATTGGCTTCTTTCATTACCAAATAAGATAAATATCTCTTATCTCTTAAAATAGTGTGTTGTAGCACTATCCAGAAGACATATATCATCTTTATTAATCTTGAGTCCAACTGAAGACCGGAAAATTTTATATTCTTCATAAAAAAAATCAAAAAGTACATTATAAAAAATATGAAAGACAAACAAAATATATATTAAGAAATACATTAGGATTGTAGAAACTAGCAACACATGATACATTAGGAAAATACACTTAAGAAAAATAAACTAGTTACAAACATAACAAAATGACAACTTTATTATAGCTTCATTCCTAATAAGATGATTAGTTCTTCAGTTAATATCCTCAAAGAAGTCTCCAGCTTCTAAATGAGTAATATTTGTTAGGCCTCCAAAATCATCATCTTTATATGCAAGATGTGTCTCAGAATCATATTTGTTTGAGGGACCTGCTTCATCATCATTATTTTGAAAGGTCAAGTGTGCCTCCACATTATTTTCTTCCTTTCTAAGGGAGGCTTGATAAAGTTTGATAAAATAATCTAGCGTACGACAAATGCGTGCCCAATGACCTTTCATACCACATCGGTGACACATACTAATTTTACCTTTTGAAGGATTAATTTGAGAACCCTTATTGTTCTCCTAATTATTTTTACCATAATGACGATAATTGTTTCGTCCTCTGCCACGTCCACGTCTACGACTATGTCCACGACCACGGTAATTATTTTGTTTTCTTTCAGACTTATCATATGCTGCTACAGCATTCACTTCCGGAAATGGTGCTGACCCAGTGGGACGGGTTTCATGATTTTTCATTAATAGAGTATTATTCTGCTCTGCCACAAGTAGGCATGTGATTAACTCAGAATATTTCTTAAAACCCTTTTCAAGGTATTGCTGTTGTAGCACCACATTTGAAGCGTGAAAAGTAGAAAATATTTTTTTCTAATAAGTCCTCATCTGTGATAGTGTCTCCACATAATTTTAATAGAGAACTTACTTTAAAGATAGCCGAATTATGCTCACTTACGGTTTTAAAGTCTTGCAACCTTAAATGTATCCATTCATACCGAGCTTTCGGTAATACCGTAAGTTTTAGGTGGTCATATCGACCCTTCAAATTAATCCATAACTCAAGTGGATCTTTTATAGTTAAATATTCAGTTTTTAACCATTCATGTAGATGATGACGAAGGAAAATCATGGCCTTCGCTTTATCCTGATTTGATGCTTCATTTTCTTGTATAATAGTATTTTCAAAACCTTTAGCGTCAAAGTGAATTTCAGCATCAAGGACCCATGATAAATAATTCTTCCCGATAATGTCTAGTGCCACGAATTCAAGCTTTGACAAGTTTGAAATATTGAAACTGAAGGAGAATCGAACACAACTAGGATGTGATTGTGAAAATGAATGTGACAATCGTGCTGATAACGCGTTATAAATATAACTCAAAATAACAATATCGAACAAAGAAAAACAAGCTAAGAGATATAGAGAGAAAGAGAGGAAGAGAGATTCTTATTTCTTCTTCAATTGTGTCTTTTTTCTATCTATTATAAGGTATTTATATAGGCATGAAAAATAAATAAAAATATATTATTGAATATGTCATTGAATATGTCATTATACATTTGAGAAGGTCCTGAAGGAAGAATAAACATCCAATATAATTTGATTTATGCATATATATATATTGATTATGAAGCATCATCATAAAAAGACAGTGCGTGAAATTAATAAAATAAAATAAACACTTAGATTTCGTGATCTGGAAACGTCTTTGATTCTTTGGGAGTTGGGACGTCTTTTGGAAATGCTCAGGAGCGCCTAAAGTGGAAAGTCCTATTGTCGTTTCTATATATTTTAAAGGGAAACAGACAAATTTTGCCCGTAAATGATTGGGAAACTTTGTTATTGTTTGGTTAACCTTTTCTGCTAAATTGAGACATAATAGGACCTACAACTATATTCTAAATAAAAAATAAGATCTTGGTTTGTATTTCTAATGTTTAATATCTAAGCTTTATTACGATCCAATTTATTAATGATACTTGACCCAAATGAAATCAAAAAAAATAATAAATGAGATACAAGGCAATATGCAATAATAATAAAGTCTTGACGGAATAGCATATATGGGCACATAAAATCATAGTTTCTCCATCAAACTAAGAATTTTTATGTACATATTTTGTAGAATTGGTCTAACATTATTTATTGATCCTTATATTCCGAAAAGGCTAAGTGGTGCACTTGGTTGAATGTTAAGTTATTGACCTAGGGGAAAAATGATCAATTTTTACGGACTAACTTATGCAGGTACTCGGCCAAGGGAAAATGTGACTATTAGGTCTGAAAGCACGTGTTGTACTCTTTTTTCCTTTAACTGATTTTGTTTTAAAGTGATTTTTTCGGCAAGGTTTTTAACGAGGCAACAGTAAAACGTACTACCTTAGTTTTGAAGACCGACCTTAAACCGGAATTGTTGATCGTTTGCACTAAACCAACAACATCCTAGCCCTCACAAGGTCAGCCTCAAATACCGGAGGCCATTACCCCTAGGATAAGATCTTTAGAAAGGGCATATTTTGTATGTCAAAAGCCAAGACTTGGTGGTTAGGATTCATCGTAAGGGTCAAACGGTCAAACGAACTGTGGCCATATAGCCTACTCTAGCCACGACATAAGGCTTATGCGCCTCTGATTATGTACTCTACATATAAAACAGTGAAAAAAATCTTTGCTTTATTCATACTTTATTACTACGCATTTCGCTTTGTCGATGCTTCTTAATGGATCCCATATCCTAAAGCTCACAAGCTACCCCGACTCGGGGACTTTCGTCTGATAAAACAATTAGACGGGCAAGGCCATCGAATCCCGTAGGCACCAAGCTCATTAGAATGGAATATGAAAGGCTACGGCCACCCTAAAATGACTCGGAGACATCCGAAATCCGTACTCAGAAAGTAAGACCCTTACGTATAATCAAAACCTATTAAAGGGTTGCCCTCGGCAAAAATATCGTCATATATGACTAAAACACTTAAGCATCTTATAGGCCTTTGATTTTATCGAAATTTCAAAGCCACGAGTAATCCAGAGTTGCCATCGAAATTGGGCCCCATTGGGATCTCCAAAGAACGGATGCTCTAGATTACGTTCGATTCTATGCTAAGGAATTAGGGACGATATGCAAATAAAACAAAAAATGACAAACGAATGATGAAAAGTAAAAACACGATGTTGCCAAAAGGAAACTTTTATATACATATCTCAAAAAATATTTACAAAGGCATGATAAAATAGTCTCAAAATCAACAAGAAAGAAAATGTACAAAAGGGAAATAAAAAAGAACTAAAGCATCTACGCCTGATCTTCACCGGAGCTCCACTCGGCAATGGAACCTTCGGAGCCTTTGAGAACTTCGGGCTCATAAAGTTCTTTTGCCCTGGCCTCGAGCCTTTTGGCTTCTTCAATCTTGGCCGACAGGTCAAATCCTCGGGCGTGAATATCCTCGAGGGTCTCCCTCTAGGACAACCTCTTTACATACTCGGTCTTCGTCCTTAAACGGGCCTCGGCTACCTCCACATTAGCCTTATACTAGGCCAGCATTTCCTCTACTTCGGAGGAATCAATCGAAATATCCTCCAATTTGGACTTCAGCGCAGTATATTCCTGGCCAATGGCATCCCGTTCTGAGGCAACTGAATTTTATTGTGCCCGAAGTTCATCATTTAGCTATGACCACTTGTCGGCCTTGTCCTTCTCTATCCGGAGCTGGTCCTTGACCGATGCCAGCTCCTCTTTTGTAGCCTCTTTTTCGAAGCCAGCAGGTCCATCCTGCCCCCCAGCCCCTCGGTCGTGGTCTTGACCTCATCCATCTCGGCCCGAAGCTGGTCAGTCAAGTTTATCTTCTCTTGGACCTGCAAAGTTGCGTCGTTAGTCATCACGAGTAGCCTCTCATTTTTAGCCTCAAAGCTCCTTACCATCTTGATCAGATCAGCGTGCTTCCGTTTCATGGACGAGGCCTCCTTTTGTGCTTTCTCCAACTCGGCTCGGAGAGTTAGGAGGTCCTTGAGAGCCTCGTCTTGTTGTTCACTGAGAGACCTGTACATGTCCTTCTTTCGGACCTGCTCCTTGAGCTCAAACTCGAGCTGGATGATTTACATTCGGGACCGAAGGAAGCTTTCATGGTGGAGCACTGAAGCCTGAAAAACAAAACGATAAGTTCGTTAGAACATGCTGAAACTAAGTAAGATTCGCAAAGGGTATAATGAGTAGACATCTTACCTGGTTTAATACATGATGTGCCTCATTGAAGAGGCTCGATGTGCCAAATTCGTTCATCTTCACCTAGTCCTCCTCGATCCCCAGCCAACGAAGATAGTTGGCCATAGCCACCGGAGCAGACAGTACTCGGGCGTTCGCCGAGATAGTAAGAATGACCATTCTTTTACAATCGATCCACACTCGGGGTTGGGAACTGCCTCACTAGCTTTGGGCTCTAGCTCGGCTTGCCTGCTCCCGATGGCACGTCCTTTGTTGGGACATCCAGGTGACCAAGCCCGGAGTAGTCCTCTAATGCGCTCATGTCCATGCCGGCGAAGAACATGTTGCGGGCATCATTTGTGTCTGTTGCCGTCTCATTTGATTTCTCTTTATTGGCTTGAGGCTCTTCGAATATAGATTCTGTGTGGGATGGCGTCTCCGCGATGTCGATGACATAGGCTACTTCCTTCAGGGCAGGAGCAACTTTTCGGGAAACTGTGGCCTCCGATTCTCTTTCTGGTTCCCGAACTAGAAGGGGATCAGCCTCTCAGCCACCTTCTCCGGTTGTCGCCTGATCTCCTTCGTCGACCGTCGACCGATGGGCGACAAGCTCTAGATAATCATCCTATGGGTAATCTCTGAGCCGGAAGAGGGAATCGGGGTCTGATACCCTGGCTTTGGTACTCTTTTTATTTCTTTTTCGGACCCAGACAACTACCCTCTTCTTCTTCACCTCCGCATCAGGGGAGCCAGAGGATTTCCTCTTTTTCTTCTTGTTTTCCTCCTTCGCGGCAACTCCGGGCTGTCCCAAAGCGGAGGGTTCAAAATGCGAGGACGGGGCCTCGTCCTCATCTAATGGCCGAAGCTCGGTGGTCTCTGGAAAACCTGTGAAAGGGAAAAAGACTTAGCAAAATTAAAAAGGTTATGCAAATATAATTATTCGGGAGGAAGACTCACCATGGGAACGGGCCTCCCACTTGCCCTTCGAGAACTTGCGCCATTCGCGCTCGAAGTAAGACATTTGTTTGCAAATCTCCTCGATCCACTCCTTGAAGCGGGGGACTGCATTGGGAACTTGAGTGACCGCTGCACAACGGTAGACACATGCAATTAGAAAAAGAATAAAAGAAAGTACCAAGTACTTCTTTCTTCCACTAAACTTAATAAGTTTTATATTTCTTTGTATGATTTGTTGTTTGGCTACCATATCTATATGGAGCTAAACTTCACATTCTAGGGTTGTGGTTCTTTCATGACTATTGTTATTTGGATATTAATTTTGATTTATTTATTTATTCAATCTTGCGCTTAACTATTTGATTGCTTGATCGCCAATTAAATACTATCCACGAATCTAAAGTTTAACTCGAAAGTGGGAATTCTAGATTGCACATAGGATTGGGTATAGCATTTTCTTGAACCCCGAGCATTGGGGAATAGATTCGCGCTTAGGATAGACATATGCTAATTGTCTTGCTTGGTTACTATACGGGAATTACGAATGCATTCTTGTTGATTCTAACTTTATATACATATATGTGTTGGTTTAGCTTGAATAGGCGAGTAAGAGATCGACAAATTCTTATGATCAATATTTACTGTGTCAACCAATAAATCAGATAAATTAATTAGTCAATTTAATTTAAGAATACAATAGGATTGTTAGATAGCCCATGAACCTAGATCGTTTTCATCATATTGATTAACATAAAAATATACTCTTCTTTTGTTCAAAGTTCACTATTTATTTCCTTCTTAATTAATTAGATTAAAGTCATATACTTCTAGGTTTAATTCTTACTTAGATAATTAGGATAGTCTAATTTAGTTAATAGTTAATCACAAGTCCTCGTGGATTCGAAATCCAACTTTTAGTCACTTTATTACTTGACGACCGCGTATACTTGTGTGTGCATTTGGACCCAACAAGTTTTTGGCGCTATTGTCGGAGATTTAGAAATTAGCTACTTGTCTAAAATAAGCTTTTAGTTGTTTTTGTTCGATATTTAATTTGTTTTGTTATTTCTGACTCCACAGTTGTTCACATTGAATGTTAAGACGAAGTAACAGTTTGAACGATCTTCCGCCTTTTAGTCCTGAACTCGGAAGACTCGTCCACAGGTTAAAGAGGGAGGCGGAAGCAGGAGCAAGAGCAAGAATTGTAGAGTTGGGCATCGTAGTCCAACCACAACCAATCGAGATGGCGAAAAATGAAGAGCGATCGGTGATTGAGGCAGCGAGGCCTAGTCTCATGAACATGACTCAGGCAATTGTGAAGCCTGACATCACGGGACACTTTGAGCTCAAACAGATGGTGCATTTGATTCAGTCCACAGGGCAATATGTGGGTCTATATCATGAAGATTCGCAGAGGCACATATAGAATATTTTGGAGATTACGGATACATACATTCGAACATCCCCATGGACTATGTCAGATTGGTCTTGTTTCCTTTTTCTCTGTTGGGGGAAGCAAAGTAGTGGTTGAACAAAGAGCCAACAAACTCAATCCGAGCATGGGATGATCTAGCACGGAAATTCCTTATCAAATTCTTTCCCATAAAGAAAACAAAGTCACTAAGAAGCCAAATTCTGGGGTTTCAACAAAAATATGGTGAGACTCTACGTCAAGCCTGGGAGAGATATAAAAAGCTACTCAGAGATTCCCCACATCATTGTCAGACTGATGAAGTCCTGGGCCAAACTTTTGTTGATGGGTTAGACGAAGCATCTAGGATGAATCTTGATTTAGCATGCGGAGGTAGTTGCATGGCTAGGCTGTACACTGAAATCCAAATCCTTCTGAATAATTTCACGGCTATCAATAACATTTGGCAAGGAGACGGGTAACCATGGAGAGCACTTAAACAGAAGGCATCATGTATTATTGAGCTTGATGATTTCTCATCCATGAGAACAGATATAGCAAAGTTAGCCAATCACGTAAATAAGATGATGATACAATAAGTGCAGCAAATGCATCAGGGGCAACAAATGTCTACATATTATGAGATATATGGAGAAAGCCAAATGAGTAACCATTGTCCATTGAATCCTGAATCTGCTTATTATGTGGGGAAACACAACAAGGTTTCGATGAACCAGAATACTCAGTATGGGAACACTTATAATTCAAACTGGAGAAAACATCCCAACTTCTCTTGGGGTAGAAATCAAGCTAGTCAAAATCAATATAAATCCCAAGGAAACTACAATCAGCCCGAAAGGCCACCATAACAGGTAAAAGAAAGCACTAATGATTTGTTGAAAAAACCGTTACTTGATAATTAACAACTTCGAACATATAATCAGCAATTGAGGAGTGAATTTCAAAATATAGAGAGGCAGATTGGGTAGTTGGCTACACAACAAAATACTCGACCTACAGGGGCCCTTCCTAGTGATACCGATAAGAATCCTCAAGTAAATGCTGTAACTTTGAGGAATGGCAAAGAATTAGAAGAAGTCCCAAAAAGAAAGAAAGAAAAAGTCAGTCCTAAGGGTGAACTGATCCCCAAAACTGTGGGAGAAGCTGAGAAAGAAATTGAAGAAAGTGAAAAGACTCCAATTGCAAGACCACCACCTCCCCTCCCACAAAGATTAAATATGAAAAGTGATGACAGGATGTTTAACAAATTTCTTGATATGCTGAGCCAAATTCAATTGAATCTTTCATTGGTTGATGTGCTACGTGAAATCTAAAAATATACTAAGTACATCAAAGATATTGTGGTAACAAAATGAGGTTGACAGAGTTTGAGACAGTGGCACTTACTGAAGAGTGAAATGTTAGGGTATAGAGTAAGCTCCCGTCTAAGTTGAAGGATCCCGGTTATTTTACAATCCCCTTGGAGATTGGAAAACACGAGGTTGGTAGATCCTTATGCGATCTGGGAGCGAGCATTAATTTGATGGCATTGTCAGTGTTCAGGAAGCTCGATCTTGGAGCCCCAGACCTACTACTATAACTCTACGGCTATCAAATCGGTCATTAATAGTGCATGAAGGAATTATTGAAGATGTGCTCGTGCGAGTAGGGAAGTTCATCTTTCCGGCAGAGTTTATTATTCTTGACTACATAGCCGATGAGGAAGTTACAATTATTTTGGGGCGACCATTCTTGGCCACTAGAGGGGCACTTATTCATGTAAGGGAGTTCAAGCTAAAGATGAGAGTGCGTGATGAAGAAATCACATTTTATATGTACAAGGCGCTCAACCTTCCTAAGCATTATGAGGATTTGTGCATGATCTCTATGGTAGAATCGAAGTTGATAGAGCAAGGTTCTTATATGGAGCCTACTGGCATGGCAAATAAAATCGAGTTAGAAGAGGTGGTGTTGCGAGCTGAATGTGTAAAGATAAAAGAGAAAAGGGCCAGAGAGGAAAGAGGAGATCCTCCTAGAGCGCGCAAGAAGGCAAAACTCTATGGAAAGAGGAGGAGGCAAAAGTGCCATCCTGAGTAGAATAGCAGAGTCGTACCACGACTATAAATAAGGCGCTTGTTGGGAGGCAACCCAGCATGTATTTTTTTTTTTTTATGTATTGTATTATTTTTATTTTTTTTATTTTGCAGATTAAGGAAAGTTTGAGTACCCGAAGTTGAAGCTGAGGAGCATGTTGCGCCTAAGTGTGGGGTCGACCCGACCCTTAATATTGGGGATCATGTGCTAGCTAGGCCCTAGAGGGTCTCATGGGTATTTTTATCCTTATTTTAATATTTTTTCTATGTGATCATGCATCGAGGACTATGCATATCATAAGTTTAGGGGTGAGGAAACTACTTTTTGACTTATAATTGTATACAACTATTTTTTATTAGTTTTATTTTAGAACCCATAGTTAGAAATAGTCTAGTTTACAGTAGTAGACTTTAAAAAACAAAAATAAAATTAAAAAAATCAGAAAAATCTCGAACTTTTTCCAACGACGGATCTTTTGGACAGTTTTCTTGAGGGATTAACGTCCGATTAAAAATACCAAAAATAATTTATTTTATTCTTTTGGATATCTAGGTAGTATCCCTTAGTTTTTCTTTGGGCGCCGGTTCTTTTTCAAGGGTGTAGCTTGAATCGAGTTTTTTTAAGGAGTAAGATAGGAAGAAAACTGAGTTGCTCTAAGATACTTGTTGACATGTTTGGTGCTGGTATATTAGGCTATGGAATGCGCTCTGTCTTTCTGTTGTATTTGATTTTAATTGTGATTCTTAAGTAAAATAAAAAGCCTACTCTGTGATACATGTTTCTCAGTTGTTTGACTTGTATATCACTTAATGCATTATTGCTTAAACATTTTCAACTATATGTGCTTACTTGACTTGAAAGTTGAACAAAACTGTCTTGATTGAGTCATGTGCAATGTGTGTGTGAGAATTTGTGTTATTTTGTACTATCCTATGTAGTCTTGAACTTGCCATGTATGTTAATCGTAGCGAAATTATTAAGTTGTGTTAGTGTAGGAGATGACATAGGCGTTTCTTGCTTGATACAGATGTGCTTGTCACTTACAAATAAAATTTTCCTGTTGCTAGCCCCTTTGAGCCTATAGATCTTTTCTTTGGCACCCACACACAATCTGTATCCCTATTTTGTTCTTAATTTGAGCTTGTTAAACCTTTACCGCCGAAGGAACTTAGGCGCTAAAAGAAGTAAGGTGAGAGATTTGGGAAGTAGCTTTCGAGTAAAATCATGAAAGGGCCCATATGGTGCACTAAAGTTGTGAAAAATACCACAAGCCAATGAACCTTAATGTATGGAGTGTGTGTAGAAAACAAAAGAAAGAAAAGAAAATTGCAAGAAAAAAATAGACAATTAATGTTGATAGTCAAAAGGAAGAAAAACACACATCTCCTAATCTTACTAATTCGTGCTAGTGGAGATGTAGAAGTGCTTAATCGAAGAAAGGGTTATGTTTTGTATGATTTGCGGCGAGTGAATTGATTGAGAAGAATATATGTTCAATTCTTGAATGTAGTGTATTAAAGTACTTACGAGGGTTAGTCATTATTCTTAAATGTGTCCTACCTGTCCCTTAGCCTACATTACAACCCATAAAGTCTTAATTGATCCTAGACTTGGCTAGCTTAGATTAGTAGAGATATACACTACAGGAAAGCTTATGGTACAGCCACGGGAAGCACACAGATTTTTTTGTGAGAGTGAATGACTTTTGTTCAATTTCGTGATCTCCTTAATTTATTTTCAAAGTCATATTTGAATGTGTGGACAATTTATGTATTCACTCTCTTATTTGTTGGTGAGGGAATATGATCTCATGACAGATTGATAATGTTGTGAACTTCTCTTGTTGGGTGAGTGCGCGACTTGAGGGTGCTTAGTGGTAACGAGTCGGCTCTTGAGGTAGGGTGGTTGTGGATAGGTTGTTTGAATTGGTTAAATTGCATTGTGTATACTTGGGCATGTTTAAAACGGGAAGAATGTGAATTTCGTATGTCCATGCTTGATTGCCGGTATCAATTATAGTCAAAGGTAGAGTGTATGATTGAAAATTGAATTGCTCCTCCCTAGTTGAGATGTACGTTGCTGGGGTGTAGTTTGTAGTTCCATTGCTCGAGGACGAGCAAGAGCTTAAGTGCGGGGTGTTGATATTATATTTATGTGAATATAACCTCATAGTTTACTCATGTTTCGTAGACTTTGGATGTGTAATGTAATTATTTGTGCTAATTCGTGGTATTTTTATGTATAGGAATCATCCGGAGGCAATGTGGGACAAAGATACATGATTTGAAGCAAAAAAGGAATAAAATAGAAAATTGGTACATTGTAGCACCCATGTTAGCGTGGGGCGCTACATGTGGCCCAAATTCAAGCAACTCAAAATTCCTAGCGCCCCACGCTACCCTGGGCGCTGGTGACGGGAACTTATCCTATTTCACCTAGGACTTGGTTATTTCGACCCAAGACGGCCCCAACTCATATAAAAGGGGTCCTAAACCTATTTTGGGGGGAGAGGATGTTTTTAAAGTAACTTTTGATGAGGAGAGAGCACGGAGCTGCCGTGGAGGCCGGAATTTATCAGATTCCAACTTTCTTCCACCAAACTTAGTAATTTTATATTTCTTTGTATGATTTATTGTTTGGCTACCATGTCTATGTGGAGCTAAACTCACGTTCTAGGATTGTGGTTCTTTCATGACTATTGTTATTTGGATATTGATTTTGATTTCTTGATTTATCATATTGGTTTATTTATTCAATGTTGCGCTTAATTATTTGATTGTTTGATCACCAATTAAATATTATCCAAGAATCTAGAGTTTAACTCGAAAGTGGAAATTTTAGATTGCATATAGAATTGGGTAGATCATGTTCTTGAACCCGGGTATGGAGGAATGGATTCGCGCTTAGGATAGACATATGCTAATTGTCTTGCTTGGTTACTATACGGGAATTACGAATGCGTTTTTGTTGATTCTAACTCTATATACATATATGTGTTGGGTTAGCTTGAATAGGTGAGTAAGAGATCGACAGATTCTTATGATCAATATTAACCCCGTCAACCAATAAATCAGATAAATTAATTAGTCAATTTAATTGAAGAATACAATAGGATTGTTAGATAGCCCATGACCCTAGATCATTTTCATCATATTGATTAACATAAAAATATACTCTTCTTTTGTTCAAAGTTCACTATTTATTTACTTCTTAATTTAATTATATTAGAGTCATATACTTCTAGGTTTAATTCTTGCTTAGATAATAGGATAGTCTAATTTAGTTAATAGTTAATCACAAGTACTCGTGGGTTCGAATTCCGACTTTTAGTCACTTTATTACTTGATGACCGCATATACTTGTGTGTGCGTTTGGCCACAATACCATTTTTCAGGGAAACAATAGAAATTTGGGGGGAATGAGGTCTTCAGTTTTTACCCGAACAAACCTCCCCTGCCAACCTCGATCTATATCTCCATGGATGCTCGAGAATGGAGATTTACTTGCTCGATGAACGAGCTTGATCAACCCCCCTCGAAAGATTCGGGGACTGTAAAGACGAAGCAGGTGGCCGAGGGTGAACCGAGGTGCTTCAATGTTATTTATGAAGTGGCGGAGGAGGATTACGATCCCCCAAAAGGACGGGTGAATCTGCACAAGGTAAACCTCGTACCTTTTGCAGGAGCCGAGGATTATAGGGTCCACCGGGGAGAGCGTGAAGGGGTAAGTATAAACACTTAGATACCCCTCCACATGAGTGGTGATGTCTTCATTGGGCCTGGGAACGACCACCTCCTTGCCCTCCCAGTTGCAGTTCACCCGGACTGTTGGGAGTGTGTCCTTAGTAACGGAGCATATGTACCTCCATACTCCCTAGCCTCGGTCTTGTTGACTATAGGCCTTCTCGACTTTGAAGTCATTTTCAATGGAACATTCCCCGAGAACTAAACTCTTCAAATGAGGCTTAGAGACCAACTCAGGAGCGGTCACCTCTGCATCTGTGGCCGGGTTGGAAGTTGAAGGGGCGGTTTGTTGAGGCACGAATTTGGAAGTTTTTGCCATCAGATTCTAGAAAATATGAAGGTTTGAAGATGAGGATAAAGATTTGAAGATGGGGATGAAGGTATGGAGGTCTAATTTGAAGATTTGAATATGAAATATGAAAATTTGAAGATGAAGATGAAGATATGAAGATCTAGAAAGCAATGTATGAAGATTTGAAGGGGTTAGAGTTAGGTGGAGAATTCGAGGGTAACTCAAAGATCTCTAGAGTCGGAAAGTAAAAATATGGAAAAGGGGTTGGAGTTTTTATAGAGAAAGGATAGCATTCGAGGACAGTCAGCCGGCGGCTGACACGTGTACGAAGTCAGAATGACACGACTAACAGGATGTTTCGCTGACCCATCAACTCAGTTGTAACGTACGAAAAAAGGAACCGGGGTTAATTTATCGCTTCCCGTCGCTTCGATAAATCTATTCTCCGGAAAATGAGAGGACTATCTGTGTACGGGTAAAATCGGGGGTAAAGTTTTCTCTGATTTCCCGATGAGAGAGCAAAGGGGAAGCACGACTCAGCGTGATTATAATCGGGAGTCGCAGTGAACAGTTATGCATGACAGATATGGGGCCGTAATATTCGCCCTCAAGCGGATATTACGGCACGATTCCCGTTCGATATTAGTTATAGATCAACAATTACCGGGAGAAGAAGATTTTTACCCTTTTTTAGACATGTACTAGAACTGAAATTCTCCTACTATATAAAGGGGAAGTTTTTATTTAGTCTGACACATTGTAACACACAATTCAAAGCAATAAAAATTATTTTTGTCTTCTAGTCATTGTTCAAGGTATTGCTCATTTGTTCTTTTCTTCACTCGCGACCGAGTTTGTACCGAGGGTCCAATCAAGGACGAGTTCCACTTTTCAATCTAAGATCAGGCTTGGTCATCACATTGCGATTGATTTGATCGTTCATTTTGTCTTTAGTTCACTTATCTGTTATTCTTAATTATTCGTATTGAATTAAACCATGTATCCATTAAACCGCGTACAAATTTAATTATTACTCATTTTTGTGGTAAACAATAAAGAAACTTCATTCCTCTCCCAATATGCACGTAACTTTCACATCTACCAAATGTTAAAATTGGAAATAATTGGCTAAAGGTAATTACGTGTAGCTTGTGACAAAAGGCCTATTTCAGCTTTGTGAATGAAATGAAGATCATTACAGTGATTGGGCTCATTAGTTTATGAACAAGGCTTTAAAAGGCAAAAACGTGAAACGAGACATGCTACCTAAGCGATAACTAAATATAAATATTTATGAGTTTTTTTACACATTTGATCATTTTTTAACTATTATTTTAAAAAATAGCATCATTTATTGTTTATTCCATAAAGAACACTTTTTTTTCATTATTAGCATATTACAAAAATTAAGCCCAACATTCATCTTCTTCACACCATTTTTTAAAATCTGATGCATATGTGAATGCCACCTAAATTCAAGATGTATTGATTTATACGTATTTTATACTTTGTATATCAAGTATCACTTTAATTCACAATGTATTTTTATGTATATAATTTTTGTATATTTATTTTTGAAGTGACATCATATTTTAGGATGTATTTTTAATGTATATTTCAAATATATTTTATATGTCAAGTGTCATTTTAATTAATTCAGGATGTATTTATATATATATATATATATTTTGTATATTTATATGCCATATTAATTAAATTTAAGATATATTTTTATGTATATTTCACATGTCTAAGTGTCATCTTAATTGAAGATGTATTTTTTATGTATATTTTTTTGTATATTTTATATGTGTTAATTCAATGTATATTTTTTATATATATTTTTATATATATATATATTTATATACGTTTTGTATATATTAACGTATATTATTATCGAACTAAGATCTTTATGTTAAGAAAGGAAGAAAGAAGGAAGAGAAAAACTTAAGAAAGATAATTAAAAAGAAACGAATGGAACAAATTTAGAAAATATATTGGTTTCGACAGAAAATAAAATAAGAAGATGAAGAAAAAGAAGGAAAGCTAATAGATAAAGAGAAAAAAAGGCATAATTTTTGTACCAAGAATTATTGACTTTCCATTCAAATTGTTTATGTTTAGAGATTAATAATTAATATTCCTATTTTAATGGAACTATGTGCTATAAATATAAATTTTTTCCTGCCACAACTGTAATATTGGATTTCATGCTACGAATTTGTTATATTTCTTTTAAATTGTGACAGTTAGGTAAAGTTATTGATATTTCTATTACAGGCTTCATTAATTATTAAAAGTAAATACTACACGACTCATGATTTCCATGAAGTTGTAATATTAACAATTTTATAAAAACAAAATTCTGCATATGGCGCCCTTGAATAGTTGAATTGATAAGAATTGGACCATAGTGAGAAATGACGTTTTATAATATCACATCAACTGCTAGACTCTTATCCCAATACACCTAATACAATAAAAAGATGGTATATAATACACTAACTTTCGACAGACATGGAAAAATACAATATATTCAAGTATTAGTTGATCACATGGAAAAATACAATATAT
The DNA here is from genome assembly GCF_000390325.3 of Nicotiana tomentosiformis. NCBI lineage: Eukaryota > Viridiplantae > Streptophyta > Magnoliopsida > Solanales > Solanaceae > Nicotiana > Nicotiana tomentosiformis. The sequence goes on from NC_090820.1 coordinate 110,057,421, forward strand.
TCTTGGAAGTATTAGTTGATCTCAAAGCAAGTGACATTTTTTTTTAGTTTTCACTCGATTTTCGGTATCCGAATAAATTTGGATAGATAATTGAGATGCGTGAACCCATGATCATGTGGTATCCGAATTTACCGCATAAAATATAGGACATGTGAACACATGATCTCTCCGTTAAACTAAAAAATTTATCTACATATTTTATAAAATTGATCTAATATAATTTATTGGTTCCCAGCTCTAAAAAGGCTGAATGATGCACTTGATTGGATGCAAGATTATTTACCTAGAGGAATAAAGATCATTTATGTAGTAGTAAACCCATATTATAGGAATTCTAAATCGGCATCTGTCTCTGAGCAAGTTGCTAAGCTCCTTCATGAATGTCGCTCGTACTAGGGTAAATCTGCACAAAATATGTAAATATATAACAGAGAAAATGTTTCTTGAGCCGAGGGTCAATCGGAAACAGCCCCTCTATATTTATGAGGTATGATTAGTCTGCGTACATACTACCCTCCCCAAACCTCATTTATAGAAACAAATTAGGTTTTTTGTTGTTGTTGTTGTTGTTGTTGTATATAACAGAGACAAAATACAAAAACAACATAATAGAATATGCAGAGTCTTGATAGTGGTTAATTAACAGGTTAAGCTGAAAGTGTTGAGATAGTTTAAGTTCATAAAAGTGCGAGTTTGTATTTCAATATATTTTAACATCCGATCTCTCCTTATTAGCGTACATTAAATGTTTTATTTAACTTTATAACAACAACAACAACAACCCAGTATAATCTTACTAGTGAGATCTGGGGAGGATAGTGTGTACACAGACCTTACCCCTACCCTGGGGTAGAGAGGCTGTTTCCAAATGACCCTCGGCATCCTTCCCTCCAACAACTCTCCACCTTGCTCTTGGGGTAACTCGAACTCACAACCTCTTAGCTGGAAGTGGAGGATGCCTACCATCAGAGCAACCCACCTTGTCAGAGCATACTATGTGAATATCATAGTATATTTTTAATTGACAATAGAATTAATTAAGAATTTGAATTAATTTGTGTGACGATTTTTTAATCAAGAACAACGTTGGCTCGATATTCACTACTCAATCGCAAAGAAATGAAAAGAATTGTTAGGTTATTTATAATCTTATAAAAAAAGACTATATGCTCGATTTCATTTGGTTTCAAATATTTGGGGATGATATGAAACTGAACTGTAGGGAGAGGAGAAAAAAATGAGTCTGCAAATATTTCTTCTATTTTATTTTTAAGTTTCTTTTTGTGTATCTCTTGGACGCACTAAAATAAAACTAAAAAAATAATTGCTCACCAACCAATTGACCCCTCATTCTACTTCTAAGACGCCATCCTCTTGTGCAAATCTCAGTTCAATTATCTAAACTGCATTTTATGAGTATTATGTCACGTCCTTAGTCGTTAAATAAGTACACGTGTGACACTTATCAACTCACTCACGATTTTGTAAAACTTGCTCACGTTCTTGTTATGCCAAGCCAGCTTTACTACACTCAAGATCGCTAAGGGAATGTTAGAAAGAACACAAGAGAATTGTTAAAAGAGGCTTTGTATTAGAGAAAACTTGAATTGTTTTGCTTGATAAGTTACAAACGAATATCCTCCTTTATATACTAGTCTCATAGGGGCTAGTGAGTAAATAATTATTATTATACAACGCCCTTATTATTTACAAGTAAGTTTGTTCTCTAGAATTTTCTACATTGCTAGAATCTTCTAAGGACTTTCCTAACAATTACATAGGGTTCTAAGGTCTTACATAAGAAATCTCCATATTTCTCTAGAACCTTCCTACATGTGTTAGTCTATTTCATAAGTAAGCTTTCTATATGGCAAAAATATATACCAATCGGCACCTACGTCGCATGATGATGTGGCTGACCATAACACTTTCCCCAAACCTAATTTTTTGCCGCCCTCGGCACAAAGCATCGACACGTATGCGTGCATCTCGCCTTGGCGTTGTCAGATATCTTTGTCCATTAGCCATGATGTCGTATGGAGTGGTTCATCATCCCATGTCACAAGGTACTGGTCACATTTCTTCTTGCCCTTGTACTTTAGACAGCAAGCAATGGTGGTCTTGATCCTCCGCCCATCGAATGCCTCTCCTTGATCTTGGACTGAATCTCCCGATGACTCAACCAAGTCTAGCAGCTTCTAAAGCATTGAGTACATGCTTCAACTCCCTATTTGGCTGCCCTTCATGGTCCCAACCTTGCTAGCAAACTTGACTCCTCTACTTGGTGCATCGTCTAAGTCCGATAGCATTCCATCACTTGTAACTCACCAACCTCTTCAACTATGTCGACCATGCTTCATTTGTATGTCGCCAAGATAGGATTTGGAATCCCCTACTTTCGGCTTAGATTCCAAGAGCATTCCCCCAATGCAGGCGTGCCTGAGAAAAGTTCCCGATCATTGCTGCAAGCTTCCCCAACTCTGGACATTCACTTGTCCAATGTGATGTTTTACAGAAGTAGCACCCTCCCTTAGGCACGTACTCGCTACTGTTTTTTGGCCCCTTGTTATTTCTCTTGGACCTTTGTCTGTTATGGGATGTCCCCTTGCCATTGCCCATGTATACCACGACTATGCCTTCCCCCTCTGTCATTTTAATGATCTCCCCCACCCTTCTCTGCTTTACCTTCTTTGGACTTGGAAAGCTCCATATTGAAGTCAACGAGCGACTTGGCCGCAGCTATGGCCTCTTCCATGTTGGCTACTTGTTGTCTTCTTAACTCCTGCTTTGCCCAATTTTGCAACCCTTAATGAAGTAGAAGAGGGAATCTTTCTCGAACAACGATGAGATTTGCAACATTAAGGTAGTGTACTCGCGCACATACTCCCGAACTGCGGCCGTCTGTCGGAGCTCCCTTAGCTTCTGCCTAGCCTCGTACACCACATTCATCAGGTAGAATTGCTTCTTCAACTCCTTCTTGAACTGCTCCCACATCTCAATCTTGCATATCCCCTTCTCCATGCCAGCACACTTTCGATGCCAGCATAATACGGCAATCTCTGAAAGGTACAATATAACAGTATTGATCTTAGCGTTAGGGCTGCTTATCGGGCGGATTGGGCGGTTAATTACTCTTAACGGTTTGGCTTAACGGTTATCGGTTTTTAAATGTATTAATCCGCTAGCCACCCGATAAGATATCGGGCGGATTGGTAACGGTTTAGCTCTTATCGGGCGGTTATTGGGCGGTTTATCGGCCTAATTCAATCTATATTGCGTTCATTAATTGTTTGTTGACCGCCTAGCATACAAATTCAAAATAGAAAATTACACATTGAATCCATACATACATGTTTGTTAACGCCTATATAAGAATGATGTAGTGTGTCATGTATTATAGAGTGAAAAAAGTTGTGGCACAACACTATTGTTCTTCTATTAAACATAGACAGCAGGCATTAGTTTTAAAAAAATAAAAGCAGAGGTGAATCATAGAAAGCAGCTTAAACAATCTTGTTGTAGGGTGGGAGAATAAGCTAAGCTAAGCCAAGCCTGGGATCTTCTGATGCATAGTACGTAAATGTTCTGATTATTTAGGAATAAGGCGTTAGAACTTAGAGATGGAGTACTGGAAGAAGTGGAAAGGTTTTTGATATTTAATATATATATATATATATATATATATATATATATATATATATATATATATATATATACATGGATAAAAATGAAATTTATATATATATATGGAAGAAGTGGAAGGGTTTTTGATATTTAATATAATATATATATATATATATATATATATATATATATATATATATATTCTTAACGGGTTAACGGATTATCCGTTAAGAAAATTAAATAATCCGCCACCAAACCGATAAGCCGTTAATAAAAAAATTTCAATCCGTTCCCCGTCCGTTAAGCCGTTAACCCGATACCAATAAGCCATTAAGCTTCGGTTTCGGTTCGGTTTTTGGTTTCGGTTCGGTTTTGAACACCCCTACTTAGCGTCATCGTCCCCCACTTTGCCATGCTTGAAGTAGTTTTCCATGTGCCAAAGAAAGTTTTCCACTTCTTGTGCGTCACGAACACCTATGAATTTCGGTGGCTTGGGAGCCTCGATCTTGGCCTCCCTCGTCACAACAACATTGTTATCTGCCTCGGTCACGCCAGTATCGACATGCTCATCGCGTGACACTATCTTTATCTTCACTGTATCGATAGTACTCAAGGCCTCCATGAGTCTGCATTCCAAGGCAGTGCTAGTTTGCCTTAACTCCATCTCAGTCTATGTATGTCTCTCCAAGTCATTTCAGATACTCTCAATCTCCTCAAGAGTGTGTTCCTTAAGAGCACTTAGGGTGCCTTCTACCTTCCCCAAGCGTTGGCCAAAGATCTCGACGGCGTCCATCCCTGCATTCACCTTCATCACCCACTCTTTACCGAGCGAGACGTCCTTCGGCAGGACCTCCACTTCATCCTCGCTCGCCTCAGTGGCAAATAGTTCTTGGGATGTAAGCCCTTCGTTTGGCACAACCTATGGAGGTACCTCCTGGCTCTTATTGGTGGCATTCCTTTTTTTCTTACGGTCGTTCTTGCCAGCAACATCCTGGATGATATTGGCTTGGGTGTTAGCAACATTAATTTCTCTGTCGTTCGCCATTCCCTTAATTACAACCTTTTCTCTGATACCACGTTGTAACATCCTTAGTCGTTAACTAAGTACATATGTGACACTTGTCAACTCGCTCACAATGTTGCACAACTTGCTCATATTCTTGCTATGTCAAGTCATCCTTACTACACTCAAGATTGCTAAAGGAATGTTAGAAAGAACACAAGAGAATTGCTAAAAGAAGCTTTGTATTAGAGAGTACTTGAATTGTTTTACTTGATGGATTACAAATGAATAGCCCCCTTTATATACTAGTCTCCTAGGGGCTAGTGAGTAAATAATAATTATTATACAAGACCCTTATTATTTACAAGTAGGTCTCTTCTCTAGAATTTTCTAAATAGATAGAATCTTCTAAGGACTTTCCTAGCAATTCCATAGGGTTCTAATGTCTTTCACGAGAAATCTCCATATTTCTCTAGAACCTTCCCACATGTGTTAGTGTTACGACCCAAAATTCCTACCCTCGGGACTGTGATGGCGCCTAACATTTCACTTGCTAGGCAAGCCAACGTTAAAATAATCTTAGCCATTTTTTTAAACAAATCAAATTAAATGTAAGTCAACTACTGAAATAAAACGCGGAAGACCATAACAACCGAATCATCAAATACATCCCCAAATTTGGTGTTACAAGTGCACGAGCTACTAGAATAATACAAATAAAGGTCTGAATAAAATTCAAGTTATTTGAAAGATAATACACAGCTAAAATAAAGTAGAAGGGGACTTCATAACTACAGACGTTATGCAGTTATACCTCAAGTCTCCTCTGGGTAGCTGAATCCGAGCAAGTCTATGGTACACTGCTGGGACCAACTCCAAAATCTACACAAGAAGTGTAGAGTGTAGTATGAGTACAACCGACCCCATGTACTCCGTAAGTGTCGAGCCTAACCTCGACGAAGTAGTGACAAGGCTATAACAAGACACATACGTAAACAACCTGTGCAAGTATATACATATACGAAGCAATATTGAACATAGTAATTAACAAATTTTACAATTTTGGGAGGGAACATGTGAAGGAAAATGGTATAAAAATTTCAGATAGGGAAGTGTCACGTAGCAGCCAAATAATGCACTAACAACAAAATAGGTAGCCGAAATATAAAAATAATGGCATGGCATGGCACCACCCTTCGTGCTTTTACTCTCATTCTTCCCATGAAATGATTAATAAATAATATGAATGGCACGGCATCACCCTTTGTAATTTAACTCTCTTTCTTGCCACAATATGATGAATAGACAATTTAAATGGTACGACATCACCCTTCGTGCTTTGACTCTCTTTCTCACTTTATAAATCAATAAATAATAAATGTGAAAATGGCACAACATCACCCTTTATTCTTTTACACTCTTACTCACCATGACAATAATAATATAAATAGTATAAATGGTACGTCATCACCCTTCGTGCTTTTACACTCTTCCTTACCATGAAATGATAATATAAATTCGGAAGAGTATTTAAATGCGGGGATCTATACTTATCAATCAATTCAATACCAAAATGCCGACCTCACCTTCCAAAATATTCAACAATAATTAAATTAGCAATAATTTCATGAAAATGATCAAATAAACAAATAATAAACTTAAGCCGAAAAATCTTAGTTAAATAGGCAAGTATTCACAATAAACAAACTCCACCCGCATTCTTTGACTCAACCACAATGCATAAGTACTCGTCACCTCACATATACGTTGTACCCGTACATTAATCACGTTGCAAATAGACAAACAAGTCCTACTCCCTCAAGTCAAGGTTAACCACGACACTTACCTCGTGTTGCAACCAACTCAAGATTCCAAAAAACCTTTGCCTTGCGAATTGGTGTCTGAATGCCTCGAATCTAGTCACAAACAATTCAATATACTCAACACGAATTATAGAAACCAATTCTATATGAAAATACTAAATTTTCCAATAAAAAATTGAAATTCAATTCAAAAATTAACAGTGGGGCCCACATTTCAAAACTCAACAAAAAATACAAAATGTGAACGCTCATTCAACCACGAGTCCAACCATATAAATTTTATCAAATTCCGACATCAACTCGGCCTTCAAATCTCCAAATCTTACTTTCAAATCCCTATGCCCAAATTCTCGAATTTCACCTCAAAAATACGTAATCTTTTGGGAATAATCGATGATAATTCAATATTATTGACTAACAATGATCACAAGTGAATTTCCTCAAGTTTTTCTCTGAATTATCGCTCAAAAATTGCCTCAACCCGTGTTGGAAATGTCCAAAATGACAAAAATTATCGGAACCCTCTATTTTTGTAATCTGTCCAGTGCTTTCGCACCTGCGGACTTCGCTTTTGCGGAGAATCCACTGCATCTGTGGTTCCTGCCAAGACTGGCCTTTCTCCGCTTCTGCGGTTGCCTTCCCGCTTCTGCGGTCACACGCGCATCTGCGATCGACAAGCCGCTTTTGCGGGTTCGCGGATGTGGTCAAGGCTCCGCACCTGCACACACTGCCTTGCCCCTTCCCACTTCGCTTCTGCGAGCTCGCACCTGCGAGAAAAGTTCTGCAGGTGCAATTGCATCAGTAAGCAGCAACTTCCAGCTTTGTTCTAAGCCAAATTTTGATCTGTTAACCATTCGGATTCTACCCGTGACCCTCGGGACTTCAACTAAATACACCAACAAGTTCTAAAATATCATACTAACTTAGTCGAGGCCTCAAATCACATCAAACAACGTCAAACTACAATTCTCACCTCGATTCAAACTTAATGAATTAATGAAATTTCAAATTCTAAAACTCGCGCTGAAACACGTCATAACAATTCAGAATGACCTAAAGTTTTGCATGTAAGTCCTAAACGACATAACAGATCTACTCCAACTTTCGGAATCTAAATTCGAGTCCGATATCAATAAAAGTTAATTTGCGGTCAGACTTCGAAATCTTTAAGCTTTCAAACTTCTAATTTTCTATAATTGGCGATAACTCAAGATAGGGACCTCCAAATTAAATTACGGGTATACACCCAAGTCTCAAATTACAATACGGATCCATTGGGATCGTCAAAATACTAATCCAGATCCGTTTGCTTAAAATGTTGACCGAAGTCAACTTAAGTGAGTTTTAAGGCATTATTTCTCATTTGTTTTCAATTTTTCACATAAAAACTTTCCGAAAAAAATATACGGACTGCTCACCTAAGTCGAGGAATGCTAAGTGGTACTATTCGAGGTGTCAGAACACATAAATAAATATTAAATTTAAATATGACCTTTCGGGTCATCATAGTTAGTATATTTCATATGTAATATTTCCATATAGAAATATATATGCCAAGTGGCATGATGATGTGGCGAGCCATGACAATTAACTACAAAACTCGGGATGCTTTGTGCGGTGTTTCTCGGATCCTGCTTGATCACGGGATATTTTGTATGTAAGATTATTAATTAGCAACCATAGTAAAGACTAAAACACCATCCACAATTAATCTCAAGTTAGAGTCTAAAGAAGCGTACCGTTCAACTCCATTGACACATGTACAACCCGAAGAACTGGACTGATGGAATATCTATCGTTATCACGTATTCAAGAGGCAGAGATTTTCTAATAGCTAGGGAAAGGGAGGGTTGACCTCTATATATAAAGAATGTATTCCCATCCCATGCCAATTGTTATTCGGCCTCACTTATCCTTACACATAGTATTTAATATTAGACCTTATATTTATCCACCACTTGAACCACTTTTTATAACCAATTAAAGTAAGTCCAAATTCTAATATTGTATGCTAGGCTGCCCTTATTTTTGGCTACAAAACTCGAAAGCAAAGGAACTAGAAAACTCGTCTGGCGAGAGAAAGAGAGATGAGTCAATCAATTTCTCCAATCTTTTCTCACTTTGCAAAATTTCAGTCGAATATTTGGAGATGCAGTACTTCTGAACTCAGAGTTATACACTCATCATATGCCTCTTTTGGAGGGAGGAGAAAAGAGAGAGAAAGAAGAATGAATCGAGCAATGAATCCTTCTTCAAGCTCGCGTCATTTGGCAGATTTTCACTCAACCATTTGGGGTGACCATTTTCTCTCCTACAATTCTGAAATAACAGTAAGTCACATACATATGTAATCACATGCTTATATTCTATTTGAATTTGTTATCTAAAGGAATAAAGAAGATGTTATAATTTTATTAGGGACGGATCAAGCATTTAAACATGAAAGGTTCAACCTTTAAGATTGGTCTTTATCGTACTTTTGAAATTATGAGTTTGAAATTTAATACTCCATCCGTCTCAAAAAAGAATGAATATTTTACTATTTGGGGAGTCAACCAAGATTTTCTCTAACCTTTTTTTTGCAAATGTATTTTAAAAATTTTGAATTTTGAATAGTACTATTTTGTAAAAACTTATGTAGGTTTTCACTATATATCTAATAATGTATTCAAAACTAATAAATAATGATCAACATATGCGGATCTAAGATTTAAATTATATGAGTTCAACCTTTAAGGATTTGTTGTAATTTTACACATAAATTTATGCTCCGCATGAAAGTATTGAGTTCGGATGAACCCGACATTATAACTGCGGATACGCCCCTGATGCTCAATTTCTGCCTGCAGGAAATTACTACCCAAGAGAAAAATGAACATGAAGAGTTAAAAGAAATAGGTAGGAAAATGTTGGTAGAAACTCCAGATAATAGTACACAAAAACTTGTCTTGATTGACACAATTCAAAGATTGGGATTAGCATATCATTTCAATGATGAGATTGAAAACTCCATTCAAAACATCTTTTATTTGTCCCAAAATAGTGAAGAAGACGATGAACACAACCTTTATGTTGTTGCTCTTCGTTTTCGACTTGCGAGGCAACAAGGAAATTACATGTCTTCAGGTACCTTATATTTCTGCCCTTTCCCGCACAGTTTCATTTTTTTTCGTTGTTAAAAGGCAGTCCGGTGCATAACATATCTCGTATATACGCAGGGTCAGGAAGAATCGCACCCAAGGGGTGTAATGCAGGCAATTTACCCTAATGCAAGTATTAATAACTAATTTTATGGCTCGAACACGTAAATTATAAGTTACACAGTGACAACTTTACCGTTGATCCAAGACAGACCTCTCTTTTTGCTATTGCATCTTATTTGTGCAGAGAATAGCGAGTTTCGAGATCTGCTTCTATATAGAAGACTTCTGTATTATACTTTTTGATTTTGTCCTTATGCTTAAAAATCTTAAAAAACTATAATGTGGAAATTGTAAATTTCTTAACTAGCTGTTAAATCAAATAGTTATTATAGGAATATTATTTAAGTTCTTTTGGTAGATATGTACTACTAGTCATTTTTTCAATAATAACTTGGGGTTTACTTTTTTTTTTCGTGGCTTCTCCACAACTATATTTCTTTTAACACTGTTGTGACTATGCTTTCCTTGAGTCGAGTGTCTATTGATAACATGCCCTTTACCTTTACAAGGTAGAGTTAAGGTCTGCATACACACTATACTCCGCAGATCCGACTTGTACGAATTCAGTGGATTGTTTTTTGGTTGTTGTTGTAATAACTTAGGGTTTAATTTCTTGATGCTAACGAAATTCATTTCTTTCAAAATATAAACATGGTGTTCAACCAGATGTGTTCAAGCAATTCACTAACCATGACGGAAAATTCAAGGAAAATCATACTAATGATGTTCAAGGATTACTGAGTTTGTATGAAGCAGCACATATGAGCGTGCACGAAGAGGAAATTCTAGAAGAAGCTCTTATCTTTACCACCACTCATCTCGAGTCCATGATCCCGAATTTGAGTAACTCGCTTAAGGTACAAGTTACTGAAGCCTTAAGCCAGCCTATTCGCAAAACTATACCAAGGGTGGGAGCAAGGAAATACATATACATTTATGAAAATATTGAAGCACATAATGATTTGCTTTTGAAATTTGCAAAGCTGGACTTTAACATGTTACAAAAGCTTCACCGGAAAGAGCTTAACGAGCTAACAAGGTATATCTACCATTCTTATCACCTTCATAATTATAGAATAGTCAGATCTCTCTATAAAAAATTTTCTTTAAAACAACACTTCACTATAACGGCCTAGTTTTCTTAGGAACCAATCTTTTATGTTATGTTATAATACATGTTCTATATAACAACACTTTATTGTAACAGCCAAAAAATTTCGAAACAAATAAGACTATTATAGAGAGGTTTGACTGTAACTCACGCTAATTAATAACACTTAAAGTTTAAGTATGTTAATACGGTTATGGTATCTATAGCTGGTGGAAAGATTTGGATTTTGCAAACAAATTTCCATATGCAAAGGACAGATTGGTAGAAGCTTACTTTTGGATGGCGGGAATATATTTTGAACCTCAATATAGTCGTTCAAGAAGAATGATAACAAAAGTAGTCAAAACGAACTCCATCATTGATGACACTTATGATGCTTATGCAACTTTTGATGAGCTTGTGCTTTTCACGGATGCGATCCAGAGGTAAAATTATATATGTTAAAAGTTTTCTATAATATCGTCATTTGTTCTGACATTATAAAACTGTTATAGTGAAATGCTGTTATAGAGAAATATATTATGACAGCTTAGACTTTGCAGATGGGACGTAGGTGCCATGGATTCATTACCGACATATCTGAGACCTATTTATCAAGGCCTTCTTGACGTTTTCAACGAAATGGAAGAAGTATTGGCCAAAGAAGGTAAAGCAGATCGCATCTACTATGCGAAAAAAGAGGTAATCCTTGATTAAGTTACATTAATTATTACTCAATAAGTTAATTAATTAAACCAAGCTGTAAGGAAGATTAATCGCAATTTTGAATTATTAGTACTTTTTATGTTACCTTTTTAGATGAAAAAGTTGGTGGCGGCCTATTTTAAGGAAGCTCAATGGTTGAATGCTAACTACATTCCAAAATGTGAGGAGTATATGAAAAATGGACTTGTAAGCTGTACAGGTATGATGTATGGAACAATTTCTTTGGTTGTTATGGAAGAATTTATAACAAAAGAGACTTTTGAATGGTTGTCAAATGAACCTTTGATTCTTCGAGCTTCATCAACAATTTGCAGATTAATGGACGATATTGCCGATCACGAAGTAAGTATAACAATATAATTTCCATTTTATATAATATCCAGACTCAACAATTAGTCCTCCTAATTCGCGAATTTTGTCCCTAAATACAATACAAAAACAACAACTAGGTGGAGGTAGAAAAACAGTTTTCGATAGACTCTCGACCCAAAAAAAAAATATTTCTCACTCCGATTTCCAGTCTAGGTTGCACTTTTGCATGATATAATAAATAGACATGCTTGATAAATTACAACTTCAATGAGCACATTTACTTAAAGTGATTTATGGAACTTTAGAAACGACTGATTAAAATGGTAAAATATTGTATAATATTAATGAAGATATTGAAGTATATTATGTTGTAGGTTGAACAACAAAGAGGACATGTTGCTTCATTTGTTGAGTGCTACATGAAAGAATATGGAGTTTCAAAGCAAGAAGCATATGTTGAGATGTGGAAAAACATCACAAATGCGTGGAAAGACATAAATAAGGAACTCCTTCGCCCTACTGCAGTACCAATGTTTGTCCTTGAACGAACTTTAAATTATACAAGATTGGTTGATACATTTTTCAAAGATGATGATGGATACACAAATCCCAAATCCAAAGTTAAAGACCTAATTACTTTGTTGTTTGTCGAATCTATCGACATATAACAAATGCAGGTGCACCTTAAGCTAGGTATTTGGAGCAAATATGGAAGTATTTTGTGTGTTCTGACAGCCGAATGTATTTTATAGAATAAAAATTCAACTTATCTTAATTAAATGTTGATACGTTTTCACACTTCACTTACCCGTTGGGATAATATATTCTAATTACACTACAATTTACAAGCATCAATTGATCAATTTTACAACACCCCATTGTCCAGTATCCACAATGCAAAAGATAGAAGGAGCGCCCCCCCCCCCCCCCCCCCAAAAAAAAAAACCAAACACACACAAACACCAACAACAAGAACAACAAAAAGGGTGAAATGGCAGCTAATGACACACAATTTGGAAAAAAACACTTCTCCCAAAAATGTTACAAATGGTGAAATGGATTGGGTGCTTTCTTAAGTGCTGGCTTTGTTCAAGGTATGACATCATGCCTTGATAAAACTCAGAAAGTTGATAAAGGGGCCAATGGTTGAGGTAAAAGCAAAAATTGTGGCATCTGACTTTGATTGCATTTGCCATGGATTTTAGAGTGTAATACAAGAGATTATAGGTACAGATATAAAGGAGGGTGGGCGGCAAAGCCATTAGGAGTTCGCGATGGCACGTTCAATAAGTAAGGAGTCTACGATGGGGCTGCTGGTTCTGGCTTGACCACTGATTGATCATCCGTTAGCTGAGTAGGATAGATAAGTGCGGCAAGTGAAATGGGCATGGTGCAGAGTGATTTGGATTGAAGGTATTGCATGGCTTCTCCAACATCTTCCTCCATCAGCTTTGCTACTTCTTGTTCTGTTTCCTGTTGTAAACTAAGAGTCCACCAAACTGTATAGAGAAACTAATTCTCTATCAGTTCTCACAGAACACACACACAACAGTAAGTAACCAACACAACGATATTTTACGTAGAAAACTCCCAGCTCACGGGATTAAAAACCACAACCTACACTTGTAGAATTTTAACTTCACTACACCGAGCAAACTTCAGATTACAACCTATTGTAACTTAGGAATTAAACTCTTAATCCTCCCTTACTTGCAATAACTATATTGCAAGCCTCTCTGTAATAACTCTATGGTCTGTTGCTTCTTTGTTCTTCAATGACTTAGAGAGAATGAGGGCAGTTGCACACTTAGAGAGAGAATGGTTTCTTGCCTCATGTTGGTAATATATATGTGAGGTCATAGGAATGATGTAAGCAAGTATCCGATACACAACATGCTTCAAAAAGTGACCGCTGCACTGTTGCGTGTATCGTGCAGCAGCAGCTTTAACAGCTGTAAGGAGTTGACTTGTACTGTGACCGGAGGAACTGATAGCCATCTGTTCCCTCTACTGTTCCTTTGACTGATATTATTGGAACTTGTGCCAGACATGTGACTTGTTGTTCCGAGCACTTTGAGGCTTGGTATCAGGTTACCTATCTGGTTCTCATAAGAAGTTTGTTAAATCATCAAAACGCGAAAGCACATAACCTATCAGTTTCAGCATTGGACCACTTGTCCCAGACATGCTGATTGGATCGACTTTCACCACTGTCCCCCTAAGAAATTGATGAAATAATCAAGTCTTGAAGCAAATGAAACAATCTTACAGTTGAGCTATGAGAGACTGTATAAAGGTATTTTCAATGATGAAAGTAAGAAGCAAGAAAAAGTGACTGTGTTCATTACCTCAACAGATTGCATTGGAATGTCAGCAACAAGTTGTGCCACCGCGCTAGCTCCTCCCAGCCTACTCATGCTCAATACCTTTAGGCAGATTTAAGGCAAATCATTTATTGGACTAGCAAAATTAGGAAAACCAGGGAATCTAAAAGAACTAATAAGGGGGTTATCAATGTATTCAATTTGTTCAGTCTTTACTACGGCCAAAACTCCCTTGACTACAATGAGGACCAGAAAATAGTGGTAAAAGATTTAGAGCTTTAAGCAGGACTACAATGATAACCATTGTCATTCAATCAAAGGTTTCAGTCAGTAAATTCATTACATAGTATTGCCACCAGAGAAGACTTTAAGATTGCCACCATCCATCCTCAGCGAGGTTATTTGTTTAATGGGAGGAAAAAGTGGAAGAGAAATTTCAATTATGGCTAGAAACAAGTTGAACCATCTTTGAACGAGATCCATTCTTCCTTTCCGATTATTTTCAAACACTTTTAGAAAGGTTGATGCAAGGATAACCTGCAATTTGACTTACAAGCAAAGATTAAAACTATGAAGAGTATAGTTGCTCATTAGGATTCCGCAAGGCGTATTCAACTTGCAAGGCAGCCAAATAAATTAATGGAACTACAGTGCTTAATCCTCCGCACAGTAAGGGGTTAAGGTGATATTAAGTCAATAACCTTCTGCAAAATCATTTACATCCCAACTCACAGAATGGATGTCCATCGAAGAAACTATTCAATTGATCAATCGATCGACTAAACTCAATCCCAAGCTAGTTGGGGTTGGCAAAGCTATACTCAAAGAAAGAATTATTAAACACCACCATTGAGATTCTCATACTGTAAACTAAATAGAATGGCTTAAACTGTTTTTTCAATTTTATTGTTTTGTGGGGTGGCTTATTATGTTTCCATGCCAATACGCCGGTTATTATGTTCCCATTATCCAAAACCAGGATGGTAGCATATGGGAAACGAAGAGTAAGAAGAACCAGTGTCATTGCAGATAACTCCAAATTGCAAGATTTGGAACTGTTTATCATGGAATATATTGGCTAGAGTCATCAGCTAAGCTAGTAGTTGACTTGAAAATTAATTTTAACTTTTTTTTTCAACTATCAAATTACCTTAACTTGAAGCCTTAAGAACTTCACATAGTCCAGAATCTCATCAAGCATTGCTGCCCTGTCGGTCTGGCAAGACAGAAAAAAGAATATCAATACCACAAATTGCAACATCTATTGAATTGAAAAAACTGAGCAAACCAATTTCAAAAAAAGATACCTATTACAGTGAGGTTTAAGAATTACTTGTCTGAAAACCACAACTATTTGTCATATTTAGTAACTTGAATCCATTAAATAACACTCAACCGCAATGGGGATTTATTATAACAGAAGATTATTAGCTTTTTTTTTCAATTTAAGTATGGGTACTTCTAACATCATGGTAAAGCGATGGATCAGCACAAAAGTGAATATTTCCATTATTTTGAATATACAACTTTAAGATTAATGAGCATGAATTGTTATCTGTTGCAACAAAAGAAAGAATGCTCATCAAAAGAATTTGTGGCAACAAGAGAATAAAACACACCTTATTGCAGCTGGGGACAGGTTCCTGCAAAGCCTTAATTCTTTCTGATATCCTTTCTCTTCTTAACTTTAAAAGAGACAATACATTACTCAGGCACTTGTTTCTAGAGCATTTTCTGCAGCCCTCGCATTTCACAACATAACTTATAATTGTCCTACAAAATTATCTGCATATAACTTATAATTGTCCTACAAAATTATCTGCATATAACTTATAATTGTCCTACAAAATTATCTGCATATATCAATCCTATTACCCGCTCAGCAATACCATGTGGATTTGTGGCCTGTCCTCTTCGTGCTCGAACCCGTGGACGAATTGCAGGTGGGTGTGGTACAGTTACCGCTGTGCTTGATGTTGGCTGGCCTTGAAAAGGCTGCAAGAACCAAAGAGAAGTTAAGAGATCGAATAGTGAATAGGAGATAGTAAATCCTAAAACTGACAAAGAGACATTTTATATCCGCATAAGTTTTATGAAGCCAGTGGCATGCAACTAAACTGGATTTTGAAATGAAATACATAAAAATAATTCAGAAACAGTACGGATTGTGAACGGGTTGATGTTAATCCATATTTTAAATGGGTGGTTTAAATAAAGTTTTATTATGAGAGGTTGGGCGAGTCAAACAATTTTGGGTTGAAATTGCAACTACTCAAGATTATAAAAACTAGCATATGCACAACAGGGAACAACAAAAGAATATGATAAAGAAAGGCCAAAAAAGATTCAGGAGCCTGCCAAAATTTATATTGGCAGTTGATGCTTCTTAAAGACAATTCTACTATTTCCATATTTGCTTAGTAATTATGTTTTTCAACTCACTCTGCTTCCTTCGTCACCATCAAATTAAAATTCCAGAAACAATAGTAATCTTACTACAAGAGCCCAAATCAAATCACCGGCAAAACTGAGTTTCATGCAAATATACTAGTGATTAAATTCTTAACAGCTACTTTAGATAAAGCATTTAAATTAAACTTATCAGGTTTGCTGATATTATATGGAAATACTAGTACTAGTCTAAAGGAATAATAATTATGAAACAATAGCTCAGTGGAAAAAACAGAAATATGGAAACCTGAACTTGGGTGACAGTGTGGTAAACTGCATGAGATTGCAAATGTTCTAGACCTGGATAAAAATTCCCCATGTTAATTGCTTCTCGTTCCTGAAAATGAACACGAATACCAAAAAGGCCATATTACATATTAAGCTTACCGCCATTGACACAAATATCCAGTTCCTTCTCCATACCAGCTAAACTCCTCGTTTCTCATCATACATACTACTCTTTCAGTACCAATTTTGATGAGCACTTATTTCTTTTTTCTCCATACCAAAAAAATGACATTTTTCTTACATTAGAACTATTTAGGTGACGTTTGCTTCAAAATTTGAAGAAGAGTTTCAGCCAAGAAACTGATGCCAAATTATTTTCAATTTTTTGCAAAAACTGTTTTTTATCCAAACAGTAGTTTTGCAAGAACGGAACTTCTTTTCTGTTGGTGGTTGGTTGAAAAACAATATACTTCCCTAATTCCAAATATAAAATCAAAATAAGTTTAAATCTCTTTGAAACAAATGCCACCTTAACCTTCACAATCACATTTCGAACAAGAGTAGTACTGCTAGTTTGGTACAAAGGATATTGTTGCTATTATATGCAAAGCTTATGAGTCCTTATTTATTTCTCAAACTCCTTGGTCAGCACTCAACAAATTGTAAAAAAAGCACGGGCTAGCCAGTTTTCGGACCGGTAATTGAAAAATAGCCAGCGTTTGCAAAGTCATTGAAAAATAGCCACTATTTTGCTGCAACACGGACCGGTCCAGCATAATATACTAGAGATTGGTGCACCTGTGTATGAACTTCTAGCATATTATGCTGGAATTCCAACACGCGAAATGTTCCAGCATAATATACTAGAGATTGGAGCACCTGTGTATGAACTTCCAGCATATTATACTGGAACTCCAGTATATTATGCTGGAATATTTTCCGGATTTTTTGAACAGTGTTTTCGTTCAGATTTATCTTTACACGAAAAATGGTTAAATTTCGATTACTTTTGAAATTGTGGCTATTTTTCAATTATCACTTGTAAATCTGGCTATTTTTGAATTTTTCCCCAACAAATTAGGTAGAAATGACACCAGATAGCCGCTTTGAGGACCTTTATTTAAATGATATCCAATTTTTAAAAACTACTTACAGTTTAGCCAGTTTTGGTAACTTTAGACGGCTTCAGAAGATCGAGTTTGAAGTAGACTCTGCCAGAGCCTAAGGGGTTGTTTGGTACGCGGACTAAATTATCCCCGGATTATAATAATTAATCCCAGAACTAATTTATACCACATGAGAGATGGGATAAAATCCCACATTTGATGGGATAAGGTGAGATATCCTGAATTAAGTCTGAGATTAAATTTATACTTGGCGGTATAAATTTATCCGTACATCTTATCCCAACTTATACCTCATACCAAACGACCCCTAAATTTAGACCGAAAACTATATTCAAACTTCAGACCTGACCTCTTAAGTTAGGCTTTGGCTTTCAAATTTAGACCGTCGAGTCTTAAGTTAATTATGAGGCAGCTAAACTTTAAAAATTTATATATCTAGGCTATTCTTTAAATAAGGTTCTAAAAACAGATATTTGTATATTTCACCGTACCTCGGGTCTGAAGTTAAGTTTTATGTAGGTTCCTAAAATCAGCTAAGTACACTTGCCTTACGGATTAGGACGGAAGAAGCATAAATTCTGAACTTCGATTAACAAACTAGTACTTACTACACTTACGTGCTTCACTGCAAAAGCTCCGGAGATGCTGACGTCATCACGGCCATTATCTAAGCTTAACCCCAACGGAAACAACGGCTGCGGCGGCTGCTGGAGCTGAGAGACACCAGATACTGAATTGGACGACGTCGTCTCCGATGAAGCACCGGCACCAATATCAGTTAGCGGGAGGCTAGAGTAAGAAGGAATAGCCAGAATTTGCTCGAGAAAATCGTCGCCGGCGGCGTAGCCCTCCGGTGGATTGATAGCCTTGCCGGAGATTTTCAGAGGAAAGGAGAATAATGGAATTTATATCTGTTATTGTCTTTCTTGCTTTTTGGCTCTTTGCTTTCTTTTTAAAAGTGATATGCTTTTTAGATTAATTTATTTTTCTTCTTTTGCCCCACTAAAGTTTATTGTAATGTTGTATTGTACTCCATTGTAATTGGTATATGTACCCCCTTAGTCCTAGACTTGTACTTCTTATAAAATCTCGTTTCCTCATTTTACAACAAGAAAAATATAATCTAGTGCCTTAAGTTCCCGCTATAGATACAGTCCAAAAAAGAGGCGGACCACAAGGTTGGGGTCCGAGGAAAAGCCGGATTACAATGATCTGTTGTACGCAGTCTTACACTATATTTCTACAAGAGGTTATTTCCACGGCTTGAACTCATGACCTCTTAGTCACATGACAATAACTTTACCAGTTACGATAAGGCTGAACTTCCTCATTTTACAACAACAACAAAACACTCAGTGTTCTCCTCATTTTACAAAGAAAAAAGTTTTAAATTTAATCGTATTCATTGTCGACACATAAATATATTCTCATACACACTTTATCTCTTAATTAGTATATTTTTACTTAGAAAAACTTACTAATTGTGATTTATTTTTTGGCAAACTAAACATCAAGTAAAAGAGCATTCTACTTGGCACAACTATCAAAAAAAATATGTTTGATTGGTCAACTTTAGGCTTATTATAGTTGTTCAATCCAAACAAGAGCTAAGGTGTTTAAATAAAAAATTATGACACTTTAGGTGTTTAATTATATATTCAGCCAAAAAATATGTACCTGAGTCTCATTAAAAGGGGACAATCTGAAAAAATTTAACTTAAAAAAAGGGAGCCAATCTGATTGAATAGTAAAAATCATATTCTATGACGAATAATATATTTCTTCCCTTAGCTGCAAAACACACCTACTTCATCGGCTCAGTGCTACTACGCCCTTTCTCCTCTGTTAAAAATCGCCTTCTCAAGCAGCCCAAGTCTCTTTCCTACAGACCCATTTGGCTAAACTCGTAAAATTCTCTTTCACTATCTCTCTTGATTTTGCAAATTTATGCTTATAACTTTGTATAGTACTGTAAATTACATTCAGATAGCACTTATTGTGGCCTAATTAAGTTTTTTGCAAGTTTTCATTTTGCAGAAATGTGTTATCTTAAATTTGTGCATATTTTGTTTCATATGGTACAAAGATTGGATTAATACTCTGATAAGTATTACTCCCTCGGTCTGAATTTATGTGACGATGTTTGACCGGCCACCAAATTAGAAATAAGACTTTTGAAACTTGTGATCTAAAATAAGTCATAAAGATGTGTGTGGCTAGAAATAATCTCATTTAGGGTAATTTGAGAAGTTTAAAGTTAAATTATTTTTAAATATATAATTGGATCATTCTTTTCTGGGACAAACTAGATAAGAAAGTATGTCACATTTGTACAGTACTGTAAATTACATTCAGATAGAACTTATTGAGGCCTAATTAAGTTTTTTTTTTGCAAGTTTTCATTTTGCAGAAATGTGTTATCTTGATTTTGTGCATATTTGTTTCATATGGTACAGAGATTGGATTTGTACTCTGATAAGTATTACTCCCTCGATCTGAATTTATTTGGCGATGTTTGACTGGGTATGGAGTTAATGAGAGAAATAGGAGTTTTGAAATTTGTGATCTAAAAACATTTATAGACGTGTGGCTATACATTTTCTCATTAAAAGTAAATTGAAAGGGTTAAAGTTAAATTGAATTCAAAATATATAATTGGGTCATTTTTTATGGGGACAAACTAGGAAAGAAAGTATGTCACATTTTATGTGAGGGAGTAAAAAAGATAAAAACTTAATCTGTTTTATTAAAAAAGATAAAAACTTAATCTGTTCTGTTAGTTTACAGATATGTATAGTGTAGTCTTTTCCCACATTGGAAGAGTAATATCTCCTTGTAGTGTATAGCTATAAATAAGGACCTTTTGCATTGTATTTATCATTCAATAATCAATAACATATTTTCTCCCGTGCCTTCTCACATGGTATCAGAGCATTAGTGAGAAAAGATCGATGTGCGTCATTCCAACGTTAATCGGGAAGAAAGAACTTAGTCATCGTGCAATTTTTCTGGTGACCTAAGGCTTGTCTAAGTGAAAGTCACTTTCTGTCGGTGTTGTGCTAAAACCAACACTACCACGAGGTAGATCACCCTCCGACGACCAACACCTGGAATTTTATCCGACAGAAAAGACGCCATGCTCCTCCACGCGCCGGCAACAACAACTTTTCCAGCGAGGGTTCCGGCCACTTTCCGGTCATTTTTTCGCGAAGCTTCTTCAGGACAGCGTGCTCTCCTCAAAATTCCAAGCTTACCCATCTAATTCAAATCAAATTCCGACCACTTTTATATTTTTCCGGCATGAACAGTGAGCTTTCGGCCATTGTTTGAAAACATTTCTTCAGGACAGCTTGCTCGCAAAGGAATTACGAGTCTATCCATCCTGGTTTCGACAAATTCCGACAACTTTGGAATTTTCCGGTGTGAACAGTGTTTCCGGCACAGAACAATGTTCTGTTTTCCTGCTGTAAACAGTGTTTTTCAAGCTATTTCTTCAGTTTTCTCACAGGAGTTACTTATTTCCACTATTTCAAGTTAACCCTACTACTACAAATTATAGCGACATGGGAACCGATGCTTAATAGTCGGATGGTTTCTTTAGCAAAGTATATTGAGTTCTTTCAGTATAAAGCATGTAAGCAGACATCTTCTGAGATAGCTTCTGTTGTTCAAACAGGTAATAGCATGACTTGTTTCTCCCAATCTTCATCCTCTGAGTCTTGGGTCATTGATTCAGGTGCATCAGATCATATTTCTGGTAACACTCTTTTCACTACTATTTTGTATTCTCAATCTCTTCCAAAAGTCACAATGGCCAATGGGTCTCAAACCATGGCAACTGCAATAGGTCAAGTAAGCCCACTTCCTTCCTTACCTTTAGATTCAGTCCTTTATGTTCCCAATAGTCCTTTTAATCTCATAGCTGTTAGTCGCTTAGCCAAATCACTTAAATGCGCTGTTTTATTTCTTGATGACTATATTTTTATACAGGAACGCAGTACGGGGCGGATCATTGGTACCAGGCGTAAATCAAACGGACTTTATTACCTTATCCTTGCTAAATCTCATGGACTCACATCTTGTCTTCCTTTTACAACTTGTTTTGTTACTGATTCACCAGATTTATTACATAAACGGTTGGGACATCCCAGTTTGTCAAAACATCAGAAAATGGTATATGGTTTATCTCACTTGTCAGCTCTAAAGTGTGAGTCATGTCAGCTCGGTAAGCATACCCGCTCCCATTTCCCTCGGCGTCTTGATAATCGAGCAGAGTCACCTTTTACTTTAGTCCATTCAGATGTTTGGTGTCCTAGTCTGTCAGTTCCACCTTGGGATTCCGCTACTTTGTCAGTTTCATTGATGATTATTCCAGGTGCACTTGGATATTTTTGATAAAAAATCGATCTGAGCTGTTTTCTATTTTCCAGACCTTCCACGCTGAAATTCAAAATCAATTTGGGGTTTCTATTCGCACATTTCGTAGTGATAATGCCCGAGAGTATTTGTCTTCTCCATTTCAGCAGTTTATGAAATCTCATGGGATTATTCATCAAACATCTTGTTGAAAGAAAGAATAGACATCTTATTGAAACTGTTCGTACCCTACTCATACAATCTCATGCTCCGTTGCGTTTTTGGGGATGCTGTTCTTACATCTTGCTATCTTATTAATCGTATGCCATCTTCAGCTATCCAGAACCAAGTTCCATTCCCTATCATGTTTCCCCACTTACCTTTGTTGTCTCATCTGCCCCGTATCTTTGGAAGCACTTGTTTTGTCCATTACCTTACTCCAGGAACATATAAGTTAGCTCCTCGTGCTCTTAAGTGCGTATTTCTGGGTTTCTCGAGAACACAAAAGGGGTATCGATGCTACTCTCCTGACCTCCAGCGGTACCTTATGTCCGCTGATGTTACCTTCTTTGAAACCCAATCATACTTCACAGGTTCAGGTCATCACTTAGATATTTCTGAGGTACTACCAGTTTCATCTTTTGGAGATTCAGTCACTCCAGCTTCACCACCTATAGCTTCAGTTGCAGCTCCACCACCTATAGCTCCAGTTCCACCACCTACAGCTCCGGTTGTAGCTCCACCACTTATAGCTCCAGTTCCTCCACATAATCCAGTTCAACCTTCTGCAGCTCCACCACTCTTGACTTATCATCGTCGTCCACATCCAGCATCATGCCCAGGTGATTCACGCCCCGCATCAGATTCTGCACCTACTGCGGACTTGTCTCCTCTTAGTCAACCAATTGCACTCCGCAAAGGTGTACGATCCATAATTAATCCTAATCCCCACTATGTCGGTTTAAGTTATCATCGTCTGTCGTCACCTCATTATGCTTTTATATCTTCTTTGTCCACTGTTTCTATCCCTAAGTCTATAGGCGGGGCACTATCTCATCCAGGATGGCGACATGCTATGATTGACGAAATATCTGCTTTACATGCCAGTGACACTTGGGAGCTTGTTCCTCTTCCTGTAGGTAAGTCTACTGTTGGTTGTCGTTGGGTTTATGCAGTCAAAGTCGGCCCGGATGGCCAGGTTGATCGGCTTAAGGCTTGTCTTGTTGCAAAAGGATATACTTGATTATAGTGATACTTTCTCTTCCGTGGCTAAAGTAGCATCTGTTCGTCTCTTTTTGTCCATGGTTGCTGTACGTCATTGGCCTCTTTATCAGTTAGACATTAAGAATGCTTTTCTCCACGGTAACCTTGAGGAAGAAGTTTATATGGAGCAACCACCTGATTTTGTTGCTCAGGGGGAGTTTAATGGTTGTGTGTGCAGATTGCGCATGTCACTATATGGTTTTAAACAGTCCCCTCGAGCTTGGTTTGGTAAGTTCAGCATAATTATTCAGGAGTTTGACATGACTCGTAGTGAGGTTGATCACTCTGTGCTTTATCGGTATTCTGCTCCTAATCTGTGTATTTATCTAGTGGTTTATGTTGATGATATTGTTATTTACTGGTAATGATCAGGATGGTATTTCTCTTTCAGCACTTTCAGACTAAGGATCTGGGCAGATTGAAGTATTTTTTAGGTATTGAGGTCGCTCAGTCTAGCTCAGGTATTGTTATTTCACAACGGAAGTATGCTTTAGACATTCTTGAGGAGACTGAAATGATGAGTTGCAGACCTATTGACTCTCCTATGGATCTGAATGCTAAGCTTCTGCCCGGACAGAGGGAGCCTCTTAGAGACCCTACGAGATATAGGAGGTTGGTTGGCAAATTGAATTACCTCACAGTGACTAGACCTGACATTTCTTTTTCGGTGAGTGTTGTCAGTCAGTTTATGGATTCTCCCTGCGATAGTCACTGGGATGCAGTTGTTCGCATTCTTCGGTATATAAAGTCAGCTCCAGGCAAAGGATTACTATTCGAGGATCGAGGCCATGAGCAGATTGTTGGGTACACATATGCTGATCGGGCAGGATCACCTTTTGATAGACGTTCTACGTCTGGATATTGTGTTCTAGTAGGAGGTAATTTGGTCTCGTGGAAGAGTAAGAAACAGAATGTAGTTGCTCGATCTAGCGCCGAAGCCGGATATCGGGCCATGGCTATGGCGACGTGTGAGTTAGTTTGGGTCAAGCAGTTGCTCAAGGAGTTAAAGTTCGGAGAAATTAGCAAGATGGAACTAGTGTGTGATAACCAAGCTGTTCTTCATATTGCGTCAAATCCGGTATTCCATGAGAGGACTAAATACATTGAGATCGACTGTCACTTTGTCAGAGAAAAAATACTTTCAGGAGATATTGTTACTAAGTTTGTAAAGTCGAATGATCAACTAGCAGATATTTTCACTAAGTCTTTTTCTGGTTCTCGTATTAGTTACATGTGTAACAAGCTCGGTACATATGATGTGTATGCACCGGCTTGAGGGGGAGTGTTAGTTTACAGATATGTATAGTGTAGTCTTGTCCCACATTGGAAGAGGAGTAATATCTCCTTGTAGTGTTTTACTATAAATAGGGACCTCTTGTATTATATTTATCATTCAATAATCAATAACATATTTTCTCCCATGCCTTCTCACATTTTCTATTAAAAAAACACTTTATCTGTTCTAGTATGACATTTACAATTGACCATTTTGTTTATATGACTTAATTAAGAAGTTTATATTGATGCTTGTCAGTGAGGATACATATAGTTGAACACAACTTGTTTGGAAATAAAGCGTAGTTGTTATATATTGATGTTGGTCTTTCGAAATCAAATACAACTATTCATTGACCTTAGCATATTGTAGGTGTTTGTTTTTAAGAATTTTTTCTTTTCAAAATATGCATGGGCGAGTATATTGGGTATGTTGTTGTTGTAATATGCATAGGGAGTATTTGCTAAATGTCCCATCCAAGAAGGAAATCACAGCAATGAAATTTCGAGCAAGTGTTGATTCTTGTAAGCTGCTTCTGAAGATCTTAGTTTAACTTGAAGCAAGTTGTACATTAGCCAAAAAAGGATACAAAAAAAGAGAGTGAAAAAGGAAGTTCCATTTATCCAATGCAGAGTGGGAAAAGAAGATTCACTTCATGTGGTATTTAGTTATTTGTTTGACTTTCTTTAGACACCAATGGCCAGTGGCAGAGTCAGGAATTTTACCAAGTGGATATTCAAAAAATTCTAACCTGCGACCTAAGGCAATTTTTGAACTACATTCTCTTATGTCAAGGGGATTCAAAAATATATATATATATGTATATGTATAAATGAACAAATTGTTTTTACCCTATTTGCATTGTACAAATTATCAATGTTGAACCCCCTTTCTTGGCTGTGGCTCTGCCACTGTCGATGACGGGTCTCAAAACTTGCCCCGTTTTTGGTCATTTGAACTTTCATTAATCCAACTTCAGATACTTGTTTGTTTGTTTCATAGTCAGTTACCCAATATTTTTCATGACAATATGTAAACTTTTAGGATGAGAAAATGTACACTCTCTTCTTCTTTATGTATCAACGGTGGGGATGGGTGAAGAGGGGGTCTATTATTTCATATTTGTTTTCTTGATTGGAAACTAAATGTTCCTTGATTAGTGAAATTTCTATATTGAATGGTCCCTTTTTTATGTTAATTTCTAGACGAAGTTTCTCAGTTTTCTCCACAATGAATAATGTAAGAGCCGGCTCCCCGAAAGAATTTCCTCTGGGGTTGGATGCAAGTACTGAGGAAGAATACTCTTCTCAATCTAGTTTGCTCCAAGATTTCACTAGCATCCCCACCATTGATAAGGCATGGACTTTCACATCTGATGGTGGTATGGTTTCTTTAATTCTTCATTCGCTTAATTTGGTAGATAAAAAACAGGTGTAGTTCTAGTTAAATTCTTGCATTCCCACTTAATATATTGCTTTATTCTTTAACTGCTGCTAGATCGTAACCATTTTTTTTTGTTACTTTTCACTGCACAAGAAGGTTCCCAGGGTATGTTCTCGATAAGCCAACCGAATCTCCTAGCCAACAAAAAGAGAAGATACATATTATCTTGTCATATTTCAAAAGAAAGTACAAATGGTGTGGACTTTCTATGGGCTGCATTTCCTATTGAGATGTCCAATGTTTCTCTGATGATCCCATCACCTTCAGGTTCAAAGCTTCTTGTAGTTCGAAATCCTGAAAATGATTCTCCGACCAAGTTTGAAATTTGGGGTCAATCTCTGGTGGAAAAGGAATTTTTGGTTCCTGCCTCTGTCCATGGCTCCGTATATTCAGACGGATGGTAAGTTATTATATGAACACATAACTTTACTTACTTCACTTCCCGATTCACATACGCAGTGTGCATTAATATTTGATAATGCAGGTTTGAGGGAATATCATGGAACAACGATGAAACTCTTATTGCTTATGTCGCTGAGGAACCGGCTCCCTCGAAGCCTACATTTACTACTTTTGGTTATAAGAAAGAGAATTCTACAGATAAAGAATGTGGTAAGTGGAAAGGTCAAGGGGACTGGGAAGAGGAGTGGGGGGAAACCTATGCTGGAAAAAGACAACCTGCTCTCTTCATCATCAATGTCAACAGGTCTGTTTATTTATTATATTGCTCATATATAAGGGCAGCCGGTGCACTAGCTCCCGCTATGCGCAGGGTCAGGTGAAGGGTCAGACCACATTG
This sequence comes from Nicotiana tomentosiformis, assembly GCF_000390325.3. Taxonomy (NCBI): domain Eukaryota; kingdom Viridiplantae; phylum Streptophyta; class Magnoliopsida; order Solanales; family Solanaceae; genus Nicotiana; species Nicotiana tomentosiformis. Next base: position 110,084,469 of record NC_090820.1, read on the forward strand.
GGTCTTATCGTACACAGCCTTACCTTGTATTTCTGCAAGAGGCTATTTCCACAGTTTGAACCAATGACCTCTTGGTCACACGGCGACAACTTTTTCTGTTGCCCCAAAGCTTCCCTTCAGTTTTGATGTTTTTAGATAGCAATTCTAATTATGAATTTGTGCAGTGGAGAAGTACGTCCTGTTGAAGGAATCGGGAAGTCACTGAGTGTCGGACAAGTTGTATGGGCTCCATCCACTGAAGGATTGCAACAATATCTAGTTTTTGTTGGGTGGCCTTCAGATACTAGAAAGTTGGGCATAAAATATTGCTATAACAGGCCTTGTGCCTTATATGCTGTTAGAGCTCCATTTTCAAAGTCAGACATCCATCAATCTGGGTAATTACTTGTTAGTTGCTAGAAAAGAAAATGTTATGGATTAAAATCTTCTTCTATATGAATGTATAAAGGGGACTTAGCTAGTGGAGAATTCCTTTATATTTGGTATATGCTATTTTACTAATTTCGATTGACATTTTCTCACTTTCAGAACTCATGCAGCTGACAATGTATCTCCAATTAAGCTGACACAAAGCTTAAGTAGTGCTTACTTTCCTCGTTTCAGGTTTGTCTTGAATTACTGGCCTGGCCAACCCCCTTCCCCCTCCCCACGCTCCCCAGAATAAAAAGGAGAAAAATAAGCACCCAAGGGCATGGCCTAGTGGTCAATGACGTGGGATGGGAACCATGAGGTCTTAGGTTCAACTCCCAGCCGAGGCAAAAACACTAGGTAATTTCTTTCATTATGTCCAAGCATTGGTAGACAGAGCTATCTGATACCTATGCTAGTGGGAGGTAGCACATACCCTGGGGAATTAGTCGAGGTGCGCGCAAGTTGGTCCAAACACCACGGGTAAAAAAAGAAAAAGAAAAAAATATAATGTAGAAAAACATGAAGAGCAGAGGTGTAGATGAATTTCTGAAATTGGTGGAGACATCTCCTTGTTCCCTTGATTTTCTCCTTTAGATAACAATCGTTAAGACATCAGTAGGTTCCATGTAAGGAGTCTTGCAGCTTCCTCATGTTATTTAACAGCTGCAGGTATTTTGCTTGATAAAATGGAACTAATTAATCTTTTCAATAAATTTTCCAGTCCAGATGGAAAATTGCTTCTGTTTTTGTCCGCTAGAAGTTCAGTAGATTCTTGGGCACATTCTGCAACTGGTTCACTTCATAGAATTGATTGGTCATTCAATGGAAAGCCAACTCCAGATGCTAAAATTATTGATGTGGTACACTCACTTTTTGTGATTTTGATTACTTGCATCAGCACTTTGAAGCCAGTCATTGTTAGCCATTTTAAGTAGTATTATTATATTTGATTCCGAGCTTTATCCTACTGCAGGTTCCTGTTGTGATGTGTCCTGAAGATGGCTGCTTCCCTGGCCTTTACTGCTATAGTGTTCCTAGTAGACCTTGGATTTCTGATGGATATACTATGATCTTATCTTCTATCTGGGGCAGCGCACAAGTAATAATTTCAGTAAATGTGATAAGGTAACCTAATATTTTGTTATTCAATGTGAATGGCATCACGACATGCTTTGAATTCTTTTTCTGTATCAACAAGTTTATAGTAGTGAAATGCGTCTTTGTCAAAAATGATAGTGGAAATGTATCACGCATTAGCCTTGGAGACTCTAGCTTCTCTTGGAATGTGCTCGCACTAGATGGTGACAACATCATAGCTGGTAAGAGTCGGTGTTTATACTTCAATTTATACTGGTTCCTGTAATAGTAGTCCTATTAATCAAAGAGTCTATCATTTTTTTGGGGTTAAAGTCTGTAGTAGTCCCGTTGATGTTCCTGCAATCAAGTACGGGTCCTTTGTCCGTAAGGCATCCGCAGAGGCCTCATGGAGTTGGTTAGATGTTTCAAGCCCCATATCTAGATGCTCTGAAAAGGTCAGTATGTTTCTCTTTATTTTTTTTTCTTTATTTATTTATTTATTTATTGTTTCATCTAGTCTGTTCTGTTAGGTATGTACTAGTTAGGAAGGCTTTTCTGAAATTAAAATGTCCCCAATAATTCTCACAGGTAACATCTCTGCTGTCTTCACGCCAATTTAGTATTATGAGGATTCCTGTCAGGGATATCTCCGAGAACCTTACTAAAGGTAATATAACTCATCGTAGTCTTCACTAAAGACTTGCTTACACGTGGACGTGTGATATTTTAAGTATTTAGGATGGGTTTATGTATAATGATATGGAGACCAACTTCTTGATGGGTTTATCATTTATGTATAACCTTATGCTGCGCTGTTTCTCTGAAATAGATTGAGTACTTTAAGTTATATGCTCCTGGTGATGATTTGATATTCAGAAATTCAAACTCCGATAGTGGAGTGTGTCTCAAAAAATCAAGAATATATTTGTTTCCTGGCATAGTGTCTAAAAATATTTTTTTTAGTGTTTGCACAGATAGCTTCTAGCTCACCTTTTGAGGAACTTGTCAGCGTAAAGTTTTGATTAATTTAATTTATTCCTGCAACCGTTTAATTAATATTCCAGCGTCCATGTAGTTGATAATTTGTTTTCTATGATAATGATCTGAAAATAGGACATAGTTATTGCATAATGTGCTACGGAAGCGGATCTATTGTTCAAAGACATGTTTCCTGCATTAATAACATTACACTTAATAGTATATGGGCTACAGCTCCCTTGTCTGCTTTCTCTACAACACAATTCCTTTTATCTACCAAAAAGAAAAAAGAAATCTTAGACCTGATTACTATTTGAACCTACGTAATATGAACTATGGTTATATTAATCAAATTCTTGCACTGAAGCACATGAACTCCTAGTTGATGGTTAAACCAGCATAATATTGCTTTAAACACAGATTTAGAAGCTCCAGGAAAAGAAGAGACAGTGTACTATGCAGACGAGGTTTTAATTGTTATTCCAATTGCACTAAAATCAAAACATCATATGCGTAGTACAATTATTCTTGTAATTCCCTTAATTCTCTTTTAATTCCAATTTCATTTTGTTTTTTTGTTTGTGTAGTTTATTATTATACAAATATATTACCTTCTGAAAAAAGAAAAAAAATCAAAATACCGTATGCATAGTACAATTACACTATAAGATATGTCAATAAACTAATATTATGGCCAGCATCTAGTATAACAAAATGAAAGGAGATAGAAGCTTAGAGTCATGACCTGGGGCTACATAGCATGATGTCTGCTATGCTTTAATTTCCTAGTTTTAATTGTCAGAATCAGCAGATGAGTTCTAGAATAAAAACAAGATTGAATTTTTGGTGAATATTTGGGCATGAAAGCTATTAAAAAATCTATCAAAATAAGTTTTGGATATTCTAATTTATGGAGTGAGTTGTAATTTAAAATCGTGGCTCAAGGCTGTATAACTGTGCTATTTCTACTTTAATCTTCAATGAGTTTTATTCATGTAGGTGCCGGCAAACCGTATGAGGCTATCTTTGTATCCTCTAAGTCTCAGAGCCGCAATGTGTGCGATCCGCTGATTGTAGTCCTTCACGGGGGTCCTCATTCTGTTTCATTGTCAAGCTTTTCGACCTCCTTAGCTTTCCTTTCCTCGCTTGGTTATAGCTTGTTGATTGTAAATTACAGGTAAGCAACATAACTGACTTCTTTCTTCATGCTTCTGTTAATTCAAATGGTTGCTGAAATTCGTGATCACTCCGACTGTGAAATACTAGTAACGTATATGAGATGCTAGACTAATATTATAGGTCGCGAGATATCCCTTCCTTTTGTAATTTTTTTATTTGGACATCCGTGTATTTATTCTTTTAGATGTATGGTGACATGCAAAATGTAATGTATGTGAGATGCTAGACTAATTGTATAGGGCGTGAAACTTTTGATGATATCCCCTTTGCAACTTTTTATTAAGACATCTGTGTATTTAGTTCTTTTAGATTTAAGGTGACATGCAAATAAAATACATAAACAAACAGCTCTTACTCACACCCCTTACTCCATGGAAATTTGTGCAAATGCCAAAATTTCCTGCAGATGGGGGAAAGTGAATATCATTTTGACTATATTGAAAAAATGATATTCAATATAAATTTCAGCTCGAAAAAAAAATTATTCTCTTTCCCAACTTATATATTAGCTAGCTTCAACCTACTTTCTTGGTTTTATTCAATGTCAATGAATTTATTCAAGAGATGCTGGAAATTTAAAATTCACATTTTAGTTAGCTACCAGTAAATAACTGATCAAAGAAATTTCTGCTGGTAAAGAATCAAGTGGAATGATGAAAATGGCAATCTCAAAATTTGTTTGGTTGAGATTGACACAGTATAATATAAAAGAGATCTAAACTTGAGGCCATATTTAAATTGGTGATTCTGGTCTAAACAAATTTCAATCTTAGCAACATTCTAAAATGAAGAAGAAAGTTTAATGGATTTTTTTTTAATTGTAAATAAGGGATATATAATCTATGGAGATACCAAGTGATTAGGAAATGATATCCCAAAAAACCAATTCTCTTTTACATAATTTATATTGTTTGAAGAGCTCACAGATTAGCCAGTAAATGATGAACTTACAACGACCTTACAGAATCCTCTCATTTGCCTCTGTTCCCGGGAACAAAACACTAGTAGAAGAATATATTTACAATTATAAATAGAACTCATGGATTTTTTTAAATGGAGATTGTTTATCAATACACTAGATATCAACAAATTATCTATCAGTGCTTCTTTCATCTTTTCTTTAGCTGCGAGTTTATCGGAAACAACCTCTCTGCCCGTCCAGGGTAGGGGTAAGGATGCGTACATCCTACCCTCCCCATACCCCAACTGTGGGAATACATTGGGTTGTTGTAGTAGACTGATGCCAATCCAGATTCTTAGATTAATCAGAATCAAAATGAATGAAGTGAACCCAAAATCTAGGTTGAGTTGGCTCCTAGATGGTCACTTGACATTAGGGACAATTGCTCCCCTTTTGCAGTTTTGGGGGCATGTAAACAACAGCAACAACAACCCAGTGTAATCATACAAGTGGGGTATGGGGAGGATAGTGAGAACGCAAATCTTACCCCTATCCCGAGAGGTAGAGGCTGTTTCCGAAAGACCCTCGCTCAAGAAGACGAATAGAGACAATAAATCAGTACCATCAACAGGAATCACAGAAATAATAGTAGCAACATAAGGACCAGAAAATAGATGAAAAGCAATAACAATAACAAGTAGATAAGGCCCGGTACTAGGAAAAAACGGAAGAATAGTATGAACACATCATTAACCACTAGCAGTCTAAGACAAAACCTTATCTGACTAGTCTCTCACCCGGAACAATGCAGAAAAATGCTCAACTGCCTTCTAATCTACAACCCTAATACTCGACCTCCACACCTTGCTATCAAGGGCCATGTCCTCGAAAATCTGAAGCCACACCATGTTCTGCCTGTTCACCTCTCCCCAATACTTCTTAGGCCGCCCTCTACCTCTTCTCGTACCAGCCATAGCCAACCGCTCACACCTCCTTACCGGGGCTTATGGGATTTTCCTCCGCACGTGCCTGAACCATTTGAGCCTCGCTTCCCACATCTTGTCATCCATAGGAGCCACCCCCACCTTCTCCCGAATATTTTCATTCCTAATCTTATCCATCCTAGTGTGCCCTCACATCCACCTCAACATCCTCAGTTTTGCTACTTTCATCTTCTGGATATGTGAGTTCTTAACTGGCCAACACTCTGCCCCATACAACATGGTTGGTCTAACCACCGCTCTATAAAACTTACCTTTGAGCATCGGTGGCATTTTCTTGTCGTATATGACTCCAGATGCTAACCTCCATTTCATCCACCCTATCCTTATACGGTGTGCAATATACTCGCCGATCTCCCCATCCCCCTGGATAACCAACCCAAGGTACTTGAAACTGTCTGTCTTGGGGATGACCTGTGATCCAAGCCTAACGTCCATGCCCGCTTCACTCGACTCGGCGCTGAACTTGCACTCGAGGTATTTTGTCTTCGTGCTGCTCAACTTGAAACCCTTAGATTCATGTGTCTGTCTCCAAACTTGCATCCTCTCGTTAACGCCGCATCGCGTCTCATCAATCAGAACTATGTCATCAGCGTATAACATACACCATGGCACCTCCCCTTGAATATGGTGTGTCCGTGCATCCATCACCATGGCAAATAAGAACGGGCTTAGCGCAGATCCTTGGTGCAATCCCATAACAACCGGAAAATGCTCTGAGTCACCTCCCACAGTCCTAACCCGAGTTTTAGCTCCATCATACATGTCTTTAATCGCTCTGATGTAAGCGACTGGCACACCTTTTGCCTCCAGGCATCTCCAAAGGGCTTTCCTGGGCACCTTGTCCAAAAGGCATATCATGTTCATTGAAGTCCGCATGTACTCCAGATAAGTCCTTTTTTTCTTTCCCCAAAAGGGATACCTTTTGTCTAAATTCATTGTCCATTCCAATGTTTGTCTTTCTTGAATCCTTTTTGGTCTAACTCTGTTCTGAAGCTAAGACAAAGAAGGGATAGTAAGACTGATTTACAGGGTTCTTGTTTGATACAAGCTAATATGCAAAAAAGGCACCCAGCCTAGGCAGGGGCATTAAGTCGACCCCGACTGGCCATGGCGGCCGATGCTTCGAAATCAAAAACTCTTGGAAGGAGGAAATCAAATTGAAAGCGCCTACAAGAGCAAAATGAAGTTGAAAAGGTAAAGTCCCAAGTGGCTAACCGTCTTGGCAAAGTTTGAAAAGCCAAAGGTTCCCCAATGCTCTAAAGTTAAAATTGGAAGAAAGAAGTCAAAGGCCTACAAAGTCAAAATAAAGTTGGAAAAGGTTAAGTCCCACGTGATCGACTATCATGGCAAAGTTTGGAAAAACCAAAGGTTCTCCGAGGCCAGAAATGCAATCAGTATTTAGGAAACTAGCAGTTGCAGGTGAAATTATCATCAAAGAAGCCGGGCAAGATCAAGCTACTGAAACACTCAAGGCCGCAAAACCAACCACCGTTTCAAACTAACAATTGTTTTTTGTATGAAAAACAGGAACCAGGTGCAACCCAAAAGCAACCTTGCAAGAAGCAGGTGCAACCATAAAAAAAAGAAGAAAAAAAAGAAGGAAAAAATAGAGGGGAGGGATTTGAGAGAAATGTTTTTGCTTCTTCTACGCTAAGGGAATTTCTATTCGTGTCATTCTTTCTTCGTCTTTCTTTCGAAAAAACCAGCAGCTTCACCACCCAAAAACCACCAGCCCTTGACCACTTTTGAGCCATCATTAACCCCCCCAAAACCGTCCCGAACAGCAGTGAAAACGCAGCTGAAACAGGCCCAAAAAAAACAGCTGCGAAAATCACCTAAAACCAGTCCTCTTTTCGCATAAAAAAAAATAGCTCCAAAAATTGAGTTTGTCAGGGTCGAGGTCGCCGACTTGGCTTGTGGTTTGAGGCGCATTTTAGTCCATATCTTGTCATCAGTTTTCTCGTGTTTTTGCTCCTTTCAAATCATCACTGTATAAAGCTTTGGGATAAAAAATGTTGGATTATAATGAAGAAAGCTTCTCGCTATAAGGTTCAGTTTTCTTTTCTCTCCACTGTTGTATATTTTGTTTGCTTGTTTTTCTGTGTTGCTCGATGATTAAACACATGATATTTTGCTCGGTTAATGTCCTTTTACTGTATTTTGATCTCCATTAGTGTTCATCTATAGTTGACTCTTTGTAGTTTTGGTTGTTCGTTAGTTTGGATTAAGAGAACATTCAAGTAAGCTTTAAATCATGTTTAATGGATGTTGATTTTGAAACTTGATTTCATTTTAACAATATTTCGTAAATCATGCCTTAGCATTTTTCCATGTTTTGTACGTCCGTATTTGGTTCTTTTATTATTTACATTATTTAGGTATTTTGTAAAATGGAATGCTAGTAATTTATTAAGTTATTATGACTTTTAATAAGCTCTAAAGAATAAATGCTCTCTTAATGATAATAATAGTTGTATCATACTATTTCTTCCACAAAATCTCCTATCCATAATTCACAACCTTGCAATAATCTCAAATTTAGGAGTTGAACAACTCACTCGCTAATATGCTTTTAGGCGCGATTAGTAATAAATCATCGTGACTATGGGTACGGTTCCTGCGTCATGGTCACGATACATAAATCCCTACTCAGGTGCGCGTTTCACGCAACTTGACCTCATTTCAAACAATAATAAAATCAATATGTTGTAGATCGCGGGTGCGTTTCACGTGACGCGATTCGCAATATGTACAAAAAAACAACGAGTGCGCGACATCGCAACTTGTTCAAATAAATTCCATAAATACTAAAAGCGGTTAAATAAATAATTAAAAGCGGTTAGAAAGTAAAAATGTACAATTGATTTTGAACATGTAATAAATCAGATAATTATGTCAATTTTTAATAGTTGAGCGACCGTGCTAAAACCACAGAACTCGGGAGTGCCTCACACCTTCTCCCGGGTTAACAGAATTCCTTATCCGGTCTTCTGTGTTCGCGGACCATAAATAAGAGTTAATTTTCTTGATTTGGGATTTTAAAATAAACCGGTGACTTGGGACACCATAACAATTATTCCAAGTGACGACTCTGATTAATTAAATAATCTCATTTCGATTAATGTCACTTTAATTGAAAAAACTCCCTATCCCCTCGGAAAAAAGGAAGTGTGACACCCTTATAGTTATTGCAACTCTGGATATCACCTTTGTTCTTGTACAACGGTACCACCGTACTCCATCTCCACTCGTTAGGCATCCTCTTCGTCCTGAAAATAACATTAAACAGCACAGTCAGCCATCTCTACCCACACACTTCCAAAATTCTACCGGAATTTCGTTTGGCCCGGTTGCTCTGCCCTTTCTCATCTTACGCATAGCCCCCACGACCTCCTCAAAAGAAGATTTTGGGGCATGTAAACATCGAAAGAAAACCTTGAGGGGGCATTGTTTAAGGCAAAATAACCCTTCAATTGCTTTGTAGAGTGGCCTTTCCTTTGTTAATTTCTGGTTTAAACTGTAGTATCAATTGCTCGTCGTAGTGAAACTATCTAGAATTATTAGTAAAGCTAACTTCTGAGGGTAGCAATGGAGCGGTAATTGCTGGTCTCTTGCTTAAGGCATTTCAAGCAGAAAAGTTCATATTTTTTTGTTCTCTGAATATCTTTTTTTTTTTTTTGGGTAAGCGGCAATAAATGCCTTAATTAAGCACTTTTTGTTTTGTCACTCCTCTCAGAGGCTCCTTGGGGTTTGGCGAGGAAGCAGTACAATCTCTTCCTGGTAAAATTGGATCACAGGTACTTGTTTGCCATCTATTCATTCTCTTAACTTAAAGGTTTCATGGAATAGAATTGCTCCTTTTTTCATAATAATTTTATTAAGGATTTGGAACCTAAGAGTTTCTTCCTCTTTTTTCCTTTATCTTCAGGATGTTAATGATGTGCTTGCTGCTATAGATAATGTCATTGAAAAGGGACTTGCAGATCCGTCTAAAATAGCCGTGCTGGGCGGTTCTCACGGTGGATTTTTGACAACTCACTTGATTGGCCAGGTCTATCAATTTCCTAAGATGCCATTGTCTTTATGTTTTCTTATGTACCCATTTTTCTGAACTTATGATCCTCATTAGCTTTGTTCAACAAACATTTGTGCTCTTTATAAAGGGAAGCTGGACAAGCTTGTCTTTTTAAAATTTAAAGAAGAATTAACCTAAATAGCCGCCCACCCAACCGCGTAAACCAAAAATAGCCGTGGATGTATAATATATGTATAATCCATGTATAATGTGTATAACCTTGTATAATCAGTGTACAATCTATGTATACCGGCTAGGAAAAGTAAACTGTGAATCCGGCCGGCTATTTGTGTAAAAATCCCAAAATGACTATTTCTTGACTGTTCTGCTACTATTTCTGCAGGCACCAGATAAGTTTGCAGCAGCAGTTGCGAGGAACCCTGTTTGCAACCTTGCTTTGATGGTTGGTACATCTGATATACCTGATTGGTGCTATGCCGAGACATTTGGAGATGAGGGAAAATCAAGCTTTACAGAGGCTACTTCAGTTGAACACCTTGAATCCTTTTACAGAAAATCACCAATTTCACACGTCTCCAAGGTGTGATCTGTTACATCTGGGTTCGACAGTCTTCAGTGTTAAACTATTTGTGTTTCTATCAGTTCTCTAGAAAGTATTTTTTCGGAATGCATTTCCAACATCGATGTGCTTACAAATTTGTAGGTCAGAACTCCTACACTTGTCCTGTTAGGTGCAAAGGACCTCCGTGTACCAATGTCTACTGGGTTGCAAGTGAGCTTTCTTATCATCTTTCAAGTTACTTGTTTATTCATTGAACATAAGTTTTCATTGATATGAGCAAGGTTGTAGTTATGAAAGTCCATCGATATTCTATATCATCTTTCCTAGTTGCACCTTTTGTTGGTTGCATATCTTGGTTCATTTTTAACATGACATCTAGGGTATGGGAACATTTGTAATTTATGTATGTCCATCGTCTATTTCATTTTCCTTTTGATTCTCTTTGAACAACTATGAGCCGATCCATAATATGATCAAATCTTTGTGGAATCTAGTTGCTGGCTTATTTTTAAGGCAAGCTACAAACTTCTTGCTGATAAAATGTCGTAAAAGGATATCCGTTGAGTGCCTATCATCTGTGGACCAAAAAATTCATAGTGCCGATACCCAATCAGCAATATGACTCAGTGAACCACGTAAATCTGTGAGATGAAAGCGAGTTACTTTGTTGTTTATAAGCTAGTTAAGCTATTGTGGTCTAACGGCTGTGATGTCTGTTGCAACACAATGACTAATGGCTTTTTAAGTTTTGGTTTTATTTCCATACAATGTATAACTCAAGAAAGTGTATGCTTTTTTCGCTCTTATTACGTGCAGTATGCACGAGCGTTGAAGGAGAAAGGAGTGGAGGTTAAAGTCATTGTGTTCCCTGAGGACACTCATGCAATTGATAGGTAAAGTGGTCTTATGTCCATCAAATTGCAGTATCTGGTACTTGAGTTTCATATTTTGAACTTGCGTTTACATCTCTTTTGCAGACCACAATCTGACTTTGAAAGCTTTTTAAACATTGGAGTCTGGTTTAAGAAGTACTGCAAATAGATGGATTCTATTCATGTCTTAACCGAGACTTTCGACATGCATTCCTGCTGATATTGTCATAAGAGCAGAGGGGCATGGTATTTAAGTGGGGAGAAGAGCAGAAGGGGCGAGCCCATTATTCATCAAGTTTTGAACTACGCCTTCTCTAAGATTTCTCGGGTATCATAAAAGGAAAATTTTGAATCGTTCATTGGAAAATGGATGAGATGTTTTTAGAAAATCAAAAACTTGCTCTTTTTTATTTAATGACAATGGAAATACATATATTATACACATCGGCTAGCGAATGCAATTAGTTTCAGCTGACCGGATAATTTTGTATTTTACCCTAAAGAGAATGAGTAATAATTTGTTTCCTCCACTTCTTTAACCCCTTGCACCAATTGCCATTTTTTTAGACAGAGTTCATAATGATGTCATGCTTGGCTTTGTCAGTCGGGAGAAGCAAATCTTGATTAAAGCTTCTTAGAAATTTTTGTTGTAATATTTACTGGTTTACTGTATAAATTATAAAAGTGAATGGGTGCTTAGTAAAGAAAAAATATACTATTTGTGTTTAAAATCAAAACATCGTTATGACAATGTCTTCCATGCCAAATTAACTTTATTATAAAACTCAGACAAGAATAAAAACACTTTATTTTGTTAAAACATATTCCGAAAAGTTATTTCTAGACTGACCAATACTTAACGTTGGACCAATAATTTCTAGTCTGACTTAGGCTTGAATGGATTTGGACCAATAAAAACAAAAATCGCCGTCTGTGGGGATCGAACCCACGACCACGTGGTTAAAAGCCACGCGCTCTACCACTGAGCTAAGAAGGCTTACGATGTGATTGGATTCTTTGGTTTTAAATATTTCGAAGTCGGATATACAATTTGGTTCCGCTAATTCAATAAATTTTGCCCAACTAGGTATGCGCATTAAGAAATTTTCTTAATATCTATAAATATTTAATTGAGCCGATAGATTTTCTTGAGCGGAGAGTCTATTGGTAACAGTGTTTCTACCTTCACAAGGTAATGATAAAGTCTGCGTATACATTACTCTCCTCAGATTCTACTTGTGGAATTATACCGACTGTATTATTGTTGTTGTTGTTTCCCCCCCCCTCCCCCCCAAACTCTTGATAACACAGTTACGCATTACTTTTCTTTCATTGTTTCCTCTTCAATTGGTAAATACACATATTCGTCTTTGGATGTTTTAGCTTTTCACCAAGAACATATTGCTACTCTCACTTTGAAAGTTCATCATCTTTTGAAGAAATTAAATTGAACTTTCTACTGGAAGTGTTACGAATTGCTCATGAGTCTTCTATTGACTCACTGAAAAATTTACTTTTTAATGAGTTTGTTCTTGAATTTGGACAAGTAAAAATGATAATTCTTTCTCATCGTTGGGGGTGATATAATATGTTCAACTAGTAAGTATATCGTAATGTAGGAAAATTTACGTGACACAACAAACATATACATTGTATTTATCATTTTTAGTTATACTCTTAGAAAATTACCATTAAAAACTATATTTGAATTTTATAGCAAATTCACCTGAAAGTACTGAAACAAGATATCAAATGTTTTGAACTGAAACAAGAGAGCAACAAGATCTTGTATCTCTATTGGTTATACCACCTGCTTTAGTAAGGTGGATGTCTTTAGTTTGACTCTCAATAAAAATATTCTATTTTTTTGTATTTATGTATTTTATCTTGATTGTATTCGTTGTAGTACAAGCTACGAATAATAATTATTATTACATATGATAATTAAGCTCTAAACTGTAGTGTTTTATGAAAATTCCTCTCAAATATATATACGAATATGAACAAGAACTAGTGAAAAACATTGTGCAACTAAAACTCAGGAAGAGAAGTTTTCATTTACAAAATCATATTCAAAGACTAAAAAGAATATTTTAAACTCCCAAGCAGAACAAAGTTCCTATTACTAGCAATGTGCCTATACATTTAAAAGTACTAGAGATAGCTACCAATGTACAACTCCGCCGCCGGCATCCACCGCAACGGAATTAAATCTCCGCCGTGTAGCCACTAAAATTCATCCAACAACCATCTTCAAATAGGGTTGAGCTCGAAGAATGAAAAAATTCCTGATATGGATCGCTTTCTCGTTAAGTGAACCCTATACTACCTCTGTGGGATGTTAATTTAGATTAATCGAGCTAGTCAATTTCGAATATTAGATGTATAACGCAGAAAAATAATTTCTTTCAGGATCCATTAGTGTACCATGAAACTACTATATCCTTCAACCCAACTTTCAATTCCTCCCATTGAAAATCCTCAAATTCCAATCCACCATTAACAACCTTAATCTCCACCAACAACAACTCCATTGCCACCTCCAAAATTTCCACCATTAAAACTACTCTGCCTTTAACCAATCCAATTCCCCTACCTTTCCCTCTTTCCACTTTATACCCTCCTTCTTTTCCAATTTTCATCACTTTCTCTTCAACTTCCCCAATTTTCGCTCTTGTCGTAAACCTCATCTCTTTCTTACTCATTCCAATTTCAAATAACCCAGATAAATCCAACCCAGATGACATTGATATTATATCAAACGCATTTATCCTGCCCAAGTTTTTACACTCTTTTTCATACACACATTCATCGAATTTCTGCTGACTATTAGATTCTCCTTGTTTCAGCCCGGATTTCTTGAACCACGAAAGATTCATTAATTCTTCAATGCTTAACCTGGTACTCGGGTTAGGATCCAGTAGTCGCTTTATTATATTCCGAGCTGGTTTTGAAACCCAATCAGGAAACTTAAATAAGCGACGGTGTATTGCACGGTACATGTTTGATATATTGCTATCATCAAATGGAAGGAACCCAGAAAGAAATGCAAATAATATAACTCCACAAGACCACGAATCCGCCTTTGCACCATCGTATCCTTTTCTGTAAGCTACCTCTGGTGCAGTATAAGCTGGAGTTCCACAAGCAGTATGAAGGAGACCGTTGTTTAGTTGTTCAGGTAAGGCGGAGAGCCCGAAATCAGAGATTTTGAGGTTGTTGTTTTGGTCGAGGAGAAGGTTTTGAAGCTTGATGTCGCGGTGAGTCACCCCATTTTGATGGCAAAAGTGGAGGGCTGAGACCAACTGGTGAAAATAAAACCGCGCGGTCGAGTCAGAGAACCGATCGCGACGGTTCAGATTAGCGTAGAGATCGCCACCCGTGGCGATCTCCATGATTAAGTAGATTTTGGTTTTCGTCGCCAACACTTCGTCGAGTTTGATGATGTTGGGATGATCATTGACACGTGTCATAACGGAGACTTCGCGAATGATCCGAGGCTCCATTGAAGGATCCGAGATAGAGGTTTTGTCAATAACTTTAATGGCGATGTTAGTATTATTGTTTAAACAGCGGCCGTGGTAGACTTTAGCGAAACTACCACGGCCTAAAAGACGGCCAAGTTGATACTTGCCGAGAATGATGGTTCCAGTTCCACTATCGTCGGCACTGGTTGTTCTTCGGAGTTTCAAGGCGGAGGAGGGTGGTTGGGTGCATTTTACGTCCATGCCTGCGGCGGCGCGTGGTTGGAGGAGAAAGAGAAAAGCTGGGGTGGCAGAGGAGGAGGTATTTGCGTTGGTTTTATAGGAGAAAGGAGTTTCAGTTTTGAGTGAGGCTTCAGTGGATATAAGCTGTTTTTTTTAACCGCGTTTCTTCAACTTGCTTTTGCCAAAAAATATAAATAAATAAAAAAAATATTTATGTGAAAACTTTTAAAGTCCTAAATAAATAAAATATTTAATCTTTAAAAAAAAATGACTTGTTTCTACAAAAATAACTCAAACAAACTGATTTTTATTTTTAAAAAAAACTCAACTTTTTTAAGAAGAAAAATACTGCATGCTTGTTATTTTATATTTTTATTACAATGTCTAACTGGACACAGAGTTATTTAAATAAATATTTTCGAAACATAAGTTTGCGTATAATATGCTTCAATAAACTTATACTCTTAAATATGTCAGTTATTTCTATAAGACGTTATTAATGGCAAAATATGAATAATAGAACCAAGGAATTTCAATCTTAAAATGTATCGATCTATTTGGAATTGATTAATAATCATTTAAAATGCAATTGAGAAAGAATTTAAATAGTGTAACGAAATTATCCAATTTAAAATTTTTATAATAGTAATTTCTTGTGAAAGCAGTCTAGCCCGTGAATTATAATAACAAATCCTTGAGTTATGATGCGATATATTGGCAATGAAAAGTTTTGTTAAGTTGTATTGTTTCTTACTATTTCTAGATTACTAAATTAAAATAAAAGGACAGAATTATCGACGTCTAATTCCACTCACAAATAAATTAATTTGACCTTTAAAAAGCAAAAAAATGACAGGATAAATAGTGCGAAGTTATAATTTCCACTCTTTGACGTTATTTGAACGTAGCTTTTGAATAGAAAAATATTGCACAACAAGGCATAATAAGAGCAAGGAAGTAACACTCGAAATTTGTGGTGGAGTAGTAAATATTCTTTTATCTATAACCAAAGATCTTCGTTCGATACCTGGTATTGCGATCAAACACACTCACGCAAGTATACGTGATCGTCAAGTAATAGAGTAGTGAATAAAGTATCGTTCCCACAGAGACTTATGATTAACTTTTGACTAATTCAACTTAAATAATTTATTGATTCAAGCGATTTCTTATAAAATAGATAATTGTCTAATTTACTACCTAAAGTTTATCAAGTAATTATATACAATTTAAGGAGTATTATACAATTCAAGGAATATTTCCTCCACCCCACACTTAAACAATGCATAGTCCCCGATGCTTAATCAATTCGAAAATATGGTAAGGTGGAAAGAAAGAACTCCCTGTTAGTCGGAGTCTTCCTCATCAGGATGCCAACCAGCTGCGGCAATGGGCTCATCATCATCTCCAAAGGGTACCAAAGCCATTGGTCCCATAACTTCATCATC
Organism: Nicotiana tomentosiformis; assembly: GCF_000390325.3. Classification (NCBI taxonomy): domain Eukaryota; kingdom Viridiplantae; phylum Streptophyta; class Magnoliopsida; order Solanales; family Solanaceae; genus Nicotiana; species Nicotiana tomentosiformis. The sequence goes on from NC_090820.1 coordinate 110,100,644, forward strand.
ATCCACATCCTCATTATCAGATTCTTCGTTAGTGTTTTCATCCTCAGATGGATGAACGAGACTGCCTGGTGCTATGCCGAACATCTCCTTGGAAGAACTGGAGAGATCACTTCGCAATTGCGTGCGCTCCTCATCTGACACCCCAAGCTTGCTCATAATAACATTGAGGGATTTGTAAAGATACCTGTTGAAATTTTCGTCTCTCTCATTCCTAGCAGCTTGGGTGAGCTTGGATGTGGATTCTAGCATGGATGTGATGTCTAACAATGTTGTGGGTGCCTCCACTACCTCATCATAGCCAGGGTACTCTGGTACCCCATGAGAGAGCATGTATTGTGTTAGGGTGTTGCCAAAAAAAAACTTTTTATCCTTCCTCCAAAACGGGTGTTGGAGGATTGAGGGAGAAGGAAGACTACAACTACTTTAAGAACTTCCAAAATACAAGAAAAGAGATAACAAGAAGAACATACCTTAGAGTCTTGAGATGGAATTGAGCAAGAACTATTGATGAATATTAGAAGTTGAGAGAAAAGGGGAAGAAGAAGAAGAAGAAACCGTGTGTTTTGAAGAATGGGGGGTTTTGGGTTGGGTTGTCTTAATTTAGGTGGGGGAATGGGTTTGGGTAATTGGGTATGGGTTGGGTTGTGAGTGTATATGGGTAATTGGGTAGGGTATTTTTAATTAAATAAAGAAAACAAAAAATAAAAAAAAAATTACTCACTTGGACCGCCAGCCTAGCGCCCCACGCTGGGGCTGGCGCTGAAGCGTCGCAGATACTGTAAAGTGCGCCCCAGGCAGCGTGGGGCGCTGGCCTGGGCATTCACTTGGCTGATTTTTTTTAAACAATCCCAACTATCCGAGCACTCAATATATACATTACACACATTCCACACCATTTCAACCTACAAATAAAAAATTATGGCCTACAAAAGAAAAAAAAAATTATGCTTCGAAAGCGGTAAAAATTGGGTTGCCTCCCAACAAGCGCCTAATTTAACGTCGCGGCACGACTCAACACATGTTTAAGCATCTGCTAAGTCCACTGAGGTCTTGTGATGTGCAATGTCACCACCCCAATAATATTTTATTCTCTGGACATTTACCAAGAAGGTACCACTTGAGCTCGTATCACGCAGTTCCACCGCTCCGTGAGGCCTCACACTTACCACAACAAAAGGACCTGCCCAACGAGACTTAAGCTTTCCAGGGAATAGCTTCAACCTTGAATTGAACAAGAGAACTTCTTGACCCGGCTCAAACTCTCGATGTTGAATGTGCTTGTCATGCCACCTCTTCGTCTTTTCTTTATATAATTTGGCATTTTCATATGCGTGCAATCGAAATTCATCAAGCTCGTTGAGTTGCAGCAACCTATTTTCACCAGCTGAGTCCATATCCATATTTAGCTTTTTGATCGCCCAATAAGCTTTATGTTCAAGCTCGATGGGCAAGACGCATGCCTTCCCATAAACCAACCTGTACGAAGAAGTACCTATGAGAGTCTTGTATGCAGTTTGATATGCCCATAATGCATCATCCAGCTTCCCTGCCCAATCTTTTTTATTTCCACTTACTGTTTTCTCCAGAATCTGCTTTACTTCTTTGTTTGAACTTCTACTTGACCACTCGTTTAGGGATGATAGGCGGTGGAAACTTTGTGCTTAACTCCATACTTTGTAAGAACATTATTCATCAATTTGTTACAAAAGTGAGTTCCTCCGTCGTTTATTAACATTCTTGGCGTCCCAAAGCGCGTGAAGATATGCTTCTTTACAAAGCTTACCACTACCTTTGCATCATTAGTAGGAAGAACAATAGCCTCCACCCACTTAGAAACATATTCGACCGCCACCAAGATGTACCCGTGACCATTAGAATATGGGAATGGTCCCATGAAATCAATCCCCCAAACATCAAACAGCTCTATTGCCAGAATATTTTGCAAAGGCATTTCGTGCTTCCTCGTGATAGTTCCGGTTCTTTGGTATCTGTTACACTTTTTAACAAAGGTATGTGCATCCTTAAATACTTTTGGCCAATAGAAACCTGATTGTAGCACTTTTTGGGCGGTTCTATCCCCACCGCGATGACCTCCATATGGCGAAGCATGACAACCATGCAATATTGCATTCATCTCTTCCTCAGGAACACACCTTCGCACCAACTGATCTGCGCATTGCCTATATAAGAATGGCTCATCCCATATGTAGAGCCTCACATCATGTAAGAATCTTCTTCTATTATCAGGTGTTAATTCTAGTGGTGTTACCCCACTTGCAATAAAATTCACATAATCCGCATACCATGGGGCTTCACCTGAGGTGACTGCTAATAACTGCTCATCAGGGAATGTTTCTTTGATTGACCCTCCTTCAGCTACATGGTTTTGACTTTCTAATCTGGACAAGTGATCAACCACTTGATTTTCTATCCTTTTTCGATCTCGGATCTCTAATTCAAATTCTTGCAAGAGGAGGACCCAACGAATCAGCCTCGGCTTGGCATCTTTCTTTTCAAACAAGTATCTGATAGCTGAATGATCTGTGTAGACGATAACTTTGGTTCCCACTAGATAAGATCTGAACTTGTCAAACGCCCACACCACTGCAAGCAACTCTTTTTCAGTAACTGTATAATTCATCTGAGCTGGATTCATAGTTTTGCTCGCATAATAAATGGAGTGAAATATTTTATTCCTTCTTTGCCCCAAAACAACTCTGATTGCTATGTCACTTGCATCTCACATCAACTCATATGGCAGTCCCCAATATGGGGCGATGATAATTGGTGCAGTCACCAACCTTCCCTTCATCTCCTCAAATGCTTTCAGACATGCATCATCAAACTTGAATGTGACATCTTTCTCTGGAAGCCTGCATAATGGAGAAGAAATTTTCGAAAAATCTTTAATGAATCAATGATAAAAACCTGCATGGCCCAAGAAACTGCGAATGCCTTTGACGTATGTCGGTGGGGGAAATTTTTCAATCGCCTCCACCTTTGCTTTATCCACCTGTAGACCATCTTTTGACACCTTGTGCCCCAAGACTATACCTTCACGTACCATGAAATGGCACTTTTCCCAGTTGAGTACCAAGTTTGTCTCTTCACACCTAGCAAGCACTTTATCAAGGTTCATTAAACAATTATCAAAAGAACACCCAAAAACAGAGAAATCATCCATGAATACTTCCACAAATCTTTCAACCATGTCAGTAAAAATAGCCACCATACACCTTTGAAATGTCGCAGGTGCATTACAAAGACCAAAGGGCATTCTCTTGAACGCATACGTGCCATAGGGACACGTAAAGGTGGTTTTCTCTTGGTCCTCTGGGCTATAGCAATCTGATTATACCCCGAATAACCATCTAGGAAATAATAGTATTCCTGGCCAGCCAACCTATCAAGCATTTGGTCAATGAAAGGGAGGGGAAAGTGGTCCTTTCGGGTGGCATTGTTCAATTTTCTATAATCTATGCAAATTCTCCACCTAGTGATAGTTCTTGTAGGAATTAAGTCATTATTTTCATTAACCACTATAGTCATCCCCCCTTTCTTTGGCACACATTGAACGGGACTTACCCATTTGCTATCAGAGACTGGGAATACAATACCTGCATCAAGCCACTTAATCACTTCTTTTCTTACCACCTCTTTCATGATTGGATTTAGGCGGCGTTGTTGCTCTACACTTTGCTTGTGTCCGTCCTCCATGAGGATTTTATGCATGCAGAAAGCTGGACTAATGGCTTTGATGTCAGACATCGTCCACCCAATTGCTCGCTTGTGCTCACGTAGCACGCTCAACAACTTTTCTTCCTACAATTTAGACAAGTCAGAAGAAACAATAACATGTAAAGTGTCAGAACTACCCAAATAAGCATATTGAAGGTGAGGGGGTAGGGGTTTAAGCTCCAATTTTGGAGCTTCTTCAATTGACGACTTTGGAGGAGATCCACTTAGCCTATCCAGGGGCTCAAACGGGTGTATTCCTTGCATGTAAGCACAAGATGCATCTAGGATATGCATCATCTCCTCAACCTTATCATCAATCTCCAAGCTATCGAACAACATGAGTGATTTTTCTAGAGAATCGTCTAGATATACACTCGTGTCAAGAAGTTTCTCATCCACCTTCATAACAGATATCATAGAGAGCTCCTCATAGTGGCGGGGAAGTTGGATCGCTTTGTAGACATTAAAAACTGCTTCCTTGTTGTCCACCCTCATTATCATTTTTCCCTCTCTCACTTTAATTATTGCATCACCAGTAGCCAAAAGAGGTCGTCCCAATATGATTGGAACTTGTTCATCAGTCTCAAAATCTAGAATAATGAAGTCAGCTGAGAAGATAAATTTCCCAATTTGCAGCAATACATCTTCAATAACTCCTTCAGGGTAGGCTATGGATCTGTCAGCTAATTGCAACATCACAGTGGTTGGTCTTGGAGCTCCCAGACCCAATTGCTTAAATAAGGACAAGGGCATTAGATTTATGCTCGCCCCCAAATCACAAAGAGCACGACCCACGTCAATATTACCAATTCGCACAGGGATGGTGAAGCTGCCAGGATCCTTAAGCTTTTGATGAAGCTTGTTTTGGACCCTTGAAGTGCACTCCTCAGTAAGTGCAACTGTCTCGAACTCAGTCAATTTCCTCTCTTGAGCCACTATATCTTTTATGTACTTAGCATATTTTGGAATTTCACGAAGTACATCCACCAATGGAATATTCAATTGAACCTGGCTCAACATAGAGAGCAATTTGTTGAACATGCGATCATCATTCTTTTTCTGCAATCTCTGGGGGAAAGGTGGTGGTGGCCTTGCAGCCTCTACTGGCTCTGAACTTGCATCATTTTTCTTTGACTCGTGTATTACCTTAGGGATTAGCTCCCTCTCAGGTATAGGTTTGTCCTTTCTCTTCTTTGGCACTTCTTCTAGTTCCCTCCCGTTTCTGAGTGTAACTGCATTAACTTGAGGGTTCTTCTCTGTATCACTGGGAAGAGCGCCTGCAGGTCTAGTGTTTTGATTTGTTGCTAACTGTCCCATTTGCCTCTCAAGATTTCTGAAATCGGTCCTGAGCTGTTGATTATCAAGCAACAACTTCTTCAGAAAGTCATTCGTACTCTCTTCTGTTTGTAGGGGTGGTTTCTGAGGTTGATTGAAATTTCCTTGGGGCCTATACTAGTTTTGATTCTGTTGATTTCCTCCCCATGAGAAGTTAGGAGGACTCCTCCAACTTGGATTGTAAGTGTTCCCATATTGTGCATGTTGATTCATCGGACCTCTGTTTTGTTGCCCCACATAGTATATAGATTCAGGATTTGTGGGACACATGTCACTCATATGACTGTCACCACATAGTTCGCAGCAAATAGACATCTGCTGTACATGATGCATCTGTTGTGTTTGTTGCATTGTCATTCTGTTCATCTGATTTGCCAGCTTTGCAATATCTGCTCTCATGGCTGAGAAGTCATCAAGCTCAATCACCCCGGCTGCCTTCTGTTTAATTGCTCTTCTTGCGTCCCCATCTCCTTGCCAATTATGGTCATTAGCAGTGAAGTTATTTAGCAAGAGTTGTATTTCACTATACGGCCTTGCCATGCAACTACCCCCACAAGCTGAATCATAATTCATCTTTGATGCCTCGTCTAGACCATCAACAAAAGTGTGACCCAATACCTCATCAGTCTGACAATGATGTGGGCAGTCTCTGAGTAGCTTCTTGTATCTTTTCCAAGCTTGACGAAGTGTCTCGCCATCCCGTTGTTGGAACCCAAGAATTTGGCTCCTCAGCGATTTTGTCTTCTTAGTAGAGAAAAACTTGATTAGGAATTTCCTTGCTAAATCATCCCAAGTGTGGATTGAGTTCGCAGGCTCCTTTTGCAACCATTCCTTAGCTTCCCCCAACAATGAAAAGGGAAATAATGTCAGCCTGACATAGTCCTTGGAAATGTTCGGATAATTATAAGTGTCCGTAATTTCCAAGAAGTTCTGAATGTGCCTCTGCAGGTCTTCATGAGATAGACCCACATATTGCCCTGTGGACTGAATCAGTTGTACCATGTACTATTTGAGTTCAAAATGCCTTGTGATATCAGCCCCGTCATATTAGCAAGATTGGGCTTTGTGGCTTCTATCACCGGACGCTCCTCATTACCTGCCATCTCTATTGGATGTGGTTGAACTACGATGTCCAACTCTCTTTCTATTCTCATTCTAGCTTCGACTTCCCTCCTCACTCTATGAAGTGTTCGTTCAATCTCTGGATCAAAAGGAAGGAGGTTATTTGCACTTCTACTCCTCAGCATTCAAGAGAAGATCATGCGTTAACACAAACAAGGCAAACTGGAAATTAAAACTTGAACTAATAAGTAATAAAAGCTTAACTCAGTAAAGTAGCTAATTTCTAAGTTCCCGACAACGGCGCCAAAAACTTGTTGCGACCAAACACACTCACGCAAGAATACGTGATCGTCAAGTAATAGAGTAGTGAATAAAGTATCGTTCCCACGAAGACTTATGATTAACTTTTGACTAATTCAACTCAAATAGTTTATTGATTCAAGCGATTTCTTATAAAATAGATAATTGTCTAATTTACTACCTAAAGATTATCAAGTAATGAAATACTAGAAATCAACACAACACTTAAATAGTTTTAAATAAAAATCAATGGGAGATAATATTCCAGGGTCACGGGTTATCTAGCAATCATGTTGCATTCTTAGCTTAAAATAACTAATTGATTTATCTGGATTGTTGGTTGACAGGGTTGATATTACTCATAAGAATCTGTCGAGCCCTTACTCGCCTATTCAAGCTAACTTAATATCTATATGTCTATGGAATTAAGATTAACAAGAACGCATTTACAATTCCTGTATTGCAACCGAGCAAGGAAATTAGGTATATGTCTATCCCAATTGCGAATCCTTTCCCCGATGCCCTGGTTTAAGAACTTGCTCTATTTAATTCTATATGCAATATAGAGTTCCCACTTTCGAGTTCAACTCTAGATTCGTAGATAGTATTTCACTGTTAGCTACTCAGCAAAATAATTAAAAACAGAATTAAATAAATAACCCAATATGATAAAATTAACTTCGTCAAATTAAACTCCAAACATCAACATTCATGTATACCCATGACCCTAGAACAATAGGTTTCTTAGCCACTCATGTTCATACAATCATCAAAAATAATATTTTCAAACATAAAATCAATGAATACTAGGAAAGGGATGGAAGAATTGATCAAATCCTTGCTTTCGAGTGTTTTGCGCCTCCCTCCTCTCTCTAAATCACGTCCTTCCTCCAAAAATAGGTTTAGGTTGGCTTTTATATGAGTTGGGGGCGTCTAGGGGTCGAAATAACCGAGTCCTAGTCGAAAAAGGACACTTCCCGTCTTGAGCGTCCAGGGCAGCGTGGGGCATTGGCCCTGGCGCTCAAACATTTTGGCCTCTGTAAAGTGCGCCACAACCAGCGCCCCATGCTGGTTGTGGCCCTCAAATTTTCCTTTTTGCGATTTTGTCCCGATTTTGCTCCAATTCGCGCCCTTTCGTTCCAAATTGCATCCGAATGATTCCTACACATAGAAATACCAAAATTTAGCACAAATAATCATATTAAACATCTCAAATCATCGAGACATGAGTAAAATGTGAGGTGATATATATCAAAATATGTATACATTAAGCCGATTATCACCTGGGTATAAAGTCACCTTCTGTAACTATGCTTTATTCCAAAATAGAGTTTTTCGGCTCAAATATAGTCGGGCCCTAAAATGGGTACTGAACATATATGAAAAAAATAAAAATAGATAAGGTCAAGGATGTAAAAAATTTCGATCTTGTAAAAGCTTAGTGAATAAATAATTATAGGTGTAAATCCGTATTGGAGAAACTTGTCATTTCTAATGTCCAAATTATGTTGTCTATACATATCTGACCAAAAATAAATGTTGTCTTTACAAAAGATGAACGTTTTTAAATAAAAAGATTGGACTATTTCTTAATAACAAATAGAGCACATGATGTGTTCCAATTATCTCTTGATTACTTTAACTTGAATCTGATATTTTCTTACATAATATGCACTTATTTTTTAATAAATCTTCTCCACTTCCACAATAAGTTAATCATCAAAGTTCTAATTGGTAGATATTTTTCTCTGAATATATTCTCTAAAACCCGTCATTTTCACTCTTTTTAATAACGTATGTCACCAGCTTCATTTACTTTTAAAAGTTCAAGTATAAACAATTTGCTACTGAAAGTTGGTGACAGATAAGAATATGCAAAGTAGATAGTGAAATTAAAAATCTCTTTTTTTTTTTTTTTATGTTATAAGTATATGATAAGCGATAATTATTGACTCGACTAATCCACTTAGAGCTCATTAAAAGGGCGTGAAGTGTTTCCTACAAAGATTTTTTTGCTTAAATTCGAGACACTATTAAAACAAATTAAAATTAGCTACGAATTTCATTGCTAATTAGTCGCTAAATCACTTGTAGCTAATATATACTTTGATAATATATCGCTAATTTATCATTAAGTAAAATTAAGGTCATATTTTGTTGTTTAGCTACAGAATTTAGCCGCACTAATTCTTACTTTTTAATAGTGAGTTCTAATTTAGAATAAAGGGATCAAATTCATTCCATTGGTGGTACCTTTGACCCTTTATCAAGTCGTGACAAATAGACATGCAACACCTTTACGTGACTTTATGAGATATTTATAGCAACTTTAATTAGCACTATGGAAGGTTTCGTATTAGTTTCCATTGTTCAACTTGCTTTTTAGTAATGGTCAAAGTCATATGAGAATATGTTGCTTTTAATTTGAAGAGTAGTTGTGGGACTTTCCTGCCTAGTGGTGAGCATAGGTGAAGAGTGAGTTGCTTTTGTGCTGAGTACCCCACTTTTAATCAAGAGGTTGTGAGTCGAGTCACCCCAAGAGCAAGGTGAAGAATTCTTGGAAGGAGGGAGCCGATGGTCTATCGGAAACAGCCTCTCTATCCAGGGTAGGGATAAGGTCTGTGTACACACTATCCACCACAGATTCCACTAGTAGAATTATACTGAGTTGTTATTGTTGTTGTGGGACTTCCCTGCCTATTTCCTTATGTTCCTTTATCAGTCACAAGATGCACGCCGCGCATTTTGATGCCCTTTACGGCTATGCACAGGCAATTGCATGCACTGCTAATTAAAAAAAGCAATCTCGTGCACTAAATCTCCGCTACGTGCGGAGTTCGTAAAAGAGTCGGACTATAAAAGTCTTCTGTATTTCTGCAAGAGATTGTTTCCACTGCTTGAACTCGTAACCTCCTGGTCATATGCATTGCTAATTCCAGCTTATAATTTCAGATGCTTAGTTGGAGTAATCAAAGACAGAGTCATGATTTAAACTTTATGGATTTTAGATTTTAAAACGCAGTCAAAAGTATTAATAATTGAATTATAAATTTAATTTTTATACATATTTAATAATTTCTTTTTAACACAAAAAGGTTTGGATCGTAACTACAACCAACATTCTGAGGAACCGACATGTTATATACTACCTCCGCACTGCGGTCGACTAAAATGGAGGAGGCTACGTGGTTTCAAGGAATACAATTAATTCGCGTTGTACTAAAGGAACAGATTCACTCACCTTATTTCCAATGATAGATAGAAAAGGTTAGGCAGTTCCAATTGTTGAGATGGTGTAGTAATATGTGTCTGTCTTTCTGTACGTATAATTGTTGAATCTCCTTATAACATGAGAAACTTTTAATTCAGTACTAAAACTAATTCAAAATTTGCTTTAGATGGTTGGCTTAAATCCAAATGACCTATGGGAAATTCAAATTACAAAGGCTTCTAATGTAGTCGCAAATAAAGGGCATTATATAATCATTTTCTAATTTGACGTGGTTGAATTAGAGCATGCAAACTGTTACTATTATAAATTAATATGAAGATTTTTAATAGTAATTGTTAAATGTTAACTGCCCCTTTGTTCTCTCTACTATTTTGATTAAGTAAACGTTTGATAATAGCTATTGCTGTTAACGCTTACTATATCGATATGTAACTTCTTCTTCTTATCAACTTTCAATAATAGACTTTGTTCACGAGCCCAATACATGTGTAAAATATAAAAAATGATACAACTTATCTCGTTATAACGATTTATTTATTTGTTCACTTTTTAAAATTTTGATATCGCTTACTAAAATTCTTGCATGTCCCAATTAGAACTAAATTAACATACTCCAAATGGTCCAGACTTTACTAGTAAAAATTACTTTATGCGGAGCCAAAAAAAGATTCTTTATAGCTAGCAAATCTAATTTTTACTTGGCATACAGATAGAGCATCTTTTGGTGCCTCTCAAGAGTCACCAATATGTAAATTATTAAAATTTAATTATGGTCTTTTCCTTTGTCTCCATTAAAGTTGTTATAATCTAATCTAATACAACTTTTTTTAAAGGACATATTCTTGACATTGGCAAGAAAATCTAATTTCGTTTGTTTATTGGCCCAAATGGTCACTCCCCTTCCATTGAATAACCTTAATTATATTTTAGTGTTTAAAGAAGAAATCATCAAATCTTGTTTTGTGCTTATCACTGAGGCCGTAACTACTTAAACCTTCACTATTAATCAGTGTCCACTGTGGAATAGAACCTTAAAATATATTTAGATCAACGACAAGAGAACCTAAATAATTTTTGTGCTGGCTTCATATATAGTACCAAATTAATTGCCTTGTTTTAGTCACACTTTACCTATTAGAGAAATCATTTCTTAAGAAATACTTCATTGACTTAGTTGGATTGACATGATAAAATGTTTGAAATTGGCTCACTTCTCAAATTTTTCTGCATCAAGCTATCAGCGACGAACCCAGAATTTTGTACAAGCGGATCCTGACGGAGACTAAGTCATCGATATCATCTGACAGTAAAAGCGGCATGGGCATAACAAACTAGTTTTGCCCTCCGCCCTTTATTTTGGTTCATAACCTCAAAGGGGTTATTTCGCTACTCTTTATTTTGTTTTGAGGTCGCGGTCGTAAAAAATAAAAAAAATAAAAAATAGCTCTATTACTTTCAAAAGTTTGACAATTTATTAACTTCACAACCTTTTGAAGTTTTACTTAAAAAAATCAATTCAATAAAAAACTTAAAACTCACGGTAAAATTGAGACTAAGTCACTAGTAAAAAGGCAAACTCAAAACCTCTTATTCATATTGAACCCACATGAACCATCACGCCAGAATTCCATTTTCTGTCAAGTGGGTTCAATTTTATTTATTTATTTGAAAATTTATTTCTTAGAAAAATAAATTCCACTTAAAAATAATTTATTTTTTTAATAAAGCGAGTTCAACTGAACATGTTTGAACCAACGTGAGCCTGCCCTGCCAGCGGCTCATAGCGGACAACTTGGCCTTTATTGAGCCAAGTGCTACATTGTTCCAATGGCTAGGACGACAGAAACATCCTAAATAGAGATTTTGTAATTTTGTGGTTTATTACTAATATTTCTTTTTATTATATGATCATTTAAAAGGAACATAGTAATTAATAACGTATGAGATTGGTAAATAAAATACATAAAAAATTTATAGGGTCATTTTTTTAAATTTAAATAATAACTAATTATAGGAAATTATTTCCTAAAGTGAGAATACTGTTGGAGACAAGAGGAAGGAAACATGAAATTGAATAATTGAGGGACACAGATTTCTGCTCTGTTTCATAAGTAGTGGACATTCAATAGGCGTTAAGTTTTTTGAGTTTTCCTGTGAAGGTACCTCTAATGTTAACACCTGGAATATGCTTGGTTTGTTGACATATAATCAATTAATTTGGCCCTTGGCGCAATGGTAGCGCGTCTGACTCCAGACCAGAAGGTTTGTGTTCGATTCATCTTCGCAAAGTAGGGGTAAGGTCTGCGTGCATATTACCCTCCTCAAATCTTACGATATATTGTTGTTGTATTGGATAATACTGAATATGTTGTTGTCGTCTTAAAAAAAATATTATCACGCCTTTAAATTTATATTTTACAGCAGGTCGCCATCTTTAAAAGCGACACACCCGGGCCTAAGTTTTTGACGGGAACGGAAATCACTATTAGGCAACTGCCCATTTCTTTTTCTTGGTTTTCTACCAATTGTTCAATCATTCACGTTTGGATGGACTAAAAAAAAGTTCCACGTCAGGACTCGATAACCATGGCTTGAACTCGGAGTCCGACATCTTGAATTCTTGTTTTATAACTCTAAAATGTCGGAAAACGAGAAACAGTCCAGGCGAAACAACGACTATTGTTCATTATCAATAAGATTTTTTTCCTTATTCTCTCTCTTACTTTCCATATTTTCTTACTCTTTTATAATAGAAAAAGTGGAGTAAAATTGGTAGAATTCGAATTATTCTTTTATTCTTTTATTTTCTTTGACCACAATAACTATTTTTTGGTTAAACAAAAACAATGAGTATTGTTCATTAGGTTGTTTTGATGGCCCAAAAAGGTTTAGGCGATTCGGCGCCCGTCGCTTGAATTCATGAAGATGGCGTGGACATTAGCACAAGAAAAAATAAAAATCGTCCTGAATTCCTATTTTATGGTCCTAAAACGCCAAAAACATGGAACAATCATAGAAAAGCAATGAGTATTGTTTATTAGGTCGTCTCTGATGGGCCCACAAAATTTTAGGCGATACAGAGCCCGACACCCGAATTCATGAAGATGGCGTGGACTCGTCATGAATTTTTGTTTTATAGCCCTAAAACACCAAAAAATGAAGAATAGTCATGGCGAAGCATAGACTATTGTTGATTAGGTCGTTTCTGGTTGGCCCAAATAATTTTAGGCAATTTGGAGCCAGTTGCCCAAATTCATGAAGATGATGCGGACATTAGCACACGAAAAATTAAAAATCGTCACGAATTTCTATTTTATGGCCCTAAAATTTCTAAAAATAAGGAACTGTCATGACCAAGTTATGACTATTGTTCATTAGGTCATTTCTGCTTGTCCCACAAAATTTTAGGTGATTTGGTGCCCGTCGCCTGAATTCATAAAGATGGCGTGGACCTTAGCACTCGAAAAATCAGAAATCATCATAAATTCCTATTTTATGACCCTAAAAGCCAAAAAGGAGAAACGTTATGGCAAAGCAATGACTATTTATTCATTAGGTCATTTTTTATGGGACCACAAAACTTTAGGCGATTCGGAACTCGTCTCGCGAATCATGAAGATGGCGTGGACATTAGCACATAAAAAATTATCCTAAATTCCTATATTTATGACCCTGAAAAACCAAAAAAATGATGAATGCTCATGAAGAATTAATGACTATTGTTCATTAGGTCATTTTGGATGGGTCCACATAATTTTAGGCAATTCAGAGCATGTTGCATGAATTCAAGAAGATAGCGTGGACATTATCACACGAATAATAAAAAATCGGTTTGAATTCTTGTTTTATGATCCTAAAATGCCAAAAACCGAGGAACGGTCATGGTAAATCTATGAATACTGTTCATTAGGTCGTTTCTGATGGGCTCAAAATATTTGGACGACTTGGAGCCCGTCACCCAAATTCATGAAGATGACGTGGATATTAGTACACGAAAAATAGGAAATCATCCTAAATTCCTGTTTTTTTGCCCTAAAATACTAAATATCGAGGAACTATCATGGAGAAGTGACTATTATTCATTAGGTCATTTCTAATCAGCCCACAAAATTTTAGACGATTCGGAGCCCGTTGCCCGAATTCATGAAGATGGCATGGACATTCGCTCACGAATTTTTTTTAAATCATCCTGAATCATAGCGAGCGATGACTATTATTTATTTAGTCATTTCTAATGGACCCACAAAATTTTAGGTAATTCGTAGCTCGTTGCCCGAGTTCATGAAGATGGTGTGTACATTAGCATACAAAAATTTAGAAATTATCCTGAATTACTGTTTTATGGCTCTAAAATGTCAAAAAAGAGGAACATGTATGGAGAAGCTATGACTATTGTTGATTAGGTTATTTCTGTTAGGCCCACAAAATTTTAGGAGATTCGGAGCCCGTCTCCTGAATTCATGACAATAGTGTGGACAATAGCACACGAAAAATTTGAAATTATTATGAATTACGTTTTTTGGCCCTAAAATTTTAAAAAATAAGGTACGATCGTGGAGAAGTAATTACTATTGTGCATTAACTTGTTTACGATGAGCCCTCATAATTTGAGGTGATTTCGAGTCTGTCGCCCAATTCATGAACATGATATAGACTAATAGCGGTGGGCATAATACCGACCGAACCGAACCAAAAATTTCGGTTTTTTCTTTTTCGGTTTTTCGATTTATTCGGTCGGTTTGCGATTTATATTTTTAAAAAGTTCGGTATTCGGTTCGGTGATCGGTTTTAATGGTTCGATTTTCGGTTAAAGCGAAAAACCGATTTTTTTTAGCCTAAGCCCAAAACCGAATTAAGAACAATATAAAATACAACAGGAATTTTGACCCCAACGGATATTGCGGAATTGATGTAATCCTTTTTCGTATTTGAATTTTAGTAACAGGTGAATGAGATCTACAGAAAAATAAACAAAGCCTCGTTCGCACAATTCATTCTTCTATATCATCTGAATTCGCATGCTAATCATTCACTTATTTCATTGATTGGATATATATATAGAATTTCATTATATTATACAACCATCAATGCAGTCTAACAAAAATAAATGGAGAATATTTATAAGCACTCAATATGTTTTTGGTTACCCTTTTAGGCTATTCTCTCAACAAGTAATCTATTTTCGTTGTTTCGTACTATTTTTGCCATGGCTTGAAACCAAAAAATCGAACCGATTAAACCGAACCAAACATGAATAAATCGAACCGAACCAAAGTTATTATGATTCGGTTTTGGTTATTAAAATCACAAACCGAAAATCGAATAAACCGAACCGAACTTCTACAAAACCGAACTGAACCGACCGATGCCCACCCCTATAGACTAATGCACATGAGAAATTAAAAATCGTCCCGAATACGTATTTTATGGCCATAAAATACCAAAAATAAAGGAGTGATCCGGGTGAATCTATGACTATTGTTTAGTGCTTTGTTTCTAATAGGAACATAGAATTTAGGCGATTCGGAGCCCATCGCCTGAATTTATAAAGATGGTAAGGACATTAGCACATGAAAAATTAGAAATCATCTTGTATTCTTATTATAGACCTAAAATGCTAAAAACCGAAGAACATCCATGAAGAAGCGATGACTATTGTTTGATGGGCCAGCAAAATATTAGGCGTTTCAGATCCAGTCGCTTGAGTTCATGCAGATGGCGTGGAATATAGTACACGAAAAATCGTAAATCGTGTTGAATTCTTGTTTTATGGCCCTAAAATGTCAAAAAACGAGGAACGATCATGACAAAGCGATAACTATTATTCATTAGGTTATTTCTGATTGGCCCACAATCTGTCTCTTTGGCATACGACAATCTGACTCTGAAAGCTTTCTAAACATTGGAGTGTTGTTTAAGAAATACTGCAAATAGATGGATTCCATTCATGTCTTAACCAAGAGTTTTCACATTTCTTCCTGTTGATATTGCCAGTAGAGCAGAGGGGCATGATATTACCGTTCATTAGGTAATGGCTTAAATACTCATTGGTTAGCCATGACTTTCAGATTCATTTTATAGTGTTTCGGGTCATGCAACATGAATTTATAATTATACCCATTAATGTTTCGTGTGTATTAGTATATGCTGATTTTATAGAATTTTTTAACGTACTCTGATTGGTCTGAGATTTTGTAGGTCCGTAATAAACAGCCTAATATCAATACTCATGTATTTTTCATGAATTTCGATTCATTTTATGGCATTTCGGGTATCATGCAACATGAAATTATGATTATATTCACTTTTCGTGTCCATTAGTACGCGCTGATTTTGTAAAAACAAATTGATGGAACACGATTAACCTGAAATTTTGTAGGTCCATAGGAAACACCCTAGTGACCAATACTCATTGGTTCGACATGACTTTCGGGTTTAATGTTATGGTGTTTTAGGATTATGCAATACGAATTTGTGATTATGTCCACTTTTTCGTGTGTATCAGTACATGCAAATTTTGTAGAATTATTTTCACGGACCCTGATTGGCCTGAAGTTTTGTAGGTCTGTAGGAAACTGTCTAGTGACCAATCACATTATTTCGCCATGACTTTCTGGTTCATTTGATGGCGTTTCAGATCATGCAATACGAATTTGTAATTATATCCACTTTTTCGTATGTATTAGTATATGCTGATTTTGTAAAAAATAAAATAAAAGACTCTAATTGACCTAAAATTTTAGGTCTGTAGAATACAGACTAAGTGACCAATATTCATTTCTTCGCCATGACTTTCGAGTTCAATTTATGGCATTACGGGATCATGCAATGCACATTTATGATTATATATATTTTTCATATATATTAATAACTGATGATTTTATAAAAATAAATTTGATGGACTTTGATTGACCTGGAATTTTGTAGGTCTATTAGAAACGAGCTAGTGATCAATATACTAAAATTGCAACAAATATTATTGTATTAGGTAAAATATATTATGGCACGTGGCCACCCAATAAGGGGACACGTGGAACCTAAGCCGGGAGGACAAAAAATCAGATGCAATTATTTCGTGTGTCACCGGAAATGATAACGTTCGTGAAGACATTGAATACTCTGCGCCCGGTAGCAATCAATGAGGAATATTCCACAACATTAAAGAGCAACGGCCCGTTACAGATAATTTGGCATTTATGTTCACCATTACATCTTCATCAATGCTCCTCATAATTGACATTAAAGAAGGGCATGACACTAGTACCTTTTTCGTAGCTATAAATAATAAGCTCAATGATCATTGTAAGGGACATAAATTTTCAGGCTAACTTATACTACATTCTATACAAAATTTTAATACCATTTTGCTTTCTCGTTTTTTGATCTAATCATTATGGTGCTTGGAAATCTTGTTCCTGGACTCGTCAATTCTGTCATTTCATCTACATTCTAAGGCTAAGTATTTTATATTTCATCAGTTATGTCGTTACTTTTTGGATCAAACTAATTCATTTGTCTAGAAACTACGAACAAATTCAATTGTACGTTTTACGAGTAAATAGTTTGGCGCCCACCGTGGGGCCTAGATAGCTGTGCAGTTAAATTAATCCTTGCCTTCTTTACTAGCAAGCTTTGATTGTTTTGTCTTAGAAAATATCATAAAAGAAAGATGACAGACAATATTGAAAACAACACTCGCAATCCTGAAATTCGAGGGAATCAAATTCATTTCGAGGATTCAATCAGTGACACCCACAACGAGGGGAATGACATCACGCCAGTTCATGATATATAATATCCTCGATGTGTTTAAGAAATAACGCCCGATGATGCTCGTTAAGAGCATGTCGTCGATGCTGTAAGGGTCTTATAAGAGCAACAAGCGATTATTCTAGGCCATCTCACGTTGCATGATAAGGTTATGACGGAGTTGAAATAGGCGTTGTCGGGGCCTTAAATAATGCAAACATGCGAGATCCAATTCCTCCCGGTGTCCCCGCGATCCAGACAATGTAGAGAGTCGACAATAATACTCCTAAGGGTGAAGTCGGTTCCGATAAGGGTGGGGGAAGCGGATCCGGTCTCAACAGCGAGAACGACCCATTCAATAATGAACTTTTATGGTGCATGAAGGAAGTAAACGCCCGCATGGACCAAATCCCGAGAGAGCCACCAGTACTGAAAGGCCTGGATTCAAAGAGGTATACCCAATTACCGTATAAACCGAGCACAACCCCGAAATTAATCCCGAAGCGGTTAAAAATGCCCGAAGTGTCGAAGTATGACGAAACTTCAAATCCATATGAGCACATTACCACCTATACAACAGCGGTGAAAGGAAATAATTTGGCTCCTCACGAAATTGAATCTATGTTGCTAAAGAAATTTGGTGAGACTCTCACGAGGGGTTCTTTAACGTGGTATTTATTATTGCCCGAGCATTCCATAGATTCCTTTGAAATGCTCGCGGATTCTTTCATCTAGGCTTATGCCGGTGCCAGAAAGGTAGAAGCCCGAAAGGCCGACATATTCAGGATTGTGTAGGGAGAATCCGCGTTATTATGAGAGTTCGTTACCTGGTTCCAGAAGGAAATGATGTTAATACCGGCTGTCCCGGACGAATGGACAGCTGAAGCGTTCACCAAAAGTTTAAATCCAAGAAATTCAGACGATTCCTGGAAGTTGAAGGAAAGTATTCTCGAGTTTTAAGCGACGACTTAGGAGGATGTCCACAACCGGTACGAGTCAAAAATAAGGATCGAAGACGATCAGGTTGGCTTTTCATCATCGACCAAAGGGCGGGAGAAGAACAGAGAAAAATGAAAGATGATATTGACACGGATGGACGAACTTCGAGGGGCCGGTTTTTTCCCTATGAATGGACAAAAGGTCATGGCAGGAGCTTCCGCACAGCAGACAAGTTCACCATTGATAGAAGGATCGATCGTGGCCGGAACAACAGATCGCTGTAGGATAAAGAAATCTCAGGGTCGAGAGATTCTTCTTACCTAAAGTTATGAGAGTATAACTTCAATGTCAGTGTAGTGGAGTTGGTGTCATCTATGAGAAATATCAAAGAGGCACGATCCCTGAGACCTATGAAATCTGATCACAGTTAGAGGGATCCCAATTTATGGTGTGAATATCATGGCACCAACGGCCACCGGACTGGGGGTTGCCGACACCTTCGGGAAGAAGTGGCAACACTGTTAAAGAATGGTCACCTCTGAGAATTCTTGAGTGACCGAGCTAAAAACAATTATGGTCGGAACAATGGCGACGCGGAACCCTAAAAAATATGAGAAGAACCCCCACGCCAAACGATCAACATGATCTTCGGAGGGAATGAGACTAATGGGGCCACCTTTTCGGCAGCAAATAAGACAAAAGTATTGATAACTCATAGTAAAAGGCTCCGGGAAGAGGATATCATATATACGGATAAAGATGCAGACGGATTACTGCTACCGCACAATGACGCACTGGTAATTTCTTGAAATGTGTTAGATTTTAAAATAAAATGTGTTTTAGTGGATCCAGGAAGTTCAGATAATATCATACAATGGAGAGTACTGGAGCACGCTAAACTCACTGGAAGTATTATCCCGGCAACGAAACTCCTCGTTGGTTTCAACCTCGTAAGCGTGACAACCCGAGGAGAAATTTTGCTGCTCACGAACGCTGAGGGAGTAATGAAGAAAACTCTCTTCGAAGTGGTAGATGGAGACATGGGATATAATATCATCTTAGGAAGACAATGGCTGCACGAGATGAAAGTTGTGCCTTTGACATATCACCAATTGTTAAAGTTTCTGACACCTGAGGGGATCAAATAGATAAGAGGTGATCAACCGGTAGCAAGAGAGATGAATGCAATTTCGGTCTCCAGTAGCAAAGGAAAGGAACTTATGGCATAGAAATTACTGGAACTGACACCTGCTCCCAAATCAGAGGAAGTTAGCCCGGGGACAGAAGAGTCGGAACAATATCATGTACTGAGGTATTTTCAAGTACTAGAAGAGACGAACGTGGTGAAGTCCACAGCAGAAGAACTAGAGCAAGTTGCTTTGTTCGAAGAATTCGTAGAAAGGAAATTCCATTTGGGAACAGGACTGCACCCGGAGCTCAAGTCTGCTTTTATTGAATTCCTTAAAATTAACGCCGATTGTTTTGCATGGTTGCATGAGGATATGACAAGAATCCCGACGGAGATAGCCGTACACAAGTAAAGCTTGGATCCCAACATACCTCCGGTAAGGCAAAAGAAGCGCCCTATTGCTGAAGCAAGGAATAAATTCGTCAAAGAAAAGGTAACCCTTTTACTTAATATTAGATCAATCCGAGAGATAAGATATCCATACTGATTAGCCAATGTATTAGTAGTTCCTAAGAAAAATAATAAATTTCGCATGTGCGTAGATTATAAGGATCTTAATAAACTGTGCCCTTAAGACTCATTCCCATTGACAAATATTGATCAGATACATGAGTTAATGAGTTTCCTCAATGATTATTCTGGGTACAATTAAATCAAGATGAACCCAGATGACCAGGAAAAGACTTCGTTTATAACGAATTTTGGTACATATTGTTACAATGTAATGCCCTTCGGGTTAAAAAAATGCCGGAGCCACTTATCAACGGATCGTGAATAAGATTTTCAAAAAATAAATATGAAAGACTATGGAAGTATATCTAGACGATATGCTCATTAAGTCTTTGAATGCAGGTGACCACCTGAAGCATTTGCAAGAAACATTTGACATCCTAAGGGAGCATAATATGAAGCTTAACCCCGAGAAGTGTACGTCTGGGGTAAGTTCAGGTATGTTCTTAGGATTCCTAGTCTCACAAAATGGAATTGAGGTAAATCCCGATAAAATTAAGGCCATAGAGGACATCCTGGATCAATTGCCTAACGTAAAGGAAGTTTAGAGGGTCACAAGGAGATTGGTAGTTTTTGAGGAGGTTCATTTCCCGATCATCGGAAAAATGTCAGCGTTTCTTTGCACTACTCAAAAAGAAAAACAATTTCGAATGGACATCGGAGTGTCAGCAAGCCTTGAAGGAGTTGAAGAAATATTTGCCAAGCCCTCCGTTGCTCTCAAAACCAAAAGAAGGTAAAACATTACTAGTCTACCTCGCGGTTTCAGAAGTTGCGGTAAGTGTAGTTTTAGTCCGAGAGGATGAAGGTACACAATCTCCCACTTATTACGTTAGCAAAATTTTAACGAGAGCAAAAACTAGCTACCCACATCTGGAAAAGCTGGCCTTAACTCTCGTAGTTGCCGCTCAGAAGCTGAGGTCTTACTTACAATGCCACCTGATAGCTGTGGTGACTACTTTCCCTTTGAGAAACATCCTCCATAACCCCGAGCTCTCGGGTAGATTGGCCAAATGGGCCGTCGAAATGAGCGAATTTGATATAGAGTATAAAACGAGGACTACAATTAAGTCACAAGTCTTGGCTGACTTTGTGGCCGATTTCAGCCCGGGGCTATTGCCTCTGGAAGCCAAGGAGGCAATAATGGTGTCAGAATCGACATCGGGAGTTGGGACCTTATTTACGGATGGAGCTTCAAACGTAAAAGGGTTCGGGCTGGGAATAGTCTTGATCACGCCTTCGGGCGAAACCTTAAGGAAAGCCATCAGAATGATTCCTTTAACTAACAATGAAGCATAATACGAAGCTTTGATTGCGGGGCTCGAATTGGCCCGGGGGCTTAACTCTGAAGTCATCGAAATCAAGTGTGATTCGTAGTTGGTGGTAAATCAGGTCTACGGAATTTTGACACCAAAGAGGAACATATGCAACAATACGTGGTAAAGGTTCAGGCTTTATTTGTATGATTCTGAGAGTGGTCAATTACTCATATCCCGAGGGAAGATAATGCGGAAGCAGATGCATTAGCAAATTTGGGCTCATCGACTGAAATCCAAGGATCAGAATCAGGGACGGTAGTACAATTAATGAACTCAGTCTTAGACACAGATGGTTACTATGAGGTGAATTCGACTAGTTTGGTTTGGGACTGGAGATACGAAATAATCGATTATCTCGAGCATGTAAAGTTGCCCGAAGACCCCAAAACATCAAGAGCGTTACGTGCCAAAGTTGCACGATATAGCTTCAACAAAGGCCAATTGTATAGAAAATCCTTTCAAGGCCCGTTGGCCCGGTGCTTAGGAGCATCAGAATCTAACTATGTCATGAGAGAAGTCCATGAAGGGATATGCGACAATCATTTGGGTGCAGATTCTTTGGTGCTGAAATTAGTTCGGGCAGGATATTACTGGCCCTGTATGGAACAAGATGCCAAAGACTTTGTACGAAAGTGTGATAAGTGCCAAAGCTACACACCGCTAGTACATCAACCGACAGAAACCCTACATTTGACTCTGTCCCCGTGGCCGTTCATGAAATAGGGGATGGACATCGTCAGACCGCTACCACCGGCTCCTGGAAAGGTAAGGTTTCTTTTAATTTTGATTGACTATTTATCTAAATGGGAGGAAGCAGGTCCTTATCAGAAGATCAGAGAATGCGAAGTGGTTGACTTCCTATGGGAAAATATAATTTGCAGGTTTGGAATACCAAAGGAGAATGCATGCGACAACGAGTCGCAATTTTCGGCGCAAAAGTTACAAAGTTCCTTGAAGGTTTGAAGATAAAGAGGATCGCTTCTTTACCTTATCATCCGGGCACAAATGGCCAAGCGGAGTCAACAAACAAAGTGATTATACAACATCTAAAGAAAAGGTTGGAAGTAGCAAAAGGCAACTGGCCCGAAGAATTACCTAGGGTTCTATGGGCTTACCGAACAACGGCCAAGTCAAGCATAGGAGAGACCCCCTTTTCCCTTGTGTACGGCGCATAAACTTTGATACCGGTAGAAGTAGGGGAACCAACCTTAAGGTATTTCTAGGCGGACAAAGAATCGAACAACGACGCAGTGCTAATCAACTTGGAGTTGCTCGAGGAACACAGGAACTTGGCGCATGTCAGAATGGCGGCTCAAAAGCAAAGAATAGAGCAATATTATAATCGAAGATCCAACCTCCATTATTTCAAATTAGGAGACTTGGTCTTGAGGAAGGTAACTCAAAACATCTGGGAACTCAACGCGGGCAAGTTAGGCTCAACATGGGAAGGCCCTTACCGGGTTTCAGCTATCATTGGGAAAGGATCATACGAGTTGGAGAACCAGAACGGAGACAAGTTGCCCAACAACTGGAACATGACTCACCTCAAAAGATATTACTGCTGACGAACAACAGTCAAACGGAAAGTATGTGCTTCACTCTTTTTCCCTTCGTTCAGTTTTTGTCCCAATTGGGTTTTTCTAGCAAGGTTTTTAACAAGGCAGAGATGGAAAGCATACTATGAAGACAGAAGTGATAATACCTTTGATAACGAGGCAAACAAACAAGTTTCTACTCGGGGACGATTAGATAATCTTTACTTCGATAGCAAATTCCCACCGTGAAGTTAAGTTTGCTGCCGAACAGAGGTTACCCGACCGTTCACGAGCACAAACCACTAGAGGACTGTTAGGTATTCTTTCGCTCGATAGCATGTATTCCTAAGGAGAAGCAAAGTATGTTTCCAAGTGAAGGATTACCTAACAATTCATTGGTGGAGCCTTCGAGGGTACAAGACTTCCAGTGTTCCAATTCACACTCTCCACCTTCGAACACTAGGGGGAATAATATCAGGATACATCAACAATAATTGTCACGTCAACCGGGAACAAAAATCCGGAAACAAAATGCTTCGTCGGGACCCGGGACTGCACAGTCATCCCCACAAAAACAAGTTGTACAAGATAGACACATGTAATGGAAATTTCTTTTTGCATAGCAAGATGCCTATGTATTTTTTGAAATAAAAGGAATAAAATAAAATTCTTTTGCTTTTATCTTGTTTCTTGTCTGAACGATGAACTAAATTTTCATTTGAAAGCTAAACAAGTACTTCAAATGTTAGTGTCATAATGAACATGAGACGTCCTCTTCAAGAGCACCGTAAACATAAGAGGGTTGTTTCTTGTCTTAACATGAGTACCGTAAAGAAGGGCCCTCTCTTATAAAAAAACCCTCACGTTAAAGGGTAGGTTCCAAAAGAATTTATGCCTGGAATAAAAAATGCTATCGGGAAAAAATACACTCGAAGCCGCATATGAAAAGGACGCGAAAAGTAAATGTGATGACTCAAAATGTCATCTTTAAATTTAATAAGTAATTCTGTATTCTAAGACCTTGAAAATCACCATTTATCATTCATCGACTTGCGTGCGCAGTTCGTACAATTTTCCGAAAAGTTTTTATGTGAAAAATGGATTAAAATGGGAAATAGAGCTTTAAAACTCAACTAAGTTGACTTTGGTCAATATTTTGAGCAAATGGACCCGGATCAGTATTTTAAAAATTCTGATAGGTCCGTATCGTGATTTGGGACTTGGGCGTATGCCCGGAATCGAATTCTGAGGTCCCTAGCCCGAGCTATGGAATTTTGATGAAAAATTAAAAGCTTGAAAGCTTAATGATTTCTAAGAAATTACTGATGTTGGATTTATTGACCTCGGGTCCGTATTTTTGTTTCGGAGTCCGGTATAGGTCCACTATAATATTTATGACTTGTCTGCCGAATTTGGTGATAATCGGAGTTGATTTGATGTGATTCGGACGTCCGATTGTAAAAATATAAATTTTAAAGTTTTCTTGAAAACTTTCTTTGATTTGGTGTCCGATTCGTAGTTCTAGGTGTTGTTTTGGCATTTTGATCGCGTGAAAAAGTTCATATGATATTTTAGGACTTGTGTACATGTTTGGTTTGGAGCCCCGAGGGCTCGGGTGAGTTTCAGATAGGCTACGAGATGGTTTGGACTTTGAAAATCTCGTATTTTGTTGCAGCAAGTGTTTTAGCATGTCGTTCTTCGCGTTCGCGAAGGTACTCTCGCGAACGCGAATAGTAAACTGGGCAGTTGAAGTTTTCTTCTTCGCGAATGTGAAGGCTTGGTCACGAACGCGAAGCAATGGGGGCATTGCCCTTCGCGAACGTAACCAGCTCCTCGCGAACGTGTAGTATTAGGCACACCTGGGGGAGGGTTGATCATTCCTTCATCGCGAACGCGAGCAATGCCTCGCGAAGGCCAGGGGGGAAAGCCTTCATGAACGCGAAGGAGGACTCGCGAATGCGAAAGCCACGGGCTGCTACTCATCGTGAACGCGATAGGCCCTTCGCGAACGCGAAGAAGGCCTGACCCCTGTGACTTAAAACAGAACCAAAACGAGAATTTTCCCATTTGTTTTTCACAAACCCTCAATTATAATTCCGCTTATGGGCGATTTCAAAGGCGGTTTTCATGATTTCGGACTAGGAAAGTATTCTTTATCATATAGTGATTGTATTTCATAAATCTAAGCCTATATTCATCATTTATTTCGGATGTCAATGGAAGAAATTGGAATTTTTTTAAAACTTTTCAAAAACAAAAAATTAAGATTTGAAGGTCCATTTGATATCGGAATTGGACAAATTTTGTATGGTTGAACTCGTATCGGAACGGGTGTTCGGATTTCGCAAGTTTTTTCAAGATCTGAGACGTGGGTCCCACTGCCGAATATTTTAAATAATTTTGGATTTTTATCCGGAAAATTTGTAAATTCATACGGAATTAATTCCTATGATTCGTATTGAATATATATCGAATTGTTTGTGAATAGATTTGAAACTTTTGGAGGCAAATTTAAAAGGAAAAGCTATGGTTGAATAATTGATTGGAATTTGCAAAGCGAGGTAAGTGCCGTGGTTAACCTTGACTTGAGGGAATAGATCCCTTAATTTATTTTTTATGTGAATTGCATGTGAATGACATATAGGCGAGGTGACGAGTGTCTATACGTCGTCAAATTAATTGTTTGACTGCCTACTTGAAAAATCATAAATTGTTTTTAATAATAAATTAATTATTATAATAATTGTTTCTCTCTTATTCTTTGTCAAATATTAATTCTTGAATTCCTGCATTAATTGTTACATGTTATTTGAATTATGTGATTTAATTGTTATTTGATATTTAGCATATTAAATATTAAACTGCCTATTTTCTCCCTGATTTATATAATAATTTGATATTTGTCATTGTTTGTTTCATAATTAAATCATAATTGTTGTATACTTGTTGTCTTATAATTTTATATTAATTGTTGCATTTATTGGGGAAATCTTTTCTATAAGAATTGATTGAAATGGATACATTGGAGGATCGGGTTGCACGCCGCAACATACTTATTAAAAGTTAATATTGGAGGATCGGGTTGCACGCCGCAACAGACTTATGAAAAGTTAATATTGGAGGATCGGGTTGCATGCCGCAACAAACTTATGAAAGGTTAATATTGGAGGATCGAGTTACACGCCGCAATAGACTTATTAAAAAGTATATATACACTTGATTGAAATAAATATATAACATACTTGATTAAAATGAATATATTGGAGGAGCGGGTTGTACGCCGCAACAGAACCGAATGTGAATAGGTTGTGAGAGCGGGTTGCACGCTGCAACATAATTGAATGTGTATATATGGTAAGAGCGGATTGCACGCTGCAACAGAATCGATGGAAATGATAATTGGTTATGACTGCTGAGTTGTCTTCAATTATTATAAATGAATTACCTGATTTATTTCTATTATTGTTTTTGTTGCTAATATTGCGTACATGTTAATATAAGTGAACCGCCTTAGCCTCGTCACTACTTCGTCGAGGTTAGGCTCAGCACTTACCAGTACATGGGGTCGGTTGTACTAATACTACACTTTGCACTTCTTGTGCAAATTTTGGAGTTGGTCCCAGCGGCGTACCATAGACTTGCTTGGATTTCAGCTACCAGAGGAGACTTGAGGTATAACTGCATGGCGTCCGCAGTTCTGAAGTCCCCGTCTATTTTACTTTAGCTGTGTGTTTATTCCCAGACAACTTTATTTTATTTAGACCTTATTTGTATTTATTCTAGAAACTCGTGCACTTGTGACACCAATTCTGAGATGGTATTTAGACACCATTGTTTTTATGGGTTATTCACTATATTTCAAACTTTGCTTCCGCTTTTATTTCCTTGATTATTAATAATTTAAAAATTGTTTAAAAATTGGTTATCTCAACTTTGTATTATCTTTCAAACAACTTGAATTTTATTAAGACCTTTATTTGTATTATTCTAGTAGCTCGTGCACTTGTGACTCTAGATTCAGGGATGTATTTCGATGATTCGGTTGTCATAGTCTTTCGCACTTTATTTCAGTAATTGACTTCCATTTAATTTTGATTTGTTTAAAAATGGTTAAGATTATTCAAACGTAGGCTTGCCTAGCAAGTGAAATGTTAGGCGCCATCACGGTCCAAAGGAGGGAATTTTAGGTCGTGACAGTTGGTATCAGAGCACTAGGTTACATAGGTGATAGGTCTCATGAGTCACGAGCAAGCTTAGTAGAGTCTGTAGGATCGGTACGGAGACGTCTGTACTTATCTCTCAGAGGTTATGAAGTTTAGGAACAATATCACTTGTTTCTTATTCTGTCGTGCGATTCTATTCCATCATCGATGATTGAACCATTTTACTCTTATTCTCTCGCAGATGGTGAGAACACGTAATATCTCTACCAATGGACAGGGACCAAAACCCCCGGTGGAAACTATGGCTAGGGGTAGAGGTCGAGGCCGAGGTCGTGCTAGAGGCCGAGGCAGAGGTCGAGGTAGAGCTCAGTCCAGAGCTCGAGCAACTGCACCTGTTGTAGAACCTTAGGTGGACCTTCAGGAGGAGTTTCTAGTTCAAAATGTACCAGTTGGACCAGTTCAGGTCCCGGAAGGATTCATAGCCACTCCAGTACTTCAGGGCGCTCTAGTCCGTTTGGTAAGTCTTATGGAAGGCGTGGCCCAGAATGGTACATTTCCAATGGCACCAGCCATCTCACAAGCTGGGGGAGGAGCACAAACTCTCACTACTCCCACTCCGGAGCAGATGGCGCCCCAGAATCAGGCTCCAGTAGCCCCGCCAGTTGGGGTAGTTCAGCCAGTTGTTGCAGCACAAATCGGTGATAGGCCCCCATGTCTTTTGAGGCCTTATTGAGACTGGATAAGTTTACCAAGCTCTTTCCAGTTCACTTCAGTAGTACACCTTCTGAGTACCCACAGGATTATCTTGAACGCTGCCATGATGTGCTGCAGAACATGGGTATAGTTGAGACCAATGGGGTTGATTTTGCTGTATTCCAGATGACGGGTTCCGCCAAGAGGTGATGGAGAGATTTCACATTGACCCGAACAGTCGGATCGCCTGCACTTATATAGGAGCAGTTCTCTCAGTTATTTTTGGAAAAGTTCCTCCCTATCACACTGAGAGAGGAATTCCGCAAGCAATTTGAGCATCTACAACATGGCGATATGACTGCTACTCAGTATGAGTCCCGTTTTGTGGATTTGACTCGTCATGCTCTCCTTTTACTACCTACGGAGGGAGAGAGAGTGAGGAGGTTTATTGAGGGACTCACTCACCCTATCAGACTTCAGATGGCCAAGGAGACCGGAATTGAGATTTCTTTCCAGGTGGCTGCTAATGTCGCAAGGAGGATCGAGATGGTTCTTGCACAGGAAAGAGGGCAGAGGTCCGATAAGAGGCCTCGTCAGTTCGGTGGTTACAGTGGTGCCTCGTCTAGTGGCAGGGGTAATTTTGGTAGGGGTCATCCTCCCAAACTGTTTCATTCAGCACTTCATATATCTCCTGGTGCTTCAAGGAGTCACGATCCTATTATGCCTTACTCTGGGAAGCTAGTATTCAATGCACATTCAACTCCTATCAGTGCACCACCACTCCAGAGTTACTACAGTGGTTATCCGACCTATCTGGGTCAGCTTCAGCTTCAGCAGCAACGGCATCAGGATGGGTGTTATGAGTATGGGAACATTGGTCACATCATGAGGTATTGCCCTAGGTTGGCGAGTAACAGATCTCGGCAAGACTCTCATGCCATCATACCGGCACTGGTTGCTTCACCGCCTGCCCAACCAGCTAGAGGTGGAGGTCAGGCCATTAGAGGTGGAGGTCAAACCGTTAGAGGTGGAGGCCAGCCAGTTAGAGGTCGTCCCAGAGATGTAGTTCAGAGTGGTGGGGCCCAGCCTCGATTTATGCTTTTCCAGCTAGGCCTGAGGCTGAGTCATCTGATTCTGTGATTACAGGTATTATTCCAGTTTGCCATAGGGATGCTTCAGTTTTATTTGATCTAGGATCTACTTATTCCTTTGTGTCCTCCTATTTTGCTTCATATCTGGTTGTGCCTTGTGATTATCTGAGTGCTTCTGTGTGTGTAACTACACCGGTGGAAGACTCTGTTATAGTAGATCATGTCTACAATTCGTGTGTGGTTACTATTGGTAATCTTGAAACTAGTGTGGATCTTCTACTTCTTGATATGGTAGATTTTGATGTCATCTTGGGTATAGATTGGCTGTCTCCTTATCATGCTATATTGGACTATCATGCTAAGATAGTGACCCTAGCTATGCCGGGGTTACCTCGATTAGAGTGGAAAGGAACTCCTGGCCATTCTGCCAGTAGAGAAAGGGTGTCTAGCCTACTTGGCTTATATTCGTGATCCCAGTACAGATGTCCCTTCTATGGACTCAGTACCAGTTGTTCGTGAATTTCCAAAAGTATTTCCTGCAGATTTGCCGGGGATGCCACCCGACAGAGATATTGACTTCTGTATTGATTTGGCTCCGGGCACTCAGCTCATTTCTATTCCACTATACCGTATGGCCCCGCCAGAGTTGAAAGAATTGAAAGAGTAGTTACAAGACTTGCTTGATCATGGATTCATTAGACCCAGTGTCTCGCCCTAGGGTGCACCAGTATTATTTGTAAAGAAGAAATATGGTTAGATGCAGATGTGTATAGACTATCGGCAGTTGAACAAGGCCACTATCAAAAACAAATATCCGCTGCCAAGCAGAGGCAGATCTAGGATTTAAAGTTTATGGGTTCCTGTAGCGACCTTAAATAAATATACAATAAGTAAATGGGTTTACAATCAAATATTTATGGATATTTAGTGGATTTTGTAATATATATATATATACAGGGTATATCCAAAAGCTACTGGGTTCCCGAGAACCCACATGTAATAGGTTGGATCCGCCCCTGTTGCCAAGAATTGATGACTTATTTGATCAGCTTCAGGGTGCCAAGGTATTTTCGAAAATTGATTTGAGATCTGGTTACCATCAGTTGAAGATTAGGGCATCTGATGTCCCTAATACAACTTTTCGGACTCGGTATAGGCATTACGAGTTCCTAGTGATGTCATTTGGGTTGACAAATGCTCCAGCAATATTTATGGATTTGATGAATCGAGTGTTCAAGTCTTATTTGGATTCTTTTGTGGTTGTATTCATTGATGATATCTTGATTTACTCCAACAGTCGAGAAGAGCATGAGCAACGTCTTCGAAGTGTGCTTCACACCTTGAAGAATAATCAGTTATATGCCAAATTTTCAAAATGCGAGTTTTGGTTAGACTCAGTTGCCTTTTTGGGGAATGTTGTATCGGAAGAAGGCATAAAGGTGGATCCTAAGAAGATTGAGGTTGTTCAGAATTGGCCTAGACATACTTCAGTTACAGAGATCCGGAGTTTCCTGGGTTCGACAGGTTATTATCGTCGGTTTGTGGAAGGGTTTTCATCTATAGCAAGCACATTGACCAGACTAACCCAGAAGGGTGTTCCATTCAGATGGTCAGACGAGTGTGAGTTGAGCTTTCAGAAGCTCAAGACCGCTTTAACTACGGCGCCAGTATTGGTATTACCCACAGGTTCAGGATTGTATACGGTATATTGTGATGCATCTCACATTGGGCTTGGTGCAGTATTAATGCAAAATGGCAATGTAATTGCATATGTGTCACGACAGTTGAAAGTTCACGAGAAGAATTATCCTGTTCATGACTTAGAATTAGCAGCCATTGTTCATGCATTGAAGATTTGGAGGTATTACCTCTACGTCTCGTGTGAGGTATTTACTTATCATCGCAGCCTTCAGTATCTGTTCAAACAAAAAGATCTTAATTTGAGGCAGAGAAGATGGTTGGAGTTGTTGAAAGACTACGATATCACCATTTTGTATCACCCCGGAAAGGCCAATATGGTAGCCGATGCCTTGAGTAGAAAGGCTGTGAGTATGGGCAGTCTTGCATATATTCCGGTTGGAGAGAGTCCATTAACTACAGATGTTCAGACATTGGCTAACCAGTTCGTGAGGTTAGATGTTTCAGAACCCAGTCGGGTTCTAGCTTGCACAGTCGCTCGGTCTTCTTTATATGAGCGCATTAGAGAGAGACAGTATGATGATCCTCACTTACTTGTCCTTAAGGACACGGTATGGCACGGTGATGCCAAACAGGTTGCTGTGGGGGAAGATGGGGTTCTACGAATGCAGGGTCGTATTTGTGTGCCTAATGTGGATGGGCTTCGTGAGTTTATTCTTGAAGAAGCACACAGTTCCAGGTATTCTATTCATCCAGGTACCGCCAAAATGTATCAAGATTTGCGGCAACATTATTGGTGGAGGAGAATTAAAAAGGATATAGTTGCATATGTAGCTCATTGTCTGAATTGTCAGCAAGTTAAGTACGAGCATCAGAGACCTGGTGGTTTGTTTCAGAAGTTAGAAATTCCTGAGTGGAAGTGGGAGAGTATCACTATGGATTTTGTTGTTGGGCTCCCAGCGACTCAGAGAAAATTTGATGTAGTTTGGGTCATTGTGGACAGGTTGACCAAGTCAGCACATTTCATTCCAGTGGCAGTTACCTATTCTTCAGAGAGGTTAGCTGAAATTAACATTCGTGAGATTGTCCGCCTTCACAGTATGCCCATGTCTATTATTTCAGATCGAGGTACGCAGTTTACCTCATATTTCTGGAGGGCTGTACAACGTGAGTTAGGCACGCGGGTGGAGTTGAGTATAACATTTCATCCACAGACATACGGACAGTTAGAGCGCACTATTCAGATATTGGAAGATATGCTCCGCACTTGTGTTATAGACTTTGGAGGTTCTTGGGATCATTTCTTGCCACTTGCGGAGTTTGCTTATAATAATAGATACCAGTCGAGCATTCAGATGGCTCCATATGAGGCATTATACGGAAGATGATGCCGATCGCCAGTTGGTTGGTTTGAACTGGGAGACGCTCGGTTGCTGGGTACCGAATTGGTATAGGATGCCTTGGATAAGGTCAAGATTATTCAGGATCGACTTCGCACAACTCAGTCTAAGAAAAAGAGTTATGCCGACCGCAAAGTTAGTGATATTGCATTCATGGTTGGAGAACGAATATTGCTCCGGTTTTCACCTATGAAAGGTGTAATGTGGTTCATAAAGAAGGGCAAGTTGAGCCCTAGGTATATCGGACCCTTTGAAATTCTTGAAAGGGTAGGTGAAGTAGCCTACAGGCTTGCATTACCACCTAGTTTATCAGCGGTTCATCCGGTGTTCCATGTGTCTATGCTCCGAAAATATCATGGTGATCCGTCCCATGTGTTAGATTTCAGCTCAGTCCAATTGGACAAAGATTTGACTTACGAGGAAGAGCCGGTGGCTATTCTAGCCCGGCAGCTCCGACAGTTGAGGTCTAAGAGTTATCCTTCAGTTCGGGTGCAATGGAGAGGTCAGCCGGTAAAGGCATCTATCTGGGAGTCCGAGCCGGACATGCGGAGTAGATATCCACACCTTTTCTCTAGCTCAGGTACTTTTTCTAACTCCGTTTGAGGACGAACGTTTGTTTTAGAGATTGAGAATGTGATGACCCAAAATGTCATATTTATATTTAATAAGTAATTTTGTGTTCTAAGACATCAAAAAGCACCATTTATCATTCCTCGACTTGCGTGCGTAGTCCGTACAATTTCCGGAAAATATGGTAGATCTGTATCGTGATTTGAGACTTGGGCGTATGCCCGGAATCGAATTCCGAGGTCCCTAGCCCGAGTTATGGAATTTTGATAAAAAATTAAAAGCTTGAAAGCTTAATGATTTCTAAGAAATTACTGATGTTGGATTTATTGACCTCGGGTCCGTATTTTAGTTTTGGAGCCCGGTATAGGTCCACTATAATATTATGACTTGTATGCCAAATTTGGTGAGAATCGGAGTGGATTTGACGTGATTCGGACGTCCGATTGTAAAAATATAAATTTTAAAGTTTTCTTGAAAACTTCCTTTGATTTGGTGTCCGATTCGTAGTTCTAGGTGTTATTTTGGAGATTTGATCACGCGAGAAAGTTCGTATGTTGTTTTAGGACTTGTGTGCATGTTTGGTTTGGAGCCCCCAGGGCTTGGGTGAGTTTCGGATAGGCTACGGGATGTTTTGCAACATGTATTCTGGCATGTCCTTCTTCGTGTTCGCGAAGGCACTCTCGCGAATGCGAAGAGTAAACTGCGCAGTTGAAGTTTTCTTCTTCACGAATGTGAAGGCTTGGTCGTGAACGCGAAGCGATGGTGGCATTACCCTTCACGAACGCGACCAGCTCCTCGCGAACGCGTAGTATTAGGCATACCTGGGGGAGGGTTGATCATTCCTTCATCGTGAACGTGAGTAATGCCTCGCGAACGCGAAGGAGGACTCGCGAAAGCCACGGGCTACTACTTATCATGAACGCGACAGGCTCTTCGCGAACGCGAAGAAGGCCTGACCCCTGTGTCTTAAAATAGAACCAAAACGGTATTTTTCCCATTTGTTTTTCACAAACCCTCAATTATAACTCGGCTTAGTGGCGATTTCAAAGGAGTTTTTCACGATTTCGGACTGGGTAAGTGTTCTTTATCATATAGTGATTGTATTTCATAAATCTAAGTCTATATTCATCATTTATTTTGGATTTAGATGGAAGAAATTGGAATTTTTGTAAACCTTTCCAAAAACGAAAAATTAAGATTTGAAGGTCCATTTGATATCGGCATTGGACAAATTTTGTATGTTTGAACTCGTATCGGAACGGGTGTTTGGATTTCGCAAGTTTTTCCGGGATTTAAGACGTGGGTCCCACTGCCGAATATTTTAATAAATTTCGGATTTTTATCCGGAAAATTTATAAATTCATACGGAATTAATTCCTATGATTCGTATTGAATATATATCAAATTGTTTGTGAATAGATTTGAAGCTTTCGGAGGCAAATTTAAAAGAAAAAGTTGTGGTTGAATAATTGATTGGAATTTGCAAAGCGAGGTAAGTGTCGTGGTTAACCTTGACTTGAGGGAATAGATCCCTTAATTTATTTGTTATGTGAATTGCATGTGAACGACATATAGGCGAGATGACGAGTGTCTATACGCCGTCAAATTAATTGTTTGCCTGCCTACTTGAAAAATCATAAATTATTTTTAATTATAAATTAATTATTATAATAATTATTTCTCTCTTATTCTTTGTCAAATATTAATTGTTGAATTCCTGCATTAATTGTTACATGCTATTTGGATTATGTGATTTAATTGTTATTTGACATTTACCATATTAAATATTAAACTGTTTATTTTCTCCCTGATTTCTATAATAATTTGATATTTGTCATTGTTTGTTTCATAATTAAATCATAATTGTTGTATACTTGTTGTCTTATAATTTTATATTAATTGTTGCATTTAATGGGGAAATTTCTTCTATAAGAATTGATTGAAATGGATACATTGGAGGATCGGGTTGCACGCCGCAAACAGACTTATTAAAAGTTAATATTGGAGGATCGGGTTGCACGCCGCAACAGACTTATGAAAAGTTAATATTGGACGATCGGGTTGCACGCCGCAACAGACTTATTAAAAAGTTTATATATATACTTGATTGAAATAAATATATAACAGACTTGATTAAAATGAATATATTGGAGGAGCGGGTTGCATGCCGCAACAGAACTAAATGTGAATAGGTTGTGAGAGCGGGTTGCACGCTGCAACAGAATTGAATGTGAATATATAGTAAGAGCGGGTTGCACGCTGCAACAAAATCGATGGAAATGATAATTGGTTATGACTGTTGAGTTGTCTTCAATTATTATAAATGAATTACCTAATTTATTTCTATTATTGTTGTTGTTGCTAATATTGCGTACCGGTTAATGTAAGTGAACTGCCTTTGCCTCGTCACTACTTCGTCGAGGTTAGGCTCAACACTTACCAGTACATGGGGTCGGTTGTACTGATACCACACTATTCACTTCTTGTGCAGATTTTGAAGTTGGTCCCATTGGCGTACCATAGACTTGCTCGGATTTCAGCTACCAGAGGAGATTTGAGGTATAACTGCATGGCGTCCGCAGTTTTGAAGTTCCCGTCTATTTTACTTTAGCTGTGTGTTTATTCCCAGACAGATTTATTTTATTCAGAAAAGCTCGTGCACTTGTGACACCAATTCTTGGATGGTATTTAGACACAGTTGTTTTTATGGATTATTCACTATATTTTAAACTTTTCTTTCGCTTTTGTTTCCTTGATTATTAATAATTTAAAATTTATTTTAAAATTGGTTAATATTATTCTAACGTTGGCTTGCATAGAAAGTGAAATGTTAGGCGCCATCACGGTCTGAAGGAGGGAATTTTGGGTCGTGACAGTAAACTTGCGCAAATACTTATTGAAACCCTCACGTAAATGGGATAATTCTCGAAAACAAAGTGCATCGAAGAAAATGCATCCGAGACCACATACAGAAAAATGTGAGCAGAAAAACATGCGCAAAATCCTTAAAAGAATATAAGGGTTTAAAAACTTGCACGGATATTCAAAAGTAAGACTCAAACAAATATTTGAGCAAAAATATGTCTTCATTTACAAGAACGTGCCAAAAGAAATACAAAACGGGAAAATACAAGTAAAGCTAAACTACAGTGCCTCCGGGCCCAAGATGACTCGAGATTTTCCCCAGTCTGATCTTCAACATCATCGCCCTCCGATTCTTATTCAGTTCCCAAAAATTTGGAACCAAAACCATAACCAAATATGCCAGATACATCAGACCTCGATGGAAGGCCAATCTTAGCGGCTAACTCAAGCTCGCGTGCCTTAGCAATTTCAGCATCAATATTAATGACACCAGCTTTGGCTTCTTCCAAGTTTTTTCTCCTCATGTTGTACATGGCGTAAGTTTTTTCAACAACGAGGAAAGACTCTCGGTGTTTGAGTTCTTCTTTGAGTTGCGTTATCTCGATAGAAAGATTTTCCCGGGAAGACCTAACAGATTTAAGGTTGATGTCAAGCTCGCGAACAGTTGAACTAAAGAACATGTTATGCTCGATAGTTTTCCTGTACTTATCTTCTAGCTGGGCATGTTTCTCCGCCGCGGAAGCAAGTTCTTCGACTTTGGAGTTCAAGTCTGCTTCCAAGTTAGTTACCTTTTCAGCAGCAGCAGCAGCAGCCTAGCGCTCGGTTGCAGCAAGAATGGCATCCTTGATATCAGCCCATTTAGCCTTGGCTTCATCAAATCTAACCCTCAGCGGGCCAACTTCTTGGCTAAGGGTTATCACTTCTTGCTCGCTTTGCTGCAAACAATCTTCCAAAATGTCGGCCTTGGTGGCTCTGGTTTCCAATTCTCAGAAACGGATAATGGTTTGGTCTCGTTCCACCAAAAGCTGATCCTATTCAAAAGTAAGTCCTTCCTTCTCACGAATCAACCTTTGAAGGCCCTCCGAAGCAAGAAAGTTGGCCTGCAAAACAAAAAGAGGTAAAACTTAAAATACACTCATTCAAAAGTAAGAGAAATATCAGAGGAACAAAGAAACGTACCGCTACGGCATTATGGATAGCATTGTTCAACAAACACTCTCCCGAAAGTGTCTGAATCTTTTCCCAATCCTTCTCTGAAGCCAAAGGCTTCAGATAGTTAGCAAGCTCCACCGGCCGTGAAAGAAGATGCACCCAGTAGAGACCGAAAGAGTAACATTCCTCCTCCTCTGATGATCTTCAGAAGGGACAGCATAATTTTTCCCCAAATTCCCATGAACTGGGGACTGTGGAAGAGGAATGCCTACTTCATGGTCAGGTGCGGCAGCTAGAGATGATGTTGTTATTGGAAAGGTGGATGAAGATGGAAGTGATGTAGCAGTTGCTGGTGTTGGAGAAGGTGGTGATGAAGCTGATGGGGTAGAAAATTGAGAAACAACTGTGTCAAAAGCAGCAATGGATGTTGGGTGCTCGCCAACCGAAGACGTCAAGGACCTGGTACTCTGCCTCACAGTACCGGGCACAATAATTGGGGCCCAAGAATGGGAGTTGGCATTATCTACCAAATCAAATTCTCCCCAAAGTGCCGAGATATCATCCTCGGTTGGTATGACTGTCTCAACAAGTTGAGCATCCTGTTGAGATTGTTACACCCCATGTTTTTGTACGTGAAAGTACGTCATAAGTCAATTGATGTAAGCTTGAAAATGAGATCCTCTTTGAAAGTTTATAAAGTAATTTAATGCTGTTACACCCCATTTTCGCAAGCCTTTAAGAGTTATCATTCGAGGGCAAATGTTTCTAAGGGGGCATGCTGTTACACCCTATACTTCAGACGTCACTGTCATTATAAGATTATCTCATGTAAGCTAAAAAGGACGAAATCCTTCTACAAGGATAAGAAAGGTTTACTGAAGTCTTAAGTAAGTTGAGATAAATATGAGACTTGTTAATCATAATTTAAATGAGTTTAAAGTAATATATGACTATATATGATGTTTGGAAATGATATATAGAGTTTGAAAAAAGTTGGATTTAAGTTACGGAAATATTGAGCTAAGATTTGCTTTGTAACGAGCCATTTTGAGAAATTAATTTGTAAGCTTTATGATGTAATTTTGAGACATATATTATATCAAAATGAAGGTATTTTAACCTGGTTTCCAACAGTCCAAACCATTTATTCATACGATATCGGGGTAGAGAAATATGAATTTTTAAAGTAGGGTCGCCAAGTCACATCGCAGCACTTCGGAGAAACTGACAGGTTTATAGGCCATGCAGCGAGGCCATTTTCTCCCAATATATTGATATTTATAGGTAGATATTTATATGTAACTAAGGACCCATGTGTCTAGTTACTAACGCTTCAAACCATTCATTAATAAGACATCGGTGTAGAGAGATATTTGCGTTTTCGCGAGACTGCGCAGGAGGTCCCTATGGGACCCACTTGGCCGGGGCCCGACATTCACTTATTCTTATCTCGTTTTTGGCATGATCTTTGCTCATTTTTCATCTTCCTTCCAGACTCACACTCTCCAAACCCTCCCAAACATTTCCCCAAAGGATCCAAACAAATTCCAAAGAAATACACCATAATCAAACATCAAATGTTAGCCTAAGTGAAGAAGAGAGTCTCTATGGTGTCGTGATGTGATTAAGGGTGGTTGTAATATAAGGAAGCTTTGGTTCAAGTGTTTCCAGATTCTTTAAGGTATGTATAACACCCTATTTCTTGGAATTAATATTATCTATGTGTTGGTTAAGTTATTGGATGAAGATTACAAGATAACATTTGAAAGGGGAAGAGTTGTTGTTATCTTTTGTTTGGTTGTTTTAAGGCTCTATATATATATATATATATATATATATATATATATATATTGTTATGGATGAAATTTCAAGTTGTATCTACTTCATATGGTGTGTAAATCATGTTCTTGGTTGTGCTTAAGGTTAATCATGTGTTGTTTGAGTTGTTTGAGTTAAAATCTTCAAAATAGTAATTGACATGGCATAAAGAATCGTTATCTTTTTTTTTGTGGGTTGTGTTGAGGCTATATATATGGTTGGTTGTGGCTGGAAATTGTTATAAATGGTTTGATTATGTTGTGGCTGTTGTTATTAAGCTTATCTATGTGCTAATTCAGTGGATTGAAGAAGATAATATAAAAAATAAGAGGTTGACGATAAAGGTTAAGGTGCTAGGCATGTGGACTATTTTTAAGGATTATTCTTATGATTTTTTGGGATGAAAATGATATGGTAAGCATAAGTATGATGTTATACAAGTTGTAGGCAGATTCATGGAAAATGAATCGGATTAAATTATATTTTTTGTTAATTCTAAATCGAGTTTGCCGCTCAAAATGATTGTAGAAGTAATCAAAGAGCTTATTGTGAATTATATTGTTGTTGTTTGGGCTGTTTGGTGACTTTTAGTTACTTAAGGGATGTAGTAAAACCAGGGGAGATGCTGTCCAATTTCTTGTAGAATATTGGTTTTGAAATATGAGAGTTACAATGCTTATATGAGGACGACGAAGTCGGGTTACTCATTGTAGACGTAAGAAGATCATATTGAGCTGGGTTGACAATTGGAGAGAAGATTGCAAAGGTATGTAAAGGCTATACCTTCTTTTCTTTTGGCACGATCCATATGATGCAACGAAACAAGCAAACATGCAACTTTCATAAATGATTCTATTCTTAGAAGTACTAGGGGTGCCTATGTTCTTGATTCCCTATGTGTCCTATTATTCTATCGTCTGTTCATGGGTCTTAGAAAATACGTAAGTTGATAAAGTTTATTACATGATATTAACCGAAGGAATATAGATATTATGACATTCCGAGAGATCTTACTAACTTACTTCATTATACATTGTATTCATTTATACATGAGCATTGACTCATGACCAGATGGCGTTATATACACGTATCTTATATGTATATGGGGTATTGAGAAAGGTTATGGCGTTACATATGCACCACCACCTGATCAGCTAGTATACATTGATGATTTCGCCCACAATGGCTGAGATGATATGATGGGATGCCCTCAGAGGCTTGATGATGTTATGTACGCATATACGTATGCATGGTATGACATTTATATGCTCATGCATGACATTATTAATATTTCATGATTCATAGAGCTATTCAGAGTTACAGGATGAGTTCTTTACTCCATGTTTCTTTCATGTCTTTTATATACTACTGTCATGCCTTACATACTCGGTACTTTTTCTGTTTTGACGTCCCTTTTGTCTGGGGATGTTGTGTTTCATGCCCGTAGGTCCCGATAGACTGGTTGAGAGTTATCCTAGTAGGCTATCAGCTCAACGGAAGGTGTTTGTACACTCCACTTGCTCCGGAGTTGCATATTTGGTCAGTATGATTTAGAAATGTATTGATTAGTATGGCGGGGCTCTGTCCCGGGCTTTATGACATTTATGTACTCTTAGAGGTTTGTAGACTGATGTCATGTATATGGATACTTGTATGGCCTTGGCGGCCTATGTTTTGAGTATACAAATGATCATGTCGGCCTTATAGGCCCGTATGTCAGGGGTATAAGTTTGTATTTTATGTTGGGTCATCCTATGTCGAGTATTTCCTTTTGTTTTATTCTAGTTATCTCATGACGCCCCTTCTGGCCCATATATCCATGATTGTATGATAAGAAAGATATGTTATATTGGTACTCGGTTGAGTATGGCACCGGGTGCCTGTCGCGGCCCTGCGGTTTGGGTTGTGACAAAAGTGGTGTCAGAGCAGTTCTGTCCTAGGAAGTCTACAAGCCGTATCTTGTAGAGTCTTATTTATTGGTGTGTTGTGCACCATACTTATAAGCAGGAGGCTACATGACATTTAGGATGGTCACTTTTTCTTCTTACTCTAGATCATGTGGTAGAGCTCAATTATAAGAATTCAAACTCCTAAATTTTATTTTATTTGTAATACAACGATACTTGTATCCAGAAAGACAGTTGGTAAGAGATTGAATGTGGCTGTGGAAGAGTTGAGTCAGAGAAACTTGATTTTGTATCATACTTATGATGAGTAAATGTGAGTTCTTCAGCTGATCATGTGTATATTAAGATGTGTAAGCTTCTTGATAAGGAGACCTAAGGCAAGAATATCTATCCACCTATATGGTAAAAAGAAATAAGGGAATCAGAAGGTAGATACAAGTTTTGACAAGTAAAATAAGCAAGATGAAGAAGGGCACGAGGCACTTAGTTAATGAAGATTATCAGTATTTGCAATTCAGACAACGAAATACAAGCATTATGAGTTACTTTCAACAGTAATAGAGTTATATACAACTGGCCACACTCATCTTAATTATTCCCTATGGGAGCCAGCAA
Organism: Nicotiana tomentosiformis; assembly: GCF_000390325.3. Classification (NCBI taxonomy): domain Eukaryota; kingdom Viridiplantae; phylum Streptophyta; class Magnoliopsida; order Solanales; family Solanaceae; genus Nicotiana; species Nicotiana tomentosiformis. Next base: position 110,141,461 of record NC_090820.1, read on the forward strand.
ATATAGTTTAAGAGAAGGATATGATATCAGGATCCAACTGGGTTAGAGTAATCCAATAATGGTGGATGGATTGTTATCATTAGCTTACATTTCCAAGGATAGTGCAAATATGGTAACATATCCCCTTGTGAGACACACAGATGGTGAACTCTAGAATAGTACAGTCAGATATGAATACTTGAATTTTTAGACATTTCAGAAGATAGCCAGTGGAATCCTAGAAGGGATAAATATTTACCTTTGTATGACTCCAGCCTCGAGTAAAAAAAAAGCGAATGTTAGGCATTCCGAAGAGCCAGTGAGGTGAAGCAAGGGGAGCTAAAAGTGAAAGAATGTTTTGTTGAAGTTTTTAGAATAAAGTGATAGACAAAAATATTATCCGGAGAATAAAAAGAGAGTAAATGAAGCATCATGAGTAAGATGTGATATATGGGTGATAATGGTAAATCAAAATATGACACGATGATGGAGTCTATAGTCAAGTGAAGGAAAAGATAAGAGGAGACATGCCTTGAAACAATAAAAGAGTATAAGCCATAAAGTCATATCCCCATTTCGGGAAACGAGTTGGTGACTCTAACGTGATTACCAGAAGGAAAAGTTAGACCCCCAGAGTAATAGAAATCAGTATGGGCTGGTGAACAGGATAAACTGAACATGAATAAGGGACTGAAGGATGTTATAATAGTCAGCATCGTGAGATCATGTTCATTCAGGAAGACGCTAATAGAATGAACAACAGAAGAATAACCTTTAAAGTTCATTCAGGAAGACGCTTCTCTAAAGCATGCACCGTTAGCAGAGTTAAGCTTAAGGGACTAAGTGTGCCAGTTACGCTAAGTGTCACCCTCGTGCCTAAGAACTTTAGTTATCTTTGGTACAGAAGGGTTACCGCAAGGCAGGTAAGATGTCAATAAATATGTGAAAAGACGCTAAAGATGAAAAGATAACTATGGAATAGTAAAGAAAAAATATGGTAAAAAGTGAAAGGAATGAGATTGCATTTATTTAGATCCTACAGATATAATACGACTCTAGAGCATTATGCAAGCATGATGCCGGGGAGAGGCAGTAAGGGTTCCGTACTAGATGATACTGTTAAATAAGTGGAAATGAACACTTGATACATAAGGAGCTAGTACGAGAGCTAAGTTAAGACAAAGGATATAACCCAAAAGGGGTTACGCAAAATATAGATATGAGAATGGACCAATGAGTAGTCTGTAGTGGATTCAAGAAGAGTCTAGTTATGGCTAGACAAGAGGATACAAATAAATCAATAGATTGTGCAAGATAAACATAGTGAACCCCAACATAGGGAATCCAATTCAACCTAGCCCACAAGCCTTTGAATCAAATTTCCAACATCCGAAATTTCTTATAAGATCAGAATTTCGCATCTACATACTGTATAAGTCTGAACAAGCTGTATCAAGCCATATTAATAACCCAAGATGTACTCACATGATGTACCACATAATTCAAATACTCATAGCGAAAATTTTAAATCACAGTAGCTGCTCAAAACAACCCAATACCAGTAATAGACCTTATATCAAATAAAGCCTCGCTCTAAAACCTTTGTACACTGCCGATGATGAAATAAATATGCAGAATTCATAACCATTCATCAGACCAATAGGTCATGGATATCCCACTCCTTCTACAAGAACTATATCCGATTTCTAAGCCGACTTTCGGTATTATCCTCTGAAATATTCCACAATCAAATTCGATAGCATCCATTCTAGGTCCAATGACCTCATCTCATCCAACATGACGACTCTAGTGACATGACACATCAATACAATCTAAAGCCACAACCCGTGCAATCCGTGCACCAATAAGCAACCTTCCAAATATACTCAAATCATGGAAAACTGATTTAGATGGGAGAACTGTCCCACAAGCTCAATAAGTACCACCACAACGAAATGCTAAGAACCTATCACACACCGTAGAATCAAAACACACAAATCTAAAACAAAGGATCAGATCTTAACATAACTCTGCGGCAATGCGTGACCCTATCCAAATACTGGTCCATATGAAATACCTCAAGCCACCTTGCTAAAAATCAATAACCATGCACAATTTGACATCAAGTACTCCAAGTGCATTACCATAACCACGGAGAAGCAAATGACACAATGCCACACAAAACCCGAAAGAACATAACCAATACTCCGTCAACCAAGCAATACCCAATATTCTTCTTCCTCAAATTCCGCTATAAGGGCCCAATAGAACCCCACCATATGTGCATATAAACAACGAATCACAACTCCTCGTAGCATAGAAGAGTAACTCACAGATTATCTCAAAATATGAATAAGCTAAACAACAACCGAATGGCACATACCTCAATAATAGCAGTATAGAGTCAACCAATCCGGTTCGGTGTAGAATACACATCCTAATTGGGCCTAACAATGGACACACAAATCAACTCTGGTCACCCATCAATAGATAAGTAACCCCCCAAAAGCGCACAATGACTGAATAATAACACATACTATCATCTGGCTAGCTTCGCCTATGACTTTACAGTCCACAACCATGAAATAGTCTCCAAATCCATAGAACACATGAATCACCAATTTTGATTCCATCTCCATCACCCGAATATCTAACACATCTGTCATACACGATCATCCCATGAGGAATACTTCTAAAATTCTTCCGTGCCACCTGGTAAAATATGAATATTAGCAGTCGATCAATCTATCAGGCTTGGAATGCAATTTCGAGAGTTGTAACAACTCCGTTATGCTATTTGGGACTTGCCTGCAAAATTTGACGTCATTCCGGGTTGATTTGATAGGTTTCGGCACGAGTTTTAGAAGTTGGAAGATTTAAAAGTTTATAAGTTTGATTCATGATGTGATTCATATTTTCGACATTGTTTGATGTGATTTGAGACCTCGAGCGAGTCCGTGTTAGATTATGGAACTAGTTTGTGTGTTTAGACGGGGTCCCGGGGGCCTCAGATGTGTTTCGGATGGGCCACAGGTCATTTTCTCCTATTTTGAACTGTTGTTTTCTGTCATATGATGTTCTTATTCGTGATCGCGAAGTGCCTTTCGCGTCGGCATAGTATTCTGCTAGCCCTCCAAATATTTCCTCTTTGTGTTCGTGTTCAAGCTCTTGCATTCTCAAAGGTCTGCCTTTTTGCTTTTTCGCTTTCGCATCCTTCCTTCCTCGTTCGCGTAATAGGAACTAGGCCCCAAGTGCCGGTGACCATTTACTCTTCGCTTTCGCGTGTCCTCTTCGCGTTCGCGTATCCTCTTCGCATTTGTGTAGGTTCATGTCCTTTGTGCTTCATGTTTGCGTCCCTTTGCTCGCATTCGCAAAGGGTCTTCTGGCAGCCTTTATTTTTCTTCTTCGCGAACGCGAGCCTTTCCCCGCATTCGCGATGCTTAAAGACTTGGGCAGGCTTAAATCGTTTCCAAAATTGGGGTGTTGCCACTTTATCAAAAACATGAGTTGGGAGCTCGGATTTGGACGAGATTTTGAGGGAGTTTTAGAGATATCGATTGGGTAATGACTCTACACTCCATTAATCTATCATTAATTTCCTCGTTAATTTCGGATTTTTGGGGTTGAAATTGGGAAAAATTGGAAGAATTTCTACAATAAAGATTTCGAGTTTTGAAAGGGGATTTGTGGTCGGATTTGAGTAATTCTTATATGGTTGGACTCGTGAGTGAATGAGTGTTCGTATTTTGAGATTTTTACCCGATTCTGAGACGTGGGCCCGGGTCGACTTGTTAGGGCAAATTTTAGAATTTTTGTTAAAATATTGATTTAATTAATTAGATGAGTCTATTATGATTGTATTCATGATATGAAATTGTGTTTGGCTAGATTTGGACTATTCAGAGTCGGATAATTGAAAAAAGGCATTCTTACGGACTGATAGAGCTTGATTCGAGGTAAGTATCTTGCCTAAACTTGTGTGGGGGATTTTCCCGTTAGGATTTGAGTCTTCTATGTTGATTGTAGTCCATGTACGCGAGGTGACGATGGCGTGCTCAGACGTATTTGTGAAAACTTGGCCTTTTAGGATTCTTAGGTCCTTATATTCACCGAGTATGAAGTTGTTTTTGATATGATTAAGTTCTTATTTACTAGTTTCACCTCTACATGATTTAATTAGAATTAATTGCTTTATGATTCACTTTTATTTGACTTAACCGAAGATTTTACCTCTTCTATTGTCATGCTATCTTTTCATATCTGCTTATCTTTATTTGAAATTATTATTATCTCATCCTATAATTGTTCAGTCTTAATTGAGGTTATGATTATCCTTATGCTGCTTATCCTTAATTGATTTTTGAATATCATTTGTAATTTCGCAACCTTAAAAGAAGTTTAGATATCCTATACCTTAGTCGACTTGTTTTATTTGGAATTATTTTTAGTTATATTGTGTTATCGGACTTGTATGGGATAGGGTGACGTGGGATCACCCCCCGGGTATGTGCATGGTAAGGTTACAAGGCAATTTGATGGTTTTTGAGAACAACTATAGACACGTTCGAGGACAAACGTATGTTTAAGTGGGACAGGATGTAACGACCCAATCGGTCGTTTTGAGCATTTGCACTTCGCTTGGTAGTTTACGGGTGTGAGTAGATCCGTATGATGTATTTTGACTTGTGTGAATCGTCGGTTTGGTTTTCATGTATTTCAGAATCGAATTGGAAGAATGGATTTTATTGTTAAAGCTTTAAATTGGGAGAGTTGACCAAGTTTGACTTTTTAGCATTTGACCCCGGATTGAAATTTTGATGATTCGGTTGGCTCCGTTGGGTGATGTTGAACTTAGGAGCACATCCGGATTGTGATTTGGAGGTCCGTGGTTGAATTTGGCTCGAAATGGCGAAAGTTGAAATTTTGGAAAGTTTGACCGGGAGTGGACTTTTTGATATCGGGGTCGAATTCCAATTCCGGAAGTTAGAGCAGGTCCGTAATGTCGAATGTGACTTGTGTGAAAAAATTGAGGTCAATCGGACGTGATTTGATAGGTTTCGGCATCGGTTGTGGAAGTTGAAGTTTCAAAGTTCATTGAATCCGAATTGAGGTGTGATTAGTCGTTCCTATGTCATTTTATGTGTTTTGAGGCTTCAAGTAGGTCCGTGTTATGTTTTTGAACTTGTGGTATATTCGTACGGGGTCCCGAGGGGCTCGGGCATGTTTCGAATTATTTTCGGACTATTTTCCTCCATTTTGGCCTTGCTTGTGTGTTCTGGTTTTCTGGTGCGTGGATTGCTCTTCGCGATCACGGATCAGTAGATACGATAACGTAAAGGGAAAATAGAGCTGGGTTGTTTCTTATTCGCGGTCGCGATTGGCCAGAAGCGATCGCATTGCTTTGTGTTCAAGACTATCCGCGTTCGCATATGAGGAAATGTGATCGCGAAGTGTTGAGGTTTGGCAACTGGAGCTGGAGGCCTTCTTCATCATGTTCGCGTAGTTAGAGACGCGTTCGCGAAGATCTGAGCCAGTTGTGAGTTGCGTTCGCGAGGTGTTTACCGTGAACGGGAAGTGTATTATGGTGGCAGATTATTTTATTCATCGCGAACGCGATGGTTTTCCCGTGTTCGCATAAGAGAAATGCTTTGGCAGATTATAAAGTACTCTATTTCGAGGGTTTCGGCCATTTTTGCATTTTGGGAGCTATGGAGCTCGGATTGAGACGATATTTGAAGAAATTTTCACCATATGAATTGGCGTAAGTGTTCTCTGCTCGGTTGTGGTTATTTTTCATGAATCTACCTTCATTTTTGGTAATTGGAATGTGAATTTTAAAGAGGAAATTGGGGGGTTTAGCCTAAAGTTTCATAATAAGAATTTTTGTGTTTTGAACATCGAATTGGAGTCGAATGTGAGTGAAACTAGTATGGTTGGACTCGTAAGTGAATGGGTTGTTGGATTTTGTAAATTTTGTCGGGTTCCGAAGTGCGGGCCTGGGTTGGGCTTTTGGCCGATTTTGGGATTTTGATTCAAGATTTGATCTTTTTCTATCGGGATTGGTTCTTTTAGCATTGTTTGATGTATTTGAGTTGTTTTTGGTTAACTTCAAGCCGTTCAAAGTTCGAAATGCGCGGGATGGAATTTTGGAGCATCGCTTGGCTTGCTCGGTGTTGGAATTAGCTTGTTTGAGGTAAGTAACTCTTCTAATCTTAGTGTTGAGGGTATGAAACCCTGAAATACGTGTTATGTGATTGGTATTGAGGTGATGCACATGCTAGGTGACGGGCGTGTGGGCGTACACCATGTGAATTGAGACTCTATTGTTCCCATGGCACTGTTTAGTGGTCCTACTTTGTTGATATCCGGGTTTTTCACCTTGTGATAAAGTACTTAAGCTGCCAATCATGCTAGTTATCATGTTTAAGCATTATGCTGATACTGTTTGGACCCATAGTGGTCGTCTCTTACTGTCATCTCACTGATTTCATTGATATTTCATACTCAGTCATATCCATGTATTCATACCATATCTCAGTCTCAGATATTATTTATTGATACATCATATCATTGTTGTCGGGCTAGTTTCATGACATTGTGAGCCCGTGAGTGAGACTGGAGATATTGATGATTGAGTGAGGTCGAGGGCCTGAGTGAGAGTGACATTTTGGAATCGAGCTGCACGCCGCAGCATATTATATTGATTATATTTTATAGATCGGGTCGCACGCCGCAACGAGCCTTCGGGCTATATATATATATATATATATATATAATTGGATCGGGTTGCACACCGCAACAATATTGGATCGAGTTGTACGCCGCAACAATATTGGATCGGGTTTCATGCCACAACAATATTGGATTGGGCTGTATGCCATATCAATATAGCGCTTGGGATGAAGGAGTCCCTCCGGAGTCTGCACACCCCTAGTGAGCGCAGTCGACTATATATATGTGGATCGGGTTGCACGCCGCAACGGGCCTTATGGTCATATATGGATCGGGTTGCACGTCGTAGCAGGTATTGTACAACCCTGAGTGATTGAGTGTGCTGAGCATTGAGCATAGTGAGAGAGAATGCAATACATTGAGGGTGAGTACTCTAAGAGTGTGAGTACATGAGCTCATCATCGAGATGCATTGCATTTAACATGCGTACTTGTGATACATGCATAGAGGTGTATTTCCTTCTGTTACCCAGTTGTGGAGACATTTATGATTTTACCTGTATCTTGATATGTAGGCATAATGCTATCTGAAAATGAGACATATTACTTATTATTGAAAGAAGTTTTGGGAAAAATCACAGTTTTCAAACTTACTCGTATTTTGGCTTTTTCGGTAAAAGATTTAGGTTTTCACTGAGGTACTTGAAAAGAAATTCCTACTTTTCTGGAAATGTGAATAAACTGAGCCTTTTATTTCTGAGATACTCTTTTATTACTTGTACTATACTGTTATGTTGAGTTGTGGAATATTGGTGTTGGACCTGACCTTCGTGTTAGCTCGTCACTACTTTCAACCTAAGGTTAGGTTTGTTACTTATTGAGTACATGGGGTGGGTTGTACTCATACTACACTTCTGCACCTTGCGTGCAGATGTTGGCTGTTGATGTTGCTGTGTTCGATGGGAGCTGGATTGAAGATGTACCTGCATCTCGGCTGTAGCTGCCTCTTGTTCGTGGTAGCTTTAGATCTGTAAAAACTCTATTTATGTACTATTCAAAAAGACTATGTATTTATTTCATTTCCGCTTTGTAAACTCCATTCTTAGAAGCTTATGATTTGTACTACCAGTTCTTGAGGAATGTATTAGATTCAGATATTTCTTTACTTAGTTGCTTTATTAATTGTTATTGGAATTGGTTAGTGACAGCGTATGTCCGTATCGAGTGTTGGATGACCCGGGAACATTTGGGCGCCTATTGTGGAAGGTTGGCGTTTTGGAAGAATTTCATAAATTTGGGTTGAAGTGCATTTTAATGTTATTGATGTCCTCTTAGGGTTCTGAGTCTTGGAATAGCTCCGTATGGTGATTCTGGTATTGGGAGCGCGTCCGGATATGGGTTTGGAGGTCAGTAGGTCATTTCGGGGTCATTTGGCGAAAGTTAGAAATTTGAAGGTTTTTGAGAAGTTTGACCGGGATTGAACTTTTTGATATCGGGGTTGGATTCTGATTCTGGAAGTGGGAGTAGGTTCGTAATGTCAAGTATGACTTGTATGCAAAATTTGAGGTCAATCAGACATGATTTGATAGGTTTCGGCATCGATTGTAGAAGTTGAAGTTTCAAAGTTCATTAAGTTTGAATTGGAGGGTGGTTCGTATTTTTAGCATTGTTTGATGTAATTTAAAGGCTCGACTAAGTTTCATGATGTTTTAGGACTTGTTGAAATGTTTGGTTGGGGTCCCGGGGGCCTCGGGTGAGTTTCAGATGCTTAATGGATGAATTTTTGGACTAAGGAAAATGCTAAGGAAGCTGGTATCTGGTGTAACTGCACCTGCGAGGTTTTGGCCGCAAGTGCGGAACCGCAGAAGCGGCCAAGAAGGTCGCAGATGCGGTTCTGGCAGGGGAAGGCTGGAACCACAGAAGTGGGACCGCACCTGCACACGAAGAGCAGCAAAAGTAGAGGCGCAAAGGCGCAGAAGCGTTGTCGGGCGGCAGATGCGAGAAATGTTGGGCCGAGCTTGAATCGCACCTGCGATGGAATTTCTGCAGGTGCTGAGCCGCAGAAGCGGCTATTGGACCGCAGGTGCGAAGATCGGGCTGGGCAATGTGCTTCTTTTAAAACGGGGGTTTTACTCAATTTCACATCATTTCGTCCATGGGAGCCGATTTTGGAGCGCTTTTGGAGTGCCATCTTCATCAACTATAATGGGGTAAGTTCTTCTTCACATTGTGAGTTAAATACATGATTTATATACGGATTTAAGCATGAAAATTAGTAGAAATTTGGGGTTTTGGTAGAAAACCTAGAAATTGATATTTTTGAATTTTGACCACGAATTTGGGCATGGAATTGAGAATAAATCATATATTTGAGTTCGTAATGTTATGGATAATGTTTATCTTCAAAAAATTTGAGAATTTGGGCACGTGGGCCCGAGGGTTGCTTTATCGCCTTTTCGAGCGGAGTTGGAAATTTGTCTAAATTGAATTGTTATGAGTATTAGAGTATATTTTTATTGGTTTTCATATTATTTGACTAGTTTTGGAGCGACGGGCATCGGTTTGAGGTGTTAGAGGGCTTTGGAGCCTGTTATGGAATTTTGGAGTGAGGCAGGTCTTTTGTCTAACTCTGTGAGGGGGAAATTACCCCTAGGTGTTGTATATTGATGTGTGCCACTTGTTGTGGGGGATACGTACGCACGAGGTGACGAGAGCCCGTATGTAGATACATTCATGTTATTGTCCGGGTAGGCTTAGGTTCACATCATGCTATAGCTATGCTATTTGAGCAGTCTCTCTCCTATTAAATTCCTCTGTTTTACATTACTACTTGAGACAAGACTTGCTATTGTAGAGACTTCACGAGTTCATGATTAGTCACCAAATAATCTTACTACTCTTACGACATGATTCTGCGATATATATGTTTCATTGAAAGGTTTTTGTTAAAGTAATTACAACTCACACGTTTATTCGTGAGTGGGGTCAAAGACTCATAAAAACTTCTTATTCTAATGGGATTGGGTCATTCGCCTCGGCAGGAGTGATCTACCACACTCTCATGGGAGTGGGCCATTCGCCTCGGCAGTTTAATAGATGCATCTATGGTTCGTGCCGTTCGACCCTCGGCAGTGCACAATTTATTATTTATGTTGGATCGGGTCGTACGCCTCGGTATTTATATAAAAAATATCCTCATGGAATCGTGCGTAATATTTGGCAAGACGCCAGAGTATCTGTGAGTCTTTCCCTGATTTGAAGTACGACTCATTTTGGTGAGGTCCACCATATATTTATATATATGCTCCGGTTGAGGAGAAAATTTGCTAATAGAGAGCTTGAGCCTATTGTAAAGAGCAGAATTATTGTCACGACCCAACTCCATGTCAGGTCGTGATGGCGTCTAGTACCGTTGCTGGACAAGCCAACAGTGAACAACTTAGTGATTTCCCATTTAGGTTTACTTATTTTAAAACATTTGGTAAATAAAGGATTTTTAAGGCAAACAAAAGGAAATATCTAAAAGCAGTTATAACTATTGAATTACAACCCAAAAATCAAAGTCTACTAATACGTGCCAAGATCTGGTGTCACAAGTGTGTAGGCAACTAGTAGAATATATAAAAGATGACTATCCTACTGTTGAAACAGAATAGACAGATAAAAATAAAAGAGAAACTCTGGCATGTTGCTGAACAGCTCGGAATCTCGGTCCAAGATCAAGAATGCGCATCGGGCGGGTAACTAGATGCTCCAGCCTCAGATCCTATACAATTAAGTATAGAAGTGTAGTATGAGAACATAAACAATATGTACCCAGTAAGTATCCCACCTAACCTCGAAGAAGTAGTGACGAGGGGTCCACTTGACACTTACTAGGCCAATAATAATATAATTAAAGTACTATGCTAAGCATGGATATCATGAATGATACTGTCAGTTCAACAACAGGAAGAGATAAGTCCTTCTTTCATAATTATAACATAAATTTCAGTAATAATATTTAGCAACTTACATTTCAAGGCATTTAAGCAGAATAACTCATGGAGAATTTCCAAATAATTAGCATGAGAAATTATGCCGAGGTTGTACGGCCCGATCCAACAAAATATTTAAATTGTGCACTGCCTAGGGTCAAACGACGCGAACAATAGATGCATCTATATTCCCCGCTCGCGAATCATACATGCGACGCGGTAAAACATAAATTTAAAGAATTACCTCACTCGCGAATCATACATGCGATGCGGTTACACAAAGATCTCATAAATTTCTATAGTACTCTCCCATTCTTTTCAAAATACGACATTCAAATGAAAACTTTTAAGATCCCATTATTTTTCCTCAATTCCAATTCCTTTTGAAACATTTATTAAGCACACTCCATTCCTCCCTTCTCAAGGCAAACAATATACATAAAGCAATAACAATATCAACAAGGCATCATCTCAAGGCCTACTTCCCAATTCAAGAACGCGCTTAAACCCCCAAATTTGACGCCAAATGACTTGAAGCTAGTCAAACATTACATAAACTAATAATCTATGCTCCAAAGTTCATAATTCCACCATTTAAGTGATTACCCAACCTAAATTACAAGATTCCTAAAAGTTACCCCGGGCCCGCGTACCCGGATTCCGGAAATGTTTAAAGAAAGTTGTTACCCATAACCTTAGAAACATAAATATATGATTTTTACTAAATTTCATAACGAATTTCGTGGTTAAATCTCATTTTTTATCAAAAACCTTTGTTTTCATCTAAACCCATAATTTTCACTAATGCACATGTTATAACCTACCCATAAACCATGTATTTAACTCATATTTGATAGGAATTACGTACCTCAACTAGTTGATGAAAATCCCCTCTCTAACCAGCTCCAAAATCTCCCCCAAGAAGAGTAAAAAGTGAGCAAAAGTGCTCAAACCCCGATTTAAAACATCACTACCCTTCAGTGACTTCCGCACCTACGGTTAAATTAGTGCACCTGCAATTTCGCTTATGCGGACAACTTGCGCAAGTGCGGACCAAATCTAGACTGCCTCATCTGGCTTCTGCGACACTGCCCGCTCCTGCGATACCTGCCTTCGCACCTCCGCTTTCGCAAGTGCGGTCCTTCTTCCGCTTCTATGATGGATGGGCGGCCTATGCTGGGATGCATCTGCGATCATGGGGCTCGCACCTGCGGCTGACCAAGCGCAAGTGCGATTATGACAGCAGCTAGAGCTTCAACTTTGGCTTCCAAATTCCAACTTGGTCCGAGCATCGTCCGATTGACACTCGGGGACCCCGGGACCCCGTCCGAACATACCAACAAGTTTGATATCAGAAACCGGACTCGCTAAAACTCTCGGAACACTCGAAACAACATTAAAACTAAGAATCACACCCTAAAACCAATTGAATCAAACTTAAGAACTTCAAGTTCTTCAATCTACTTCAAATGCGCTGAAACATACTTATACTACTCGGAATGACACCAAATTTTGCGTACAAGTCTTAAATGACAGTACGGAACTATTCCTGATCTTAGAATCCCATTTGGACCTCGATATTACCAAAACCCGCTCCAAACCAAATTTTAAAGAACTTCTAAAACCTTCAAGAACCAACTTTTACTCTTGGACGTGAAAATGCTCCCGGGTCATCCAAAACCTGATCCGAACATACGCCCAAGTCCAAAAGCATCATACGAACCTACTGGAACCGTCAAATCCTAATTCTGAGATCGTTTACTAAAAATGTTAACCGAAGTCAAACTTGGCCTTTCAAGTCAACCTTAAGGAACCAAGTGTTCTGATTCTACCCCAAACTCTTCCAAATACCGAACCAACCATCCTCGCAAATCATAAATCAGTAAAACCATGTACGGGAAGTCTTATTTAGGGGAACGGGGTTCTAGAAAGTAAAATAACCGGTTGGGTCGTTACATTCTCCATCTCTTAAACAAACGTTCATCCTCGAACGGGTTTAGATTCATACCTGAAGTGCTGAATAAGTGTGGATAACTGCTCCGCATGTCCACCTCGGACTCCCAGGTCGTGTCCTCGACTGGTTGGCTCCTCCATTGAACATTTATCGTGGAAATCCTCTTGGACCTCAACTAGTGATCCTGCCTAGGAACAATAGCAACTGGCTCCTCCTCATAGCCTAAGCTCTCATCTAGCTAAATAGTGCTTAAGTCTAATACATGTGACAGGTCGGCATGGTACCTCCGGAGCATAGACACGTGAAAAACTGGATGAACCATGGATAGGCTGGGAGGTAAAGCAAGCTCATAAGAAACCTCCCCAACTCGCCTCAATACCTCAAATGGCCCTATAAACCTTGGTCTCAACTTGCCCTTCTTTCCGAATCTCATAATACCCTACATCGGCGAGACTTTCAAGAGAACCTTCTCGCCTACCATAAATTATACATCACGCGCCTTCTGATCCGCGTAACTCTTCTGTCTGGACTGTGCTGTGCGAAGTCGCTCCTGAATCAACTTTACCTTTTCCAAGGAATCCTTCACCAGATCAGTACCATATAACCTAGCCTCACCGGGCTCAAACCACCCGATGGGAGAACGACATCGCCAACCATATAAAGCCTCAAATGGGGCCATCTCGATGCTGGACTGATAACTGTTGTTGTAAGCAAACTCAGCCAAAGGCAAAAACTAATCCCGCTGTCCCCCAAAGTCAATCACACATACCCTCAACATGTCTTCTAATATCTGAATTATTCACTCTGACTGCCCGTCGTTCTGTGGATGAAATATTGTGCTGAACTCTACACGGGTCCCCAACTCACTCTGTACGGCTCTCCAGAAATGTGAAGTGAACTGAGGGTCTCTATTTGATATGATGGAAACAGGCACACCGTGCAATCGAACTATCTCCCTAATATAAACCTAGCCAATTTCTCTGAAGTATATGTAGTCACAACTGGAATGAAGTATGCCGACTTGGTCAATATGTCGACAATGACCCAAACTGCATCAAACTTCTGCAAGGTCCGCGGAAATACAACTACGAAGTCCATAGTGATGCTCTCCCATTTCCACTCAGGTATAGTCATCTGGTGAAGTAGGCCACCTGGCCTTTGGTGCTCATACTTGACCTGCTGGCAATTTAGACACCTAGCTACATACTTCACTATGTCTTTCTTCATCCGCCGCCACCAATAGTGTTGTCTCAAGTCACGATACATCTTCGTAGCACCTGGATGAATAGAATACCGAGAACTGTGTCCCTCATCTAGAATTCTCTCCCTCAAGCCATCGACATTAGGAACACATAGACGGCCCTAGAATCGTATAACACCATCATCACCAATAGAAACCTCCTTGGCACCACCCTGTAGTACCATATCTCTAGGAACTGCCAAGTGTGGATCATCAAACTGTCGGGCATTGATCTGCCCCAATAATGAAGACTGAGCAACAACACATTCAAGAACTCGGCTGGGCTCTGAAATATCCAACCTCACAAGTCTGTTAGCCAAGGACTGAATGTCTAAAGCTAGTGGCCTCTCCTCCGCTGAAATAAATGCCAAGCTACCTATACTCTCTGCCTTCCTGCTTAAGGCATCCGCGACAACATTTGCCTTGACCGGATGATAAAGAATGGTGATGTCATAATCCTTCAGTAACTCGAGCCATCTACGCTGCCTCAAATTGAGATCCCTTTGCTTGAACAAATACTTTAAGCTGTGATGATCAGTATAAACCTCACATGACACCCGATACAGATAATGCCTCCATATCTTAAGAGCATGAACAATCGCGGCTAACTCCAAATCATACACAGGATAATTCTTCTCATGGGACTTCAGCTGACGTGAAGTGTATGCAATAAATCGCCCCTCCTGCATCAATACACAACCCAAGCCAACGCGTGAAACATCGCAATATACAGTATACATCCCCGAACCGAAAGGCAACACTAAAACTAGTATTGTAGTCAAGGCTGTCTTGAGCTTCTGAAAGCTCGCCTCACAATCATCGGACCGATGAAACGGGGCACCTTCTGGGTCAATCTAGTCAAAGGTGCTGTAGTAGATGAAAAGCCCTCCACAAACCGGCGATAATAACCTGCTAACCCCAAGAAACTCCTGATCTCAGTCGTCGAAGTGGGACGAGGCCAACTCTGAACTGCCTCAATCTTCTTGGGATCCACTTGAATACTCTCTCCTGATACAACATGCCCTAAGAATGCCACAAACTCTAGCCAAAACTCACATTTGGAGAACTTAGCATATAGCTCTTGTTCTTGCAATGTCTGAAGTACCACTCTCAAATGTTGCTCGTGCTCCCCCAGGCTACGTGAGTAAATCAAGATGTCATCAATGAAGAAAATAACAAAGGAATCAATATAATGCCCAAATACTCTGTCCATCAAATCCATGAGTTTACTGAACTACCTCAAACAATAAGAAGGTATGATTATATGTGAAATTTATAGTAGGCATACTTCTTACTAGTAACTACTATAGTGAGGTGATATATTCACAGATATACATGAATTGAAAATTGTCCGACTCCATAGGATTTTATTGTCTATCATTTCTGAAAGAGGATCACAATTTACTTCAGGCTTTTGAAAACTTCTCCAGGACCATTGGGTGCAACGAGTAGATCTTTGTAGTGCATTTCATATACTGGAAGATGGCTAATTCAAGCATAATGTTTAGATCTTGGAGAATACGTTGAGAGTTTGCATTCTTTATTTTTGAGATAGTTGAGATGCTTACCTACCTTTTCACCTGAACTTGTTATAAGAGTATTTTGTAGTCGAGCATCCAGGTTGATACATATAAAGCCATGTATGGTATGTGGTGTCTTTAGTTATGGGATTGTTTGAAGGTGGTGATGTTAAGTTCTTAGGACCATACCTGGTACATAAAGCTATTGACGAGGAACAATTTATTAGGCAGAGATTACTCACGGCTCAAAGCACACAAAAGTCTTATGCAGATAAGAAGAGAAGAGACTTAGTGTTCACAATTGGGGTTAGAGTATTTCTACGAGTCTCCAATATGAAAAGTGTGATGCGCTTCGAAAAAAGAGGAGGTAAGTTGAGCCCGACGTTTATAGGACCGTATGAGATACTTGACCAGTGGGAGCTATGGCGTATTGTTTGGCACTTCCCCATGAGTTGTCTCTTATTTATCCCGTGTTTCATATCTTCATGCTTAGAAAATGTATATCAGACTCATCTCAAATGCTTGAAGCACCAACTATGCCGTTTGATGAGAAATTCTTTTATGAGGAAGAGACGATGGCTATTGTTGATAGGCAAGTAAAACAAAAACTACGATAGAAATAAATTATGTTCATGAAAGTCTTATGGAGAAATTATACAGTTAAAGAAGCTTTAACTACATGGGAAGTAGAAGATACTATGTGAGTCAAGTATCCTCACTTATTTCAGTCTACAGGTACATACTTGTGCTAAATTCGGGGACCGAATTTCATAAGGTATGGAGAATGTAATATCCCATTATTTAACTAAGGGTGCATTGGTCATTAAATTAAGAAAGAAAGAAAAAAGAACAAAACAATAGAAGAATGAGCTAGGCCCATTGGAAAGAGAAACGAGAAAAGGGGGAAGCCAAAAACAAAACAAAATAAGAAGGAAGATTTGGAGAAAGGGAACGCAACCTTGCTGCGGCTATAACAGAAGCTAAAGCAGGAAATGAAAAAAAATGCAGAGGAAATAAAGGAGTAGAAGAAGAAGAAATAGGCTGGAACCAAATTTTAAGAAATTTTAAATACGTACTGATTCGTATGGGTAATACTCGAACTTCTCATTTGAGTGCTTTTCTTCTGGTAATTATTTTTATCTCGTTTATATATTAGAAGGATTTCACAAGGTATATACCTTTTTATTAGAATATTATGTATTGGTTTAAGTTACATGTAGCATGAGTCAATATAATTTGGCGAGTTGAAAAATTAGATGTGAAATCTCAAAGATTGGGTATTCTAAATTAGTTATAAATTAGCCTAAAGAAGGCAATTAACACGAGGTCAATGTGATGTGATTATAGATTAAACGAAGTCATACGGATTGCTCGAGGTGGCGAGTTTGATATTTCGACACGAGTATTGTGAGTAGTAACCTTACCGCAATTTGTGTTTTTACTATGGCTGTCCAACGGGACGGGACGATATTTAGCCGGGACGATGGCAGGACGGGACAAAACGGTAGGCCCATCCTGTCCCGCTAACAAACGGGATGGGACGGGATGGTATGGGACGGGACGGGATGGGATGGGACGGACGGTAGGCCCATCCCGTCCCGCTAACAAACGCGATGGGACGGGACGGGTTCGCGGGCCTTAAGTGCCGTTTTTAAAAAAAATATTTAAGCATTGATTTTGGCAAAAGATATTCTTTTGACAATGTCTAAGTTTTTAAAGTTTGCAACATCTAGTTTTTTGACTTATTTAATAAACTTAAAAATTAAATAAAAATTAGAAAACTAAGTAAAGAATTATAAAATATTAAAACAAAAGGCTTGTAATAAAATATTCTAGAAATTATAAATATATAATAGAGTTATAATTTATTTAATATAATTTTAATCCATTAAGTAACTAAGTAAGAGTGTAAGACAATTCATAAAATAAATTCAACGCTTAGAGCCTTTTATTTTATTAATAGAACTTTCAAATCTTACATACAAATATAATTCTTTTGAAGAGCACTTAATCTACGCAGCCACCTTCTAGGAAGGGTTCTATTTGAACTAGGCCTCTTAGTAGCCAATTACAAATTATCATACTAATATTTGTAAGCTCCTATATAACTTCATTGTAACTTATCTATAATTTCTCTCGGACATTGTTCTGGAATTGGCAATGTTGATTGATGTTCCATGAGTTCCATGTCCTCATCGCTCCCAGTGCTAAGTATCTCATTGTATTCTTCTTCTTCCCTAGTGGTTAATTTTTCAAAACCAAGATTTCTTCTTTCTGAATTATTCCAATCTCTGAATAATACAAAAATATTTAGGTTGTCCTCCGCTAATGAATGTCTATGATCTCCGATTTGAAATCTTATCGCGCTAAAAGCACTCTCTGATGCTACTGATGATGCTTGAATAACAAGGATATCTCGGGCCATTATTGAAAGTATTGGAAAAGCCTTGCCACGCTCCCTCCACCATGCCAAAATTTGTTCGTTTCCTTCTTCGTCTTTAATACTTTCCCATCCTTGATTAAGATAAGAATCAAGTTCATCATCAATAGAGGAATCAAAACCTGTTATATCATCCATATCTTCCCATAGAACTTCTACTCTAGACTTAGAAGTAGAAGGAGAAGTTTCACCACCTGTTGTTTTCACAGATTTATATTTATCAAATATTGATATAACATAAGAATATATGTTAGCTTGGCATTCTTCGAGAGATGGTTTTTCATTTTCTTGAATTGCTAAATTCTCATAAATTTTACGAACAAGTCCCTTTGCACCTCTTAATTTTAAAGATGGGTTAAGTATAGTAGAAATTAAATAAACTTGGGGAATAGAGAAAAAATACTTTTAAAATTTTGTAATCATTTCATTAATGGATGGTGCATAAGTTGGATTAGTTTTATACTTACCAAATACAACAGAAATTCCACAAATATACCATAATATTTGTGTAATAGTAGGATAATATATGCCAGAAAATTATTTTGTAACATAATAAAAAATTTCTAACAATTTAGTAAGCTCTTTGATCTGATCCCAATCAGAATCAATAATTTGATCAGCGTGGATACCATTATGCATATTAAATACCTTTTGTATAGGCACCCCATAATAATAAGCAACTTTAAGCATTTCATAAGTAGAATTCCACCTAGTACAAACATCTTTTGGAACTTTTCTATAGGGAAGGTTAGCACAAGCACATTGTTGAGTAAATTCACGAATTCTACTCGCTTTATTAGCACGAAAAATATAGCCGAAAGCATGTTGTACTTTACTACAAGCATCAGAAAATAAATTAATACCATCTTTTACAACCAAGTTAAAAATATGGCATGCACATCTAACATGAAAAATTGCTGGATTAATTGGACAAAGTCTAGTTCTTAAGCTAGTTGCTGCAGTTGTGTTAGCAGAAGCATTATCTAAGGTGATAGTTAAAACTTTATTAATGAGTCCATAAAAATTAAGTATTTGTAGAACAGTAGTTGCAATATATACTCCAGTGTATTTTGGATCAACAAATTTATAACCAATAATACGCTGATGCATGTTCAAGTGATGATCAACCCAATGACATGTAACGGTTAAATAATCACAACCATTAGGACTACGACCTATATCAGATGTGATAGACACTTTACAATCTAAGTGAAAAATACACAACGAATATACTGAAGATACTCAATTTGAAATTTAAAAACATCATTTCTAACTATGGTCTTAGGAAAACCTTAAAAAGCAGGATTATAAGTTTCTTGTATATAATGGACAAAAGCAGGGTGAGAAGGAAAAGTAAAAAGTAAGCCACAGACAGCCACCATTTTTGCTAAGTTCTCACGATCTCTATCTTTGTTATAGGGGAGTAAAATAGTACCAGAAGCAGGGTCAAGCTGTTGTTGTAAAAAATTAGAACCCCCGCCAGATTCACTAGGAGTGCTAGTACCGGTGCTAGGATCCGGTATTTGTCCGGCTTCTATTTTAGCTTGTATCCATAAAGTTTTGTGGTCCCTACCTAAGTGCCTAGATAAACCCCCCCGTCCCACCACTTTTGGTGTGCGCAAACCGTTGCTTACATATTTCACATGTAGCACGTTGATTGACTTTATCATATTTAAAATATTTCCATACAAGTGATGTTTTGAGACGTTCACCCTTAGGCTTACCCCTTACAGAAGGTACAGGGGGTAAAGCTTCAAACCGAGATTGACTCTGAGTTGGAGCTTGTGTTGCGGGACTAGTGGGTGTTTCATCTAATTCTTCTTCCTCATTTTCTTCATCCTTATTTTCTTTGTCCTCAATAAAAATATCATTGCCAAATTGTCTTTGTAGAGTTTCATAATCTAGTTGTTCTCCGAAATTAATATTATAATATGCGGGGGGTTGGGAAAATGAAGTTTCATCAATATGAGTCATTTCATCTATATGTTTTCTAATTATAGGAGAAAGGCTAGGATTAGGATTACTACTACTTTCACCTTTACTACTTTTTTCACTAATCTTTTTAAATACGCCAAATACATTTTTAGATGCCATAATTTAAATATGAAATTAAATTTAAAAGTTAACACAAAAATTAAAAACACAAATGAAATACGAAAATAGAACACGTAAAGTAAATACAAAAATTAAGCACTAAAATAATGCGCAAAAAATATATATTAAAATTAGGAGATGGAACGTGTGCACCGTGATTAAATATTGAAACTTGAAGAAATTGCCCAAAATATTGCTCCAAATACTTGAAGAATTAATTTGAAGCTTGAAAGTTGCGCCAAAGATTTGTCCAAATACGTGAAACTTATCACTTGATTGCGAGAAAATTGAGAGAATAATATAGATAGAATGTAAGAGATTTGAGAGAGAATAATTTATTTTTGTGGGAAACAATGAAGAAGGATTGAGGTATTTATAGTAGAAAATAAGGTCAAAGTATAATTTAATAAACTTAGGGATTATATTAAAAGTTTGGGGGTAGGGAGTGTTTTGGAGGAGGGGGCAAATATGGCCGTTTTTGGCCGTTGGGAACGGCTATTTTTGCAATTATAGCCGCTGCCCAATGGCTATAATTCAAAAAAAAGCGACGCGGGACGGGACGAGACGGGACGGGAACGGACGGGACAGGACGAAACGGGACGAAATGGGACGGGATAAACGGGCGAAATGGACATTCCGTCTCATCTCGTGTCCCGTTTAACATGAGCCCATCCCGTTTGAAATTAAGTGAGATGGAACGGGGCGGGACGTCCCGTCCCATTGGACAGCCTTAGTTTTTATAACTGGCATGATTTACACATGATTTTAGTATGAACATGTTACCAACTATTTTGAATTTGCACGTGGAACAAGCTTTTTACTTGATATGATACTACTATAGTTATTGGAGATGATTACAGTTATTTTGAATATTCTCATTGTAACCGAGTATGTTTTACCGTTACTTGAGATAAGATTTATTGTTATCGTAATGAAATTACCTGATTTGATAAGAACTGAAATGCCCTATATTGTTTTAAAATATTTTCCTGCAAGTATTTACCGATTACAAAGACAAGTGTATACGGGAGGAGACTTTGAAGGATCTCGTAGCTAACAACGGGTTTGTTAGACCTGATGCACCTTGTATTTACAGATTACCGATTACAGTTATAGCCCTCACTAGTGTGAAGGTAGAACTAGCATACAGTTACAGTTTTTCCTCGAGTAGGGACCTACAGTTATATTTGACTCCTTTTACGAAGGGGTCCACACAGTAATACATATTACATGATCTTTTCTTGAAAATCTCCCAAATATAAAGATTTGCTATGAAACAGTGTTTCCCGAGTTTATTACCGATTTGTTAAATTGATTCATGTTACAAGAAGTACATGAATAGACTGATTATATTTACCGTTTTTTAGAGACCATTTTATTTTTAAGATAGTTTCTGATTATTATTACAAAGGCATGTTTCTGACTTGTCCCCATTAAAAACGGTTTTGGTTAAGTGTTATTAATCACTAAGCTAGCGACTCACTCCCCGCTAATATTTTTTACAGATATAGCAGTTGACGTTATCGAGGATTTTGTTAATTAGAGTACACAAGTTAATAGTTCCTGGCGAGCCCCGCAGTTATTCACGTGGTCAAGGATTGTTATTTATTTGTTATAGTCTCTTTCTTGAAATTCTTAGAGTCGCTCCATAGTTATTTTTATGAGTATCACGAGTATTCTTTGATTGATATAGACTTATGACTCGTATTAGACTTTCCGATTGTATTTTTGGAGATGGAGTTAGTATTATTGTGTTGGAAGTACTTCGTTGATGAGGATTATAACTTGTTTTGGTTGATATTGGTTGGTTGTGTAGTTAATTTCTAAGACATGTTTATTTTTGGATAATCCTAAAATAAGGGAAGCTCTGTCCGATTTTCTGTAAAATACCGATGAGGCTTACTTGGGAGCACTTGCTCCTAAGCGCCGATCATGATCCTAAATTGGGTCGTGACAATCTTCTCTTCGGTTGCTGATCTTCTGGCCGAGGACTCCGTGAAGATGTAATTGCACCCGAAACATGCCTGGAGATACATGTTCGAGTGAGAGCTTCCTGAAGTAGCCTCGCTACATCGGCGGGATCAGCCAAAACGTCTTCTAGGGTATAGCAACAGAGCCAGCAGGTAGACCTAATTTCATAAATAAGTCTGAAGGGTTCAATCGATATGCAAAGTAGAGAAAGATGGAAGCGAGGTAAGTTCAAATTACCATGATTTTTGGTCTTCCACCCGTATTTCGGGGCCAGCTCTTTCCACAAGGGAGTTCCGGGAGTTGTGACGTCCAAAATTTTCTGAACACACCAGTCTAAGCCTTTCACCACCGGTGAGACCCATCGAGTTGCTGAAACATACGAAGAATGAAAACACGGCCATAGAAGAATATTTAATGAAAGAAGGAATATTAGAGATCTTACGAGCGTGGTTCCAAGCGGCCGGAAAGGATGAAGCCGTTGTTGGAATCATACTGCTAGTGGCAACCGTGGCGAACCGTTCCGTCCACCCGCAATCACTATCACCATCCATGCTAGTCAACAAAGCATGGTGACCTCGTTTACAGAGATTTATCATACCCCCTCCCCCCGGAAAATCTTGGGGGAGTAGAGATTCATCATATGAGCTAATGTTAGCTCTTTTCCAATTTCTTGGCACAAACATCGAAGGCAGGCAACCGTCCTCCACACAAAAGGACTTATTTGTGCCAAACACACCTGTTAGCGAAGGCAAAATTCCGCAATCATGGAATCAAGCTATCCATTCAAAAAACCGCACCCAGAGTAAAGGGATACGTGTAAAAGTATGTAAAATCTTCCTTGGGAAGGGTCACTCGCTCCGATAGATCGGTAGCGATGATATCCAATTCATGGCGACGACAATCTTCCTCCACAACGGGAATACTGGAAGGCCGAATGGAATAAGGGTACCTGCTAACAGCCCATGTACGAGGGCTAGCAGAAGGTAATTTCTCCTCAAAATCCTTTGCGGTATTGAGTCTTTTTTGTATGATGGAGTCTACGGTTGGAGCGACAAAGTCGTCGATTTTGTTTTTGCCTTTTGAAGAACCAGTACATTTTTAGGAGGAAGCCATCGAAAAAGAGAAAGGGTTTTTGTTTGAAGAAGTTGAAGACTCAGTAGGCAAAATAAGATGAAGGAAGTTGGAATACAAGGGGGTAGTTGATACGTATAAGTAAAGTTTTGGCGGCTAAATCCTTGGCTAAGATTACCTCGATAACAGGCAAAAGGCGTGCTAAATCACGGGAAGACGCGTGTTCGGGACATTAATTGCGGAGAGAGATGCATCTAATCAACCATCAGTGGCCTTCAAAAAACATTATAGTAATTTTCGCCAAAAGAGTGTTTCTACCAACTTACCGGTAACACAAAATTATATCACCGAAAAGCAGAGGGACTATTTGTATTGGGTAAAATATGTTATGGCACGTGGCCACCCAAGAAGGGTACACGTGGAACCTAAGCCGGGAGGACGAAAAATCGGACACAACTATCTCTTGTGTCACTGGAAAAGATAACGTTCGTGAAGGCATTGAATATTCTGCGCCCAGTAGCATTCAATGAGGAATATTCCACGGCATTAAAGAGTAACGACCCGTTATAGAGAATTTGGCATTTATGTTTGTTATGTTTTCATCAATGCTCCTCATAGTTGACATTAAAGAAGGGCACGACCCTAATACCTTCTTCATAGCTATAAATAATAAGCTCAATGATCATCGTAAGGGACACGAATTTTCCGGCTAACTTATACTATATTCTATACAAAATTTTAATACCATTTTGCTTTCTCGCTTTTTGATCTCATTATTATTGTGCCCGGAAACCTTGTTCCCGCACTCGTCAGTTCTGTCATTTCATCTACATTTTAAGGCTAAGTATTTTATATTTTATCAGTTATTTCGTTACTTTTTGGATCAAATTAATTCACTTATCTAGAAATCATCAACAAATTTAACTGTACCGTTTTACAGGTAAACAATTATGTTTGTATCCATAATTTTTAAAAAAATATAATAACAAGGTTCAATACTAAGAACCTAAAAATTGAACCTACAAGATTTAAATTTTGAACTGCATGTGTGTTTGATAAAGGAAGCATGAACTTGAAGAAACTTGTGGAATCATTTGAAGCTATCTTCTGCCAAAGACAACCGACTCTATCATGCCAAATAAATGAGGAATACAGATTTATTTGGCCCTTTAGATTAAATTGTTGACTTTCCTACAAAAAAACTACTCGTGGTTTTAATTTTTAAATGCGTAAATATTTCAAAGCAAGTCGCAGTTCTTCTACGCGACCTACTCAAATTAAGTTTTGCCAACTGGGTCGGAAATCGCTATTAGTAAGCGGTCTATGAATATCATAAAAATTCTAACGATTGTTAGATTTTGTGCAAATGCTGACGATCACCCTATGAAAATATGTGCCGATTAACGGAAACACTCCAAAATTCTAGCTGAATGCTGGTACGTTTTTACTTTTCACTCCCCTTAAAAAATAATAAATAAAGTGCATAATTTACTATGATACTCATATTAATTGATGCATATTTTATTGTATTTGAGAAAATAATTTGAAATGAGTAATAAATATTGTGGGTATAACAGGAAAAAAAATTATCTTTCTCTTGATATGCGTAAAGTGACAAGTCAAAATAAAAATTTATTTTTAGTATACCTGTCAAGTAAAAGTGGACGGAGGGAGCATTTCATTAAGTTTTTTCTTAATGTGATCAAACTTAAAACGGGATCCTATTTGTGCAAATCACCCTTTGCTCGTCCTGTTCGGTTCGATCTCTTTTGTTTATTGTTCGTCGGGATCTTTACGTAAATAGCCGGTCATATTTATTATTTATTTTTCTAGCTATATATTTTTTTTTATACATAAATTATATACATATAATGCATAAATTATATATATATATATATATATATATATATATATATTCACGGATTATTTTTAATTTAAGTGATTATGTGGACGGCTATTTCGGTTAATTCTTCTTGTTCCTTCGAAAGATAGCTAAAGTCAACAGTAGACCCAGCTATTGGGCCTCTTATAATCAGACACAATTCACGAGCCCAATATTATTGAGAGGCAGAAACAACAAGGCCTAACTAAAATTGATAAGTGTTTTGAAAAATATTTGCAAAACTGAAAACGAATTGGTATAATTTCTTTTTCTTGAAAAACTATGATGTTTGGGTCCATTTGCACAAACTTCAATTATTCCACATGGTATCTACAATCTCTCACCAATACATACATTAATTAACTATGTTCACTAATCCATAAGCATATGAGAAGTAAAATATATAACCTGAATGGTCACCCACCCAACTGCTTAATCTAAAAATAGCCACCAGATATATAATATATGTATAATAATATATGCACAACTATATATAATCAGTGCATTATCTATGATTATCGGCCAAGAAAAATAAATAATGAATTGATCCGGTTATTTGTGTAAATATCCTTATATATTTTTATTGTATTACAAAAGGTATAGAAAACAAATTGCACATAATAAAAGAAAGAAAACCAAAAGGGCCAAAGCATTTTAAAGAAAGTTCTGAACTAAAAGTGGTCATATTTGTCTGTAATACATTCGTTTATATGTAATGATAGTGTAAAATATTTATTCAATCAACTGAATTATTAGATAATAACAAATAAATATTTCACAAAGAATAATTGATATCTAGTTAAAATAATAACTAATATGCTATCAGATGTAAAAATTTACACGATCAATGCATATAACTAAACCCTTTAATTTACGTAGCTTTTATTATTTTTTCGTCTAGCTTTTGGAAATATTTGAGGTTCATTCTTCTCTGAAATCGTAGAAATTATGTGGTATAGCCACTTTTTAATATGTTATTTAGTTTTTATTCAGTATTTTTAATGTTGGGTAAAAATAGCCATTACTCTATTAAAATTAATAGGAAAAGACGTTTTACCCTTTCTTCATGAGTGTTGTGTAAATATTAAGGACATGATGTCCTTAACATTTACACTGCACACATGAAGTTAAGGACGCTATGTCCTTAACATTTATACTGCATACATGAAGTTAAGGATACCATGTCCTTAACATTTACACTGCACATATGAAGTTAAGGAGACGATGTCCTTAAGTTTAACAACTGAAGGTGCAAATACAAGACATTTTGTCCTTAATATTTACACAGTATTCATGAAGTTAAGGACACTGGTAACGTCCAATCCTACTCTCTATATGAAAGTAGCACGGTCGTTAGCAATAATAAACCCAACAAAGGTTGGGGTCGAATTCCACAAGGAGTAGGTGTGTGTTAGAGTGTCCAACTGCGTACAAATTCGATAATTCTTAATGTAATCTTCAAACAAATAATGGTTGTTCAATTATATCTACAATTACTACTAAAGTTCAACTAAGGAATTCTATCAAACACTTAGAGTGCAAGTAAGATATAGTTATAACAAAATAAGAGAAAGGCGCTAGGATTGCTTCCCCCTCGTGTAGGCTATGCTTTTGGGTATATAAATCGTCAATTCTAGTTAATTAGGTATGTATTATGACCTCAATTTCTATTCTACCAACTTAATGTCTTCGAACACTTGAGAGGTTTCTATCCCAAATTGCTCTTCCAAGACAACTAAGGCTCAATGATAAGCAATTGATTAGCCCAAGTAGAAATCACACTATTCCTAGCTAGATTTCATTAATCAAATGGTTAACCCACTTAATTCCTTGCTAATTACTTTATACTTAAGCTAAGTTCTACTCTTTCAAGCTAGAACAAGCAAAATGGGCATGGATTTAGTATTTGCAACCACACAATCAATCAATAAAGCATGGAGTAATTGGATAACACAAAGTTTAATCAAATTTTGAATTTATATTAATAACCCAAAAATATAACCACATTTAGGGTTCACAATCCTAGTTTAATAAATTATCACGACCCGAAATTCTCACTTTCGTGACTGTGATGGCGCCTAACATTTCAGTTGCTAGGCAAACCAATGTTAGAATAACATTCGCCATTTTAAAATAATTTTTAAAATTTTATTAATAACAAAGAAATAATGCGAAAATCAAGTCTGAAGTAAAGTGAATAATCCATAATAATAGCGATTTTTGAATACCATCCCAGAACTGGAGTCACAAGTGCACGGGCTTCTAGAATAATACATATAAGGGTCTGAATAAAATAAAGTTGTATGAAAGAAAACACACAGCTAAAATAAAGTAGAAGGGGACATCAGAGCTGCGAACGTTGTGCAACTATACCTCAAGTCTCCACTAGTAGCTGAATCCGATCAAATCTATAGTACATCGCTGGGACCAACTTCGAAAGCTGCATAAGAAGTGCAGATTATAGTATGAGTACAACTGACCCTATGTACTCTGTAAGTGCCGAGCCTAACCTCGACTAAGTAGTGACGAGGCTAAGGCATGTCACTTACATTAATCTGTACGCAATAATAGTAATAACAACCTTAATAGAAATAAAACAGGTAACCTATTTCAACAGTTGAAGCCACTCGGCAATCATAACCAATTATTATTTCAATCAATTTCCGTTGCGGCGTGCAACCCGCTCCAACAATATAATTCTTCAATAAATTTTCATTGCGGCGTGAAACCCGCTCCAACAATATAATTCTTCAATAAATTTCCGTTGCGGCGTGCAACCCGCTCCAATAATATAAATTTAAAATATAATACGTTGCGGCGTGCAACCCGATCCCTCAATATATTCATATTCAATTCTGTTGCGGCGTGCAACCCGATCCCCCAATATATTTATTTTCATTTAATCCTGTTGCGGCGTGCAACCCGATCCTCAATATATTTTTTCATTCAATTCTATTGTGGCGTGCAACCCGCTCCTCCAATATATTTATTACAATCAATTCTGTTGTGGCGTGCAACCCATTCCTCCAATATACTCACTTTTATTTCTGTTGCAGCGTGCAACCCGCTCCTCAATTAATATAATTTACTAATTCTTATAAAAGAAATTACTTCAATAAATGCAACAATTAATATAAAATTATAAGACAACAATCATACAATAATTATGATTTATTTAAAAATAAGTGATGATGAATAGCAATTAATTGTAGAAATTAAAGAGGAAATAGGCAATATAATAATTAGTATGCTAAATGTCAAGTAGCAATTAAGTCACATAAATCAAATAAGCATGTAGCAATTATAACATGGATTCAAGGCATAATATTGAGCAAGGAATATAGGAGAAACAATTATTATAACAATTAATTTGTGTCTTAAAATAATTTATGATTTTTAAATAATTATGCAAACAAATAAATTTGACGACGTATAGACACTCGTCACCTCGCCTATACGTTGTTCACATGAATTTCATATAACAATCATTCAAGGGTTCTATTTTCTCAAGTCAAGGTTAACCACGATATTTACCTCGCTTGCAACCAAATTCAAGATTCCAATAAACCTTTTCCTCGCGAATTCGTGTCCGAAATCCTCAAATCTAGTCATAAATAGTTCAATATACTCAATAATAATCATAGGAATTAATTTTGTATGAAATTATAAATTTTTCGGATTAAAATCTGAAATTTATCTCAAAACTTAACATTGGGACCCACGTCTCGAATCCCGAAAAAAATTACGAAATTCAAACACCCGTTCCGATACGAGTTCAACCATACAAAAATTATTGAATTCCGACATCGTCTTAATTTTATATTTTTAGAAGATTTTATAAAAATCTGATTTTTCTTCCATAAATTTACGAATTCATGATGTAAATGAGTATGGAATCATGGAATATAATCAATATAGGATTAAAAATACTTACCCCAATGAATTTCTTGAAAACCCACAAAAGGTCGTCACAAACCGAGATCCCAAAGTCCAAAATATGAAATAATACTCAAACCCTCGGTTATATAGTACACAATTCTGATTTCCCAATGTGCGGTCCGCACATTTTCAAGTTCTACGGCTGCACAATTTTGAGCGCGGCCGCACTTCACTGTGGCAGCTTACCAGGCTTCAGTAAAATGCCCATACCTTTTTGTACAAATATCCATATGATTAATGTTATATCTTTCTGGAAATTAGATTTAAAGGGATACAACTTTCCTTTTTGAATCATCTCCAAATTCATTGTGGATTAAATGATATAAGCCTACGAAGTCGGACCATCGAACCTACAGAACCCCGGAAGTGTGACTGCATACAAAATTGTGCGGTCCACACTTTTCCTCTGAAGTGCGGCCGCACACAAAATTGTGCGGTCCGCACTTGTCCTCTGCGGTCCGCACGTTTCCTCTGAAGTTTGGCCGCACTCAAAATTGTGCGGTCCGCACTTTTCCAAAAGTTCAGAACTACATTAGAGTGCCGAAATGCGCAGACTCGCTCAAAACTCAACTCGAAACTCACCAAGCCACTCGGGATCCGGTTCAATTATACCAACCAGTCCTGTAACATAATACAGACTTACTCGGGCTCTCGAATCACATCAAATAACATCAAAATTATCATTCACACCTTGATTCGGACTTTAGAGTTTCAAACTTTTTCATTTACAAAACTTGTGCCGAAACATGTTAAATGAATCCATAATGACTTCAACTTTGGCACACAAGTCATAAATGACATAACAGAACTATTTTAATTTTTGGAATCGGATACCGACCCCGATATAAAAAAGTCAAATCCATGGTCAACTTTGAAAATCTTTAGCCTTTAAATTTCTAGTTTCTGTTAAATGGCCATAACTTGAGTTAGGAACATCCAAATTAAATTTCGGGCATACGCCCAAATCCCAAATTACGATACGGATCTACCGGAACCATCAAAATACTGATCCGGGTTCGTTTGCTCAAAATATTGACCAAAATCAACTCTATTGAGTTTTAAAGCTCTATTTCACATTTTAATCAATTTTCCATATAAACACTTTCCAGAAAATTATACAGACTGGGCACGCAAGTCGAGAAATAATAAATAGTTTTTTCGAGGTCTTAGAACACAGAATTAATTATTAAATTTAAAGATGACCTTTTGGGTCATCACATAAACTTAGCTAGACATATTAAGAAAGGAGAATACAAAAGAGATGAAAAACTAAACATAATAGCTAAAGAGGAAAGAAAGATTGTGTAGAACAATGGTGAAGTCACATAAATTTCTCAAGAAGAAATCCCCAACAGCTGCTACACAAGTTTCCTTTCCAAATAGATACCCTAGAATGACTTAAAATATCTATTTATACTAAGCCCCACGACTGGACAAAATTGCCATTCGGTCAATTGCGTAGGCTGGATGCATGGGCGTAGGCTAATTGCGAGCCTACGCAAGTTTGAACACTTTAGCTTTTTTTCTCTGCGTAGGATATCTACGAACCTGCGTAGGCAAATACATAATGTCTTCAAAGCTTTACTTCTCAAGTCTTCCTCTACGTAGCCTACGCAAGTTTTCCTACGCAAGGCTACGCAGGGTCTTCAGCTCAAACTTCAAGTTTTCTTCCATTTTTCACTTGGACTTGGTCTTTTCTTGATATTTTTGATTCTTTTCCATTCTTTAAGCGTACTTAAAGCTTTATTACCTTAAATCGCTTCATTCAAAGCATAATTAGTTACCTTTTCCAATAAATGGGGCATAAAATCTTATAAAAACACAAAAGACATTGGCTAAAAAGCCAACTTATCAACTCCCCCAAACTTACCCTTTGGTTGTCCTCAACCAAATCAAGACTCAGACTTAGGCATCAATTCATTGAAGCGATTAAACAATTAAGCTCACAAGCTAAAGCTAGCATCACAACCAAGCTAAGAAGCAGTCAAGCACAAAAACCCATGACTTCGGTTAGTACCACAACTATCCTCAAATGTATGACCCCTCAACAACTTCCAAAGATTTTAAATTTTAAAACCATATGAGTACCCAGCAAGTCAAGAAGATTTTTCAAACTATGATTCCAAAGCTTCTAAAGTTATCTTTAAGTCACAAATCAAGAGAGATTCCCACACACATGTTATGATATTTTCAAAGCAAAAGTGGGATATGAATCAAAAGAAGTAAGCACTCTCTCTTATAAAAGAAGTTCAAATGTACAAAAGTAGTGTCATAGGCTCGCGTAAATCTCCACTAATGTATGTGTGCCTAGTTCAAAATCATTTAGGACTTGCGGGAAAGTATTGTAGGTTTTTTGTTGGAGGTAGGGCATCAATATGGGTAAAGAGTGACTACGACCTTCCTAAGCACTACAATCTTGACAATTCAAAACACAATTCCATTCAAAATTCCTCCATTTTTGCTCCATTTTTCAATTAGGTGATATGATTGAGTTACATCATTAGATCTCCCTAGTTTTCAAGGCTTTCCTTTTGTGATCACCACCTTTGTTATGAGTCTCTAGTCTTTCCTTTTTATTTCTATTTTTTTTTTGTGTTTCTTCACCTTCAAGTTGCTTTCACATCACACTTTTTTCATCTTCTCCCCCAAACTTAGGCATTTGGCCTAGATTGTAATTTCAAGTGCTTAAGAAAGTTGGGGCATAAAAAGAGGTTGGCATAAGAAGGGACAAGGGCTTATAATGTGGTTGACAATAAAAGGCTAAAGGCTCAAAAGGGTTGACTAGGATAATCTTATCAAGGGTAAGTAATTAAAGGCACAAACTGTCCAAAGAAAGCCTAAATTCATTTTTTAAATCAAGCACAACCTAGAATTTTGCCTCGAAACACACTTGAGGTAATTTCTATACCACAATTGACACAAAAGAACTCAACAACAACCTCACCTCACATGTCTCATGTACGCTCAAACCAGATATATGTATTCAAAGCCCAATTGGAACACATGAATGCAAAAGGTTGTCATAGCCTAAAAGCTATATAGTGACATTAAGGCTAATAATGGAACCTAAGGATCATGACAAAAATAATCAACTAAACTACTTTCTAGAATTTTCAAAAATATGAACTTCATCGAAAGTTGTTTCAAGCCATACATCTAAATAGTGTTGGTACCAAACAAGTAAAAAGTTGACTTTGGGATATTAAAAAAAATCCCGGTTCAAGTTGCATCTTTGGAAAAGAACCATGGCAAAGAAAACCCAGAGAGGTTATTGCTAATTCCTATAAAACGTATAACAAATGATTAATAAAATTAACAGAAGAGACAAAAAAACTAAAAAGAAAACATAACATCAACTAATGGCATAAAACAATTGTCAAGCATACCAAAACTCATAAATACCCTTTCCCCATACATAAACATTTGCATTGCCCTTAATGCAATTAAAACAAGTATAACGGTAAGGTAAAGAAATACTCCCTCAATCCGAGCAGGGTGGCATCCGAACTAATTTGAGCTCCTCGACGCTAAGCTCTCCTGGATGTGGTGTCCTAACCATTCTCGTGAGAGAGTGAATGCGAGCAACTGTGTGCCCATCAGTAAGCGGATCACTCTCCATTCTGTCATTCTTGCTCAAAGTTGTATCTCAAGCGTCATCCTCATAAATTTGGGAGTCATCTTGTAGTCCAGACGGACCCACACTTCGACTCTCCAGCCTTTTAAGCCTGCTATACATATCCTAGACTACACTTTCTATGGACAGAACTTTTCAACCAAATATTCACTGCCCTCGCCCAATAATTACACCATTAAATTGGTATTCAACAATCACCCAATCACAACCAATAACAGTTACTCTCAGAAACAATAACAATCTCGGCAGGAGATTCACCCCACAAGAACAGAAAAGGAGAAGATAAATGGGGAGAGTTGAGAGAAGGAAATGAGTACCAGTGAATGAATGGAGAAGCGAGAGAGAAGAGATTGAAACATACCTGAGATGCTTAGAGTTGCTGGATTCTGACCAGAGAAGAAGAAGTGGTGGAGTGCGTAGGGTGTGCGTAGGCAGAAGATGTTTCGAGGAGAGAGAGAGAGAGAGAGAGAGAGATTGTGGAGGGAGACAGATTCCTAGCTAGATTTCGTTAATCAAATGGTTAACCCATTTAATTTCTTGCTAATTACTTTATACCTAAACTAAGTTCTGCTCTTCCAAGCTAGAACAAGCAAAATAGGCATGGATTTAGTGTTTGCAACCACAAAATCTGTTACATCCCATATTTTTGTACGTGAAAGTACGTCGTAAGTCAATTGATATAAGCTTGAAAATGAGATCCTCTTTGAAAGTATATAAAGTGATTTAATGATGTTATGTCCCATTTTTGTAAGCCTTTAAGAGTTATCATTCGGGGACAAATATTTCTAAGGGGACATGTTGTTATACCCCGTACTTCAGACGTCACTGTCATTATAGGATTATCTAATGTAAGCTCAAAAAGAACGAAATCCTTCTACAAGGATAAGAAAGGTTTACCGAAGTCTTAAGTAAGTTAAGATGAATATGAGACTTATTAATCATGATTTAAATGATTTTAAAGTCATGATATGACTATATATGATGTTTTGATATGTAATATAAAGTTTGGAAAAAATTGAATTTAAGTTGCGGAAAAATCGAGCCAAGATTTGCCTTGTAACGAGCCATTATGAGAAATTAAATTCGTAAGTTTTATGATGTCATTTTGGGACATATATTATACAAAAATGAAGGTATTTTAACCTAGTTTCCAACTGTCCAAACCATTTATTCATACAATAACGGGGTAGAGAAATATGGATTTTTAAAGCAGGGTCGCCAAGTCACGTCGCCGCACTTCGGAGAAACTGGCAGGTTTATAGGCCAGGTTACGAGGTTGTTTTCTGCCAATATCTTGAGAGTTACAGGGAGATATTATATTTACATAAATGCCTATGTATCTAGTTTCAAACTCTACAAACCATTCGTTGATAAGACACTGGAGTAGAGAAATAACTGCATTTTCGTGAGACTGTGCAAGTAGCTCGGTTGGGACCCACTTGAGATGGCCACCGACCCTACGTCCTTTAAAAGATGTTTCAGCCTCGTTTCGGGTCATTTCTCACCCAAATTTCGTCCAACAGCTCTCCAAAACCCTCCTAACATATCCCAAAACCTAAACTCAAAGGAAATCAACTCAAATCAGCATCAAAGGTGTTAAAGACTACAAGATAATGCTTCTATGATGTTGTGGTGTGATCGAGGGCTATTGTTGTAAAGCCCCTTAAAATTTCGCAAAGGAAATAATATTTCATGGTGCCGGACTAGGCTTACATAATTGAGGGTTGTAGAAATTCTTCGCGGCTTGGACTTTTTGGATCGAACAATGCATTGAGAAGTAAAGGAAAATATTTTGGCAGAGAAATGCATTTCTGCGGTCCATTATGCGACCGCAGAATCACTCTGCGGGTCGCATAATGGCTGCAAAGTGAGGCAGGTATGGGCTGGGTTGGATGTCATTTTGTGATCGACTATGCGACCGTAGAACAGGTATGCGGGCTGCATAGTGACCGCAAACCCTGGCAGATTCTTTTAATTTTTGGCACCAAATTATGCGGCCGATATGCGGACCGCATATCCATTCTGCGGTCGCATATGCGACTGCATATCTTGTTCCGAAGGTTCATTTTTAGGTTTTTATAACCCGACCCTACTTCGTTATATATACGCAAAAGACCTTATTTTGAGCAAAAAACAAACATTTTGCGAGTAAGAGAGTGCCCTAGAGTGGGAGAGTGATCTTCAACAAATTGTCCTTCAATTCTTCCTCAAATCTTTGAAGATTAACAAGGAAAACTCACTAGGTCTTTATCATAGAGGTAAGATTCTACACCCTAACCCTCAGTCTCGAATTTTATCTAGAATTGGTTAATTAGTAAAATGATTCTTGGGTATGTAAGTTGGTTATTTTGCGTGCATGTGTTATCAAAGGGGGTAAAAAAAATTATTGAGCTAAAAATGGTAAAGAATGGGTTGTGGGATGATGGAATCCTCCATAAAAGGACCTTGAAACCTTAATGCACACCTAGTGTTTGATAAAATACTCAAATGAGCTAGAACCTTAATCAGCATCCTAATTTTGGTTCAACTTGTTATAGTTCTAAAATAGATTGAAGTTGCTAAGAATTCCGAAACATTTTAGAGTTTAAGGAAGCTCAATTGAGGTATATTGGCTAAACTCTTCTTTAAGAATTGGAACCTCAATATCCTTGTAAGTTCCAAGATATTTATTACAAATCAAGTATTGCGAATGAGTTTGTGATAAAGATATATGTTCAATTCATGTTTCAAATGGTCTTATCATATTGTCTTATAAATTGAGGATGTATTCCAAACTATGGATTGTGTATCTACATATTATGATTCCAAGTCGTGATTTATATGGAAATTATTATGCGGAATTGTGAAGAGATTATGATTGGGATTACACCTCCACCCGCATACATTAGGGTAAGGCGGCAATGCCGCTTTGTGTATAGTTTTGGTATTGTTGTTGCACCACACACACACACACACACACACACACACACACACACACACACACACACACACACATATATATATATATATATATATATATATATATATATATATATATATATATATATATATATATATATATTGGGGTGAGGCAGCATGGCCGCTTTGTGTAGGTATTGGTAACGTTGATGCATTTCCACCCGTATATATTAGGGTAAGGCGACATGACCGCTTTGTGTGAAATGTGTATTGTGTTTATAGCTCCACCCGCATACATTAGGGTGAGGCGGCAGAGCCTCTTTAGTAGAGTTTTGGTATTGTGCTTACACCTCCTGCATATATTGGGGTGAGGCGGCGGACCAGCTTTGTGTAAAAATGGTTACAGAGGATCTCATCTTAAATTCTATAAATGTTAATGGAAGCTTTTGATAAGCTTGCTTTGGTTTAAACGGCTATCTATGCTATTCTATTGTCGCCTTGATTCATCATATTCATACTACATTTCTGAGTTCTTAAATTGGTGTTTGGTTTTCATATTAGTACTATTCGACATGTACTAACATCCCTTTTGTCGGGGGTGCTCCATCTTTAATGGATGCAGGTAGTTTCACAGCGGAGGATACTGACCAGTGACAGCAGTGGTCATTCTTCCTAGATGACTTGGTGAGCCCCATCTTATTCCGGGGTTGTGCATCTTTTATTTCGTATGTGTTTTGAGGTATAGCCGGAGCCTTGTTGCCAGCACTATCATTATACTCTTTGATATTTTTAGAGGCTCTGCAAACTAAGTGTGGGTTGTGTATGGGTATAGGGAATGTTAAACAAGTTGTGTTGTGATTAAATCACTTGTTCCACTTTGAACCATGAAGGGGTGTGTGTGTGTTTGTGTGTGTATGTGTGTATGTTTTGAGACTTATTAATGGAGTAACTAATGGTAATGAATTGGTATTGTAGACATGATCACCTTATTGTCTAATTAAAGAAAATATGTATTATCCTTATTCATAGATGAGTTTGGGTAGAAGGAAATTTAACAGGCTTGCTCGGGCGGGTTCACTCGGTTGAGCGTCAGTCGCGCTCCCCAATTTTAGGGCGTGACAATTGTGAGCTAAGTTGAGACAGGGTTTCGAGTTGTAGCTGTTGTCCAAGGTATGTATAATATCTTCTTGATTGTGCCTAAGGTTAATCTTGTGTTGGTTGTATTATTTGAGTGAGAAACCATAAGATAGCATTTGAAAGAACAAGGGATGTGGTTGTCTTTTTGGTTAGACTGTTTTGTGGCTAATAGATGGTTTGTGGTGGCTGGAAATTGTAAGAAATAATTTGATAATATTGTGGCTGTTGTTGTTAAGCTTTTCTAGGTGTTAATTAAGTTAATTGAAGAAGAAAAGATGAAAAACAAGTGATTGGAGATAAAACTTAAGGTGCTAGACGTATGAGGCTATTTTGGAAGGCATTTTGTGGATGATTTGAACTAGAAATAATATAGTACATATAAGTATGATGTTCTGAAGGTTATAAACTAATTTATGGAATAAGAGTTAGATTCAATTTATATTTTACTGACTCTATGATAACACAAAACTTAATCAAATTTCGAATTTATATTAATAACCCAAAAATATAACCACAGTTATGGTTCACAATCCTAGCTTAATAAACTTAGCTAGACATATTAAGAAAGGAGAATACAAAAAAAGATAAAAAACTAAACATAATAGCTAAATAGGAAAGAAATATTGTGTAATGATGTTACACCCCATGTTTTTGTTGAAAGTACGTCATAAGTCAATTGATGTAAGCTTGAAAATGAGATCTTCTTTGAAAGTATATAAAGTGATTTAATGATGTTACGTCCCATTTTCGCAAGCCTTTAAGAGTTATTATTCGGGGACAATTGTTTCTAAGGGGATATGTTGTTACACCCCGTACTTCACACGTCACTGTCATTATTGGATTATCTAATGTAAGCTCAAAAATGACGAAATCCTTCTATAAGGATAAGAAAGGTTTACCGAAGTCTTAAGTAAGTTAAGATAAATATGAGACTTGTTAATAATGATTTAAATGAGTTTAAACTAATAGTATTACTATATATATGATGTTTGGATATGAAATATAAAGTTTGGGAAAAATAGGATTTAAGTTGCGGAAAAACCGACTAAGGATTTGCCTTGTAATGAAGCTTTTTGAGCAATATATTTAGTAAGTTTTATGATGTCTTTTTGGGACATATAATATATACAATTGAAGTTATTTGAGTCTAGTTTCTAACGCATTCAACAGTTCGTCGATATCATATCGAATTAAAGAGATATTTGCGTTTTCGCGAGACTGCGCAAGCAGCACCCATGGGACCTACAAAGTTGGGGAAACATTCCTGCTTGTGTTTAAGTCAATTCTCTGTCGTTTTAACTCATTTTCCTGGTCCAAAACAGTTCCTAAATACTCCTAAATGCTCTCTAATGATTCCTCCATGATTCTAGGGTGAGAACCTAAGATGAAAATATGAATCCAACACTAGAAATCCCGTGGTGCTTGCTAGATCGTAGTTCTTCATCTTGTGGCTCTTTTGGAGGGTTCTTCAAAGGTAAGTAACCTCAGATATCATATTTTTCTTTTTGATTAAGGTAGTAATAAGTCCCTCTTTCATATATATTATATTTTCAAGGAGAACTACAAGTGTTTACGCACCAACTTGAACACCAAAAGTTGATTCAATAAGAGAATACAACACCTATAGTGTTATGGTGTTATTGAGGATAGTTGTGGGCTGTGCTTGGCTAAAATTTCGTGTTGTTTCTACTGTTTAATATGAGTATAATATCATACTACATGTACTTGAAGTTGTTTATGTGTTGGTTGCATTATTTGAGCAAAATACTACAAGAGGAGACTTGAAATAATTTGAGATGTTATGGGTTTTAATGGACTGTTTTGGAAAGGTTATTTCCATGAAATATAAATAAATGGAAAATGGGGAAAATAACTTGATTATGATATGGTTTCTGTTGTTATGCATGTCTATATGTTTATCAAGTGAATTGGTGAAAGAAGCATACGGAACTTGAGATTGGAAGTGAAGATTAGCTTAAGTCACTTCTATGGTGTTGTATTGCCATTGAGGGTTGTTGTAAGCTAAATATAACTTGGATTTTGACTTGAAGCTACTGTAGGAGGTATGTATATTATGTTATTGCATGTTCTTAAGGTTATCTTGACATTGATTATGTTAAATGGATGGACTAGACATGAACTAGCGAATAAAGTTGCTAATTGAGGATAATTGGAGTTGTGGATTATTTTCTTTGTCATAAATATATGGTATAAGGCTGGAATCATTGATGAATGACTTCATTATCATGTTAATGATACTAGTAAGTTAAATTAAAAAGTTTATAAGGGGTGATATGGGGTATACGAATTCCAATTGAGCTTGTAGCTCGGCGTGAAGTAGTTGTGACTTGTTGTTGTTATATGGTGTCTTGTTATTGATAATTATGTATTGCTGGATTTCTCTAGTCATTGTTGTTGGTATATGGTATTAGAGGAGGTTCTTGTTACAGGGAAGATGCTCCCCAACAGCTGCTACACAAGTCTCCTTGCCAAAGAGATACCCTAGAATGACTTAAAATAGCTATTTATACTAAGCCCAACAACTGGACAAAATTGCCCTTCGGTCAATTGCGCGGTTGGATGCATGGGCGTAGGCTAATTGCGTAGCCTACGCAAGTTTGAACACTTCAGCTTTTTTTCTCTGCATAGGATATCTGTGTAGCCTACGCAGGTTTGCGTAGGCTAAAACAGAATGTCCTCAAAACTTTACTTCTCAGGTCTTCCTCTACGTAGCCTACGCAAGTTTGCCTATGCAGAGTCTTCAGCTCAAACTTCAACTTTTCTTCCATTTTTCACTTGGACTTGGTTTTTTTCTTGAAATGTTTTATTCTTTTCTATTCTTTAAGCATACTCAAAGCTTCATTAGCTGAAATCGAGCCATTCAAAGCATAATTAGTTACTTTTTTCCAATAAATTGGGCATAAAATCCTATAAAAACACAAGAGACATTAGCTAAAAAGCTAACTTATCAAACACCATGTCCTTAATATTTACACAAAACTTATAAAGTTAAAGACAATTTGTCCTTAACATTTACACTGCATACATGAAGTTAAGGACACTATGTCCTTAACATTTACATTGCACATATGAAGTTAAGGACATGAGGTCCTAAAGTTTAATAACAGAAGGTGCAAATACAAGTTAAGGATATTATGTCTTTAATATTTATACTGCACACATGAAGTTAAGGACGTCATATCCTTAACATTTACATTGCACATATGAAGTTAAGGACATGATGTCCTAAAGTTTAACAACGAAAGGTGCAAATTTAAGATACTTTGTCCTTAATATTTATACAACATTCATGAAGTTAAGGGCATCATGTCCTTAATATTTATACAACATTCATATCTAGCACAGGTATATTTTCGTCCGGGCGGGTAAAAATTTATTAAGCATTGGCTAAAGAGTAAATATATTTTAAACAATGGCTAAAGAGTAAAGACATCTCTAATTAGTGGCTAACTGTGTACTTCCCCCTCCGAAATCTCCTTCTCAGCTATGGACTTGGACATTTCCATCTTCA
The DNA here is from genome assembly GCF_000390325.3 of Nicotiana tomentosiformis. Taxonomy (NCBI): domain Eukaryota; kingdom Viridiplantae; phylum Streptophyta; class Magnoliopsida; order Solanales; family Solanaceae; genus Nicotiana; species Nicotiana tomentosiformis. The sequence continues at coordinate 110,181,400 of NC_090820.1, forward strand.
TTTCTTCAATACTATTTTTTTAATACGAATCATGTTCTACAATTGAGTGACATTCAACTAGGGGTGACAAAACAGGCCCAAATCCATGTAACCTGTCCAATACGTCCAAATATTAATGGGTTTGGACTAGAGTGATTTTGTAGATGGGCTGATTTGGACTAGCCCAAAGTAACCCATGAAATACTACTAGCCCAAATTTACCCATGATAGTGCCCAACTATGACCCATATGAGTGCCCAAAATTTTCTCTTGAAGCTGGACATATGTGAACCTTCACTTATGCTCAATAAAATAAAAATATGAGTAATTGCTTGTCCAGAAAGGTGAAATTTAATTTATAATCTCATGATGAAATAGAATTGTTTTATATGGTCAAAACATTTGTTCTTTTTATAAATCACATTGTGGATCAATCATACTCCTTAGAATATTTAAAAATAAAATAGAAATTAATTTAATCTTAAAAGTAAAAAAATAGATCTCATATATTATTATCTATGAAAAGTTTCATTTTAGGAAAATAAAATATTAGTTCGACGTGAAATCAAAATGAAAAATGGAAATGAAAATTTGTTTGGGGATTGAACTAATAACTATCAACTAACCGTACTTTTGCGACATAGATGATTGAATTAGTATTATTCACAAAATTTTACCTTGCAAATTAAATGATTTTCTAAATTTTCCATTTATTTTTTATCAATTACAATAATTAACAAGATTAATACTACCATATCTAAGAAATCGAATTAGTTGTTGATCTTAGTCACAGAAAGAGTTGCTGATATGATGTTGTCTTACAAAAAGAAAATTCAAGATAAAAGAGAATAGATACGAAAAAAGTAAAGATTTTTCGTGACATTGGTTGTCTTACAAGAAAAAACAAAAGGATATTACATTGTAAAAATAAGTGAAATTTTTAAAAACCACTATTGTTTAGTGGCTATTAACTTCATATAGCTATCATATACGTAATTACTTTCTATAGCTACTATTTAGTTGTTACGGTAGTGTATTCGTTGTATTCGCGCTGCTGTATTCATGAATACAACAGCAAAAAGCGTCTAAATATCATAATAGTCCAATTGTACGTGCATGTATTCACATGTATTCGGGCCATGTATTTATGAATACATCAGTAAAAAGTGCCTAAAATCAGGACAGTCCAGCTGTACGTGCATGTATTTACATGTATTTGCACTGCTGTATTGATAAATACAGCAGTAAAAAGCGTTTAAAATCAAGGCAGTCCAGTTGTAAGCGCATGTATTCACATGTATTCGCAGAGCTGTATTCATGAATACAACAGTAAAAAATGCTTAAAATCAGGGTAGTCCAACTGTACGCGCATGTATTCATATCTATTCGTGTCATGTATTCATGAATACAGTAACGACAATCACCTTAAAAATAGATATGTCCAGCTGTCTAAGAGAGAGGAAAAATATAAATAGCGTATTTCATGCCTCAATGGTATTATATACCATAAATACTTATTTTGCTATAAAATATAAAATGTAGCTATAGAAAATAATTTTAGTTTATAATAAATAGGGTGTATACCTTTGATATAAGAGGTAAAATTTCCTAAAAATAATGGGCCAAGTTGGGTGAGTTGGGCTATAACTCATTGTTTAGTCCATATTGATCTAAACCATTTCAGCCCAAATAACATTTTGGCAGGGTTGGGCAATGACCCATTTATTAGCTCAACCCATTTTAACACGCTCATTTGTCATCCCTACATTCAACATTATGCACATTAACATTATTGTTTACCCTCAAAATCGGATAACAATTGAATTTATACGCGGTTTTAAGGATACGTGATATACTTTGAGAAACCAGATTTAATATGGGAAATATAGAAACACAAATGCAAACCACGCATATTGGACAACTTAAGCGTTGCAAAGAACACAAACAAAGCTGGAAAAGATAATAAGTTGTTCTTTGAAGTATGTTACCCTCCCTCCATGAATTACTTTATTCCCTATATATATATAGGGAGATGAAACCTTTAAAATATTATTTTATAAGAAAATATGTAGACCGTTGACTCCCTTTTTGACTTAATCCCGTAATTTTTGCCATAATGATTGGTCAATGGCGAGAATTACGAATTCTTATCGTATGAGTTGGCAAAGCTTTTCTTTGAGGTCATTAGAAGTGGGGTTGGTCGTGCCCCCGATAAACTCGAGGGCAAATCTCATGGTCTTGTTCGAACTTCGATCCTCGATATCGAGCTCAGTTATATTTGTAACTTCGATCTCTTACGTAGGTACCGAGCCTTAACCTATTGTTTCGGATGCTCGATCAAGCGTAGAGTTCGGTTATACCCGTATACAGATAGTCCCCTCATTTTTTGGAGAGTAAGCGATAAAAAATGATATGAACCATTGGTCCTTACTTCGATAAATCATGAAGATAGGTACATGGTGTAGGTGATAAGAATAGTGGAAATGTCCCGTCAGTTCGGTCTTCGAGGCATTAAATGTATGTCAGTTGATAGTCAGCTACCTCGGAAGATGAACCACCGATTGAGGAACCTCTAAATACCCTTTAATCCGTTTGTTAGAACTTTTACGCTCAAATACTTCTTGCATTCTAAGAACTTCATCTTCTTCATCTTTTGGTTTTCTCATTACCAAGCTCAAATCTTCCTCTTATCAACAATCTCTTTCCTTTATTTTTTATAAAAAAGGCAAAAACTTCAAAGTCTGTTCCTAAAAAAAAAGCACCTTCTTCTGCAAAACCTTCTGAAAATGCCCCTCACGCTGCTACTGAGGAACCCACTTTGAGATCATACATCCCTACTAAGTGCCCTATTGTGGTTGATTTCAAGGTTAAGAATACGCCCATGGTACCGGATCGATGTGAACTGGTCTTGAGGTATATATATACTATCACGGACAACATCCTCGATAAGGTTAAAAATGATTGCAACTGGGTAGGCAACACGTAGTGGTTCCTACCCCTGAAGAATCAACTACCACCTACGTGAAGGGTTTCTTAAGTGTTTACACTTACCTTTTCACGTTGGGTCCTCTAGACCCGGTTATCATAGCCTTGTACAAAAGGTATGATGTGATGCTCGGGCAGATACATCCTTCATTTTGGAGGATCTTTATTCTGCTTCGATTCTTTGTGAGCAAGGTCGAGGGATGTCTATTCACCATCGACCATATCATGTGGTTGTACAACCCTCGACTTTACCGAGGAGGGTTAATTAATCTTGCACGCCGAGCCACCAAGACCTTGTTCTCGAGTATCAACGAGGATCGAGACCGGGGCTGGTTAGGTAGATTTGTTCGAGTGTGGACCTCGGACTTAATCCTGGCTGCCATTCCCTAAGAAATGGAACATGAAACGTAAGTCTAGCTTTGCCTTCGGTATTCCTTTTGTTGCTTTTCATCCCGTTTAGTTTCTTATCGATGTTATTTGATACAGTTGTTGCCCAGATGTCGAACCCCATTCCCAAAACTAAAGAGTGGGTAGAGGGCATTGCGACATAGAGACCTTATTCCGAGCGCTTATGGTGTGAGCTCTCGAAGGGCCGATGGGAGGCCCGTAATCACAGTAAGGGTTTTTCCCTAATAATATATCTGATCTCATTTCTTCATCATCAGTCTCTGATCCGTTATATTTTCATTTTGCAGGTCTAGGAAAGGACGTCGAGATGAGGCCTCCATCAGCTGACGATGATATACACGTTGATCCCCATGCTTTGAAATAGGGCAAAGAGAAGAAGAAAAGAAAAGCTTCGATCCCCTCGGCCCCTGAAAGGAAAAGACCTAAGAAGCGACCTGCGTAGAAACCTAAGAAAACCAGTGCCCGAAAACTTCCATCGGACTCACTCAATCGGTTGAGAGATGAGTCCGAGGAAGAAGAAAATTCTGAATTAGTGGCTAGTGTGAGAAGCGGCTCCGAAATGCATGGAGTTGTAGAGGCCGTAGAAGAAACAGCGGTTGAAGTCTCAGAGAGGATCGAGACCGATTTAACCCGAGCCAGTGAGGTCGAGAAATAAAATGTGACTGGTACATCTCGGTCTTAAGATAACATACCCAAAGAGGCGCTTGGGGTGATTGACCTTTCTGGGTCGCCTTCGTTTATAACTTCTATGATAAACGAGGCCCAAGCATTGAAAGGTAACCTCGGAGAAGGGGCCTAAGGAGTAGCCGATTATTTTCATAATTTTTTCGATAGCCTGGATTCCACTGCTTTGGAGGATGTTACTGGTTTAGATGACTTACTGGTACCAAGGAAGATACTGTCCCCGGGAGCTGGCGGGTCCTCTTCGAGCCCGAAATTAGTGAATCAGTTCCCTGCTTCGAGTGTTGATCCTACTCAGAGGTGAGCAATTTATATGTCCATCCAAGAGGACGTACGGGTTCTTTCTGCCCCGGTAGGAATTGCTAGTTACCTTCGGTTCTTGGTGACCAAAAAGGATAAAATCAAAATGAATGAGGTAGAGGTGCCTTGCCTTTTCAACGAAGCTCAACATGCTCTGAATCAGGTAATTTCGCATATCACTTTGTTATATACTTAGATTCAATAGTGAATAATCCTAATATCTTCCTTTGTGTTCTCAGGCCTCGGTGCTTCATCATGAGGCCTTTCTCCGATACCGGGAGGAGTTCAAGCATCACGAGGCCGAGACTCGGGAGCTTGCCGAGAAGAAATATACTTACAAGCTTCTTAGTTAGAAACTTCAGGACGAGTTAGAAGCAGCTCGGAAGGAGCATGCTAGTTTGCTCAAGCAGGTAATTCAAATATTCGATCTTAGCGATGATGATTCAGATACTTTGGCTAACTTCTATGGAAGAAAAATATGGATCGTCTGGCCTTGGAAAAAGAAACTGCCCGGGAATAATTAGCTTCTGCTGAGGTTCAACTTCGAGCTACAAAGGAGAAGGACTCAACGCAGGCAAAAACGATCGAGCAACTCCAATATCAGCTGAGTTTAGTTGTTTCTGGCCAAGAGAATCTAGCCAAGGAGCTCGAGGCTGCCAAGTTAGAAGTCATTACGGCCCGAAACAAAGCTGATAAAAGGGTGGCCCAGCTCAAATTTTATGCCGAGGCTATACAGGAGGAGGCAAAAAGTATGGTGAAACATGCGTGGTCGGAATCCCGAAGGAAAACCCTCTAGGGAGTCCATGCCTAGAATTTTAACATACTGAACGAAATTGAGAAAGCCAAGACATGCGAAGCCAATGCTAGAAGTCTAGCTTTTTCCGAGGAGGATTCTGATGCGTCTGAAGAATCAGGCGAGTCCGGTGGCGAGGAAGACTCTAAAGGCAATGACGCAGCCCCCAGTAAAGATTAGGCCGTTCAAATTTTGTACTGTTTTCTTTTATTGAGACAACTTGGCCTTTGTATATAACATGTAACGGGGCTATTCAACCTTTGTAAAAAATTTTGATACATATATACAAGGTTTTTCCCTTTCATAGATTTCAAACTTCTTTTTTGGTTTATTTGTATTTGCAAAGGTCGAGATGCCTTAGGATGAAATAATGAGGTCATGTATGAAGGTTCGAACAAACCTTACCTTTGCTACCTTTCTAGGTTAAGGCATTGTAGGGGTTCAGTGTTAACGAAAAGTTTTCCCCGAAGTGTCTTAGGTTTATAGCCTTGCCGAGGGCAGATTTTAGAACTGGTTATAAGAGGCCTTGTATTTGTTACAAGCCTTGGACGTATCTGAGTCGTGTTAATATGGCCGTAGCCTTTTCAGTTCGGGCATTTTCCAATGGGCTTGTCATCCCGAGTTATCTGAGCATGCCTGGGATAATTGTTCTCGAGAAAGGGTGGTCGTGGCCTTTGAAATTCGGGCATGCCTAATAGGTCTTTTGCCATTGTAATCTGATAGTTTGGAACGTCCGAGATTGTTTTTCGATCGGCAATCCCCAAGTGAATATTCGAACTCGGATTTAAGATTACCGTTAGGCTCGATGCCTAGTCCCCGAGTGAATGTTCGAACTCAGATTAAGATTTCCCTTAGGCTCGACATCGATCGACAGTCGCCGAGTGAATGTTTGAACTCGGATTTAAATTTCCCTTAGGCTCGACATCGATCGACAGTCCCCGAGTGAATGTTCGAACTCGGATTTAAATTATCTTTAGGCTCGATGCCTTTGAGTGTAGGGAATTTCTTGAGAAACTCAAAAAACATTTTTTGAGGACGATATGCAAAGAAGACTCTTTTATGCTTGCGCATAATAGTCGCGCATGTATACATGTTCAGTGTCAGGGCTTGATTGACTTGAGCGGGCACGGTTTATTTGACCGTTTGGACCTTACAATAAATCCTATTGGTCGACGGCCCTTAATCACAAAGCATGTATACATGTTTAGTGTTAGGGCTTGATTGACTTGAGCGGGCATGGTTCATTTGACCGTTTGGCCCTAACAATAAATCATATTGGTCGATGCCCCTTAATCACGATGTTGAAATGCCTTCTTAATTTCAATATTCGGGGATCTTGCCCCCCCCCCCAACATTTGAGGTTGACCGCATGATTTATTTGTTGCCTCATTAAAAACCTTGCCAGAAAACCCATTTGGGACAAAATCGGTCCAAGGAAAAAAGAGTGCAACACATGCTTTCAGACCTAGGATCTCGTATCATCCTTCGTAAGTTGCCTGCAAGTGTCAGTTAAAGCATAAATAAAAAAAAGAAATGGGTCGTACCTTAGCAACAATATCGCTTTAAGTGAGTTATATTCCAGTTGTTCGGTATTTGTTCGCCGGTCATTGTTCCGAGCTTGTAGGATCCTTTTTCCGGTGATCTTGATAATTTAGTATGGTCCTTCCAAGTTTGGGCCCAATTTCCCTTCGTTCGGGTTTCGGGTTCTCGACGTGACTTTTCTTAGACCAAGTCCCTATTGTTGAAATATTGAAGGTTGGCCCTTCGATTGTAATACCTCTCGATTCGTTGCTTCTGGGCAGCCAATCGAACTAGGGCAGCTTCACGCCTTTTATCCAATAGCTCCAGGCTCATATTCATGGCCTCGTCATTCGATTTCTTTGTTGCATATCGAAATTTGATACTTGGCTCCCCGACTTCGACCGGTATTAGGGCTTCGACTTTGTTAACCAATGAGAATATAGTAGCCCCGATACTGGACTTCGTAGTCATGCAGTATGCCCAAAGGGTTTCAGGCAGGACCTCCTTCCATTTCCCTTTAGCGTTAGTTAACCATCTCTTCAGGTTTTGGATTATGGTTTTGTTGGTCGATTTGGCTTGCCCGTTCCCGCTAGGGTGATAAGGTGTCGATAAGAACCTTTTGATCTTATGATCTTCGAGAAACTTGGGCACTATGCTGCCGATAAACTATTTCGGATTGTCACACACAATTTCGGATGGCATCCCGAACCTATATATGATGTGGTCCCAAATGAAGCCGGTGACTTCCTTTTCCCTAACCTTTCTATATGCCTGCGCTTCAACCCACTTAGAAAAATAGTCAGTCATAAATAAAATAAATTTAGCCTTACCCGGTGCCAATGGAAGAGGGTCGACAATGTCCATTCCCCACCACTTCATGAATGGCCATGGAGGCAAAACCGAATGCAGTAGCTCCCCCGATTGATGAATCATCGGAGTGTATCTCTGACATCCATCACATTTTTGGACGCATTTCTTTGCATCTTTTTCCATATCGATCCAGTAATATCAAGCCCAGATTATTTTTCGATTAGGGTCCGAGGGCAGCTTTCCGGTCCTGAGATATTCCACGTATTTGTTCCTCCAGTACCAAGTTAGGCTCGTCGAGTTGATTTTGGCGTGTCCTTCTTCCACCACCGATCTAATAAGTTGTACGACCTCTCCTAATTTAAATTCGTCATCTTCGACCGATGATCCCAAGTTAGCGAGGGCATCGACTTCGATGTTTTGATCCCGAAGTACAAGTTGCAAAGTCCATTCTTCGAACCGATGCAACGTCACCTGTAACTTGTCCAAGTATCTCTGCATTCATTCTTCCCTTACTTCGAATGTTCCATTAACTTGGTTTACCACAAGGAGGGATTCGCACTTGGCTTCGATCACCTCTGCCCCAACGTTTGGCTAATTCAAGGCTTGCAATTATGGCCTCATATTTGGCCTCGTTGTTAGTCAATTTCACAGTCTTAATAGATTATCTAACAATATTACCCGTTGGTGTCTTCAATACGATACCGAGTCCGGACCCTTTTGCGTTCAAGGCCTCATTTGTAAAGAGGGTCCAAATGCCCGAAAGAGTTCCTGAGTTTACCAATAACTCTTTTTCGACTTCGGGTATTAGGGCCGGCGTGAAGTCGGCCACGAAGTCCGCCAAAATTTGGGACTTAATGGTGGTTCGAGGTCGGTACTCAATATCGTACCCACTTATTTTCATAGCCCATTTGTCCAATCGGCTCGAGAGTTCGGGCTTATGCATTACATTCTTCAACGGGTAAGTAGTTACGAAACATATGGGGCGACATTGGAAGTATGGTTTTAGCTTCCTAGAGGCACTTAGCAAAGCGAGCGCCAGTTTTTCTAGGTGAGGGTACCTAGTTTCAGCCTCACCAAAGGTCCTTCTAACATAATAAATCAGAAATTGCGTACGTTGCTCTTCCCTAACTAAGACACCACTTACCTCTACCTTCGAGACTGCTAAGTACAAATACAGTTGTTCATCTGTCTTTGGTGTGTGAAGTTGTCACGACTCCAAATTCCTTCTGTAGGATGTCGTGATGACACCTAGTCTCTAAAACTAGGTAAGCCTAACAATGCGGAATAATAATAAATATCTGAAATAAATAAACTACAATTCAAATAATTTCAAATCCCAAAACCCGGTAGAAATAAATCACAAGCTTCTAAGAATTTATTCTCAATGTCTCTATATATCAAGATCTAAATAAAATATAAGGAAGCAGCATAAAATGATAGAAGGGGACTCCAGAGTCTGCGGACGCTGGCAGATATACCTCGAAGTCTCCGTGCACAGGTAACTCACTAACGTCTAGGCTGGTAAGATGTACCTGGATCTGCACAAAAAGATGTGCATAAGCATAGTATGAGTACACCACAACGGTACCCAGTAAGTGTCAAGCCTAACCTCGGTAGAGTAGTGACGAGGTCAGGTGAGGCCCTACTGGAATATAATAATGGCATAGTAAAATGTTTAACAATATAGTAAAATAAAATGACATTGAAAATGAATCAAATAGTATGTCACATTTAATGACACCAAATAATTGCAAATAATATCTCCTGGAATCAAAACAGAATTTCCTTCAACTTTATGAAAATCACAACAATTAATCAAAGGCAACTATGGCCATAAATCAATATCAACAAGGGCACTACCGAGGTACCGCCTCGTAGTCCCAAATTATAAATAATTTCATAATATCTCATTTCCTTATACCACCGCGGGAGCCTTCACGATTTATTTAAAGAAAATATTTTTTCCGAAATAGCATCTCGCGTTTTAGCCACCCTTATCACATCGCATGACTTCTAGTAGTCACCCATACTAGCCACGCGTATCAAGCCACCCTTATCTCACCGCATGCGTTTCAATACCCAGATATTATACCACCGCATGCGTATTAATATCACAATTTGCACCTCAAGTGCCCGATATTTTAATTTTTCACAATAAATCAACAATAATATTTTTCAATAATAAAGAGCTCGCGGCTCATGCTAGAATAATCCAACAATAATATTATTTCCACAATAAAGAGCTCACGGCTCCATCACAATGAGTACCAGAAAAAATCTTACGAAAATATTCAAGAATAAATAATTCAGGAAAATAATATTTCAAATTTTTAATACATTGCTTCAATATCAAATTTAAAATTTTCAAATACTTCATATTAATAATATTTAATTTAAAGAAAATCAACCTTCAAATAATGCACAGTATAAAAGAAACCAAGTTTCAATTAAACAGGTAAAACAATTAGCAGGAAAAGGTCAAACAAATTTAAAATGTATATCACAGATCAATGATTAAGAATATAACAAGATAAAATAATTTAATAAATACGCAATAATGATCTACACAATTTAAAAATATAATCTTTCATATTTAGCCCGTGTACACACTCGTCACCTCGTATACACGACTTTCAATACATTTCAATAATCACATTAATATCAATTCTAGGGGAAATTTCTCCCCCATAAGGTTATACAAGTCACTTACCTCGACTTACTCCAATTTAATCAAGTATTATGCTTTTTCCTCGATTTTTCGACTCCGATCGACTCGTATCTAGTCATAATTAATTCGATACAGTCAACAAAAATTATAGAAATCAATTTCATAAGAAAAAATTACATTTTTCAATGAAATCTGAAATAAGCTCAAAAATTGTCTGTGGGGCCCACATATCAGAATCCGGCAAAACTTATAAATCCGACAACTCATTCAATTACGAGTCCAACCATACCAGTTTTACTCAAATCCGACTCCGGATCGACACCGAAATCTCAAAAATTCGTTTCTATGAGATTTCTAAAATTTTCCAAATTTCAATCTCAAAACACTAATTAAATGGTGAAAACAATGATATATTCGTGTATATTGACCATATCCAAGTTAGAATCACTTACCCAAATATTTTTCCTTGAAAATATATCAAAATCGCCTCTCCTCAAGCTCCAATTCGTCAAAAAGGCAAATGGGACAAAGTCCCCTGTTTTTATAACTTACAGATTTGTCATGTAGCTCGATTTTGTTAGGGTGCTCAATTTGTCAGGGAGCTCGATTTTGTCAGTGAGCTCGATTTGTCAAGGAGCTCGATTTTGTCAGGGAGCTCGATTTGTTAAGGAGCTCAATTTTGTCAAGGAGCTCGATTTGTCAGGGAGCTCGATTTTGTCAGGGAGCTCGATTTTGACAGGCAGCCTGATTTTGACATGCAGCCCGATTTTGGCAGGCACCCCGATTTTGGCAGGCACCCCGATTTTGGCAGGCATTTCCAGCAGAAATATTGCAGCAGCTAAGTCCCACTTTTGATCTGTTAACCATCTGAAACTCACCCGAGGCCCTCGGGACCTCAACCCAATACACCAACAAGTCCTAAAACATCATACGAACTTATTTGAAACCTCAAATCACATCAAACAACGCTAAAATCACGAATCACACATAGATTCAAGCCTAATGAACTTTGAAACATTAAATTTCTACAAATAACACCGGAACCTATCAAATCAAGTCCGATAGACCTCAAATTTTGTACGCAAGTCATAAGTGATATAACGGATCTACAAAAAATTTCAGAATCGGATTTCGACCCCGATATCAAAAAGTCAACCCCTCGGCCAAACTTTCCAAAAATTCAACTTTCGGCATTTCAAGCCTAATTCCACTACGGACTTTCAAATAAAATTTCGATCATACTCCTACGTCCAAAAGCACCATACGGAGCTGTTGGAATCATCAAAATTCTATTCTGGGGTCATTTGAACATAATTCGACATCCGGTCACTATTTAAACTTAAATTTTAAAGTTTTCATCAAAATTCCATATCTCGGGCTAGGGACCTCGAAATTTGATTCCGGGTATACGCCTAAGTCCCAATTCACGATACGGACCTACTAGAACTGTTAAAATACTGATCCGAGTCCGTTTGCTCAAAATATTGACCAAAGTCAACTCAGTTGTGTTTTAAAGCTCTAATTCATATTTTAATCCATTTTCACATAAAAACTTTCCGGAAAAATTTTACGGACTGCGGACGCAAGTCGAGTAATGATAAATAGTGCTTAGATCACAGAATTAATCATTAAATTTAAAGATGATATTTTGGGTCATCACAAAAGTAGCGGTGGGCTCGATAAGTATATTTTGAGTTTCTCCATATCTCGTTGACATTCCGGGGTCCATGACCTCAAAATAAATCGCCCTAGAGCGGCTATGCGCCCGGTTAGCCTTTGTACGGCCTTTACGTTGTCCACAACTGTGATATCATCTATGGCTTTGATCTTATCGGGGTTGATCTCGATTCCTCGGTTGGATACCGTGAACCCGAGGAATTTACCCGATCCAACTCTGAACGCACATTTTTCTAGGTTCAAATTCATATTGTACTTCTTCAATATGCTGAAAGTTTCCTGCAAATGCTTTAAATGGCCCTCTGTTCGCAGGGACTTAACCAATATATCGTCAATGTAAACTTCCATCGACTTTCCTATCTGTTCTTCGAACAACTGATTTACTAAGCATTGGTATGTCGCACCAGCATTTTTTAACACAAACGGCATTACATTATAACAATATGTGTCGTTTTTAGTGATGAATGAGGCTTTTTTCTGATCACCTGGGTCCATCCATATTTAGTTGTATCCGGAATAGGCATCGAGAAAGCTGAGGATCTTGTGGCTGGCCATGGGGTCGATCATACGGTCGATGTTGGGCAAAGGAAAAGAGTCATTGGGGCATACTTTATTCAAATCTTTGTAATCTACACACATTCTTAGTTTGTTCTCCTTTTAAGGGACTACCACTATGTTTGCTAACCAATATGGTTATTTAACCTCTCGAATGGACCCTATTTTAAGGAGTTTAGATACCTCGTCTTTGATGAAAGCAAGTTTGACCTCGGACTGGGGTCTTCTTTTCTGCTTGACTAGATTTATTTTTGTGTCCATGCTTAGTTTGAGTGTAGTTATCTCCGCGGGGGAGGGGGGGTCCTTGTCATATCAAGATGGGACCAGGAAAAATAATCTATCTCAACTATAAGAAATTGAATAAATTTTTCCTTGAGCTCGGGAGTTAACCACGTGCCCAGATATACCTTCCGATCAGGAAAATTCTCGATCAATATAACCTGTTCCAGCTCTTCGACCTTTGATTTTGTTGCGTCGGAGTCATCGGGGGCTATGAAAGATCGGGGAACCCCATAATCCTCATCTTCATTAATCTTATACTTATCTAATCCGGTCGCGACCGGTATCGGTGATTGTTATTTGGCCTCCTGGCTCGTGTCTGAGCTCGGTTCTTTCGATATTATGGATGTTGATATCGGAATCATTTCTTCGACTGCAAACATTTATCTTGCGGCCGGTTGTTCTCCGTAGACTGTCTTAATCCCCCACGGGGTCGGGAACTTCAATACTTGATGAAGAGATGAGGGCACTAACCTCATGTGATGGATCCATGGCCTACCGAGGAGGGCGTTGTACCTCATGTCCCCTTCAATAACATAAAATTTTGCCTCTCGTATGTTCGCGGCGATGCTGACCGGTAATGTTATCTCCCCTTTGGTGGTTTCACATCCATGTTGAACTCGTTTAAGATTCGTACTGCAGGCACGATTTTGTCTTTCAAGCCGAGCTGCTCTACGACTCTCGGCCGGATTATGTTGGGAGAGATACCTGGATCAATTAACACACGTTTAATTGTGGTTTTATTTACGACTACAGATATTACCAGTGCATCGTTGTGAGGTTGTATGATCCCTTTTCCATCCTCGTCGCTGAAGAATAAGATTCTTTCATGTGTGGAGTCTCGAGTTTGTTTCTCCCTGGTGATGGAGATTCTGGTGTGTTTCATCATTGGCTCTTGTGGGATACCGACCCCACCGATGATCATATTAATAACATGTTGAGGTTCGGTATCTTCTTGTTACGTCTGTCTGTTTGAATCCTTGTTCCTGAAATGATTCTTGGCCTGGTCGCTTAAGAATTCTCGAAGGTGCCCGTTGTTGAATTGCCGAGCTACTTCTTCCCTCAATTGTCGACAGTCTTTAGTTCTATGACCGTGTGTTCCATGATACTTGCATACCTGGTTGGGATCTCTTTGAGTTGGGTCGGATTGAAGAGGTCGAGGCCATTTGCTATCCTTGATTCTCCCGATGGCTGATACGATGGCGGCAACATCGATATTGAAGTTGTACTCCGATAGCCTCGGCGCTTCTTTAGGCCCGATGGACAAGTCGAAGCTGTTTTTGGTCATGAGTCCCTGGTTGCTTTGACTTTGTTCATTTATCCTTTCACTTCTTATGAGATTCCGCCCAGATCCGCTACTCATCCAATCTCCGTTATATGGCCGGTACCGATCCCTATTTGATCCCGATTCACGATCAACGTCTCTCTTGACTATGTCGAAAGTCTTGACCGGGTAAATAGACTCTAAAGGGCCCCCGAGTTGCTCCTCTTCAATCTTGATTTTTTATTGATACCTATTGTGTACATCGGTCCAGGTAATGGTAGCATATTCGATCTGATTCTGCTTCAATTGTTGCAAAGCCACCGAGCTTCGGATATTAAATTGAAAGCTTGTACGAACCAATCATCAGCGACCGGCGGTAGATCCATTCGTTCCATTTGAAAACGGGACACGAATTCCCTAAGCATCTCATTGTCTCTTTGTTTGACCTTGAAAAGGTCCGATTTCCTGGTTTCGACCTTGATGGCGCCAACATGTGCTTTTATAAAAGAATTTGCAAGCATAGCAAATGAGTCAATAGAATTAGGAGGGAGGTTGTGATACCATATCATGGCTCCCTTCGATAGTGTCTCCCCAAATCTTTTCAGCAAAACATACTTGATTTCGTCATTTTTCAAATCGTTCACTTTGATGGCATATGTATAAGAGGTTACATGCTCGTTTGGATCGATCATTCTGTTGTACTTAGGTATTTCGAGCATAGAAAATTTCTTAGCGATCATTTTTGGGGCCGCGCTTGGAGGAAAAGGTTTTTGCACGAACTTCTTGGAATCGAGTCCCTTCAATATCGGGGGCGCTCCTGGGATTTGATCTACCCTGGAATTATAGGTTTCGATCATTTTATCATTTGCTTCGATCTTCTTTTTACCTGACTCTATCCGCTTTGTCCCTGACTCTTATACCTTACCACGGCTGGCCCCGTTCTATGGGTGACTTCTTGGGGTGGACCGAGTTCGACCCTGCTCGCTGCCTAGGTTTGGCTTTGCAACTGAGCTATCGCCACGTGTTGAGCTTGCAGCATTCGAAGATCATGCATAGGTTGATCCCGTCTTCTTAGATGTTTTGTGTGTTTCGAGCTGCAGATCGGGTTCCACCATGGACGATATTTTCGGGACCAGTATGCTGGTTCGCGTCAATGGATACATGTGAATTAACGTCAATCGGATCCGCGACCCGAGTTCCAACGGGGTCAGCGGGTGGCCTTGCACCACCGGGCGCCACGTTGTTATTCTCACCTTGATGACCAGACCCGTTGTCGATATGCAGGGGCGGAAATTGAGAGTTTGTCATTTTTAGCCTGAAATCAAAGACACTTCCAAGAGCAAGTGTAAAGCAGTGTATGTTATAGAGATTTGTATCAAATAACCACTATTATCCTTAGCCCCGCTGTGGGCGCCAAACTGTTTACCCTCAAAATCGGATAACAATTGAATTTATACGAGGTTTTAAGGATACATGATATATTTTGATACAAAGTGAGAAACCGGATTTAATATGGGAAATAAATAGAAACACAAATGCAAACCACACAGATTGGACAACTTAAGCCTTGCAAAGAACACAAGCAAAGCCGGGAAAGATAATAAGTTGTTCTTTGAAGTATGTTACCCTCCCTCCATAAATTACTCCATTCCCTATATATATAGATGAAACCTTTAAGTCATTATTTTATAAGAAATTGTGTAAACCGTTGCCTCGCTTTTTGACTTAATCCCGTGATTTCCGCCATAATGATTGGTAAATGGTGAGAATCACGGATTCTTATCGTATGAGTTGGCAAAGCTTTTCTTCGAGGTCATTAGAAGCGGGGTCGGTCGTACCCCCGATAAACTCGAGGACAAATCTGATGGTCTTGTTCGAACTTTGATCCTCGATATCGAGCTAAGTTATATCTGTAACTTCGATCTCTTACGTAGGTGCCGACCCTTGACCTATTGTTCGAGATGCTCAATCAAGAGTAGAGTTCGATTCTACCCGTATACAATTATTATTATGGCTATTTAATATTTAAGAAATACTTATAACTTAGAAAATCGGTTTTACATAGTTAATCGGAAGAAGGGAATTCCAAGCGGACAACCACGATCGAGAGCCCACTAATTCAAACTCGTGATACTACAATTTAAATTGTGAGTGTTTGGCCTCTGGCCTAGGAAACACACATTTCCCTATCTAAATATAGATTTTTTTTTTTTTCGGTTTCTCACTCGATGTCTGGTATTTGTATTGGGGCCCGACTAAATTCGGATTCGCACCTCAAAGTCCCACATTGAGGGTAAAGCGCTCCCTAACAAAAACGATTTCATACTCAGGGCTCGAACCCAAAATATCTCTTTGGTTAAAGATGAATGAATACTTATCACTCTACCACAACCCTTGTTGGTCAGTAATATAGACAGTTTTGGATTCTTTCTGTAGATTTTTATCTCCAAAAATGCATGTCCTAGAATAAGTTGCGACAAATAAGCATACGTGAACAGAAAAGAAAGAGCTCATAATGGGACAGTGACAAACGTGAGTTATGATCAAATCAAGCTTTATCACGTCAAATTATGAGCAATTTAGTTTATTTAAGGAAAATATTAAAGAAACTCCTAGCCCATTATCTCAAGATTTAAGCATATATACTAACAATATAATTAAGAAGTAAGTTGCTCAAAAATACGAATGACCAGAAGATCAAAGTTCAAGCGTCAAATTATGACACGGTACTTGTCACGTGAGTACTTTGCCCCTCTGTAAATTCCACGTTGTAACTTAAAAATACAAATGACACAAAATTAATTTTTAAGCGTCGAATTATGACACCTTACTTGTCAAGTGAGTACTTTGCCACTCTGTAAATTCAGCAAAAAGACATTGTATTGCCGACGTAAAAATAATAGTCGAAAAAATATATAAAATTTATATTTTTTTTTGTATATATATACATTTTGTATGTTATATACAAATTTTATATATTTTTCGACAATCAAATATAAATAATTTCTGGCGCAGGCTAAAAGTGACAATACTTCCCGTAAATTCCACATCAACAAGTCTCACTCACTTTTAAAAAATAGTCCAAATATAGCAGGTAATATTGGAGTTAAATGGATAAGAGTCGGGGGCGGAGCTAGCCCATCGAGTACGGATTCGGCCGAGCCCAGTCGCTTTGGTCCAATTCATATATTTGTCTTAAAAATCTATTGAATAGGTACAAATTATTAATTTAGAACACATTAACTTAAAAGAATTATAACCGCGAGCTCATAAACTTCAAATCCTGGCCCCACATATGATAAGAGTAGAGTAAAAAAAGAAATTAAAGAGGGAGAGGAGGCAGATTTCTTGTGGATTTAAATTCTTGGCTACCTCTCCAAACAAAAAAGAGTCTAAAAACAAGTCTATCTATTTTTGGCAAAGGTCGGCCACCTAAGTTCACCAAAATTAATAATTTCCCATATATACATCTTCTCCATAGTCCCAACTACAACTATCGTAAGCATTCACCATATTGTCATGGGCTTAAAATGAAGTGTCAAATATGAAGTGAAATGAGCCAAAATTGGATTGCCAGTTGGGTGGTGATTGTTGGGGAGCTACTCTTATAAGCGTTTAAAACAAGAATTATACATGTCACTTCCTTTGTTTGTTCAGCCAACTGTTCCCCTACTTTTTTTCTTTATCCGTGTTGTGTGTTGATCCGATTAATTTTGTTACAACAGATTCAGAATTTGAAGTTTATAAGTTCCTATATCGACTTCAAGTAAATTTACAATAATAATTGGGTTCACCTTCAAATATTTATAAATATTTAGTGGACTTCTTAATATATAAATAGAGTCCGAGCAAAAATTATTGGGTTTCTGTGAACCCGTATGTCGAGCTCTAGAGTCGCCCATGGGCCTGACGCGAATGTAGTGTATATTTTATGGTTTATATGAACTCAGTGGCTTTGCTTCAAACATTATATATATCTAGATTCCATTAAATCAAATGAGTTATAGGAGTGTATCGAACTCAACTCAATAAAGTTTAAATGTTTAATCTGTCTATGAATTTGATGCTCCATGCTTTTGAACAAAAACAAAAAAAAGACAAAGAAATGCAGTTGACTTTCCTTGCATTTGATGTGGGGGTTGACAAAAGAAGAATTAGATACAAAATGCTTACATCTTTGAAGTTGCTGGTCAAAGACTGCTGACAACAAGTTCTTCATTTTCATATTTATCTTTTGAGGTTGGGTTCTTTAATTCATTTATGAGCGTTCTACTAATATTTTATAACGAGGTAGAAATAAAGAAGGCATAGGCTTCTGAATGATGTTATTTATTGTGAACATTCTTCATGTTTTTTGCTACTGTTAATGCGTGTAGCAAGCAGGACAGAGTTATATATATGATTTGAATTAAAGGGATTTAATCTAATTCCTTTCGTTAAAAAATTATATTATGTATATAAGTTGAATGGTTTATTTATATGTGTGTATATTATATAGTTTTAATTTCTTGACACAATGAAACTCCTAAAAGCGGTTTAAAATGGCTTTAGGTTTTAACTTTAATAGGTATCATGTGTAAGTACTCTAATATCCCTACCACTTACCTTTTTTATTTTGCATATCCCTCTTTGGAGATAAAAGCGGAGTTAGAATTTAAAATTTATGAGTTTTGAATTAGTCTCCGAATTCATAGCTCGTTTTAGTTACTGGATTTGTAATTATATATTTATATATATTTAATGGATTTTCTCGTATAAATACATAATTTAAACAAAAATTACTAAATTTGTCTGATATCCAATACTCTAACTCCGCCCCTGAAATATCAGGTAAGTATCCTTAAAATGTGAGATTTGTACTATTAAAAATAAGATAGATTACGTGCTATATAACATGCAAAAGGGATCAATGGTATGATATTCCTTACACTAAGCATATATATAACTTAAACTCAAATAAATAAAATGCCAGACATTAATTTGTTGTCTTTAAATTCAAGTGAAAATTCTCAAATCTTTAATTTCATTACAAGTTTTTAACTTTCACAAAAAATATTTCCAAATAAAATTCATTTCAACTCAATATTTAACTATCATAAAAAAAAAAATTCAACTTTCAACTTCATATAAATCTTGTTTCAACTCCAACTTAAATTCTGCGAAACGCATGCTTCATGTTTCGTTGAACAAAAATATCAAGATAATTGAAAGAAAAATATGTGATGTAAGCTTATTGCAAAGCCTGCCAAGTGCTTACAGTCTTCAAACTCTAAAATAGCAAAGTTGGAAACAATAGAATGATTTCCTGTAATCCATGTATAGTTTGACTAGAAGAAAATTATCCTACTAAAGTTTTTTATGTTTTATTTATCAATCTCTGATAGAAAGAGTCTTATAACAAATTGATTTTAAATAATTTCTTATGATCAGTTATAATTACCAAAAATATTTGGAGCAACGATAAAATTATTTCCTTTTTGATAAGTCACAAATTACGTATAACAAACCGAGTCGATCAAATTGCAATCACATATATACAAGAAAAACTTATACACGCAATCTTAATATATAATATAGTAGTAATTATATTATAATATTTTTCCCAGCTGGCAAATTGAATGCCACATGAGTCTAGACTCTAGAGCATATAATTAAAAGTTCGTTGGGGTAGTTGCACCCGCCCTCCCCCTCTTTTGCTGCTCATGCACCCTTTAAGTTAACGTACCAATTCACCATTTTCCTTCCCAATACATCTAAAACTCTTTCTTATTCAACCTCTATATCAATTTTTCTCACTTGGGTATCTTTTATTTTCATCTAAAAATCCCAAAAAAAAATTACTTCTATTCTCAAAGTGTATTTGATTTGAGGGTACGTCTCTATTTTGATTCTTGACTGAAAATTTTAATAATGGGTGATGAGAAAATTAAGAATCTTGTGAACACTGAAGCGGGACGAGTTTCGGTTGAGGCTAAAAGTGAAAGAAGAAATAACAATCTTCCTAATTTTCTTCTATCAGTTAGGCTCAAATATGTGAAACTTGGTTACCATTATTTGATTAGCAATGCTATGTATGTGTGTTTGGTACCTATTTTGGGTGTGCTTTCAGTTCATCTTATGACTATTTCTGTGGAAGATTTAGTCCAATTATGGGATAAGTTGAAATTCAATCTTGTCACAGTAATTTTTTGCTCTGCTCTAGTGGTATTTTTAGGTACACTTTATTTTATGACAAGGCCTAGGAAAGTGTACTTATTGGATTTTTCATGTTACAAACCTAAGCCAAATGTTATGTGTCCTAAGGAAATTTTTATGGAGAGGTCAAAACAAGCCAGGATTTTCACTGAGGAGAATTTAGCGTTTCAAAAGAAGATATTAGAGAGATCAGGATTGGGACAAAAGACATATTTTCCGGAGGCGCTTTTGAGAGTGCCTGCAGAGCCTAATATGGCCGAGGCGAGGAAAGAAGCTGAAATGGTGATGTTTGGTGCCATTGATGAATTGTTGGCGAAAACTGGAGTGAAAGCTAAGGATATTGGGATTCTTGTTGTGAATTGCAGCTTGTTTAATCCAACTCCTTCACTTTCTGCTATGATTGTTAACCATTACAAGATGAGGGGAAATGTTATGAGCTATAATCTTGGTGGTATGGGCTGTAGTGCTGGACTCATTTCTATTGACCTTGCCAAACAACTATTACAGGTTTGTTTCCTTTTTGACTTAATCAGCTACTTGTTGTGTTCTTCCGCTTTGAATTTAAGTTATATACACTGATAGTGTAAAGAACTGATAGCGTAAGGACTTCTTTTTATATTGTCAGTGAATCTTAGTTTATAATAGTAGGTTAGTTACTAGATTATTGACCGTGCATAGAACTCAAACTCTTCTTTTTTTGGTCTCCTTTTGAGTTTGATAATGGTTGTTCTACATCCTCTTCTTCACTCCTTTCTCCTTGTTAATCACTATAGGGAAGGAGATCATGTGATATTGTATCCGGTCCCGAATATCAGTCGTTTTTGACAAACTGAATTCGTTTCAAAATATTTGACGTTTTCAAAAAAGAACAAGTAATTCGTTACCTTTTTTTTTTGCTAAATCTACCCTTAATTTTATGATTACGACTATTAAATATTTTTCTTAAAGAGGTATTCAAAAATTTTAAAAGATAAATAATATATGCAGGTGGAAACAGAGGCAGATGTAGCCTAAGATATATGAGTTCAATTGAACTCATAACTTTCGATACTAAGTATGGATATATATGCATAAAAAGCTATTAAAATTTTAACAAATGTTAAATATAAACCCATAGTTTTAACAATATAACGAGTTCACTGCAAGTTTGAACCCATTAAATTTAAATCTTGAATTCTCCCTGAATGGAAAGTACTATAATCTTTAGTGGAAATTGGTTTCCAAGAATTAATGTACTAGTATAGTTAGTTCAAGTGGAATGAACACATTAATGTTCAATGTTTGCTAACTGCCAGTTTTTTATGCTTGTCCCACTCCTCAAAAAGTGTTTTTCTCTCATATGGGAAGTTGAAGTTAGTTACTTATGACAGAAGAGTAACAAACATTAATTGTATGCAAACATAAAACTTCTTTATAACAGTCTCGTTTGTTCTGATATTTTTTTTTTGTTATAGTGAAGACATACATTATAACATAACATAAAAATCGGTGCCGAAAAAAACTTGATAAAGTAAATGGCTGTTATATAGAGATATTGTTATATGACTGTACTCCATTTGTATATATCAAATATTAATACTTCTAAGACTAACTATCTAATTTTGTCAATGTTGTATATCAGGTCAATCCTAATTCATATGCACTTGTAGTGAGTATGGAAAACATAACACTCAATTGGTACTTTGGCAACAATAGATCAATGCTTGTCTCAAATTGCATATTCAGAATGGGAGGTGCTGCAATTCTGCTATCAAACAGATCATCAGATCGTCGTCGTTCAAAATACCAGCTAATTCACACAGTACGTACACACAAAGGCGCCGATGACAGGAGCTATGGCTGCGTTTTCCAGGAGGAGGACGAGAATAAGGAGGTCGGTGTTGCCCTATCGAAGGACCTAATGGCCGTTGCAGGGGAAGCGTTAAAAACCAACATCACTACCCTCGGGCCATTAGTCCTACCTATGTCCGAGCAACTTTTATTTTTCATGACATTAGTCGCGAGAAAAATCTTCAAGATGAAAATCAAGCCTTATATACCGGATTTCAAGTTGGCATTCGAGCATTTCTGCATACACGCAGGAGGAAGGGCCGTGCTGGATGAGCTCGAGAAGAATCTCGAGCTCAGCCAGTGGCATATGGAACCATCAAGAATGACACTTTATAGGTTTGGTAACACTTCAAGTAGTTCTTTGTGGTATGAATTGGCTTATTCTGAAGCTAAAGGGAGAATAAGAAAGGGAGATAGAACATGGCAAATTGCATTTGGCTCAGGATTTAAGTGTAATAGTGCTGTTTGGCAAGCTTTGAGGACTATTAATCCTGCTAAAGAGAAGAATCCTTGGATGGATGAGATTGATGATTTCCCAGTTGAAGTGCCTAGAATTGTGACAATTAGTTGATTCTTGAAAAATGTTTTTATTTTTTACCAAGCAAAAGTTATCTTAAGTATATCATTCTTTGTTACCTAAAAGATTTCCTTGTACAATGCTGTTTAATTATTTATAAAAGTAATACCACAGTTTCTGTTTTTTGTCAATATTTCTTCTTGATGAGTCTTTAGTTTGGAATGCAAATTGGACAAAGTAAATTTTTTTTTTTTTTATTTTGTTTTTTATAACCGTGGTGTCCGGGCCAGCTTGCGCGCGCACCTCGACTAATTCTACAGGATCCTGCCGTCTCCCACCAGCAACATGTATCAGATAACTCTATCCGTCAAGGCTTGAATAGATGAGAAGAAATCACATAGTATTTGCCTCCGATGGGATTTGAACTTGAGATCTCATGGTTCTCACCCACTTCATTGACCACTAGGTCACACCCTTGGGTGCACAAAGTAAATTCTTTATTAAGCTATGTATTCCGAATTTTGCTCAAACCTTATTCTTATTTTGCTTCCCTTCTCCACTATCATTTTTCCTTTATGTGACTGTTGGAATTATGCTTTCCTTGAGCCGAAAGTCTATCGAGAATATGTTCTCTACCTTCACAAAGATAGGGGACTAGAAGTAAAGTATCATATATATACTACCCTCCGCAGACCTCCACTTGTAAGATTTTACTGGGTATGTTATTATTGTTGTAGGTTAGAAACAACTTTGATTTGTAATTTAAACCTTTTTTAAAATTAAAAAAAAAATTATCTATACATATATGGCTTGAGATGAAAAACAATAAAAGCGGCCACATGATTTAACGAGTGGATTACAAAACTTTCATCATTGAAACATACTCTCTCCCATTTTTACACGAATCGCTTTCCCATTTTATCCTCAATGATATAACTTATTGAAACTTATTGATATAAAGTTCATGGGGAAAAAAATGAAAAACACATGAAACTCTTACTACAGTCGTTTAAAAGGATAATTTTTTTAGTTTGCATATATTTGACTTACATATCAAGTCTTTACTAATTTCGTAAATATCGTGTCCAGTCGAATACATACACATAAAATACGGGATGTGGGTTGTCCAACAATATCACTAGCTGTATAGTGTATATGTGGTTTACTGCCAAGTGACCCTAGAACTTGTATTAAATCTCAAGTAATAAATGCATCAAGTGGAGGTGACGTGCAGATAGCTGAGCAAGATGGAACCAGCTGTTTGTATGCTGAAGGGGGAGCTGACAAGAAAGGCCTCATACAGGGGCGGCTTCAGTATCGGGTTCATCTAAATCTAGTATTTTCTTCGCAGAGCAAAGATTTTTATATGAAAACTCACAAAAATCTCAAGTGAAGGTAAAGATGAACATGCAAATAGCTGAGCAAAATGGAACCAACTGTTTGTATGCCTGAGATGAGAAGGGGAAGGTAACAAGAAGGTGGTCATATCCAACACCGACTACATCCGAATTTATGCGTAGCATAGATTTTTATGTGAAAATTCACAGAAAATTCATCAAGTATTACATCTAAACTCATAAATTAAAAACTACAATGACTATAGTGCTAAGAACCTTAAAGATAGAACCAATCAAGTAAAAATCCCGGATCCGCCTTTAAGGAAATAGCTGCAGTAAGAGTGGGATTTTTTCTTTTTTCTTTTTTTTGGAGGGAGGGGGGAGGGGATGTTTATCTGAAGGGACAGGTAGTGTAACCCCCGTTGTAAACTTGCTGTAGTCACATAGTTTGCTGCATATTCAGAGGCAACTTCATTATCACACTTTAGGGAGTCACTCTCAAGTATACCTGTATTTTTTATTTATTTTTTTGATTTATCAATCTTTTAGCAATTTCTCATGGCTTGTGGGCTTGTTGGCTAGCATACTTGACAGAGGTATAGTATAGATACAAAATCACTTTAGTGGTAAGCAATTTAATCGAAAAAAATTAAGTTATGCATATATAGGGTCAGGGGCGGAGCTACAGTAGTGGGTGCGGATTCGGGCGAACCCAGTGACTTTTTCCGGAACCCTGTATTTGTATTGAAATATTTACTAACTCTATAAATATATACTGCCGAACCCAGTAACAAAATGGGTCTTGATTCAATGGTAAGGCTGTGGGTTCGCTGGGAAAGATGGGGGTTCAATTTTCGCTTAAAGCAGTATTTTATTTTAAAATTTAGAACTCACACACTTCAATTCTTAGCTCCGCCTATGTATAGGGTAAGGGAAAATATAGTCTCACAAATTCTTTAACTTCTCGTACAATGCCAGCTGAAGAAATCGGGTGTATAAGCCCACACTTGTATTATCCTTCCAACTTAAATACCGCGACAAGGATCAAGCCATAACAAGTGTCTTAACCAACACACCATGGGTAACGTCCTTGCTACTGAACCAAAGCCCCGAGGACTAGCCCATAATTAGTGCACTTGCTTTAGTAAAAATAGCACGGGCTAACCAGTTTTCGGACGAGTAATTGAAAAATAGCTAGCGTATGCAAAGTCAATGAAAAATAGCCACTATTTTACTGCAACACGGACCGATCCAGCATAATATACTGAAGAATGATGCACCTATGTATGAACTTCCAGCATATTATGCTGGAACTCCAACACGCGGAAAGTTCCATCATAATATACTGGGGATTGAAACACTTGTGTATGAACTTCCAGCATATTATGTTGGACCGGTATATTATACTGAAACTCCAGTATATTATGCTGGAGTTCCAGTATATTACTGGAGTTCCAGTATATTATGCTGGAATATTTTCCGGATTTTGAAAAGTGTTTTCGTTCAGATTTCTCTTTACATGAAAAGTGGCTAAATTTCGATTACTTTTGAAACTGTGGCTATTTTTCAATATTACCACTTGTAAATCTGGTTATTTTTGAATTTCTCCCCTTGCTTTAAGGAGAAAGAACTACCGCCAAGAACTATAATTCTATAACATATGCTAAAGGGTTTTGCATTTAAGAGCTAACTAGAGGGAGACATGCAATACAACACGTTAATTAGTGCTTAGAGAAATAAAAAGACATGTTTACCTAATAAATATTCAAGTTGAATAATATTTACAGCAGGATGTCAGCAGAAATCCACCCACGACAGCACTCTGGGTTTACATGCCCCAGATACCACAAGCTGATGCGACTTTGTTGCTTGGCCGTGACGTTAGTTCATATAATATCCTTGCAAATATGTCCGAGTACCTTGCATCCCCAAAGAGCATCTCTGCAAAAGCATTTTCATACACCAGTAAGAGGGGCTTGTTCTGTGGCTCCAACACGAGGCTTTCCAAAATAGTTGCTGCTTTCCTACAAACTTCTGGTGTTGGATGCGGCATCTTAATCACTTTCAACAGTCGATCAATTGCCCTGAAGTAACATGAATAATTCATTCAGATACAAAAATAAAAGTAATGTCGCCTAAAACTAGGTCAAATTCTCTCTTACCATCGTTCACTGGCCAGCTTCAAACGACAGTCCATATTTATTTCTGTAAGGTTATATAATGCACCTACAGCAGCTGCTTGCGCATCAGTAGGTGGTAGGCTCATTATATCGACTAAACGTTTATATATCTGCATGTCGCACGAATTGGGTTTAGTGAGTTTTCTGAACATTCACAAGTTACAGATGGAAATATAGTATTGCAGTTGTCAAAAGGAATATCAACCTGTGAAGCAAAAGGAAGTAGGAAAGGTTCATTGTCGGGATTTATTATAAGACGACCAATTAGTTCAGCAGCGCCAGCGTGCCATGCCTTCACAGCAGATCCCAGCATTCCCATGAGAGCCTGGACTGCACGTTTCTCCCTGGATCAGAAAACAAACAACTCACTTTTGAACATACCGTTACAGAAAAAAGTCGCCACTCGTATTAGACCTAATAATACAAAAGCAAACAACTGTCCAGCCAAATGCTTACGTCATTTTGATAAAAGAAGGTTTTGAGGAGCTAAAGATCCGAAGATTCAGCAATAGAGCCAAATTCACTACAGTCTCGAGGGCATTTGTGACAAGTTCCTCATCCTCTGTCAAATAAGAAGTCCAAAATCAGAATAGGTAGATAGGAACATGTTTTAAATGGATATGAGTCAAGAAAACATTTTAAGCAAGAACATCTGACATTCAGGCATAACAAATCACATATTTATTCTCCTATCTTCTTCACAAAATAGGACCAAGTAACTTTTTTTTGATAAGTAATAGGACCAAATAATTTGTCCGTTTTACATTTTTAAGGATTATTTGTTTTATATATTTTTTGGTGGAAGGGCATAACATGCAACATAAACAACACTGTAAAAAAATATAGAATAGGGCAAGACGGAATTTTAAGACTAAGAAACAACTAAAAATGGCCTTGCAAGTAGACTAAGTCAATGTATTCGACACTCCAACAGAGTCCACGCCATTTCATTAGATTATGCTAGGCAAGCACATGAATCTTAAATTGACGCTTCCCATCGAAAAGCATATTTAAGCCACATAAGTCATAAACTTCACCACTATGAGAAGTTTGGAATGTGCTCAATATTTAGATAGGTTTCCAAGGAATAACATCATAAACAAGAGAGAATTTCCTCTACAGCTATAGGAACTTCCTCAGCAGGTAAATATTTGTCTAACAAGTCAAATAAAGACATCATTAATGATCAACATTCTTCTCGATTATAACCAGGAAGACAGTATTACAAGATATAGTAAATGTCTTAGATAAGGAGAACATAATACAAAACGCCACGTGATAGATGACAACCAAACACTGAAAAACTTGAAACATCAAGTCTAAACCTATTTCCTCACCCGTAACATAATCTTCAAGACATTGAAATATGGTTTCCAGGCAATGCCTATGCTGCGCCATGATGACTTCATTATCTGGCATGTTAGAGAAGTTGCGGATAATGTTTGAAGCAGCAACAGCACACAGCTGCTTCTCAGCCCGCCCCTCCTCATCCAAATTAAATAGGCCATCTTCTTCAAAACTCCAGGCTCCAGGGCGAGTCTTCGTAGTACTCTTATGAACAGATGCCTCTTTGTTGGAAGATCCAGACCCAGCACTGTGGTCAAGGATAAATGGAATAAGTAACGCAACGCAATTAGATATAGGCTAGGAATTCTGCAATGCAGATCTCGTGCATCGGAAAACTAAGATTTAAAACCAAAGGCAACCAGAAGAAGATGGAGGGGCGAAGGCGCATGCTGAATTACCTAGGATGGGTTAAGGGATTATTTGAGTTCAAGGCCTCATATTCATTTCCAAATCCAGTAACAGCTGAATTTGCACCCAAAAGTCGAACACGTGGTGTCTTGACAAGCACCCTTGGTAAGGCTATATCACGCCAGTCATCTATCTGTTGAACAGATCATTGCCATCACTATGACAGTAAATAGGGATAAACAAATAAAAAGTTACTTATGAACCGCAGGTTGCACGGCAGACATTCAGAAACATACAACTTGAAGTAGAGCATCAAGCAACCCAGGAATTTTCGCAAGAGGGGTTGCATCTTTTCGGACTTCATCTTTCTCTTTAAATGATAGCAAAGTGAGAGTGTTTAATGCCCACGTCAGCTCACTCTTCAATCCACTTTGAAGTGCCAGAACAATCCTTTTATTATTCTGTTCTGTAAAGAAGAACAAAAGATTGGTAACCAAATGATAATCATAAGTAGCTGAAAAGTGCAACATTTTATCCACATCCTCAACTTCTAAAAATGCCTGTATTAATTCCTCAAATTCAACAGGTCAATTAATTTTTCCAAAATGCCTTCAATTTACATGAATCATGTTTCATCTTACACCAGTGGTACCTTATGTAGATCAGAAAATACTTTAATTTACTTACCTTGGGTTGACCAAATTGTTGGACTGTTACTGTTAGAGTACTACTTCCTCCGGCCCATTTTAGTTGTCATAATTGGTCCAAAATATTTGTCATTTTAGAAAAACAAGATATAATTAATTAATTTTTTTCTATTTTACCCTTAGTATGAATTGTTATTGAAAGTAAAAAACATTGATTAAAGATATAAATAAGGGTATAGTAGTCAAAAAGCCCTTCTCATTACTAGTTTCTTAAGAGACGTATAAAAGATCAAAATGATAGCTAAAATGGACTGGAGGGAGCAGAATATTTAAGTTCTATTCCTGAAGGGATTTCCTAGAGGAGTAACAACCTGAAGAACCCAGCTTTGAATTCCATCTACAACAGTTGGTGTTAACTGTG
The DNA here is from genome assembly GCF_000390325.3 of Nicotiana tomentosiformis. NCBI lineage: Eukaryota > Viridiplantae > Streptophyta > Magnoliopsida > Solanales > Solanaceae > Nicotiana > Nicotiana tomentosiformis. The sequence goes on from NC_090820.1 coordinate 110,210,142, forward strand.
TTATTAAAGGCAAAAGGCATAGAAAGCTTTAAAATTTACTATAGCAGGTTACTCAGGGGCGGAGTTAGAAGCCGGCTACGGGTTCGGCTGTAACCAGTAGCTTTTGCTCAAACAATGTATTTGTCTTCAGAAATTCATTAAATATGAACAAATATTAAGTTTAGAACCCAGTTATTAACACTTGAAGTCATCTTTCTAAAATCCAGAACTCATAAATGTGATGCTACTTACCATCTATTAGTGGTTACCAATCACTGTTTTTTTAAGAAATTGGTTGTCAATCGATGCTTATTAAATGGAGTTACCTGCAATTACTTATTAAATGCTTCAATAGTGCCAAACCCTGAGAAGACTATTCCAAGGTCCATCTTCCGTCATACATAACGCAATTCACAGTACAAAAGCTCACTCCCTCCGTCCTATTTTAACTGTTATTTTAGCTCTTTTCACGCTCATTAACAAAACAATAAAATACAAGATATATTTACTAAGTTACCCCTATTAAATGTAGTTTGAGAATTGAGCAGTATTAAAAAAAGTACTACACTTCTTTAATATCAAGGGCATAGTTGAAAACAATTAACAAATAATTCCTAAAGTGAAAATTGTTTTGGGGTAATTTTTTGAATAAAAGTGACTGCTAATTTGGGACGCAGGGAGTAATAATTTACTTCAAATTACACTTGTAAAATCATTCTAAAGCTATCAATTTAAGGACAACGCATTCAAAATTCAGTACAATACACATATGATAAAGGCACTAACCAGCGAAGGCATAGTGAACATGAAGGGAAGGGCCGAGGAGTGTTGGGGGAGCTACCGAGTCGGCGGCAGCACTGGAGGCGGCAGATGCAGCGGCAGCGTTGCTGCCTCCACTGCCGACCGGACGGCCTCTCTTTGCTACCGGAGTGGCGGAGCCACCGGCTGCTCCGCCTCCGCTCTGTCTCTTCTGCATCTTTTCCCGCTTCTTTCTCTCCTATATGCTATGCACAAAAACCACTGTGAAGGGAATTAGAGTGTGTCGGAGAATAAATGCTGAAATAAGGTTTTCAGATAGAGATGTTTGCACAAATAGCCCTCCGATTTACTATTTACTTTTTTAAATTAGTATACATTGATTAAATACTAATTACATCTATTTATACATACTAGTCTTAGGGTACACGTGTACTCTATATCTACGGGTGTTCATAAAAACCCGAAAAACCGAACCAAACCGAAAACCAAATCAAACCGACCAAAAAAACCGATATATTTAGGTTTGGTTTGGTTTTGGTTTTAAATTTTAAAAACCGATCAAATTTGGTTTGGTTTTGGTTTTAATAAAAAAAAAACGAACCAAACCGACTATAAAAGTAGCTATTTAAATTTATTATTACACCTATATACATGTATATTTTTATATAAAGTTTCTAAAATTTTATGGTACATATTAGTCATTTGTATTTTTAGTCTAGTTCTTTGCTATTATAATAATCTAATTATTTGCCTTCTAGTTTGATTAGTAATTTTCTTTTATTAAGTACAAGAATTTATTTCATGTTAAAAAATAATCAATTTTTAATGGAGTACTTAAGTTATTCATCACTATTTGATCAATTATCATCAATATATCTTGGTAAATGATAGATTTCTCAAAGAGCAATTGGTTTGATAGCGTTACGTTGAAAATGTACTCGCCGGAATATGTGTTAGGTAGTGTATGTCTCATATTTAAGAAAAAACCGACAAAAAACCGAAAAAACCGAAAAACCGACAAAAATCGAATCGATAAAAAACCGACTTAATTGGTTTGGTTTGGTTCCAATATTTGAAAAACCGACTTACTTGGTTTGGTTTCTTTTTAGGAAAAAATCGACCCAAACCGAACCATGAACACCCCTACCTATATCGATGAGCATATTTTTTTAGAATTATACATATATTATTAATCAGTATGTTTGAGTTATTAAATATTAACTAAAAATAATAAAAGTTTCTGAAAATGATATATATCGATTCTATTTAGGTGGCTAGCCATTTGAGCTGGTATAACTATTACTGTAGTAATTATAGTTATAAAGCATAGGCAAAAAACTATGAACTAATAAGATCCATAATTGATATGAGTTAGAACACCTTGCAAAAAAGAAATTTAGATATAGTATATATTTACAAAGCAAAAGACTTAGAGTCTGAGAACCTAAATATCCTTAACTATTGAAGGGGTGTCGCATAATATTACCGACTTTAATAACAGTTAGTTCTCACTTGGACTTTGCCGTTTAATTTTAGATTATTTTTATATTTGCAAAAAAAAAAAAAAAATTATGTTACATAATCCAAATAAGAAAAAGTTTTATACAAGGAATTTAATATGAGAATCTTTTATATATTCAGATAATGAAGAATTTAATGCACAAAATTTAGTTGTTTTAAACTCCTAAATATTAGGAAAAAAAGCTTAATCTCAAGCAATCATATTCAAAAGAAAATAGAATAAGCAGATCTAAGTTGTAATCCCATGTTTTGTGAAATAAAGTATTGGAAAGAAATACTAATAGTTTAAATGATCTAAGAAATTTAAAACATTAGTTTTTGAACCGAAGGATCGTAAAAATCTTTTAACTAAAGTGGTAGAATCATAGTTTACCTTGTCCTAACTCCTAAAGTATTGGTTCATGATAACTGAATCACTAAACAAATTAGTTGTGATAACTAATTATAGAGCACAATCGTTCTAACTCTAAACAAAACAAAAAATAAAAAATAAAAAAAAACCACAAATAGCAATAATCTCAAAATTTAGAATTACGTGTAAATTAAAGCTCATTAATTTAAAAGGTAAATGATTTATAAAAAGTAAATCGTATTTGAACTTAAAGTCCTAAATATTAGAATTTCTTATATAGTTCAAGTAAGGGAAGATTTGTTAAATAAAGTTATAATTTTTTAAAAAAATTTCTAAATATTAGTTAAATGACTGTTTTGTCTAATGTAAATTATAATTTTAAAGGGTAAAAAATGCGAACGACATTTTGCTAAGGGCCTTCGTATTTTTAATATAGTATAGATATTATGCATACGACAGTTATTTTTAATTTAAGCAATTGAGTTAGCGGTTATTTTGATTATTCTTTCATAGAACACAATATTGACCCATTATTGGTAAATAAACCCATGGATGTAGGGGATAGTGCACAAATAGCCGTTTTTAGGACCCTTATTTAAAGAATATTCGAAATTCATAAAGTGTTTAAAGTTTAATCACCTAAAAGTCAACTTCAGCTTATCGAATATGAAGTTAAGCTTAGTCAAAGCCTATCTTCAAACTTGTTATGAGCATTCTGAAGTTTGTCAAAGCTTACTGAACTTTAAATATGTTTACCAGAAAAATGGATAAAGTTGAAATTGTACGTAGTTTTAAGGATATGTGGTGTAGTTTAATACAAATGGTAAGGATAAATAAAAATATCAAGTATAGATTGCAAATAATGCAAAATAGACAAGGTTATAAAGAAGATGAATTTTAGGATTATACAAGTGAAATCAAATTAAGAAGCTTGAAAGAATAACTCTTCGCTATAGGAAAATATGGTGTTTGAATTACATTGTTAGCAAAAACTTGCCCTCTACAGAAATGATAACCATCCCCTTTATAGTAGAGAGATTTTACTTTAGATATAATTAAAAATACGTAGTGGCGACCCATGATAAATCAGCTTTTCTACAATTTCTGTCAAGATTCTCTCCTCTAATGGGATTGCAACGACTCTTGTCTGTAAGCCCGATATTGACTCGAGTTTTCGGTCTTGACTCGAGCCCTCGATCTTGACTTGAGCTCGATTCTGACTCGGACCCTTGAATTGATTCAGGGTCAATGTTGGTCGGTCCCTGGATCATAAGCTCGACAACTTTACTTTGCATCATAGTTCGATTTGGGTTCGAGCTTGATTATAATATCGAGCTCGATATTGATCGGGCCATCGGACTCGAAGCTTGTTTGTACCATCTTCGGAACCCATCTCGAAGTCTTACTTCGATCGATTATGTTTCGAACTCGATCAATCGTACGAAAGTCGAAATCTATTTCGACCGTATACAAAATAGTTTTTAAAAACTGGGCATATTTAAATAGGAGTAAACAAGCTATCTAGTGGTCGCAACAAGTATGAACATTCTGAAATTTGTCAAAACTGGCTAAACTTTAAATAGTTTTTAAAAACTGAATGTTTTTAAATAGGAGTGCTCAAAGAAGCTACCTAGTGTCAATTCTACGTGGAGGTAAAACGAGGATATAAAGGACCGCAGGCTTATTACAACTCCATAAGAATCAAACTATAAATTGAAATAGACTATAGTTATATTTTTTTAGAGACGATAAAATTATTAATATCTCTTTCCGATCCTTGTGACAAGCAATTTATTTGGTAGTGCGCCAATAACAAGTCATGCAATTGTAAAATATGAAAGTAAAAATTACTCCAACTAATTTTTTAAATATAAAAATGTGTCAATATTTTTTAGACTAACAAAAAGATAATGTTAAATAAATTGGAACTACACTACTACTGAGGGGCCATTTGGTTCACGATTAATGTAGACATGTAGTGATTATAATGTAAGAATTATTATGCAATGAATAATATGAATACTTTTTATGATGAGTAATAATACAAGTAGTCAAGTATTGTTGTAAAGAGATCAGGGCGGATCCAGCCTATTACATGTGATTTCCATGTAATAGGCTGGATCCGCCCCTGATCTCTGTACAACAATACCAGTAGCTTTTGGATATATCCTGTATATATATATATTACAAAATCCACTAAATATCCATAAATATTTGATTGTGAACTCATTTACTTATTGTATATTTATTTAAGGTCGCTACAAGAACCCATAAACTTTAAATCCTGGATCCGCCTATGACAGAGATTGCCTACTTGCGGGGCAACTTTGTTTTCAGAGGCTCTTATGTATGTTTAAATATAAGTGTTTTTATTCCACATTCAGTTTCTGTAAATAATACATGTATTTCCATAACTTATGCAGGTTTTAGCACAAAGTTTAATACCACAAACTAATAATTTTGGTAAATAGATTGATCTCCACCAGTGTTATTAATGCGTCAAAGGTAGTGAACGAGATCAACATTTATCATTTTGATTTTCATTTTAAATTTATCGATACCTCTAGACAGTTGAATAGTGCCACTATTTAAGATAATATTTGAACTCTTCATTATTTCTTCCTCCCGACAAAAAGAGTAGTAGTCCAAGCTAAGATTATCCTCGCGAGCGTAATGGTATAAGCCAACTTGGCTTGAAATCAATTGGTCGAATAGAGACAAAAGTCGGTCATGATCCAAGAGTCCCCTATGGATGGGCTCTCGCTCAACAGATCAAAGCTACCTATCACGTTGAATGTTATTCTTGATCACTGCATAAAAATATCTTAATGTCGTGAATATCTTCCAAAAACTATCAATATTCTCTTTTTTGTGTGTTTCTTTTTGCCTTATTAAATCATGTCTTGTCAAGTGCAATAAGGTATTCTAGGAGTCTATTCCACTTATGTCAACCATACTTTCATGTTTGTTTCAATATTTTTTATAGTAATATCAAAATGATTTAAGAATGAAACCAACATGTAGTAAATAGTCCAAGTAAAGGCCCGTTAGTAAAAAGGCAAGTATGATACAAAAGAGTAATAGCGCTAACAGTTTTGTTGTCAAATTCCAACGGAAGGCAAAGTTTAGAAATACAGTTGAGTTCCACCAAAAGTCAGTAATCCAGCTCCCAAGAATTGGATATAATTAAGAAAAATGTGATATTTAACTCTCTAGCAAAGAAAAAAAAACTGATGACCATATATTAATATGATTGGGGAATAGATTATCAAGGTTTCCCAGCTTAGAACTTATGAAAAAAGCATGTGGTCATGGAACATTCATAACTTGAACGGACTGCAGCATATCAGAAACAGCAATGATAAGGTCACCTGATCTGACCATGCCCCGAGCTTTTAACAAGGAGAATGTTTTGTTGAGGTTGCTTTCCATATCGTTGGAGAAACTCAAGCGGAAAGGTGTCAGACCCCATTGCAGGTTCAGGCGTCTACGTACAGATGTTGTGGTTGTAAATGCAAAAATTGGGCAGTCAGGACGACATCGTGACAAGAGAGAAGCCATGTGTCCGTTCTTGGTGTAAACAAAAAGAGCATCAACTTCCAAATTGTTAGCTGCAGAATCACAACAGATATTACTACTCAGCCAAACAGAAAAAAGATAAGAAAATGTATTAACAGGTAACATTAGGATATGCTTTCTTCAAGGAATGGCTCGTTGAACCTCTACTTGAATTTAAACATCCATATCCGCAACATGAGGGTAACAAATTGTGACTGCCTTGCCCAGTAGTAATTATGAAACTATTTTAGGTCCCAGCCCCCAAACCCAAAGCAAAGTGTCTTCAGAGAAGAACCTACATTCTAAAATAAAACTGCTTCTTTCTGCTGTGAAGTCGTTATAAAACTAAAGTGCCCGTCCAATAAACATATCCATCCATTAAAGGAAAACTTTTGGTCTTTGCTAAATTTAACGGACACTGCAAAAATGCTAATTGGGTTTACGCCCGTTCTCTCTAGAGTAATTATTTCAAATTTCATGAATCAAAGTCTAGTCTTTACGGCAACATTAGCAACAAACTACTATTGCATCTGCAGGCTAGAAAAATAATAAGGAAATAAAATTCTATAGAAAAATCAATTTTTGTAAAGAAAAATCTATTCAAAAATAAATTTATCCAATAGAAAGAATCTTACCCATCTTGGCAGCAGAGTTGCAAATCTCCTCTGAAATACTGCCAGTAAAAGAAGACGCTATGGATGGTAGTTCAATAACTTCATGGTGTTTTTGTTCTCTCCAGCTTCTTTCAATTCTCAAACTAGCACTTCTTAGAACACTCAATGCCTTCTCAGGGTACTGGCCCATGGCTGACTCACCAGAGAGCATCAAAGCATCCCCCCTTTGCCTAACTGCTTCAGAAATATCAGCCACTTCGGCTCTAGTTGGAATAGGGTATTCAATCATAGATTCAAGCAGCTGGGAGGCTACTATAACAGGCTTATTAAGCTGCCTGCATAGCTGAACAATCCTTTGCTGTTCTGATGGGACCTGTTCAAGCGGAATTTGAGCACCAAGATCTCCTCTTGCCACCATAGCTCCATCTGATGCCTGAATTATCTCTTCCAAGTTCTTCAATGAGTCAATGCTCTCTATCTTTGCAATTACGGCAATATCACTGCACAGTACATTAGATCATATTAATGAATCATCCCACCCCTACAAAGATACTTCATTTGGAAGGAAAGAGGCATCATGGCAGAAGCAGCTTTTGATGCTTAGAAGCGACTGTATTCTTACGAATTAGGAGAGTGGGCTTTAATGTAACTCTTAAGATGCTTAATGACTTCAGCAGATTTGACAAATGATATAGCAATGAAATCAACGCCCTCAGCAATCCCAAAGTCGATGTCTAGCCAATCCTGTAGCAACAAATTGATTGAGAAAGACTAAAATTCCAAAATTTGGAAGTTAAGCATAAAGAGAAGTGTGACAAAACGTTTAAGCACAGAGCCTGCATAAATTTGAGTAGAGGAGAAAGTATCCAAATAAAGTGAATGAAGATGAGCTAAGAAGTACATGAATATCATTTTAACCACCAGGTAAAAGTTCAAGGTTGTTCTATTGCAAGCAAAATCAAAAACTCATTTTACTCTTTAGGCAACAGAATACAAATCAGTGCATATTGCCGTCAATTGTTGGAATATTTAACATACATCTTTTAGTGTAAATGGAAGTTCATATGTATATAATTGGTCAATGAAATCTGTATGATAAGATCTAAGAGTAAGCAACTGCTTAGTTAGTGAAATCAAATACTGTAACTTAGATTCAGCAGCTATTTGATGAGAAATTTCATTCAACAATCACTAAGATTAGAAATCATCAAGAATAAGACTGTATATCTATAACAGGATAATGAGGGGTGAGAGACGGGTGGATACAGAGTGTTAGCTACGGGTTCACCGAACCAGTAGCTTTGGCTCGAACCCTATATATGTGTTAAAAAGTTCACTAAATAAGTACAAATAATTGATTGCGAACCAATATAGCAAATGAGTTGTGGTAGAATCCCAAACTCTGAAATATTTTACAAAATGCATAAAAATCATAGTTACAACAACAACAACAACAAATCCAGTTTAATCCCATAAGTGTGGTATGGGGCAGTGTGTAGGCAGACCTTACCCCTACCTTATAAAGGTAGAGAGGTTGTTTCCGATAGACCCTCGACTCAAGGAACAGTAAATTAAAAATCATAGTTAAAGAAAAAATTGCTTGCCCCAAACTAATGATAATGAAGTACACAATGAGACAGAAAGAGTATTAATAGAAAAGGGTTTGTCCATTGGGAAATTCTTTTTCACATTTTAATACCAAAAAAGGTAAATAAACCAGCTCTAGAGAGTAGAGAGTATTACATATCAATACCAGATATCTGAAGCATTAACTATGGGAGATGAAGGAATTAGGTTCCATAATCTTTATCTGTTACTGAGAGCTTAATTCCTAGAATATATTTATCACGAGGCCGGCAACATTTGTGGAGATAGAAAGCTGCAGGTTGCAATTATAGGGAAAAATTACATACTACTACAAGAATTCATGCTTAAGCCAAAGATGTATGTCTCAATTGCAGTTATGTAAGCTGAGCATATAAAAAGGATCTGCACAAGGAACATAGATGCAAACCTTTGAAGAAATAGTCGGAAGCATTGCATTGCGTTCGCTTACTAATTTAGCATCCCGCCAAAATGTCAAATTGGCCCGAGGTAATAGAAGTCCAGGATCTGTACATAGACATTTAACATCTGGACCAATTTTCTGAATCACTTCAAACCTCACCATTCCACCGTCTATTAGTAGCTCGTCACCCACTTTCACATCTGTAGTGATGCAATTAAGCCAAAAACAAAAAAGTGAAACTTCAAAATATTCATCTACCAATAAGCACTGGAAACTCAAACTGTTCTATATTTGATATGTGATACAAAATGTTTTTGCAAATTTTTTTTTGCTTCTTAAATCATTTTCTGGAGATTTCTTGTCTACAATTGTTAAAGATTTTTACACAAGAAAACCATTTTACACCAAATGAGGAAAAACAATATAATTTTTTAATGGCAGAAATTATGTTTTCACAATAATTATGTCAATTCATACTTCATACCACTTGTGATTAACATCATGTAAATATTATCTATTAACTATACTAATCGCAACAACACCCTCATGTTCCAACCTAGCACTTTCTACTACTATCACATGTCACCACCACCTTTGTGTCTAAACCAAACACTGTCAGATAGTATGAAAAGTAGTTTCCCTTATGGAAAGTTGGACATATCATATTATACCAAACAAACTACAGTTCATTGGAAAAAAATAGTTTTACTTTCTCTTTCAGTTTATACAGCACACCTTCAGCAAATCCATCATAGTTAACATTAATGGTGTGTCGCGGGATTGGTGAATCGAATGCTCGAACAGTGAAAGTCCAAATTTCCCCATCCTGCACAGGTGGAGTCATTAGCAATTGCCTGTTACACATGAAGATGGCTCAAAAGCATAAAGATAAGTAACTATCCATATTCTCAATAGCTTCAAACAGTTTTCACAAACTATACTTGGTATTTAACATAGTTTCGTTTTTTACTAAGATGAAAAGTTCATGCAAATATGCCTGCCATTACCACTGAAACAGTAAAACTAACAAGCAATGCAACCGGAAGTCTCTGAGATTCTACCCTCCAACTTGGGAAAACAACATACTGAAGGGTTTTGTTTGTCCAAAACTGCAGCAAAAATCCAACAGGTTATGCCACCCACTTCTGACATTTGTTCATCCCTCTAATTCTTGCTTCCTAATCCACCAGAATTTTGTCCACTCCGTAACATTAAGAGCAAATCTCAACACATTTTTGCTGATACAACAAAAAGAGAAACTCCTAATTGAGCTACTAATACAATTGGAAAGCTTGCACTTCCCAAGAGCAACTCCAGTCATTCTCGTGCAACAATTTGGGAGAAAAAAATAAATCGAATAAAAGATCTCGAACCCCCACTATACCCTAATAGAGCCAACAACTATTATGATGAACCTGAATATAATGTCATAAACCAGAATCTTGCTCTAACTTTACTGACTAAGAGGTTGTTTGTGCAAGCTTCTAAGCAGTTTTTGACTTATCTACACATTCGGTAAGCATTAGAAGTTCTTATAACCAAGTCTTATAAGCCAAAGTGTACTATTTTATTCTTAATATCTTTTGTAATTTTTGAAATACCCTTCCCAGCACAAATGAAATACCCTTCCCAAAACAAAATTCTGAACTTCCTCTCCATTCCATTTCAGTTGTTCTTCCTTCTCCTTGTAAATATACAAAATTATATTTTTTGTAAATTTGTTTAAGGGCATTTTGGTTATTTTAACAACTTTTTTTGATGATGTAGGTAGAGTAACTTTAATCACCAAGGCTTAAGCATATGGGAAGAAATTACGTAGTATTTTTTTGTCTCCGTGGGAATTTGAACTTGAGACCTCAATCCCTCATGTGATTGAGTTGATGCGTTGGGCATAGAGTGGAGCGAGCCCGGGGAGAGGAGTAGAGCCCAGCAACATTGAGCGTCAAAATAGAGTTTCTATTCAAATCTCTACTCTACATGGTGCCTTAAAGAGAATCCGAAGCTGCTTGGTAGAAGAAGTAGCGCGACAAAGAGCAAATCGGAGCATGGTTCTCTTCAGATATTTTTACTTAGCTAAGCCAAAAGGGCTCTAAGAAAATAATTATACTATTAGTTTTACATTCAGGCTCCTTAACTTGTAACCAATGAAAGAGGTAAAAGTATTTAACACATAAACATTTAACGTTATTGATGAAGCAGCTGCAGATGTATACATCTGTTGGGTTTTTAAGCTTAAAAAAAGGTGAATGGGAAATGGAGGGAAATTGAATATATTTGAGTTTCCTTGCTTGACAAAGGGACATTATCCCATATTCGAAGAGAAAAAGGTTTTGATGGGTATATATACAATTGCTCTTAAAGAGTTAAGAAGGCAAGCCTCGCGCCGTCGTCGGTCAAATGATCGATTAATTTTTTGGACCAAATTTATTTGTTAATATTAATAGAAATGTTATTAAATATCCATTTTTTTTGTAAACGGAAAATTAATATTAAATCCAACGGAACATTATATGCCCTTTCGGTTTTTGTAAAAGCCATTTACGTTATGGCCGTTTTACACAAACAACCATTCTGAAGAGTTGCACCTCTTCAGTTTGAGCTCAACATTGGCTATAAATACCAGTTCATTCTCTCGGATTTTCCGTACGAATTTCTGAGTTATCCTGCTTTCTTCTGCATTGTTTTAACTACAAAGAATGCAACAGTAAGTGTGATTTGCTACCGATCTTTGTGTTCGCTGAAACACTGGGGTTTGAAATACCGCTACACCAGTGTGTAATTCGTTCTATCCTGGGAGGAAATAATCCACAACCTTGGGTACTAGGAGGGGATTAAATTCCTTAAGGAAACACTGTGAATTCAGTGGGCTCGGATTAAATTCTGTTTATATGTTATTTTATCTTCTCCAGAATTATTTTACAAATACAGTTTACTATCAAGCTTAAGGAATTTAATATTTTCTGTATTTGTGTTATACTCACTGTTCTGGAGACTAAAATCTTTGTGGTTTTCTACTCCATGGGAGATTAAAATCTACGTGATTTTAACGTTTGTTTGTGTCATTCTTTTACAGAAATAATGAATGACAACCAGACTGTTCATACGGTGACTGTCAATGCATCGACAAGCCTAACAACACCGGCAAAAAAATCCGAATTTTTTTCCCGGATTGATTTCAAGCAGTGGCAACAGAAGATGTTCTTCTACTTGACGACTTTAAGTCTACAGAAGTTCATTAAGGAAGATGTTCCTGTTCTGCCCGACGAAACTCCAAAAAATGAACGTTTTCTCGTGGAAGCATTCTGATTTTTTATGCAAGAATTACATTTTTAACGGACTGGAGGACGATCTGTATAACGTCTATAGTAATGTGGAGACGTCAAAACAACTGTGGATAGCACTTGAAAGGAAATACAAAACGGAAGATGTCGGGTTAATGAAATTCGTTGCCGCTAAATTTTTGGACTACAAAATGGTAGATAGCAAGTCTGTTATTACCCAAGTCCAGGAATTGCAAGTGATTATTCACGATCTCCTTGCTGAAGGTATAAGTCAAATTAATACTAAAAGTATTAATTATATTGTTTTTACTAACAAAATTTTCACTGAAGGTTTGTCATCAATGAAGCATTCCAAGTTGCAGCGATGATTGAGAAGTTGACTCCATTGTGGAAGGACTTCAAAAACTACTTGAAACACAAACGCAAGGAGATGTCTCTTGACTATTAATAACATTTCTGTTAATATTTACTATTAACAAATAAATTTGGTCCAAAATATTAATCAATCAATCGATCATTTGACCAAATCCAAATCCGAAGCCGAGCCGAGCGACGGCGGCGCGAGGCTTGCCTTCTTCTTAACTCTTTAAGAGCTAGAAGAAGAGCAATTGTATATATACCTATCAAAACCTTTTCCTCTTCCAATATGGGACAATGTCCCTTTGTCAAAGAGAGAAACTCAAATATTTTCAATTTTCCTCAATTTCCCATTCACCCTCTTTTAAGCTACATTTAAGCTTAAAACCCCAACAATCCCCCACATTAATGGGGAATGGCTATATCACGGAAATATGCATGAAAAACTGTGTGATTCGCAAGTAAGGATTAATTGCATCTGGATAACTAGGTTTCCCTTTGAACTTTTCGTAGTGAACTTATGTCGGATATACTCGGTCAATTGGTAGATTTGATATCTTTGAACCGTCAAACTTTGGTGTATACCTAGACAACCATTTTTTTTTTTTTGATTTGCACCGGGTGTCCGAGTCTCTTTGAGCCCCGACTACTCCCGGGGGTGCACAGGCCCTCGGCAAGGAGTTTCCCGCAAGTACACCACGGTTAATTCAGGTTTTACCCAGTCCGATGGCCCTCAGAAATTGTTTGCACCCAGTGGGTTTCGAACTTGAGACCTTGAAAGGGAGCAAACCCCAAGGCTCAAGTCAATTGCCACCAGGCCAACCCCTGAGGGTTATACCTAGACAACCATAAGTCACACAACCAACCCTTAACCGTCTTTGGCTCTCATTGTTGTGTTCGTTTCAGCCATGAACACCGCCTAGTTTCATAAATGCGTAGAGAACTGGCCTTACAAAATTCTCCTTGAAGCGGCTAACACTTCACACTTACATAGGTGATTACTAAACGTGCCATCCCGTAGATACACTATTTGATATACCCCGTATCAAATTTAGAAATCATTAAAAAGCCTTAATGCTTTATCTTTGGTACTGAACATTGTCTCATCACGAGAATAGACCAAAATTTTAGTTGACAATGTTGAACCGTCATTAATGACTTTGTTTGATCTCCTTGAACCTAGATCTTGGGATCTCCAGTCTTCTAGGTAGAGTTACCGCCACAATGGCTTGTTCTCGGCCATAGTCCCATTCCCCTCGATGATTTTTCAACTACCTCTCTAGTTAGGCCTTTTGTAAGTGGATCCGACACATTATCGCTTAACTTTACATAGTCAATCGTGATAATTCCTCTAGAGAGTAATTGCCTAACGGTTTTATGTCTTCGTCGTATATGACGAGATTTATCGTTATACATCACGCTCCCAGCCCTTCCAATTGCCGCTTGACTATCGCTATGTATGCATATTTGTGCCAACGGTTTGGGCCAAAATGGAATGTCTTCCAAGAAATTCCGGAGCCATTCAGCTTCTTCACCGGCTTTATCTAAGGCTATGAACTCAGCCTCCATTGTAGAGCGGGCAATACAATTTTGCTTGGACGACTTCCAAGATATTGCTCCTTCACCATTAGTGAATACATATCCACTTGTGGACTTAGAATCAGTTGAACCGGTGATCCAATTTGCATCACAGTATCCCTCAATCACCGCAGGATATTTACTGTAGTGCAAAGCAAAGTCATGGGTATATTCTAAATATCCCAAAACTCGTTTCATTGCCATCCAATGTGATTGACCTAGATTGCTCGTGTATCGACTCAATTTACTTATAGCACAAGCTATATCTGATCGTGTACAATTCATGATATACATTAAGCATCCCAACACACGAGCATAATCCAATTGTGATATGCTTTGGCCTTTGTTCTTTGCTAATGCAAGATTCACGTCAATTGGAGTCTTTGCTATTTTAAACCCTAAGTGCTTGAATTTTCCAAGTACCGTCTTAATATAATGAGATTGTGACAATGCCAGACCTTGAGGAGTCTTATGGATCTTAATCCCCAGAATTAAATCAACAACTCCCAAGTCTTTCATATCAAACTTGCTAGTTAGCATACGCTTAGTCGCATTTATGTTGGCAATGTCATTACTCACTATCAGCATATCATCCACATATAAGCAAACAATGACTATGTGATTTGGAACATTTTTAATGTACACACATTTATCACATTCATTTATCTTAAAATTATTTGACAACATTGTTTGGTCAAATTTCGCATGCCATTGTTTGGGTGCTTATTTTAGTCCGTAAAGGGACTTAACAAGTCTACATACCTTCTTTTCTTTACCTGGAACCACAAACCCTTCAGGTTGTTCCATGTAGATTTCTTCCTCCAAATCTCCATTTAAGAAGGCCGTCTTAACGTCCATTTGATGAATTTCAAGACCATAAACTGCAGCTAATGCTACTAACATTCGTATGGACGTAATTCTTGTAACCGGAGAGTAAGTATCAAAATAATCAAGACCTTCTCGTTGTCTATACCCTTTGACTACAAGTCTTGCCTTATATTTATCAATAGTGCCATTATCTTTCATTTTCCTCTTAAAAATCCATTTAGAACCCAAAGGTTTATTTCCAGGAGGAAGATCAACCAATTCTCATGTATGGTTGTTCAATATGGATTCTATTTCACTATTGACTGCCTCTTTCCAAAACAATGATTTCGAAGAAGACATAGCTTCTTTAAATGTTCGAGGCTCATTTTTCAATAAGAAAGTCACAAAATCTGGTCCAAATGAAGTAGATGTTCTTTGACGTTTACTACGTCTTGGATCCTCCTTATTAAATGTACTTTCTTTTGTTTCTTCCCGTGGTCGTTTAGATCCTCACCAATCGACTCAAATTCCTTTTTATACGGATATATATTTTCAAAGAAATAAGCATTATCTGATTCTATAACTATATTATTATGAATGTCGGGATTTTCTGATTTTCTGATTCTATAACCATTCTATTAGTCGCATATCTTATGAAAACACAATAAACGATTTTCGGTCCTATTTTTACTCTTTTGGGTTTAGGAACTTGCACTTTTGCCAAACGCCCCACGCTTTAAAATAATTCAAAGTAAACATTAACGCTATTGATGAAGCAGCAGCAGATGTATACATCTAACAACGGTGAATTCAAAGTGAACATTACCTCAGCTTTAGCCGATGAAGCGCCACCGAGATCTCCCATATGAATCTCGCTACCTTCAGTGTCCATCATTATGGCGACCGCGAAGCCTTTCTCCTCATTCAACCTCCGAACTCTCTCGATCACCATACGATGCCATTCCCGAGTTCCATGACACATATTGATCCGCGCAACGTTCATTCCTCCCACAGCCAACGCCTCCAACTGCTCAATCCCGCACGTCGCTGGCCCGATCGTACATATCAGCTTCGTCCTTCGCGTACTCCTGAAACCGTTCTCCTTCAACTCCGCCTCCGTCACCGCGTCCACCTCAAAATCCGCGACCGCATTGTAAGTATCATGCACCTGCGTCGCACTTGATCGTACCACTCCCGAACCGTTCTCTGAAGCTGAAGCTATTACGATTGGTGTACGTAGAAATGTCTTCATCGGTAACCGTGAACGGACGGCGGAGACAGGAAATGCAGGTCGTTTTGAGGTTGCGAAGGTCGTAGGCGAGCAGGAAGAGGAAGAAACCAAAAAGTTCAAAACGTGTGACATTTTTCTACCGGAAAATTACAGCAAGTACGAATAGCTTTGATTCTCCGTAGGCCTGCGGTCGTTAACGGCGGTGAATTTGATAGAATTCGCGCCACAGGGAAAGAGCGAAAATGAGAGAAACAGAGTGTACGAATAATTTGAAGAGGACGATGGCGGAGATAGCGATGCAGGTGCTAGGAAATGGAA
Source organism: Nicotiana tomentosiformis (assembly GCF_000390325.3). Lineage (NCBI taxonomy): Eukaryota > Viridiplantae > Streptophyta > Magnoliopsida > Solanales > Solanaceae > Nicotiana > Nicotiana tomentosiformis. Next base: position 110,226,505 of record NC_090820.1, read on the forward strand.
CTTGAATAGTCCCTTAAGTTTGAGAGTTACTCTATCTTTGTCCTACTTCTATTACACTGGACAAAATTTGTCATTTAAGTTTACTAAAATCAAGCACTTTTGGTCCATTTATTACATCACCAATCAGAACTCTTAGGGGTCGTTTGGTAGGATATAATTAGGAAAAATAATATTTGTATTAACTTTGATATTATTATTAATTTATTATTTGATAATATATTTTAACGTATATATAACTAATACTTTTATTTATTATATACCTTATTCATTATTATTCTTATACATAGCGAACCATGACATTCACATCACCATAATTTTTAATATATAGATAAGTATGCATAAAGACGGAACTACCTTTTCAAATATTTAATACACCAAACCAAACCGTCGACAAAAAATAATTCAGCATTACTAATACACCATATTCAATACTGTTTTTATACAGCCTACCAAACGACCTCTTAAAAATTAGATCTAATACATTGATAGAGCTTCAAACTTAGACACTATTTTTCATTTTAGCACCTTGTCTTCATAGACCACCTATTGAATATTTCATATTGTTTAAACTTAAAGGACAAAAACCATATTTGAATTTAACTTATATATACTATTCATTAATCTATCAGCTCGTAAAAATCCTTAATGTTATCTTCTATCTCAACATATTCCTAAGTAATTAAAAAGGTTCAAATATTCACCTCATATATAGTGAAAGCTATGTTAGTGTATATTTGGATTTTAATAATAAAATATTTTTAGTTATTTAGGGGCATATTTCAGGCTCAAATTTTTGTTTTATTAAAGTTTCTCGGTCACTAAATTAAAGTAATGTGTGCAAAAGGGGAAAAAATGGGCAACGTATGCATTATTCACCGATAATTATTATATTGGCTAGTTAAATATATTTAAAAAAAATACATTTAGATATAAAATAATCGTCTAGTCTCATCTCCTTCTCCTTTCTTTTCTTTGAATATATTTTTATCTCTAAAATTCCTATTCCTTCGTCAAAAAGGCAGTTCTCAGATCAAAAATCAATTATTCAACTTTATTTCCTCACCGATTAAATTATTGATCTTCGACTCTAATTCTGATAATCACGATCTGGATTTTTAATCCATTTTTTGGATCAGATCTATAAAGTATGGGAGGTTTCATATCGAGATTCTGGTTCATGATGTTTCCAGCAAAAGAGTACAAGATCGTTGTAGTTGGGTTGGATAACGCCGGTAAAACGACGACGCTTTACAAGTTGCATTTAGGAGAGGTGGTTACTACAAATCCTACTGTTGGTAGTAATGTTGAAGAGCTTGTTTATAAGAACATACGATTTGAGGTACAAATTCTATATCTGAAACTCTTAATTTATTTGATTTTTTCTTAGTTGTAGTTGGATTGGCTGAACCATTTTATCCTAATTTATGTGACATATTTTCCTTTAGTCTGTCCAAAAAAGAGATACCTTTCTATAGGTAGAAACAATATAATTTTAAACTTCTCATATTACCCTTAATGAGATAGATTTATAGCCACACAAATGTACATGGCAAAACTCCTACTTTTATCTTGAGTTATAATTGGATTAGTTAAGTTTTAGCATCAAGATTATGCGTGCAGTTATAGTATGAAATTGTTCTAATCTCTTTGTTTGAGTATGTCCTAAAAAATTAGAAATAATTTGACTTTAAACTTCTCATTATAGTCTGAATGATATAATTTATGGCCATACTAATGTTTATGATGTGTTTTGGACGGATCCAGGATTTAAATTCTATTCAGCTTTTAAAGTTTTTAGTATTGAACCTATTATATTTTTAAAGTTATGGGTTCATATCTACTATTTTTGTAATTTTAATAAATTTTTAATCCACGTCAAAAGTTGTGGGTTTAATTGAACCCGTCCGTAATACGCTAGGCCCGCCCTGGTTTTAGACGGCAAGTTTCAAAATTTTGTCTTTTTTTTTCAAACAACGTTCCCAACCAAAACTATCACATAAAATGGGATAGGGAGAGTATTTATGGAGAGCCATTAGTTTTGTATAAGGGTGGTGTCAAGACCAGCTTGCACAAGCTTTGGTTATTGCATTGGATATCTGTGTAATATTGGGAAGATGGAAAGAAATTTCCTAGCTTTTTCAGGTTCTCAAGTTCAAATCTCAGTGGAGGACAAAAAAATAATAGGTGATTTTCTTTCTATTTACCTAAGCTTGATAAGCGGAATTATCTAGTACTTGTGCTAGTGGGAGTGCTAGTGGGAGGTAGCAGGTACCCTGTAGAATAGTCAAGTTGTGCACAAGCTGGCCGGACACCACTGTCATAAAAAAGATTCCTGATCTTTTTAACATTTGTTAGGATTAGAGCCCTGGTTTCCCATAGGCTTCAATCCAACTATATTGGACCATGAGATCACACCCTTTAATGCTTGAAAAAGAATGAAATTGTTTAACAGATATAGTGCAGAAATGAATTGGTTAAATACATAGGAATAGTAATTGCAATTTGCGGAGATTTATTGGTATTGCCATTTAGTTTTACTTGTTTAGCTAGCAATGCATTCTCAGAAATAAATTAATTGACATTTGCTAACATGCTAAGGAGAAGGTTGTGGTTGCTAAGGGGGAGAGCTCATTTGCTCATGATCGTGATTAGCACTCATTGTTTAAAGAAGATATTTATCTTTATAACTGTTATTCTCCGGAATGGTGGTTAATGACAAGTTATTATTAGAAAAAATTTCCCGCAAAGAATTTGTGAGTATGTGAACGCGATCTCTATTGAATATAACCCTGAAACTAACCACATATTTCCTTTATAGAATGAGCCAGCAGCATGTTATGTGTCTTCCAATTTTGAATTATTTAAGAAATTATCTTTTATGGTATTCTAAGGTGTCTGTGTTAAGCTTGACGATTAAATTTTTCTTTTTTGTTTTGATATTGTTCTGATATTTCAAATTATACTTTGAGTGAGCATAGATTCTGAACAAGTCGGTATACATAGAAAAACAATTGAAGTTTGAGTTTTTGAGGAAGCTATCCTTTATTTGTTTATTGTGTAGATGAACATATGCTATTGGTACATGATGTTTATCCTTTATTTGTTTAAAGTGTCTGATATGCTGGAAGTAATTTTCCATGGAAAATGTTTTCTAGTTTTGGTTGGTGAGTAGGAAATAATTTTTGGCAAAAATATATATATCATTAACACAAAGGCAATGCTAATAATAATATTAGCAAATGAGAGAGTGTTTTGATGAAAAATATTTTGAGAAATTTTGCGTATGAAATATTAATAATAGTAGATACGTGCTACTTGGAGCAATTAATATGAAGTTAAAATTTAAGATAATGAATAGTTCTAAGTGTTGGAAATTTTTCCCCCCTCGTGATGGTGTAAATACCAAAAAATGACTTCCTCCTGAAAATGATTTTGGTCATGCCAAACGCACCATAAATACTCCTCTATTTCTCTTCATCTGTAACTTCTCATGCTCTCCATCTACCTCCTCCTCCTCATTTTTTATTCTAGCAGGCATATTTGTGGCATCACCCGTTCACTTGCAAACATGTTCCACACAATATATTATAACCTGTACGTAATCGTGTAATGGCGCAACAGTTAACATCCAAAATGGACCGGTGTCAATCTGCATAGAGTAGAATATTGTGACGTCAGTTATATCAGTGATTGGATGAGTTTAAGGAACTGTCTGTATGAAAACTCTTAGATTGGGTAATTGAATTTTCTGTGATAAGTGATCCTTCTAGTCCCATGTCTTGCTATTCAATCATTTTGCTGTCCGGTACAGTATATGAAATAAACAGATGGACGTCTAAGGTGCAATTTTATATTCATGATGAAGACTTGCGTAATCATCTTAGTTGTTCTTTTTCCTCACAATGGTGTTCTCCTTAAACAAATGGACACCTCTACAGTGTGGTTTTACACGATAAGATTCTCAATTGCAGTGGGTTATTGTGGTACCAATTATAGCTCCCATTTTTTCCAGCTATGTGCAGAGTGTTTTAATTATAGTTCTCTTTGTAAGACTAGGTACGGTTAGCTTTTGGACATGACGTACTGGAATTTATAACTCCATGAAATAGTTCTGCTGACTCTTAAAAAATGTGAAAAACTGTCTACAGCCCAAAACCTACTAACTTTTTTCATGACCAATTACTTCTTGTGCCTAATTGAGTATCTTATGCTGACTTGACAAGTTTAATTAAAGGAGAAGTAGTGAAGATATTCTTAGTTACATGTGTATGTATCAACCTTATCAGCTATTAACTTGAGCATCTCTGGCAACCTTTGAAGGCCACTAAATAGGTTTCACATTGGGCCAGTACCATTGAATTTTAATAAAATATACTGTGTTGCACCCCCACCATTGAATAAAATTGTTATATTGCTCAGATCTAGCGATGCTAGAGCCAAGAATATACTTCTGTTGAACCTCTTAATAACCAGAATAACAGAGAATATTTGTTTACTTGAAGCACAAAGTATCTGATTGATTTCAGGATGCATGACATGCTTTTGCTTCTAGCTGACACTTGAGGTAGGTTTATATCTAGTGCACATGGGTTTGTTACATTGAGTTTTTTGAAGTCTTGCTCTAGTTATTGTGCGCTATAAGGAGTATTTTCCTTTTGTTGTGGACTTGGCTAGGAACTCTTATGATCGACGGTATCTTGGCCATCAGTGGACCAATGATGAGAGAGAATTGTTCTGGGGTGAGTTTTTTAAGCAAACACTTTCTTCCTCTTGAAGCCAGGGAATTCTTTTAGTAACAAATTGAAGCATCTAGCTAACATTGTGAAAACACACTCGTTAGAAAAGAAAGTTTTTCAAGAAAAACTAGGGGAGGAGGGAGCATGGGAAATTGAGGGGGACGGGAACATCCTATGGAAAGAAACGTTAGGTTACATCAGTGTTATTAAAAGCGAGCGCTTCTGCGCTTTAAGCGAGAAGGGCGAGGTGCAACCCTTGCGCTTTTCTGCCCTAAAGCGAGGCATGGGTTAAAAACCACACACTTCAGGCCCAGAAGCGAGAAGGGAGAAGCGAGGCGAGCGAGAAACGCTCGCTTAAGCAAGGTCGACGGCTGCCTAGGGTTTTATTTTAAAAAATTTCAAATACACTCTTACGCGACTTCTCTTCCTAAACATCTGCTTCGAGTGGACTGCTGCTAGCCTTGCAACATCTCTTCCTCTTCTCTTGACTGTTGCGACTTCTTTCAAGGCAAGTTTCTCTTCTCTTTCTTCTCTTTCTTCTCTTCTCTTCCTCTTCTTTTCTCTGCTTACCTGCTTCCTCTTGACTCCTGTTCTCTTTTCTCTTCTTCTCTTTTTTTCTTCTTATTTTCTAAGTTTTTCAGTTCTTCAGACTTCCAACAATTATTTTCTTCTGCTCTTCTTTTTTCTCTGTTCTGCTCTGTTTTCTTTTAAACTCTGTTGACTGTTCTGCAATTTTTTCTCTGTTTTCCCTGGGTTTTTTTTTTTTGTGTGATTGTAGTAAATTCTGTCTTTTTATTCAATGGCACCAAGCCAAAACACTGGGTATTAAATATTTCAATGTCTTTTTGGTCATTATCTATGCCTTTTTAATATTTTTTATTTATGTATTAAATTGCGCTTCACATAAAAAAAGGGCGCGCTTCGCTTCACGCTTCTTGCTTCGGTGAAGCGAGGCCTCGTCGTTTTTTTCCGCTTCTCGCTCTCCAAAACACTTGGTTACATTAAAAGAGTAGAAAGTGAAGTGTTAGGTATGTTGTAAAGGTGTAGGACTTCGTCCTCAAGAATCTTGGCGGTGGAATGAAAAAGTTTATGATACATCCGAGCTCTTCTCCTTGATTGTTTTTTCTTTTCCCTGTCAACTAGCACAAGAATGCTTGAAACCATCATTGGCATTATCTGCTTATTTCTTCTCTGATAAGTGATATGTGCTCATAGTAAAATTTACTAGTATCCTTCTACTTTTTCCTTGTGTTTTCTCCATTGGCCGAGTGTATTGACAAAAGACTGCTGGTTAATTTCCATGTTGTTTTGCCTTCTTTTATATCTGGAGAAATGGATGAGAACAGGTCTGTGTATTATGACCTACTGTTTATCTTCTTTATTTCTATTTTCAGGTCTGGGATCTTGGTGGGCAAGAAAGACTGAGGACATCATGGGCAACTTACTATCGCGGAACTCATGCTGTCATTGCAGTTATTGATAGCACTGACAGAGCCAGGATTTCCATTATGAAGGACGAGTTGTTCAGGTTGCTCCCACACGAGGATCTGCAAAGTGCGGTTCTACTAGTCTTTGCGAACAAACAGGACCTTAAAGATGCCATGACCCCTGCAGAGATAACCGATGCGCTTTCTCTTCATAGCATCAAGAACCATGATTGGCATATTCAAGCCTGCAGTGCCTTGACTGGTGACGGTTTATACGATGGTTTAGGGTGGATTGCGCAGCGAGTTCCTGGTAAAGCACCAACCTAGACGTCGTTAGACAAAGGAATATGTGTTTTTTATGTTTTCACGAGATTAATATCAAACTTCATGCCCTTGATGTAAGTTTTTATGTCATGTATTTGATACTGTCATTGCATTTCCTTGAAGACCTACTGGATTTGGTACATCTGAGCCTTTCTTATAACTGTGATGACTGACTTACTGCTTCAAGGATAAAGGAATACAATATTTAAAGATTCTTACTTTAAATTTCTAGCTTTTGTTTGGGCAGTGAGAACTACAGCAATGTTTATATCAACTGGAAATAGAGCTGGCCCAAAATGAAGAATTAACTCAAATTGCCGCTCATCTATTCTCTTAAACTAAAAATAGCCGGCGAATGTATAATATATGTATAATTCATGTATAACATGTGTGCAATTGTGTATAATTTATGTATACCGGCTAAACAAAAGTAACCAGTAAATTTGATCAGCTATTTGTATAGCAATCTCGAAGCAAGGGAACTATTTTCCCTATGTAGATCGAGTGTATTCTTAGCAATGATATACATAAGATTTTACGTTACATTGCTGTTTTAAGACTTTACTAAATGTCCATTTTGCCTATGTAGATCGAGTGTCTTCTTTGTAAATGACGGTTGCTATATGATCTCTTTTAACTTTGAGAAATGAGATTTTCTGTATAAGGGGATCGTTTTTCTTATCTTAGCCTTCCGATTCTCATTTTATTCTTTGTTTGTTTGAATTCCTTGTGTCAGTTGCCAGTGCAATAGATGTTAAATTTGTAATTGTCCTTTAAGTATATTATTAAACAGTTTTGATTCTTTAAATTTTTAAAAGTGAATATTTTCTATTTCTTTACATATTTAATAAACTTGGACTGTCAAATTTAGTGAGAGCCATGAGAAAAGATTTATAAATAAATTCAATAATGTTCAATTTCTTCTTGGATTTCGATTTGTGGTGATTCAATAACTTTGATTTGTTGAACACCTTTCCGTATTTGAGCATTTAGCGAACTACGTTATAAACGATGAAAAATTGTAATGATTTCAATTGAACTACTAAAAAACGAAATATAATTTACGTCTAAAAATTAACTGAACTTGCAAAAATAATTTGAAAAGCAAAAAATAAAAAAAATAAAAAAAGGAAAGAAGAGGTTCGAGTTATGACAACGTGTTCGACAAAGCGGTGGATTGTAATGGCTGTTGCTACATGGCTTCAAGTGTCTTCCCCATGCACAAGTGTCATCTTCCCTTGATAATCCTTCATGCAAAAATATATTTTTTACTTTAATTAAAAAAAAATATTAAATATATAATATAAATTATTAATTTAAAATTAAATAATTTAAACGATTAGAATTTCAAACCCTAAATCTTGAATTCTCTGATTTCATATTGATAAATTCATTAAATATATATAGATATCAAATTCAGAACTCAACTATAGGCGCTTAAAGTTTTTAGACAAGTGAGAATTACTTAGTTGGTAAAATATCTCCACCCACGATCATTAGGTCCTGGGTTCAAGTCACGCTGGAGGAGAATTATGAAAACACTATAGATATTCCTAATTTAGAAGGGAATTTATAAAAAAAAAATATTATTATTCTAAAATCTAAAATCATAAAGTTAAAATTCTGACTCTGATTCTAAAAATATTTGATCATGAAGGATAATTGTGAAAAAACTATAGATATTCCTAATTTGGGAGGGAATTTATAAATAAAAAATATATATTATTATTCAAAAATCCAAAATCTTAAAGTTAAAATTCGGCTCCCCTTTTCAAAATATTTATACAAAGTATAGCTAAATAAAGTGATATACCAAAAACCAAACTATATCCGGAAACGCTTTGTCCGTTAATTTTCTCTCTTCTCCCCGCTTAAACAAAACAAGAAAAATACTACTACTACTACTGCAACTTAATAGGAGAAGAAATGTCTACTATAATGGCCATTTCACACAGTCTTCTGAAGAAGACAATCGCACTTTACCACTCAACGTATACAGCTCCATTAATAGTCAAGACTTTGAGAATAAACAAGAAGCAACACAATTACAGCCCAAATCTCATTTCCATTTCAGCTCATATGATCAGAGGCTACGGATCAATACAGCAAGCTACTATTGTGCCTCCTGCTGTTCCAGAATTTGATCCAATCCCACCGGAAAAGCCGGCTGAAAAGCCACCTCTATCAACTCCGAGTCCGGGCCCTGGTTTTCCGGGTCATGATCCACCAGGGCCAGACATGCCTGGGCCACCGCCGGAGATTTCTCCACCGGGTGGTCCAGATGTTATACCTCCGGCTGTTCCGGAGATTGTTCCTCCAGGTGGGCCGGATGTTATACCTCCGGTCATCCCGGAGATTGTTCCGCCCGGTGGACCGGATGTTATACCTCCAAAGCTGCCGGAACCTGGGTCGCCGTACCCGACGGATATTCCGCCGCCCTTTATCACTTTTGGGCCTGTTGTTTTTAGGGCAGGTGAAAGATTTTGATGTTAGTGAAGGCTGATGATGAAGACGTTTTTATGTTCTTTTGGCAAGTATAGTGTTTGTTTCACTGGGAATTTCTACACTTTAACTTCAAGTTCCTTTAGATTTTTGTATAGATTCTTCTTTACTTTTTTATATATATATTTAAACTTCACATCAAAGTAGTGACCTAACTTTATTTCTATCCATGAAACTCTTATTTACTAGAATAATTAAGTTGTGATCTATGTTAGAAATCATGTTTAAACCCTATATTACTTTCGATTTTACTTATTTTTTATGAACGCACTTCATTCTAGAGACAGGGAGACAGGGGACAACGGGTGATGGCAAGGAATTCAGGTTTGTGAAAAAACAGAATACTTGAGAATAATTTATTGATCTGATTATTTTAAATTCTTACAAAAAGAACTTACTAAGATAGTAAACTGATTTAACAAAAAAATTTTTATTCTTCACGCTCGAACTCGAACCTTTTACTTAAGGATTTAAGTAAAGTACATACCAATAATGTAAATAATTTTACACCATAATAATCTTAAACTGTAAAAAAAATCCACTTACAGTGACTACACCCCTTGCCCCCCTTGTATGTAATATATGTAATAAATATTAAAAAAAAGAACATTCAATCAGAGGCGGATGTAGCGTTTTGGCAACGCCGGCGGTGGGGATTCACCTTTTGTACCAGATTTTGATGCTATTCCACCCATAAGACCAGGTGATAATTAGATGTTCGATTCAGTTTGGATTTTTTATAGCCTATTTTATTATAGTGAATGTTTTCACATATATACAGAGTGCCCGCAGGATACCTAGAAGGTTAGCTATAACTTTTTGTATTAAGAATTTTATCAAATGCAACAACAACATACTTAATATTATCCCTCAACGTGGGGTCTAGGAGGATAGTGTGTACGTAAACCCTAACCCTACGGCCTACCTTGTGAGGATAGAGGAATAAAGAGGTTGTTTTCAATAAATTTTCGGCCCAAGAAAATATAAATATTAGATTAATGAAAATATAGACAAAAAATGACGAGTACCAAAAAAAATTATATATGATGTTGTAATCCTAACGATCGTAGATTTTAGAACTCAGTATTCAAATCCTGATTTTAATTCTAAATATGAGTTAATATATGAACACCGTGTCTGTCATAGAATTTAGAATTCATAGTATTGAAATCATGATTCAGATTCTAAATAAGAGTTAATATACGAACAAATAAATTAACACTACGTGTGTCTCTCTGCAGGTGAAGACCCTTCAACGCCATCGCCGTCACCAACTGCACCACGAAAAGACAGTCCAGAATTTTCTCAACTGCCAAACACTTCGCCGCCTAGCCGCGAAGCACCACGGCCGCCGACTTCGCCGCCGGGACAGCCGGAAGCGTTTCCACCGAAACCTCCGGAGCCTGAAGAGCAAATCAGTTCATCTAATATCAGATCTGAGTAGTTGAGTATTATTTAAGGATAAATATGTAAAGTCGAAGATTCAAGTTTCCATTTTATTAATGCTAGGAATGATCCTTTGGTTGTTTCCGCTTAAAAGTGTTATACTCCCTCTCTAACTTTGCTTGCCCTTTTTACTCGCCGTGAACTTAGTTTGACTAGCATAAAATTTAACAAAAAATAAAGATTTTTTGAATTTTTATTCTTAAACAATTTAAAAAGGGGCTAGAGTATTTGTATGGTTATAAAAGTTTTTTAATTAAGGGTAGAATTGTAAGTTTAAGCAAAATTATTTTTAAATTTTGAAAAGAATTATTCTTTTTGGAACATACCAAAAGATAATAAATTCACATAAACTGGAACGGAGGTAGTGCATAAATATAGCATGTATTTTACTATACAACCTCTAATAATGATTGCCTTTCAAAAAAAATTGAAAAATAAGTTAAAAAATGAGAAATTAGGGATAAGGGTAAAACAGAATTTTTTTTTTTAATCTTTTTTTTGATCTAGTATAGTAAACACGTAAAAATAAAGATATATTTTTAATATAATGAATAAGTAAAAGTGAACAGAGTGAATATGAGTTATCGTTTTTGAAGTCCCTTTAATTAAGGGGAATTAAATGCCATATTTTTGAATTATATACTCCTACTACAGTATTATTTATGGTCGCTCATTGAGATATTAACATTGGAAAAAAAAAATAGAGGTTAAATTTGGTGAGTTGAAATTTTACAAAATTTAGCGCATAATTTATTGTACTTTAATGTTATAACTTTTTTACTGAAATTTTATTAATCGCGCTTTATATCTCTATTATATAGAGTAGGCTTAAGCTACAATACTAAACATTTATTTTGAAAGTTCAATGCTACCAAACCTGCAATGCTATAAATACTTATTATTTGAGATTACCTGCAATTACATCGTAGAAATTTTTTATAGCAATGCATAAATATCAAACTCTAAAAAAATGTATTAGATGACAAAAAAAAACAAGAAGTATGACAATTATAATTTTATGTCCTTTGCAATCACTAGAAACAAATAAACGTGATCACATTTTCTTCCATTTTGAATTTTGTGGCTAACAAACGAGTGTTCACATCTTATGCATTTTAGCATAGACTCTGTGGCTCGCAGGACAGGTCGAGTCTCGTTTAGTTACACTCAGTTTCTCTCAAATAGCTATTTCTTTTCGCCATAGTTTATTGATCCATTCACTAGAAAGCAATTATTGCTTATTCATCTTTTTAAGAGAAATATCCAAATACAATGGGGTGCAAAGTTCGAAAGTCGACAGATTATCGTCGTGCCCCCTCTATCTTCTTCTACTTAATGCCATATTTTCATTTATAATAGAGTTCCAACGGCATCCAATTCACACATTACACGTTATGTGATTACCACTAGGCTATAGTCCTAAGAGTTTGTTTTGTATCTCATTATTATATAAATTTTACAAAAAAAATTTAAAAAAATTTAAATATATTTTGGCTTTAGGTCACAAAATATGTTGAGCCGCCCTGAATTTAATGCAAATTATTTGCAAATTTTAAAGTTGCTATTCTTTTTGGACGGAGAAAATAAATGGTGCTACACCAAGTGAGTAAAACAAAAGGTAAAACGGTGTCGTATTTAAATTTGTGGCTCTTGTTTTCTTGCGAGCTCTAATCGCAATCTCAATATGTGGTCGCGAAAAAAAGGCAATGCTCTGCCACTTCTACTACCTCTTCAGCTAACCAAATAACTATACAGAACTTTTTCTTTTTGTGCTATTTTTTTTCTTCTTCTCCTCCTCCAAATTTCAAAATTGATAAGCTTCTCTTCTGAAGCTTATCAAAAAAATATATGCAGTAAAAAATATAACATCAAAAATACATATCCATGGCTTCTTCAATACTAAGTGGAGCTGAAAATTTCAAGATTCTTAGTGGTATTTGTCCATCAGAATTACACATTAAGTGTTTTCCTCAAAAGGGTCTTGTAAATTACTCAAGAATTCCAAATACCAAATCAAGAACTCTAAGAACAAAATGCAGTGTATCATCTTCAAGACCAGCTTCACAACCAAGATTTATACAACACAAAAAAGAAGCATTTTGGTTTTACAGATTCTTATCTATAGTATATGACCATGTTATAAATCCAGGTCATTGGACTGAAGATATGAGAGATGAAGCACTTGAACCAGCTGAATTAAACAGTAGGCAATTGCAAGTTGTTGATGTTGGTGGTGGGACTGGATTTACTACTCTTGGTATTGTTAAACATGTTGATGCTAAGAATGTTACAATTATTGATCAATCACCTCATCAACTTGCTAAGGCTAGAGAAAAGGAACCTTTGAAAGAATGTAAGATATTGGAAGGAGATGCTGAGGATTTACCTTTTCCTACTGATACTTTTGATAGATATGTTTCTGCTGGAAGGTAATTTATCTACTTTGTTTTTGCTTCTTCCTTTTGTGACGTTAAGGATAAATCAAGTTATAGTTGTAACAGGAGAGGCGCAGCTAGAATTTGAAGTTTATGGATCTGAACATGCTGCGGAACACATAGCTTGTTTTAGTTATTGGATTTGAATTAAATATTTGTACGTATTTAATCCATAATTCAAATATAGAGTAAGTAAAAGCTACTAGGTTCGTCAAATCCATACCTAATATAAGAGGAGCAACCGACATTTGTAGTTTATGGGTTCTGAATTTACCGCGGAACCCATAGCTTGTCTTAGTTACTAAGTTCGCAATTAAATGTTTGTACATTATTGAATGGATTTTCAGTATAAACGTAAGGTCTAAGCAAAAACTATTGGGTTCGGTGTAACTAGTATTCTCAGATGCGGAGGATATGAAGTTTATAGATTATGAATTTGCCACGGAATCCATAACTCGTCTTAGTTACTTGGTACATAATTAAATATTTATACATATTCAATAAATTTTCTAATACAAATTCAACATTTAAGTAAAAATGAACTGGGTTCGGCCGAACCCGCACCTGATAGACTAGCTGTGCCTTTGAGTACTCTAGCTTCTCCCTGGTAATTGCTTACGGGTTGCAGGCGGTTCAACTCGAAAGGAGTTGGAATCAGATGGAAAAGTTAGGAACCATATAGGGACGAGTTTATGATTCAACTGTTGAGGCGTCTTTTGGGTTAAATTCCAAGGGGACAAAATTGTGAGGCCCAAAAGCCTTGACGTAGGCCAGAAAGGGGCGGCTCAAAATGGACAATGCCATGACAGTTGGGCATGGGCCGTCACAATAGTGCCATTCTGTTTCTGAAATGTCAATTTGTTCTATGTTATTCTCTATGTAATGCTGTTAAACAATTCATCGAGTTGAGGAGGAGTTTCTTTTTTACTCTTTCTCAAATGTTGAAATGCTGTTTAACATTCTATGTGCTTTTAATAGAAGACCATAAGTAAGATTATGCAGTTCAACTAGCTATGATTTTTCGGCCATGTGTATTGTTTTCTATGTTTCTGGCTTACAATTTGCATCACTATACTTCAGGCGTTTAACAAGTGTGTTATACTAGTTTCTTATTTATAAATTTTTGTCTATATTCATTCTTATTGTTGAAAAATGGCAAGTTCAAATACTTGAAGATGTAATAACATGATTGTATTTTCCAGCATTGAGTATTGGCCCGATCCACAGCGCGGTATCAAGGAAGCATACCGAGTACTGACCATAGGTGGTGTTGCCTGCTTAATAGGTCCTGTGTACCCGACGTTTTGGCTATCTCGTTTCTTTGCAGATATGTGGATGCTCTTTCCAAAAGAAGAGGAATATATAGAATGGTTCAAAAATGCTGGTTTCGCTCAAGTTAAACTCAAGAGGATTGGCCCAAAATGGTATCGTGGTGTCCGTCGCCATGGCTTGATCATGGGTTGTTCTGTGACTGGTGTCAAGCCATATTTTGGGGAATCTCCGTTGCAGGTATGGACTTCCATTCTTACTAAATTTGTGCTTTTGCTTAGAAAATGCCATATTTGAAGTTTCTGTGTTGGTCAATCTGTTTATAGGAAAAATGCTAAGTTCATCTCAGTTTATAGACACATTTTTCACTTTCAAACATCTCAGAATATTGGGTACATTATACAGATAGTACAAGTTCTTTAGAATTCATACTCATTGAGCAATTGAAATTTCAAGAATTAGGAAATCAATTACGCCTATTTGTGAAAATGCTTATAATACTGTTTTTCTAGTACTACCGATAACAGGTACAAGATTATCCTTTTTATATTTTCTCCATAGTCAAACTGCGTGACATAAATTGTGATACAATTCATTCGGTGGATGGTGACACATAAAATTCCTTTTACTCCCTATGTTTTATTCAATTTTCATGTTATCCTACTGTTGTTGGTATTGTTTCGTGTTACTGTTTTCTTTCCATGGTTTATGCACTATTGTTTTTTTTCTTCAACACATGACGTGACTATACTTCTCCTGAGCCGATGGTCCTAACGGAAACAGTCTCTCTACCTTCATAAGGTAGCGTTAAGGCTGCGTACACATTACCCTCTCCAGACATCAGTCATTTGTGAGATTACACTGGGTTTGTTGTTGTTGTTGTCCCTCTGTTTTATTTTATATGAACTTGATTGATTGGACACGAAGTTTAAAGAGAAATTGAAGACTTTTGAAACTTGTAGTTTTAAACATACCATATCATCTGTACGGGAGCCAATTTTTTGCTGTAATTTTATCTTTAAAAATTCACCTTATTTTTCAAGGCTGCTTACATTTTGAACTAACTGAACTATACTTTCTTACACCAATAGTTAATATTTCTCTGGTGCTGTATTATTTGTGTTGCAGCTCGGTCCGAAGGTTGAGGATGTGAGCAAGCCTGTAAACCCATTCGTATTTCTCGTGCGATTCCTCCTTGGCATAACTGCTGCAACTTATTACGTGCTCGTTCCAATATACATGTGGCTTAAGGATCAAATCACCCCAAAAGGTCAGCCGATCTGAACAATAAGAAGAACGTCAATCCAAAGAGAAGCTCTCCGCGCATTCTGTTTGAGAGTACACCAGTGACCACAAATCTATCACGGAACAAGAAAGTTTTTGGCGTCGTTGCAAGGGTGAATTTGTTGCTTTAGTTTGTTAGTTTTGCAGCCTTAGAAAGGGCCTTTTGTAAAGTTTAATTTCATGGTAAAACCTAGAAATCATTGTGACTATTTTCTAGTTGTATAATCTATCAGTCATGTTCTTTTATCATGAGTTGAGAAAACTCGTCGAAATAAATACTAGTAATACGTTATTTGTCAACATTGAGCAAGTTTTTACTATTTTACTCGAGCGAGTCCCTCATAATTGACGTTTTTGTTTATCCTCAAGCAACTTCAGAATGTGCTACGAGTTTAACTAACTCGGTATTTTTGACACGGATATATATATACTAGTCAATAGTACGCGCGCGTGGGTAAAAAGTTTCTAAAAAATTATAGAAATATTTTATTTGAATTATAAAATTAAAGTGTAAGTCTTGAAAATGAAGAATATTGAACTCAATAAGGGCAAATAGTTCCACAAAGAAGTTCTCAATGACGGTGAATATATTGAAAAAGAAAAAAATCATATATCAATATACAAAGATTAAACTATACTAATTTATCACGATTAAGTGGTAAAAAGGGTAAAAATATATATTAATTAACTGTAATTTAGTAATAATATTAAATATAAAGACAAGTATCATAAATATAACAAGTGTTGTAATAATATTATAAAGCGTATTATTTTATGCTTAATTTCCAGACTTATAGTAACTACGTAAAATGAAGTTTGTGTATACATAGACTAATGTAGAATATATGAATAATACTGTTTTAAAACAAAGGGGATCCTTTCCTTATTTGAGGTAAATTGCCAATTGAATTTAAACTCCTAAATATTAGGATCTAATTCAATAAGGAAAGATATAATAATCAAAATTTAGTTGATATAAAAGTTCTAAATATTAGGATAATAATTTAAATGACTATAAAAGTTCGTTTAAAAATTTATTCCAGTTTGATAATTTCATCACTCCTTATCATTCTTCCTTCTCAATTTCAGCATATAACCCTTAAAGATTAAGAGATTTACGATCTTAATTTTAAAATTCTAATTTAAGATTCCCACCAAAAAATAAATTAAGTTTATGAATGCAATAACGAACCAAGAAACTAAATCTTTGTGTCCATGGAGAACAAATTAAAAATTAGAATATCCATTCGATATTAAATATAAGTTTCCTACTTATTGTGAGCACCTAATTTTTGACCGTGCTTGAATATTTCCCGCTTCTCAGGCGTGTCCCCACACAACTTTTCTTTGTCCCCCACGCATGTCCCCACTTTACATTGTCCCCCGCGCGTGTCTCCACTCTACCTTGTCCCCCATGTTTGTCCCCTCCCCACCATACCTTGTCCCCCATTCTTTGTCTCCCACATGCTTTGTCCCCACACTTTGTCCATCACTTACAAAATCAGCCCCTATTTTCTGCTCAAAGGAGAAAGAAAAAGGAGCCCAAAAAATGGACCAAGAAATCAGTCAAAAACCAACAAAAAGACCTCCAAAAACCCAGCTCAAAAACAGCCGAAAATCAATCCAAAAACGGCTCCAAAAACACCTGAAAAATAGCCATTTTCCAGCAAAAATTTGCTGTAAAAATAGCCAAAAAAGGGGTGACGAAAAACAGTAAAAAAAAAAAAAAAAAAAAGCCTTTTGTCCCAACCAAAGAATCAGTCCAAAACCAGCCAAAAACTCCATTGAAAGCACCTTAAAACAATCCATATTTTTTACATAACGCAATATCATTTTTCAAGTTTGAGTTTTTATCGAAATCGTCGGTGTAGCTTCGTGGTCGAATTAGCGAGGTCGTGTGGTAGAACTCCGGTCAATGTCCTGCCCGCTTTCAAGCTTGTAGGCGTTTTTTTTTTCATTCTAATATGACGTTGAAGATTCATTAGTAACATGAAAGAAAATTTCTCCGTTGAGGTTTATCCTTCTACTCTCGTTTAAAGTTTTGATAACTACATATGTGAATATATCGTTTGAAGCATGAAATTTGTGAAGATTATTCAATATGATGTAGATTTTTGTCACTTGATTATCTTGTTAGCTAGTTTTGTCAAATATCTTGATTTTGTTCTACTGGCATAGTTCTTGAATATCTGGTCATAGTTAGTTTTTTTTTACTTGTAGTTAAAGTTTAAAAATTGCATGATAACTAGATAGTGTGTGGGTAGTATTTTAAAAGCAGGAGTTTTTTTAGACCATTTATTGAGTAGCTACATTATATACGCTAGGCTTTGGGCCACAATAATATCTGTCAGGCCCAATTTAATAAGAACAAAAGCTGAACCATTTTCCTCGATTATTCCATAACTTTTTGCTTCACAATACATCTCAAATGTAGTTTAGGAATAATTTATAAATGCGTTAGAATATTTTAGGCGTGTATTAATAAATAAATTATCGTTATTATGTATACATCCGTGTGACATAATTACGATTTCAAAAAGATTAAAGGCAAGGTATTCATTCACGCAACTTTTGACAAAACAATCTTAATAATTAATAAGGTGTTATTAGTTGTGTACACGTACTCGTGACATAATTTTGGCACAATAAATAAAACGAATTCACACACGCGATTTGTTTTCAAAGATAATTTTATATTTTAATAATAAAAGCGGACATAGATAAAATATGGAAACCAATAAATCACAATTTGTCCAAAATTAATTCAAGCCAATTTTAGTCAATAAAGCGACCGTGCTAGAACCACGGGACTCGGGGAATGCCTTACACCTTCTCCCCGGTCAACAGAATTCCTTACCCGAATTTTGTTTTGCAGACCAATAATAAAAGAGTCAAATCTTCCTTTGACTAAGGATTCAAACAAAAGGTGACTTGGAACACCAAAAAAAAATCAATTCCAAGTGGCGACTCTGTAAATAAAATAATCTCTATTCAAGTTTGTCACTTTAATTGAAGAAACTCTTTAACCCACCATCCACAATCAATAACATACATTTTATCTTTTTTGGGGGAGAAAAGGGGTGTGACAGCTATGGCGACTCTGCTGGGGACTTTCAAGAATTCGAGCTTGTACATTGATTTTAGTTGGCTTTATTAATTTTTGTATATATTGTGATTTATTTGGGCCTAATGTGCTACTTGTCCACCTTTTACCGCTTTAATATTATTGAACTGTACATATAAATTGTATCCTCTCTCGTATCCCACTGAGTCTTCTAATAATTAGTTATGTTGTGTTTGCCTACCCACATCACAAAATTTCTGTCATGAGATAAAGCGAGTTAGCCTACCAGCTTCTGGTGAAGGATTTAGTCACACATGTTTAGGCGGGAGAGCTGTTAGCTAGTCAGTGTTGTTCTACTACTGGTAATGCTTGACGCTCCTCGGCTCGGGTTGTCCGCCTGAGTAAGCCAGGTCTAGATACCATCTCCTTTAGGATTTACAAACTTAGAAGAACAAGCCACAAGCAATGAATATCCCTAGTAGGCTACACTTTATTTGCATCATGTGCATTTGACTTAGCAACGCTCGACTCATGGGCCAAGTTCTGTTTTAGGATAGGTACCTTGTGGAGACCATTATGTCATGTTATGTGCTACTTGTTGCATTATTTGGAAGGCTTTCCTGTCGACCGACTTTAGCATATATCGTTTGAACGAAGAGAGAAAAAATGATGTGGTTTAGTGCATAAGGTTCTTTAAAAAAAAAAAAAATTACATAGTCGATTTTTACCGAACTACGCGGGTCTGATTCTCACTGGATGTGAGATACGTAGGCAAACCTCATCGGTCTCGGCCCCCAATTTTTTAAAAATCCAAAAAGATATTTTCCTTTAATTACTTCTTTAGAAGCTTCATTTTTTGTTTGAGACCAAAAATCCAAAAATATTTTCTTTCTTTTTTTATTTTTTATTTTAAAAAAAGTCTTTCTTCCAAAATTCATTTTTTTTCTACTTTAGAAGTTTTTCTTTCACCAATTCCAAAACAAAAAAAAACAATCGAAAACAAAAATTAAAAATATTTTCTTTTGCTAGAAAATTTTGTTAGATTAATTGTATATAAAAATAGTTAGTTTATCTAATTTATTTCTGATCCACCAAACTATGCGGGTCTGATTCTCACCGGATGTGAGATACGTAGGGAAACCTCATCGGTTCCGGCCCCCAATTTTTAAAAATTCAAAATATATTTTCCTTTAATTACTTCTTTAGAAGCTTCTTTTTTGAGACCAAAAATCCAAAAATATGTTCTTCCTTTTTTTAAAAAGTCTTTCTCCCAAAATCCAAAAAAGAATAATCTTTCTTTTGAAATTAAAAAAAAAATTCTTTCTTTTTAAAAGTCTTTCATTTGAAAAAAAAATAATCCAAAAATATATTTTTTGTTTCTTTAGAAGTCTTTGTTTCTCCCAAAAAATCCAAAAACAAAAATAATCAAAATCCAAAAAAAATATATATTTTCTTTCTCCTTTAAGAATTCTTCTTTTCAAACATTCCAAAAGAAAAAAAAAAAGAAGGTAGCTTATGTAATTTGTTCTCGGTATTCCTGAACTACGTAATGATCTAATTCATGCGGCGTCATGATACGTAGGCAATCCCCATCGGATTCGATCATAGCCATAAACAAATTGAGTAAAAAAAAAATCGAAAAAATATTGAGTGAAAAAGAAAGAAAGAGTGACAAAAAATAACACAGAAAAACAAAGAGCGAAAAACAACAAAAAAAGAAAAAAATCAAAAAAAAGGGAAAGGAGAAGAAGAAGAGAGAGAGAGAGAGAGCCTCCCGAGATGGATTACCCCTGTTGGTGAATCATACTCGATCTTGTTCCAAAAGCTAGTCAGGCTAGGTCTACTGTGACCAGTAGGCCCGAACCGGCCAAACCCTGAGTCTCATTTGCACCAGGTTAATGCTAGATGTGAATACCACTCTGGAGCAGTCAGACATGATACAGAAGACTGTTAGACTCTTAAGAGAGCAGTGGAAGACCTCATCAATGTCAAGAGAATAGTGGTTAGGGATGAAGAGTCCCCTAATATGATGAACAATTCTCTGCCTACTCACACAAATGGGCTAGTAATCGGAATGATCTGTGAAGATGAGGAATTTGATCTGGCACTGAAGGCCATTGCAGCCATTGCCGAGACAGAAGAGAAACCTAAAAACGGGCGCTGAACCTGAAAAGTTCTCTGTTATATGGGAGTCTCGGTAGTCGGTCTTGCTATCTTTTCTGCGTCCGAATTATTTCAGGATCTAATCCGAATATTTTTACTTCACTGCTTTGCTTTATGATGTAAACCCTTCTATCTTAAAAACTTTAAAAAAAAATAAAAAATAATCAAATGAAATTAATATTTCATTGTCGGGGAATGTTTCTTTTCTTAATCTTGTCACTTTTCTTATTCTCTTTTTAGTTCTGTTAATGCAGATTTTAATGACATGACATGCTTGCGGACTTCATGCCCAGATCCTAAAACGTTGTCAGACCCCGAAATAATAGATCAAGAAATAAAATATTTTGAAGACAAGGCTTGTAAGAAAATAAATAGAAAATTGGAAAGAAGTTGAGATTCCCTCTCTTCGGATCATTGTTGAAGCCGGTATTTAGGATAAAGATTGGGTCAAGAACCGATTGAAATAATTGACATTAATGGATGAAAAATGATTGGCCGCAATTTGCCACGGGCAGTTGTGCCAATAAAGAATGGTCCGTGTCTACAACAAGAAAGTGCGGCCCAATAAATTTAAAATAGAAAAACTCACTGTGAGACGTATCCTCCCAACTCATGAAGAAGCTAAAGGAAAATTGGCTCCAAATTGAAAAGGTACATACATTGTAATGAGAGTACTGTAAAAGAGAGCGTTGTACCTGGGAAGCAACGAAGAATGTGTCCTTGAAACAACCGTCAACGCGGATGCAGTCAAAAGGTACTATGTTTGACTCTCTATATAGCATTAATGTTCTCTGATTGGGATGATGAAGGCTTTCATTCTCGCTATCCAAACACCATCAACCCTTTGCTAACCCTTTTGAGCCTGTTACCTTTCTTTGACTACCCTTTTTGGAACCTTAAGATGTTATTTAAAAAAAAAAAAAAAAAAAAAAGAAAAAAAAAAAGAAAAAAAAAGGAAAAAAAATAAAAAAAAAATCAAATAAGTTCATGTTAATCGAACTACGTCCGACTTGATTCCGAAAGGATACGTAGGCAGCCTCTCTCTGGGGTTCAGTCACACCAAAATAAAAATCTATATTCCCCCAAAAGCTGAAACTGGGGCAGGTGTTATAATGGTTCGACGATAGTTTCGCCTGAGAGGTTCCAAAGTTGTAATTCAATCCAAATCCTTTTTACCCAAATCATTTTCAAGTCCTTCTGATCAATCAACGAGAATGTTCAAGAACTGGAGGATACAATCACTTGGATCTGATGCCACCAAAATGAGAGAAATAAAATGAGAGAGTCTTATTGGTGAAAAATCTCACGGGCACCATAGGGCGATGACGAGCAAATAAAATAAAAATGAGGGAGTCTTGTTAGTGAAAACCTGCAAAGGGCACTATAAGGCGATGGTGAGAAGAGAAATGAGAGAGATTAGCTGGTGAAAACCCGCAAAGGGCACTACTGATCGAAAAGAGGATCTTCACAACCATTGGTATTGACAATCCTGGACAAGGTTTCTAGGTTTCAAGGAAAAAGTTATGATGAATTTCTAAGAGTCGGACGGTTTACACAGATCAGACATCAAGTCCAAAAGGCATGTCATGTTCATTGAAGTTCGCATATATTTCAGATAAGTCATTCTTTCCTTCCCCGAAAGGGATACCTCTTGTCTAAATTCATTGTCCATTCCATTGTTTGTTTTTCTTTGATTCCATTTTGGGCTAACTCTGTTCCAAAACTAAGGCAAAGAAGGGATATCAAGACTGATTTACAGGGCTTTCGTTTGATAAAAGCTAATATGCAAAAAAAAAAGGCACCCAAACTCGGCAGCGATATCAAGTCGACCCGGACTGGCCATGGCAGCTGATGCTTAGAAATCAAAAACTCTTGTAAAGAGGAAATCAAATTGAAAGTGCCTACAAGGAAAAATGAAGTTGAATAGGTTAAGTCTCAAGTGGCTAACCATTTTGGCAAAGTTTGAAAAGCTAAAGGTTCCCCAATTCTAAGAAATTGAAAGTTTCGGAGGAAAGAAGTCGAAAGTGAAATTCCACAAAAGCAAAACAAAGTTGAAAAGCATAAACAAAACAATGAAGAATGGTGATTTCTAAAGGACGAATGTCGCCAAAGGTAAGTTTCCTCAAAATCTCCATTTTCCTTTATTTTTAGCATGGATAACTATTGTTCATACCTCTCATTTTCGTAGCTTAACCCAAGTAGAACTTTTTCGCCTAGGGGGATTCAGCTCATAGTTCCGGGTAGAAGCACTCTTCGCCCAGGCTATTTTTTATAGCTTAACCCAGGTAGAACCTTTTCACCTAGGGGTATCCGGCTAATATTTCCGGGTAGAAGCACTTTTCGCCCAGGCTGTTTTAGGTAGCTTAACCCAGGTAGAACATTTTTGCCTAGGGAGATCCAACACATAGTTCCGGGTAGAAGTATTATTCGCCTAGGATTGGTTTTTGTAGCTTAACCTAGGTAGAACCTTTTCGCTTATGGGGATCCAGCTCATAGTTTCCGGGTAGAAATACTATTCGCCCAGGATTGGTTTTTGTAGCTTAACCCAGGTAGAACCTTTTTGCCTAGGGGGATCCAGCTCATAGTTTCGGGTAGAAGTACTTTTCGCCCATGCTGTTTTAGGTAGCTTAACCCAGGTAGACCATTTTCGCCTAGGGGGATTCAGCTCATAGTTCCGGGTAGAAGCACTCTTCGCCCAGGCTATTTTTTGTAGCTTAACCCAGGTAGAACCTTTTCACCTAGGGGTATCCGGCTAATATTTCCGGGTAGAAGCACTTTTCGCCCAGGCTGTTTTAGGTAGCTTAACCCAGGTAGAACATTTTTGCCTAGGGGGATCCAACACATAGTTCCGGGTAGAAGTATTATTCGCCTAGGATTGGTTTTTGTAGCTTAACCTAGGTAGAACCTTTTCGCTTATGGGGATCCAGCTCATAGTTTCCGGGTAGAAATACTATTCGCCCAGGATTGGTTTTTGTAGCTTAACCCAGGTAGAACCTTTTTGCCTAGGGGGATCCAGCTCATAGTTTCGGGTAGAAGTACTTTTCGCCCAGGCTGTTTTAGGTAGCTTAACCCAGGTAGACCATTTTCGCCTAGGGGGATCCAACTCATATTTTCGGGTAGAAGTACTATTCGCCTAGGATTGGTTTTTGTAGCTTAACCTAGGTAGAACCTTTTCGCCTATGGGGATCCAGCTCATAGTTTCCAGGTAGAAATACTATTCGCCCAGGATTGGTTTTTGTAGCTTAACCCAGGTAGAGCCTTTTCGCCTAGGGGGATCCAGCTCATAGTTCCGGGTAGAAGTACTTTTCGCCCAGGCTGTTTTAGGTTGCTTAACCCAGGTAGAACATTTTCGCCTAGGGGGATCCAGCTCTTATTTCCAGGTAGAAGTACTATTCACCCAGGATTGGTTTTTGTAGCTTAACCTAGGTAGAACCTTTTCGCCTATGGGGATCCAGCTCATAGTTTCCAGGTAGAAATACTATTCGCTAAGGATTGGTTTTTGTAGCTTAACCCAGGTAGAACATTTTCACCTAGGGGGATCCAGCTCATAGTTCCGGGTAGAAGTACTCTTCGCTCAGGATGTTTTACGTGGCTTAACTCAGGTAGAACCATTTCGCCTAGAGGGATCCAGCTCATAGTTCCGGGTAGAAGTACTCTTCGCTCAGGTTATTTTCGTAGCTTAACCCAGGTAGAACCTTTTCGCCTAGGGGATTCAGTTCATAGTTCCGGGTAGAAGTACTCTTCGCTCAGGTTGCTTTTTGTAGTTTAACCCAGGTAGAACCTTTTCGCCTAGGGGATCTAGTTCATAGTTCCGGGTAGAAGTACTCTTCGCGCAGGTTATTTTTCGTAGTTTAACCCAGGTAGAACCTTTTCGCCTAGGGGGATCCAGTTCATAGTACTCTTCGCCCATGTTTGCTTAATTTGGTTTAATCCGGGTAGAAGTGCTCTTTGTCCAGTCTTGTTTTTCATAGTTTAACCCAAGTAGAACTTTTTCTCCAAGGGGATTCAACATTCTTTTTCCCAGTAATATAGGGCGTCAACCCTTGGTTACATTTCCTTTTCAGTAATATAGGGCGTCAACCCTTGGATACATTTCCTTTTCAGTAATACAGGGCGCCAACCCCTGGTTATATTTTCTTTTTAGTAATATAGGGCGCCAACCCCTAGTTATATTTTCTTTTTAGTAATACAGGGCGCCAACCCCTGGTTACATTTGCTTTTCAGTAATACAGGGCGACAACCCCTAGTTACATTTCCTTTTCAGTTCTACAGGGCATCAATCCTTGGTTATATTTCCTTTTCAGTAATACACGGCACCAACCCCTGATTACATTTCCTTTTCAGTATAGGGTACACCAATCCCCGATATCCTTACCAGTATAGGCTACACCAATCCCTAACTGTGTTATCCAACATATGATACTTCATTCCCTAGTTGATTTGAGCTTAAATGCATGGTACACCACTCTCATTACCTTGCCGCATTTTCCCAACATAAGGTACACCAATACTTAGTTGAGACATTCTTTTGGGATCATGACCTTTTCAGGATACACCATTCCCGTTTTTTATTTATTTATTTGCTTTCAATAAAGAAGTAGTTTAGAATTTTGTTACAATAACTCACAAAAATTTCCTAGTGAAAACTGGGGCAGAAAAATTTCGTTCGTTTGTTTGTTGTGATGTCTGAGCAGGTTTTACCTCAAGGCAAAAGGTTCGAGATGAACAAAAGAAAAAGTCTCAATCCAAAATAAAGAAAAGAAAAGGAAAAGAAAGGGAATCCACATGCAGAAGCAGATGGAAATGATACAGACTATTCAAGACATGACTGAAGTTACGAGCTTCATATTTCCCGTTTTACTCAGAAGAAGCCGTAGAAGAATGAACTAGCACTTACAACTAGCAAGCATCAAAGTTCAGATCAGAGCTTGCATGAACAACCAGTCAAGATTCAAGATCAAGCTTCAAAAGACTTATAGATATGAATCTTGTAACTCATAGTTGATAGGCTTGTTTAGTTTCTTTCAATTTTGATGTAATAGCAAGACCACAGACCGGAGGATCGACGGAACCTAACTCGACTTTCGAACTCATCACTCCATCATTTTTCTTGAACTACACGCGACCTGATTCCCTTATAACCCGGGATATGTAGGTTGTCCAAAACCAGGACTCGGTTGCATCTTTTTCTTTTATTTTCTTCCTTTTTTGAATAACGATATGGTTAAAACTTAGTCACATGTCTCACTTTATCTTTGCCTGAAATTTTTTAATGTTTTCAAGCAAAGAGGGGCATGGTGTGAGCACCTGATTTTTGACCGTGCTTGAATATTTTCCGCTTCCCAAGCGTGTCCCCACACAACTTTTTTTTGTCCCCCACGCGTGTCCCCACTTTACCTTGTCCCCCGCGCGTGTCCCCACTCTACCTTGTCCCCCATGCTTGTCCCCTCCCCACCATACCTTGTCCCCCCATGCTTTGTCTCCCCCATGTTTTATGCTTTGTCCCCCCAATGCTTGCTTTTCCCCCCATGCTTTGTCCCCACACTTTGTCCCTCACTTACAAAATCAGCCCCTATTTTCTGCTCAAAGGAGAAAGAAAAAGGAGCCCAAAAAATGGACCAAGAAATCAGTCAAAAACCAACAAAAAGACCTCCAAAAACCCAGCTCAAAAACAGCCGAAAATCAATCCAAAAACGGCTCCAAAAACACCTGAAAAATAGCCATTTTCCAGCAAAAATTTGCTGCAAAAATAGCCAAAAAAGGGGTGACGAAAAACAGCAAATAAAAAAAAAAAAAGCCTTTTTCCCAACCAAAGAATCAGTCCAAAACCAGCCAAAAACTCCATTGAAAGCACCTTAAAACAATCCATATTTTTTACATAACGCAGTATCATTTTTCAAGTTTGAGTTTTTATCGAAATCGTCGGTGTAGCTTCGTGGTCGAATTAGCGAGGTCGTGTGGTAGAACTTCGGTCAATGTCCTGCCCGCTTTCAAGCTTGTAGGCGTTTTTTTTCCATTCTAATATGACGTTGAAGATTCATTAGTAACATGAAAGAAAATTTCTCCGTTGAGGTTTATCCTTCTACTCTCGTTTAAAGTTTTGATAACTACATATGTGAATATATCGTTTGAAGCATGAAATTTGTGAAGATTATTCAATATGATGTAGATTTTTGTCACTTGATTATCTTGTTAGCTAGTTTTGTCAAATATCTTGATTTTGTTCTACTGGCATAGTTCTTGAATATCTGGTCATAATTAGTTTTTTTTACTTGTAGTTAAAGCTTAAAAATTGCATGATAACTAGATAGTGTGTGGGTAGTATTTTAAAAGCAGGAGTTTTTTTAGACCATTTATTGAGTAGCTACATTATATACGCTAGGCTTTGGGCCACAATAATATCTGTCAGGCCCAATTTAATAAGAACAAAAGCTGAACCATTTTCCTCGATTATTCCATAACTTTTTGCTTCACAATACATCTCAAATGCAGTTTAGGAATAATTTATAAATGCGTTAGAATATTTTAGGCGTGTATTAATAAATAAATTATCGTTATTATGTATACATCCGCGTGACATAATTACGATTTCAAAAAGATTAAAGGCAAGGTATTCATTCACGCAACTTTTGACAAAACAATCTTAATAATTAATAAGGTGTTATTAGTTGTGTACACGTACTCGTGACATAATTTTGGCACAATAAATAAAACGAATTCACACACGCGATTTATTTTCAAAGATAATTTTATATTTTAATAATAAAAGCGGACATAGATAAAATATGGAAACCAATAAATCACAATTTGTCCAAAATTAATTCAAGCCAATTTTAGTCAATAAAGCGACCGTGCTAGAACCACGGGACTCGGGGAATGCCTTACACCTTCTCCCCGGTCAACAGAATTCCTTACCCGAATTTTGTTTTGCAGACCAATAATAAAAGAGTCAAATCTTCCTTTGACTAAGGATTCAAACAAAAGGTGACTTGGAACACAAAAAAAAAATTAATTCCAAGTGGCGACTCTGTAAATAAAATAATCTCTATTCAAGTTTGTCACTTTAATTGAAGAAACTCTTTAACCCACCATCCACAATCAATAATATACATTTTATCTTTTTTGGGGGAGAAAAGGGGTGTGACAGCTATTCTCTTATTCTTTTTTTCTTTTAAATCTACGGCAATTTTGACTTCTCCTTAATAGCGATTTTAACTAATTCTTTTTTCCTTTTGAAACCAAAGACGATCACTCTTTGTTAGGGATAATGCAACTAAAGGAGTTTCCCACTTATTCTCTTCTTCCTTTTTCCTATTTTTCATATGGCAATTTTGTTTTTTGTTTTTGTTTGTAAAAATAACCTTTATTTGTATCTATAATTTTATCCATCGTAAAATATATTTACGAAGGGTTAAAAAAGAAGAAGGATATTTCGTTAACAACCTTCGTTACGTGGTTTGCATATGTACTCATATTACTGAGTGTATAATTTAAAAAACCACATAAACACTATCGGATAATATGTTTGAGTTATATAAAATTATAAAATTAAAATTAAGAAAATTCATGAAAACGAAGAAAGTTGTGCCCATTTAGTTAGCCCAATAAATAAAAATATTATGGCTCACGTAAGTCTTGAAATGCCTTATTATGATTTATGAAAACTTATAAGAAAATATCATATGAAAATTATTCTTATTTATGTGACCTAATAATAGTAAACTTCTAAGTGCATATGTATTTTGTTAAAGATAACATAGTAAACTTTTAAGTGCGTGTATGTGTATTCTAAAAGATTTACCTAAGTTTATAAAAATAGAATAAAAGCGTACACAATATGCATGTTTCCGTTCTTGACGGCAACATGCAAATATAAGTAACTAATTTGAGTTTGTTAGATATATGCATAAGTTCGGTATTTTATAAACTTCCGTTATATTTATTGTAAATATACCCTTATATTATGAGAAAATATTTAAATATACTTATTGTTTTCAAAGTTTAGTCTTTTATATATGTTTGTTTCTCCACTCATCGCTCGCATTGGATTTAATACAATCCGAACTTCTCAAATTTCGGATGAAGTTTTCTTCCTCGAGAAACTAGATAATCTCTTTATGTACTACTAACGTGCGTGATATTAGGGGTGACTAATTGGAGTATTTTTTTGCAGACCCAGATGCTCAAAGCATGTTCAGACAGGCACCATTCAGTGTCACACTGTTTAAATACTTCGATTTGGTCTAAGTTGATTAGATGAAAATTAATATTGTTCATGGTGGCAGTTAAGGCGACAATAGTGGATGAGGTAAAGAAAATTTTAGCGGTGAAAAAATAAATAGGGGGAGGGGTAAAATGGATTAGGGGCGCTGAAGTGGATGCCATGTGGCATGCCACCTCAATGCCCCTAACCCATTTTATCCCTCCCCTTCTATTTTTTTTCCACCACTAAAATTTTCTTCCCCTCCACACCCATTGCCACCATTACCGTCACCGTAAAAAAATACTTATTGTTTTCAAAGTTTCGTCTTTTATATATGTTTTTTTCTCCACTAATCGCTCGCATTGGATTTAATACAATCCGAACTTCTCAAATTTCGGATGATGTTTTCTTCCTCGAGAAACTAGATAATCTCTTTATGTACTACTAATGTGCGTGATATTGGGGGTGACTAATTGAAGTATTCTTTTGCAGACCCAGGTGCTCAAAGCATGTGCAGACAGGCACCATTCAGTGTCACACTGTTTAAATACTCCGATTTGGTTTGAGTTGACTAGATGAAAATTAATATTGTTTATGGTGGCGGTTAAGGCGGCAATAGTGGAAGAGGTAAAGAAAATTTTAGTGGTGGAAAAATAAATAGAGGGAAGGGTAAAATAGGTTAGGGGCACTGAGGTGGCATGCCACGGATGCCATGTGGCATGCCACCTCAGTGCCTCTAACCCATTTTACCCCTCCCTTCTATTTTTTTTCCACCACTAAAATTTTCTTCCCCTCCGCCCCCATTGCCACCATTACCGCCACCATAAAAAATACTTATTGTTTTCAAAGTTTAATCTTTTATATATGTTTGTTTTTTCACTCATCGCTCGCATTAGATTCAATATAATCCGAAGTTTCTCAAATTTCAGATGAAGTTCTCTTCCTCGAGAAACTAGATAATCTCTTTATGTACTATTGTATGCATGATATTGGGGGTGACTAATTGAAGTATTCTTTTGCAGACCCAGGTGCCCAAAGCATTTGCAGATAGGCAGCATTCGGCGTCACACTGTTCAAATACTACGACTTTGTCTGAGTTGACTAGATGAAAATTAATATTGTTCATGGTAGCGGTTAGGGCGGCAATATTGGAGGAGGTAAAGAAAGTTTTAGTGGTGGAAAAACAAATAGAGGGAGGGATAAAATGGGTTAGGGGCACTGAGGTGGCATGTCTGTGGCATCCACCTCATCAAATGTCAGTGTCACGTAGTATTAGATGTCCACCTTGAACAAACTTAACGGAAGATGAGCATATTTGAACTAATAGTATTACGGCAGGGATATATTTGGAACCAAATTAGTATAACGAGAGTATATTTAAACCTTTGTCTCATAGTAAAAGGGTATACTTGACACTTTTCCGAATTAACTAATTGCATAATCAAAGTTCAAAATACTCATATATAGGAGATTATTGAAACAAAAGAAGAAGAAAAAACTAAACAGAATGAATTAAGAGGATTAGCAAATCATGTGTCATACAGATGAGACACCTGGCAGGAACGAGAGGTGATAAAAATGGCAATCCTCTTGCACGCAACGGAGCGTGCTATTTGGTGTAAAACTAAAATAGTCAAAAGAAAGAAAAAACAATTTGCTTGGTTTTAAGGCAAATTATAGTACACAGTATACACCTTCCCATACTTTCTCCAGTCATTCTCTTTCAATGTTCTTTGTTCCCTACTCATCTAACCATCCAGCTGCGTTATAAATGTTAATCATCTTTTATTTCTTTTGTTTAGTTTAACCATTCATGTATTCGGCTCAGTGATTCGATTAATTCAGATTCACATCGTTCAACAGGGGCGGAGCTAGGGACACAAAGGATTTTCCTAACCCCTTCGTTGGAAAAATTATGTTATATATATGTCAGGTTAAAATTATTTTTTTGTGTATAAATAGTAAATTTTTGAATCTTTTGACTTCTACATGTATTTCCATTACTGTGTAAAAACAATAGCAGTTCAATGTACAAAACATCTTGCATTCACACAGGATCGGGAGAAGAACTGTACCCCAAGAGTATAATATAGACAACCTACCTTAATACAAGCATTAATGATTGTTTTCGCGACTTGAACCCGTAAGTGACTCATAAAAGTAAAAACGTTCTTATTAGAAATTTCATATCTAAAAGCTTGAATCCGTCACTTTTGAGGATAGAATCTTGGATGGTTTTTGGTCAGGGTTGACATGGCTTGCGTGACGGAGTCATGACCAACGACTACTCTTAATTCTGGTCTTAAACACAATTTGACTGTTTTTATTTAAGTAATTTGTTTTTTGAGGAAAAGCTCTTTATTTGGAAAGGCCTTGGGAAAAACATTTTCAGAAGCCAAAACTAATAAGTTTTCGAATTAAAAAAATCATATTTTAATATAAAAACTACGTTTTAATTTTTTTTTATTAATCTCATCCTTTTCTATTATACTTTGATCTTCCCCTTTCAGTTTTTTTTTTCAAGTTATTTTTTCTTCTTCCATAATCATTCGCTAAATAAAGTTCACTACTTATTTCCTCTTATGCTACTTATTTTTCGGCCAATTTTTGCTTCTAATATTTTAGTTTTTTGTTCTATAATTTATGTTTGTTTATTTTAAGCTTTACTACTTAAAATAGTTGAGTGGTCTCATTTAAGTCTCATCTTATATTAAAAGAGGGAAATCTGTAGACATTATTTTCTTCTATTAAAATAATCAAAGGAGATAATTTTTACTTGTCATCAAAAGAAAATTCGAAGGTTAACTCAATTCTTTCTATCACAAAGTGTTGTGATAGGATGTATAAGATTTATCCACCCATAACTATAGAGGTTTCGGATCTTAGATTTGAGAATGAAAAAAATTAAAATAAAATAATGAGCTTGGTTTACTTGACCGAAGGGTGCAGTAGAACCTGAAGGAGAGAAATAAATACCTGGTCTATAATTTTGACTAAAGGAGGACCACTATTGGGAAATATCTTCCTCCTCTTGGTCGTCATCAAAGAAGTTGACGTCCGGACTTCCTCTTTCCCTTTAAAATAAAATCGGTGAAGTCCATCCTAAAATTCAAAATCTAAAAATCTTAAATTTTTCGTTTAATGGGCGTTACGCAGCAGTGCAAATCTAAATTAATCGGAGCTCAAATGCTGCCGAAAACCAGATGAAAATAAAGAAGCTCAATTCTTCTTAGTTATGTTCTAAATCAAATACTCCTTTCTTAGGTCAAACCCCTTATTTACTCCACTTTTTTTCTAACTTGTAATATTAATTTTAATGAAATTGAATGTTTACTAAGCCCTCTAGGGACAATGCTATTTCCTTTATTTAAAGCCCAGTCATTATACACCTATGCCCATCTCTCTCTCTCTCAGACACACACACAAAAACAAAAGCTCAAGAATTAATATCATGGCAGATATATTAAAAGCAGATCAACTTATTGAATGTGAAGAAGCACTGTTTGACAAAGATGGAGATGGTTAGTAGTCTTCTTTTTCTTGAATGATTTGCTTTTCATTTATTTTCTTTCACTTATACTGTGTTTCACGGTATGTTGCCTACATCACATCTTCTTGGGATGCGATATTTCCCGTATTCTGGTTGAATACGAAATGCTTCGTGTATCGAGCTGTCCGTTTTAATTATATACTGTATTTCTTTCTTTTAAAAATCTCAAACATGACATTCATATATATGGTCTAACCAAGAACTGGATTTCATTGTTTTTTTTAGTAACACTTTGACATTGTGTTTTTAAGATGCATTTTATGTACAGGCTGCATTACAATTGAAGAATTGGCGACTGTGATTAGATCATTGGATCAAAATCCAACAGAGGAAGAGCTGTATCGTATGATTAGTGAAGTTGATGCTGATGAGAATGGAATCACTGAATTTACTGAATTCCTCAACCTCATCACACAAAAAATGAAGGTAAAAAGTTAATCGCATCGGGTATTTATACTTAACCATATCAACTTACTATTGTTAAGTGGGTATTCCGGTCCACAAGGCATCTCGCGTTTACGCAAGGTTCGGAAAATGACCGCAGGGGTGTGATACACACCGTCTACGCGGCTCGAACCAGTAACTTATAGTTACACAAAAATAACTTACCATTGTTCCAACACTCTCCTTAAATTGAATAAAAATAATTTTCTTATATATATGTATAATATTGTTATTTTTTGTTTTTCCTATATAGGAGACTGATGCAGAGGAGGAACTAAAAGAAGCTTTTAAGGTGTTTGACAAAGATCAAAATGGTTACATTTCAGCTAACGATGTGAGTCTGTATTTTGTTTGAATTTCGTGTTTTTATTGTTGTTATTATGTTGATTTTGAAAAATTAACCTTTAATTTATGCTTTTAAAAAAAAATTATATAACTTTTTTCAAGTACTCTTATAATCTTCTTCTTTTTTCGTAGTCAATCATGTACGGTATGTACTCATATTGTTCTTGAAGACCAGTCAAAAAGATAAAAATGTTTTTTAATCAAAAGGAGTATTTACGAATAACAAATTGTCACTAAATATTATTACTTCCATTTTAATTTAGATGAGATAGTTTTACTCGGTACGAAGTTTAAGAAAAAAAAGAAGATTTTTGAAATTTGTGGTCTTAAAAGCTTAAGGGATAAATGTTTTGTGGGTCATGACATTTATGTGGTTATTAAAACTTCTCATCAAGGGTAAAATGAGTAAAATGAAGAGTTTAAAATTGAATTATTTCCAATTTAAAAAATATATCAATTTTTTTAATAAACTAATAAAGAAAGTGTGTCATCTAAATTGAAACAGAGCAAATAATTAAAACAATCTTTCTTATCATAAAATAATAGCTAAGGCTTAGTGCAAATGAGTTAAACTACATGAGTAGAAGGTGAGGAGTTCACATGTTAATTTTATCTATCATTATCATAAAATATTCTTATGTTCACAGTTGTTCTGTTTCAAATCCTAGATATTTATTAGCTTATCTCTTTAAAACCAATCTGTCGTACAATGAATTTTTCCACAGTTCACACTGAACAATGCACTTGCTTCTTTTGACTTTTTATTATTTATTATTTCTTCCGTCCCAAATTAGTTGTTATGTTTTGCTCGTCGAGAATCAGTTTAGCTATATTTAAAACTAAATTAATATAGATTAACTCAATATTTTAAATCTAAGATTTAAATATTCAAAAAATTATACGATATGATAGAAAATATTTTTAAAATTATTAGTCAAAATTCACATATTTTGACACTCGAGAAGTAAAACATGACAACTAATTTTGGACGGAGTGAGTAATAATCTAAGAAGTTTTTTATACACTATGATTAAAAAATATTTATATAATTAAGTCACTTATAAGATAATTACAGCTAAATTATTTGATGAACATTAACTGATAACCTAATAAAAATAGTAGTAACTAATAAAGTAACATACAATCTTATGTTAAAATTACAAAAATATTCTTTAAATTGTTAGTATATATAATTTAAATCCGTTAAAATATGTTTATGAATCTGCGCAGCTGAGGCACGTGATGATTAACCTAGGGGAAAAACTAACAGATGAAGAGGCAGAGCAGATGATTAAAGAAGCAGATTTGGATGGGGATGGTCAAGTCAACTTTGATGATTTTGTTAAAATGATGACCGTTGGATAGAAGCTTGATGATAAAAAATATTTGTTTTTTTACTTAATTAGTGTTATTTTATTATTTGTATTATTGTAGTAGCTATTATCTATGTCAGTGTTACAGCCAAGGAATTAATTGTAGGATTATTTGATTAACTATTAGACTCTGAAAATTGTAATCAAATGTAGCGGTGGAGCTGGAGTTTAGGTTACGAGTTTGATCGAACGTAATAGCTTTGGTTCAAAACTTCAAATCATATATTTGTCTTAAGAAATTTTATTGAATATGTACAAATCAATAATTTAGAATCTAGTAATTTAATAGGACTAGAATCTAAACTTGTAAGTTTCAAATTCTGACTATGCTTATGATCAAACGACCTCTTATTTTAGTTTTTATAATATATAAAAATAAATACTTTATTTGTTTTAATTTATGTGACATAGTTCGATCTGACTCGAAATTTAAAAAAGAAAGAATTTTAAAAAAAATTTGTGGTCTGAAACACGCTATAACACTTGTTTCGTAATAAAAGTTTCTCACTGAAAGTAAAATGAGAAGTTTAAAGTTAAATTATTTTAAATTATAAAGTGTGATATATTAATTAAAAAATAGTGTCACATAAATTAAAAATGAAAAAGTATAATATATTCAGCCAAGTTTGTTATCGGTATTACTTGGTCAACTGATTATCAATGGAACTCCTCCTACTTTCATCTTACAAATAATAGTCTATAAATAATTTCTTTGTTTCTTATTTAATTTGCACATTATAACTTAACAGTTAAAAAGGAACTTACTTTTCTTTATAACGTTTTATGTTTTACTTTAACCCTTTTTTCATGTGTGATTTTTGATTTATAAATCTTGCTATAAGAACTAATTATATTAATCTGTGTAGCCATACAACTCGAATAATTAATTTGACCCTTCCAATAGTTGTATAAAAAAGTATCTTCAAGATGGAAAGAATATAAACAATGAAAACAATAGCACCAATAATAATATTATAATAATCGCTATTGTGGTAGAGTAGTAAATACTCATATATCGTTAATCGGATATCTTAGATTCGATCCTTGAACATGAAATCGTCTTTGGTAAGCAACTTTTTACCCTTTAAAGTGAGACTTTTCCGGCAAAATTTGAATTTATCGGACCCCAAAATGGATACCAGATAGACTAAAAATATATTATAATAGACTTAATTTTTGCAGCAATAATAATATTAATAATAGCAATAATAGACTTGTCATTTGAAAAAAAAAAAAAAAAAGAGAGAGAGAAAGACTTTGTATTGGTTTGTATAAGTCAAGCCACATCCTTCTACTAAGAAGTGTCACATGTCAAACCAATTAAAAGCATTTACTTCTTCACATCCCTGAATTTTGGTGGCATTATGTTTAATTAATTTAAATTTTTGACCTTAGTTTTTCTCGGAACAAGTCAATAACTTATAACCATAAGTTCTTTCCTTTCTACCTTTTTGAGTTAATTTTTTAAAATTACACAGACATAATACTCGTGTGTACTTTATTGTTAATATGGAGAAGTACAAGTAAGGATGAAAAAATATTTGTTTTAAAATTAAGAAATAAAAAAAAAATCAAATATGTTATGTTTATTACAGAACTTATAGTGTATTCTATGACAATATTACATACGACAAAACTGTAATACTAACATATAATTTATAAAAAAGAAAAAAGAAGTAGAGCTAGCAAACCCACTTTCTTTGAGTAGGTTATGACTTATTTTATTTCATATAACTATCAATTAGTCGTCAACTAATTTCACTAAGGCACGTTAACTAGTCTACTAGCAATCGTCATAGTTTTTGATATGAAGATAGTTAGGATTTGCTACGAAAATATGAAAGGTTGCCAGAATTTTTCATACAGTGATTATTAAAATTTGCCACAAAACATGACAGCCGTCAGAAACTTGTATATAATAATCACCAGAAATTAAGGAGGTCAAAATATAAGCAATGGTTCTAAAAAGATTCATCTGGTGTAAATTTTAATAAAATAAATTGATTTTACAAACATATTATAATCTTCTCTTACGGGGTAAGCTAATGAGCAATGAGTCCAGTCTTTTACTTCTTACTTTAGGTTTACTTCTTTCATGCTTCAACAACTCCATGTATGTCTTTTGACTACAAAATTAAAATACTTTTCTTCTCAGGATGTGATATGATGAATATAATTTCTTCGCCCTTAATCATAAATCCCGTGTTCGAATACTAGAAATAAAAAATCTACAATAGGAGCCCTTCTCTTTTAAATAGGTTTTGCAAACACTAATCTGAATTAGTCGAGTGAGTAGTTCCAAATATCGGATGATTACAAAAAAAAAGTTCCATATAGGCTTTTTGGTACGTCTGAAAAGTTTTTCATGTTTGAGTGGTGTATGCTTGTATGGTTATGTCTTTTGACTATAAAATTTAAATACCTTCCTTTCGTACTCCTAGAGGATATGGTGGGATGAATGTAATTTCTTTTATAAATGATTTTTTTATAGGAGTGCTTCCTTCTCTAATTGGTGTTGTGTACTCAGAATCTGATATAATCAAGTTACACAAAAGAAAATTCATGTACGTTTTTTCATTTATTCTTAATCAAAGATTTTGAATTCGAACCATAAGAATAAATTATTTATTTGGTAGGAGTGCTTTTAGATAAGTCTTGTTAAGCGCGAATCTAAATTAGTCGAGTCATGATCACACAAGAAAATTTTCATGTAGGTTTTTGGCTCATTTGAAAAGTTTTCCATACTTGACTGGTGTGTGTGTCTTTTGACTACAAAATACCTTCCTTCCCACTCCTGAAAAAGAAAAGAACAGAACAAAGAAATAATTCATGTTGAACATTTCATCTGCCGAAACGAGTCAAGTGAAATCTAATTTTTTGAATTAATTATAATTAACTAAGAAGTATTTAATTGATAATAGTAATTGAAAAAGGGGCACAGAAAAAGCGAAAGCGAACAAAAATCATAAAGTAAATGCGAGAATTATAAAAGAGACAATAATATTTTTTGTATGTTTCCACCCGATGTTTGGTACCCGCATTGATGCCCGGCTATATTCGGATTCACGTCGTGAAGGGCCTCATTCGGGGAAAACGCTCCCTACCAAAGATTTTTTTCATACCAGGACTCGAACCCGAAACTCATGATTAAGGGAAAGACAACCCCATCCGCTGGAGCACATCCTTTTGCGGTTAGGAGACAAATATACAATATCATATTCTTGTGATATACAAAGAATAATGTAGCAAAAGTCTTGGTTTATTTTCTCAACTAAACCAAGGTATAAACTAGTAACATGCATAAGCAAAGGGAATAGAACTACAGATCAAGTAGAAAATACAAACTGAAAATCAAATTAAACTGCATTCTATTACTCTGTCTTTGGCTTCAAATTTTGCCAATTCAGATTGCTAAGGTATTGTTTCTTCACAAAAGGTGTTCTCCTGACAAACCATCCAATCAGGAAAGATGCAAAGCAAAGGAAATACAAGTTAACCATAGCCAATAACTCAACCTAGTTGTCCTTGCACCATGCACCAGCGGCGGAGGTAGGATTTTACCGATGATTCAAAATATTAAAAAAAGTAAATACGTCAGGAAGTAGTGGCGGAGTCACATTCAACCAAGGAGTGTCAATCGATACCCCTTCGCCGGAAAATTACATAGTATTGCTAGATAATGTTTTTTGATTTATGTATTTTTTTACTATACGTTGACCCCTCTTGATTTTTCGGTGTATCTAATTTTTTATATTTTGACACTTCTTAGTAAAAATTCTGGCTCTGCCACTGACAGAAAGTCAGAAAATTTTGACGTTATATACACAGTAGAATCTTTTAATAAAGGAGATTCAAAAGAAACCCCTTTTTGGTTTCCTAGCTCCGCCCTGCAGGCCTCCCCAAAACTTGTAGCATAGTCACTTGTGAAAATAGAATGAGCTAGCCAATTTTCGCATTGATAATCAAAAAATAAGCAGCGGTTGCAAAGTGATTGAAAATAACTACTATTTTATGCGAAGATAAAATTTGAAAAAAATATCCTAACTGAAACATGAAAAATTACAACATAATATGCTGGATTATGAAACATATTATGTTGGAATCTCATATGTAAAAATTCGAATTCCAGCATTTTATGTTGGAATTTTTTCGAATTTTTAAGGGTATTTTTGTTCGGTAAAAATTGATTACTTTTGAAATCATGACTATTTTTCAATTACCAATTGTAAATCAATCTATTTCTGCTTTTTTTCCCCTCGAAAGACTGATTAGCCCCATAAATCCCCTAAACATTTTCTTTTTATGTAAGTTCCTGATAACTTTCTTTTCTCTAAGTCTGGCACTGAATATGCTGCAGACTTGGCAAAGGATATATGTGTTGAGTACTAGTGTATCCTTCTCATAAGCATTTACATTGAGCAATTATTTACCCTTGAAATGTATGGCTAAGAGAATAGTCATCTGATACAATGCTTGAATGCAGATTTTTGAGAGCATATCTTTGTTTAACATTGGCGCCTTTCGATCCCTGGGGTGCTTATACATTAGCTCTTCAGTAGGTGGCTTTGTAATAAAAAAACGACAGCCCAATGCACGAAGCATCCCACATTCATACATGGTCCGAGGAAGGGCAGCACCTCAAGAGAGTGTGATGTAGACAGCTTACGCTGATGCAAGTATCAGTGGCTGATTTCACGGCTCGAACCCGTGATCTATAGGTTACACAGAGACAATTTTACTGTTGCTCCAAGACTCCCTTTCTACGTTAGGTGGCTTTATACTAAAAATAGCAGCATGCACAAAGCATCCTGCATTTAAGCAGGGTCCGAAGAAGGGCCGCATCCCAAGAGGGTGTAATGTAGGTAGTCTACCCTAGTACAAGTATCAATGATTGACTCAACTGCTCGAACCAGTAATCTATAAGTTATACGGAGACAATTTTACCGTTGCTCTAATGCTTCCCTTATACATTAGGTGGTTTTACAGTGAGAGCAAAAAGAGCTAAATGTAAATTCCTCTTTCCCACCTTAGGATATCAACAATAATAGGAACATGATTGTCCCTTATGACAATATCCGCGCAGGCATTTGCCATTTCTGCACTTTGAAGTCCAAAACATAGACCTATACTTGCTTAGGTAGTTCGTAGTGATAATTTATGAATGTGATGGTGGAGGTGGTTGGCTGGTTTTTCTAAGTTGTGATGGTTGACGGTAGTAGTAACAATTGGAATAGTTGTAAAATGTTATATTTATCAAAACCGAGGGTCTACTGGAAAACAATCTATCTACATACACACTACCCTCCTATCTACATACACACTACCCTCCTCAGACTCCACTTGTGTGAGAATTTGTGTTGTTGTTGTTGAACGCCTAAGTAATTTCAAAACTCTATACAAGTTCTAAATGATTCGTATAAATTAAGAGCTAATAAGTTATAGCGAAAGTGAAAAAGAAAATACATTGCGCTAAATAGGCTAAGATCTAAATGATTCAGAATCAAACCTCCATTAAGTGAAAATAAATGAGCTTAAGTTTGCTTTGTCCTTTCAAAAGAATGAAAAGCAACTCTCCAACTTCTATACTACATATCCAATTCCACTAGAAAACTTGAAACTCATTTTCAATGAAAGCAGAAACTATAATATAGGTGCACACAGATGTGTGCATAAATTTAGCACTATAATTTACAAGATGGAAACAATTTTTCATCAACCTATAACTTGTCGCACTATTAATTATTGGTAATTTGAAGAGTAATGTTGAACATATGTTCAGACACCACATAAAGAGAGTAATTC
Source organism: Nicotiana tomentosiformis (assembly GCF_000390325.3). NCBI lineage: Eukaryota > Viridiplantae > Streptophyta > Magnoliopsida > Solanales > Solanaceae > Nicotiana > Nicotiana tomentosiformis. Next base: position 110,266,872 of record NC_090820.1, read on the forward strand.
ACTTTCTAAATAAATGAAACATTCAAACAGGCACTGCTTCAGGAATTCTCCCATTTTCAGCTGAAGACAAACTATCATAGTATTCCACCAAAACCTTCCAACCACCTGGGCACATAAATCCATCTGGAGGACTCTCCTTGTTCTTTGCAAGCGCTCGCATCTGAAAAGAAAAAAAAAAGAACACATTAATTTCACAATATTGACCGGTGGACAGCAGCATCAGAGACGAATTCAAAATTTAAACTCTATGGGTTCAACCTTTAAGATTCTTAGTACTGAACCTATTATATTCTTAAGGTTATACATTCATAGTTACTATTTATTGTAATTTTACTGGATTAGTATGCATAATCAAAAGTACTAGGTTCAGATGGACCCGATACTCATATGCTGCATTAGCCACCAATTGGCACAATAATTGATCTAGCACGGGGCGTGGAGTGGGGTAGAACACTGAAAGACAACGGAGAGTAGATACCTTGGTGCCTGAAATGAAGATAAAATCTTGAGGCCGAGAGGGGTCGAAGAAAGCCATTTTACTCTGAGTCTTGTCATACGCAGCCACCTACAAGAAAATTAGGTATTTACATTAGAGTTTGAGAATTAAAAAGGAAAGACGCATTGCACTTTAACCACGATTAATTGTTGCCGTCGTACCCTGAAAGGCAAGATATTCAGCCGTTCTAGTCCCGGGGCCATACTGAGAACCTTCTTGCCATGATCTGCATCATATAGATCTCTCTTCTCTAATGGATGACCCATTCCAGCTGGATCTCGTCCCACGATATAAAAATTAGCTCCTGCATTGATCCGAGCCTTTGCGTGCCATTGCACCTCGGTTGGACCGGCGTAGTGCATTGGAGATGGGAATATAGAAACCACAGTTGTCTCTGGATCAAGCACCCCATCTTCAAGTACCTGTGAAGAGTTCCAGTCACATATAGGAATTAGAAAGCAACCGGAGGCGGATTCAGGATTTCAACATTATGGGTTCTATATTCTAAAATGACGACTTCAAGTACTAAAAAAATGGTTTGTAATTTAATATTTGTTCATTTTTAGTGAATTTTTTAATACAAATACATTGTTTAAGCAAAAGTAATTGGGTTCAGCCGAACAGTATTGAAACTTCTAGCCCTTGTCGACGCTTGGACGGTTGAAGGGGGAGGCGAATCAAGTAGCATAGCGTTTAATTGCTTTATTTTACTTCCAAAAACATAAGGTAAAAACAGAAGCACAAACCTTTTCATGTTGCTTCATTCTCCAATGAAGAGGAACATCATCTGCCTTAGTGTAACCACCAAGAGGATGAAGCAAAAGGATAGGATTCTTATATCCCATTTCAAGAAGTCGTCGACGTGTATCAGTCATTAATAACGCATGGCCATTATGCACAGGATTTCTCAGTTGAAAAGCGAAAACTGCATCTGCATTACGCCTTGTAAATTCATCACGAAGTTCAGCAGGTGAAAGCCGGAACCTGTCAAGACCATCATTGTACTTGATCGGTTCTAGAACTTCCAAATCGCCACCAATTAGCCAGTTTCCAGCATTTGTTATAGTTTCCTCCGCATAAGGAAGTCCCCGGGCAGTGGTGCCCCAAGTTCTTGCTATCCGTTCTTCTTTGTTATGCTTGTAAATCTCGATACTACAATTACCAGATTAACAGGGAAAGACATTAGACGTAAGAAAGACATGATATCAGCACAGGGGGATCCAGGATTTAAAATCAATGCCAAACAAAGTGTGGAATATTAGTCTGATCAATATCTAAGATACATTCCAAAATGTAAAAATATCCATTGAGTAAACTACAGAGTAAGTTACTCCCTTTGAGCTATTTCATTTACTATATCTAGAAAAATTAGACATATATAGAAAAATATTACAGACATTGTAGTTATATATTCCCCTTGCAAGCACACATGATAGTGCATAAAATATTTTACAAGTAAGATTCAGTTGCATAATACTCTTTAAGTAATTTGACTATATTATTGATGGTGAACAGCCGACCTCGTGCCATTGACATAGGCATGCCACGACCGACCTCGTGCCATAGTGGCAGGGGCGGCCCAACCAAACACTTGCTTTAGGTCCCAAATAATTAAAGGCCCCGAAATTAATAGTATTTCTCTATATATAATAGTATATTATTTATATAATTATCTTTTATTATTGATAAATTTATTTCTTTATTGTCATATTAATTTTTAATAACTCGATTTCTTCCTCTAATTAATATAACTAAAATAGTTTTCTGTCAATCTTATTTTACTTTTTTACTTAATTATATTTCTCTATTCATTAGTTGGTCACGTAACTATATCTAATAATCTAACTTATTATTTATTTTCCTTACATAAATTATACTCTCTCCGTCCCAATTTATATGAGAGTGTTTGCCAGGACATGGATTTTATGAAATAAAGGAAGGCTTTTGAAACTTATAATCGTAAATAAATCATAAAAGTTTTTGGATAGAAATCATCTCATTAATGGTAAAAAAAAAAAATCTAAAGTTGAATTGTTACCAAATATAGAAAGGGACTTACAAAAAAAAATGGAGTCACTTATATTTTCTGGATTCTCCCATTTCAGTTGTGATGCAATCAACGTTAAATTCATTTAATTTTCTGTATTTTATAAAACTAAGTTCTCATTTTTTTAATTCCACATCCTCACTTGTCTAATTTTTTTAAAAACGATGTTCATTAAATTATATATATATATATATATATATATATATATACACACTCTTATTAATATCTTATTTTTATTGTTTAAGTCTCCGATGAGGTTGGGCCGCCCCTGCATAGTGGCATGCCACGGCCAACCTCGTGTCATTGATATTGGCATGCCACGGCCTACCTCGTGCCATAGTGGCCTGCCACAGCCAACCTTGTGTCATTGATATTGGCATGCCACGGCCGACCTGGTGACATTGATATAGGCATGCCACGGCCGACCTCGTGCACATCAATGTTGAAAGGGAATTTGTGAAATATCGACAAATTCAGATTTTGGTGCTTGTGATATCTAGTTAAGCACTCTAACCTTCAATTAGATGAAATATCCACTTTTGATCCTTTTTCTTGTGAATCTTCACAAATTTAACAAATTATTAATAGTTAAAACCATTAAATTACCTACTCCCTCCATTTCACTTTATGTAGCAAACTGAACAGGCAGAGTAAAAAAAAAAAAAAAAAAAGACTTTTTAAACTCGTGATGTTAAATATGTTTCTACATTAGTGTGATTATAAAAAAAATACTCATTAAAGGTAAAATATCAAGTTTAAACTAAATTATTTTTAAATTTAGAATGTTATTATTCTTTTTTAAACAAACTTAAAATGAAATTTTGCCACATATCTGGGGAATCCAAAGACCATATGTTATGTTAAATTTGTTAGATAATCTAAATATCACGTATTTCGGGACTTGTCCCTTTTCGAGGTTTAAACTTTAAAATTTTGACATGTATTTGGACTTAGTATATTTAAGTTTTTTGAATTTTTTTTATATATTTGGAAACTATAATATAAATCACAATAATTAATAACTCAAAATAATTAAAAGACATAAAAAATTTACGGTCAAACATATAACTCAGTTTGACTCTCAAAATTCTACGGCGGTAGGAGTACATTTTAATTAATTCAAAGTTAAAAATGCTTAGCAAAATATCACAAGGACTAAAATCATAATTACTGGTAACTAACGGGACCAAAAGTTGTACAGAAATTGAAATAAAATGGTGTAAAAAATTAAATTAATGATTTCGATAACACAGAAAAATTCACTTACTCATTTAAAATGGCAATGGCGTTATTTTTGTCATCAACAAGGGCCACACTACTGGACCCACCAATTTGATCCTTTTGAAAATCATCAATTGCAAGTACAATTGGAACCGACATGTTAACAACCGACCCGTTTTCAAGTCGAGTCGAATTAAAATGAAGAGTTTGGAGGAACTCGGATTCTCTCATAAATCCTTTTAATGGGCTGGCCCAACCTTCACTTAACACATGAACCCACTGAATATCAATTTTTGAAAGCTTGATTTGGGCCAACGATAAAGCCCGTTTAGTTATTTGGGCTTTTTGTGATTCCTCGACGACGAGATTCACAAGTTTGCCGCCATCGGGTTCTATCAATCCGCAGCGAATTCGGGCCCGGACTTGTTGTCCAGGCCCGAGTTTGCGGGATGAGAGAGGAAGATTGAGAGGTGTAGAGAAATGGGTTTTGTGAGTTTTAGGGAAAGGTTGAGTTGGGGTTGGAGTTTTGAGAAAAAGATAGCTTATGGTCGCCATTAATGGAGTTGCAGAGAGTAATTCTTTCTTTTTTCCTCTATTTTCTCAGTTTGGGGGTTAACAAAAGCTGGTGTGGTTTTTATAGGATGATTAAATATTGGAGGGAGAGATTCTTTGGGTATTTTTATGGAAATAAAATATTTGATTTCCTTTGGACTAATATATGTCAGCAATGTCGAAAGACAAAGATTCTATAATCAGTTTGGACTTTAACAACTATTTTTTTTTTATTCCGTGTCTCGTACTCATTTTGAGATCTGATTAAATTTATGTTCATCTCAAAAATTTTCACATCCGAACAAAATACTCTCTAACAAAGACGATTTCTTATAACTCAATACATTTGATTAAGAATAAAAAAATATTTATCATTTTTTAGACTAATGAAATCACTTTTTTGAAAAATAGTCTTACACAAAAAAAATTCAAAAATAAAATAACAAAGAAAAAACTAACAACCTGTTTTAAAAGATTTAAAAAAAATATTTCCAGAAATAAACCCGAAAATGATTCATTCATATAAATAAGATTATAGGGACATCTTGAGTGGATACGGAAGGATGAACCTAGACACTTTTTATGGATAATGAGAGTCAAATTAATTGTAATATAAATTTAGATAATATAAATTATTTATAGTTTGAATTCAAACTTGTACGAACAACTATTTATATGTGAAAGTAATACTATAATGATTTAAGCATGCTCTTTATCTCTTTCCAATGAATGAATCATGCCCATTTTAAGGCCAAATTCGAAGTGGAATGAAAAAGAAACTTTTCTTCTTCACTATGTAAGACACTTGTTGTCACTATTTTCCAATTCAATTGGCCGACCAACCGAGCTAGTCAAAGGCCTACCTGTACTTTTAGATATTCGATATTCGTATGAAAAAACTTCATATTGCCAACAAGCACTCTTTAATAAAAACGCATTTTGTATTTATAGCTGGAACCAGAAACCGTTTATTAAGGATAAAGAGAACTTATTACTCACTACTGTAATGACTTAATCGGTCATTTTGAAAGTTCGTATGTAGCTATTAATTATGCTATATTCGGGTAGTTTAGGACTCAAATCATGAATTACTTGTGATAATTACATCTTTTATTTGATTAAATTACTGGAATTATATTGTAAATTATTTGAGAAAATAGTAAAAGATCGAAACTTCGTATACTCGATTTTTGTGTAAAGTATTGAATTGTTAATAGAGATTGAACATCCTACGTGTTAATATTATAATAACTTCTCATTCCGGAGGTTCATAAGAAAATGTCCTCATTTCTTGTGGAGCGGGCCGAATGCCTCGGCAGTATAGATGCATCTATGGATCGTGCCGCACGTCTCTCGGCAGTGTACACGACACTCTGGATCGAGTCGTACGACCTCGGCAGAAATCGTGCATAATAATAATAATTACACGATACCTTGATATTTTAATTGATGTTTGTGAAGTTAATTGATAAATTAAAAATTATTGAAATGTAAGGAATTAATTATTTCTGCTTGTTAAGAAAATTATTTTTGTTCATCTAAAAATCATGTTTAATTCAATATATTCTATTGAAATATTATTGACCCATAGTGAGTGTCAAAGTCGACCTCTCATCACTACTTCTTCGAAATTAGGCTTGATACTTACTGGGTACATGTTCTTTACGTATTCATGCTACACTTGCTGCATTTTTTGTGCAGGACCTGAGACAGGTACTATCGGAGGACCTATCGGCGCGCACCCACGTTATCCAGAGTTTTAGTGGTGAACTGCCTTTCTGAGCCGTTCTGCAGCAACTAGTGCCTCTTCTTGTATTTGTATTCTGTCTATTTTATTTCAGACAGTATTTAGAATTTTGTATGATCTATTAGATGCTCATACACTTGTGACACCAGGTCTTAGCACACACTAGTAGAATTTTGGATTTAATTATTTTACTTGGGATTTAATTTATCTTATTTTCTCATATCTTTCTTAATTTTTGAAATTTCGAAGAGTTTGATTACTCGGATAATTTTTAAAGAAATGAATATATGTTTAAATCATTAGTTGGCTTGCCTAGCTGGGATGTTGGGCGCCATCACGACCTATAGGTGAGTTTGGGTCGTGACAACATGGTATCAGATCACTAGGTTCACGTAGGTCTCACAAGTTATAAGCAGGCCTAATAGAGTCTTGCGGATCGGTATGGAGATGCCTGTACTTATCTTCGAGAGGCTATAGGGTGTTAGAAAAACTACCTTTCTTCATCTCCCATCGTGCAAATAATGTAGTACTAAATATCTTTCTCTTATTCTCTCACAAATAGTGAGAACGTGCTCTAATGAAGTTCCAGACCAGGGAAGAGCTACTCCCCCTGTTGTTAGAGGCTGAGGGAGGGCTCCAGCCCGTGGTAGGGGACGAGGATGTCCCAGAGTTGTTCCAGTTATACCACCAGTGGGTCCATCAGAGGATCTTATTATTGAGGAACAGGGCGATGTGCCCGTAGCAGAGCCAGCTCTGGTGGATTTCATGTCTGCACCGGCATTCCAGGAGGTCATAGGCCGAATGATGCGGTTCATGGACACTATGACTCAGGCCGGTTTATTTCTGGCAGACCCAGCCACATCTCAGGCGGGCGGGAGAGCACAAACCCTTACCGCACAGGCTCATGGGCAGGCAGCTATTGTATATCAAACCTAGGGTGCACTACCCGTGGGTGGAGTCCAGCCAGTGGCAGCAGCTACACCTGAGCCCAGGCCAGCTACGGCCGCCGAGCCGCATAAGCTATTGGACCGATAGACTAGACTACATCCTCCTATCTTTGGGGGTGAGCGACATGAGGATCCCCAGGATTTCATTGATCGATGCAGGGACAGACTGCACAACACGAGGATATTGGAGTCTCATGGGGTAGACTTTTCTACTTTTCAACTGGAGGGCAGAGCCCGTACATAGTGGAAGTCTTATCTTCTTGGCAGACCAGCAGATTCTCCTCCCATGACATGGGACAGGTTCACCCGTATTTTCCTGGATAGGTATATTCCACCCTCCCAGAGGGAAGAGTTGTGGTTTCAGTTTGAGCAGCTCCAGTAGGGTCAGATGTCAGTGACCGATTATGAGGCGAGATTCTCTGAATTATCTCGCCATGCACTTATGATACTCTCTACTGAGGCGAAGAGGGAGCGGAGGTTTGTTGCGAGTTTACATACTGGCATTCAGGCCACTATGGCCTGAGAGGTTGAGATGGGGACTTCTTATGAGTTGGTTGTGGAGATAGCCCGAAGGATTGAGAGTGTGCATCAGCGCAGCCGAGAGCAGGTTATGAGGGATAAGGGATTTAGATATTCTGGAGAGTTCAAAGGTGTTCTGTCTAGAGGTAGAGGTCAGTTCGTGAGAGGGCAGTCCAGCAGGCCCCCATATCCAGTACCACCGCCTCCTTGGGGTGCCCCAATTCGACCTTATTTCAGTGCTATGCCAGAAAGTTCTTATCGCCCACCAACTATTCAGGGTTCTTCCAGTGGGTATTCAGGTCATCAGGGCCAGACTTCTAATCAGCATCCCATCGCACCGAGAAGTTGTTACGAGTACGGGGATTCCAGTCACATGCAGAGATTCTGCCCCAGGCTACGGGGTAAATCAGTGCAGCAGGGTCAGCAGCCTATGATTACCGCACCAGTTACTCCACCAGTCGTCCGACCACCCAGAGGTGGGGGGCAGGTAGGTAGGGGCCGTCCTAGAGGTGGACGCCAGCCAGTTGGCGCTCCAGCCCGGTTCTATGCTTTTCCTGCCAAACCAGATGTAGAGGCCTCAGATGCAGTGATTACAGATATTATTTTTGTTCGCGGCAAAGATGCCTCCGTTTTATTTGATCCAGGATCTATGTATTCATATGTGTCCTCTCTATTTGCTTATTTCCTGGGTGTTTCTCGAGAGTCCTTAAGCACTCTTGTTTATGTGTCCACTCCTGTGGGCGATTCTGTTGTTGTGGATCAGATCTATCGGTCATGTGTTGTTACATTCTGTGGTTATGAGACTAGAGCAGATCTTCTACTGCTTGATATGACCGACTTCGAGATTATCCTGGGCATGGACTAGCTATCCCCGTATCATGTCGTCGTAAATTGCCATGCTAAGACTGTTACTTTGGCAACGCCGGAATTTGCCTAAGTTGGAGTGGAAAAGTTCGTCTGTCAGCGCATCTAATCATGTTATTTCTTTTCTAAAAGTTTGACATATAGTCGAGAAGGGTTGTTTGGCTTATCTAGCCTATGTTCGTATAACGACCCGGCCAGTCGTTTTTAGAGTTATAGCTCTGATCTCCTATTAACTGCTTCTCCCATATCTATTTCTGCTATTGTGACTTGCCGGGAGGTTTCGTTTTGGTTTTTGGAGTGATTTGGGACACTTAGTCCCTAAATGATAGCTTAAGTCTTAGAATTTTAACTGTAGTTGGAACTGTGTGAAGACGACTCCGAAATAGAGTTTTGTCGGTTCTGTTAGCTCCGTTGGGTGATTTTGGACTTAGAAGCGTGTCTCGATTGTGTTTTGGAGGTGTGTAGCTTATTTAGGCTTGAAATGGCGAAAGTTGAATTTTTAAAGATTTGGATCGGTAGTGAAAATTTTGATATCGGGGTCGTATTCCGATTCCAGATATTGGAGTAGGTCCGTAGTGTTGAATATGACTTGTGTGCAAAATTTGAGGTAATTCGAATGAGATTTGATATGTATCGACGTCGTTTGTAGAATTTAGAAATTTCAAAGTTCATTAGGCTTGAATCCATGCATAATCCGTATTTTTGATGTTGTTAGACGTGATTTAAAGGCTCGACTAAGTTCGTATGGTGTTTTAGAATTGGCTGGTATGTTTGGTTGAAGTCCCGGGGCCTCGGGCATGTTTCGGATGCTCAACAGGTCATTTTTGGACTTAGGGAGTTGGCAGATTTTCTGGTGTTATTGCAGACATTTTTCTTCATCGCGTTCGTGAGGGAGATCTCGCGATCGCGTAGGTCATCTGAGGGGTCAGCTAAAATTGCTCTTCGCGTTAGCGAAAATGAAGATGCGATCACGTAAGGTTATCAGGAAGTGCACCGCGAACGCGTGGGCTAGGCCGCGTTCGTGAAGAAGAAGTGAGGCAGCAGTGGAGTTTGAGTGTTACTCTTCGCGGTTGCGTGAGGAAAATTACGATCGCGTAGGTGTGAGCAGCTAGTGCATCGCGTTCGCGTGAGGTGTTACGCGTTCGCGTAGAGTAATTTTTTGAGGAAGCGAAGTTGTTCTTTGCGATCGCGCGGCCTTTTCCGCGATCGCGATTAAGGAACCACTGGGCAGAATTTAAAGTTCAAAAATGAGGGTTCAAGTTCATATCACAAAATTTGATTAAGAGCTCGGTATAAGGCAAAATTTGGAGAGATTTTCGGAGGAAGTTATTGGGTAATGATTCCTTACTCCTTTATGATTAAATCCCACTTATCTATGCTTGATTTCATCATTTAATTTCGGATTTGGGGTGGAAATAGGAGGGAATTGAGAAAAGTTCTTAGGCCGAATTTTGGGATTTTGATCGAGATTTTTGTATCGGATTTGAGTGAATTTTGTATGGTTAGACTCGTGTGTAAATGTGTGTTCATAATTTGTGACTGTTACCTGATTCCAAGACGTGGGCCAGGGGAGGCTTTTCGAGCATTTTTCTAATTTCTTGTCTTAGCTTTGATTTTGTTAGCTAGATTAGTTTGTTGTAGCTATATTTATGTTATGTGATTGATTTTGGCTAGATTTGAGCCATTCGGAGTCGGATATTCGTGGAAAGAGCATTGTGACGAATTGATTTGAGCTTGGTTCGAGGTAAGTGGCTTGTCTAACCTTGTATGGGAAAACTCCCCTTAGGATTTGGTACTGTTTGATATGTGAGTGTCGTGTATGTACACAGGCTATTTGTTGTAAAACTCCATTTTTCACTAAGTCATAACGTGTTTTCTCCTTATTTGAAACACACTAGCATATGTAACTATCCTGTTTAGACTAGAATAACATGCCTACTTGTTAAATTGCCTATTTGAACTCTGTGCAACATGTTTAGTGAAATTACCTGCTTTCCTTGACTTGAACTTAGTCTAAACTGTAGGATTTCTTGCTGTAATTATTATTTTGGTTGGTTGCGCTGTATATTTACTTTGCGACTATAGAACGGTATTCCGGGAGATCCCCCTGTACTGCATATTTACTTTGGGACTACAGAACGGTATTCTGGGAGATCCCCCTGTTTTGCATATTTATTTTGGGACTACGGAACGGTATTCCGGGAGATCCCCCTGTTTTACATATTTATTTTGGGACTACGGAACGGTATTTCAGGAGATCCCCATGCACATTTACGTTTGGGACTACGAGACGGTATCTCGGGAGATCCCCTGTTTGTTATCATTGTGTTCTGAGCTGTTGTCTTTTGTTGATTCTATTCTTGTTAAATTCTCGTATTTATTTTACTGCGATATTTCATTCTGTCTTATTTCATTATATTTATATCAGTAGGGCCCTAACCTGATCTCGTCACTACTCGACCGAGGTTAGGTTTGGCACTTACTGGGTACCGTTGTGATGTACTCACGCCCTTTCCTGTACATGTTATTCGTGTGCAGATCCGGGTTCATATTACCAGCCTCATCACTAGTTGCAGTCGCTGCTGCTTATTGGATACTTCAAGGTACATCTGCTCGCGCCCGCAGATTCTCGGAGTCCCCCTCTATCCCCCTTTATGTTCATTTTGCTTTCTTTCTGTAGAAATGATATATAGAATGGTTAAGACCTCTTAGTAGCTTGAGACTTACGGTATTCCGGATTTTGGGAAAAGTGAATATTATATATGCCGAGTGGCACTGTTTCTGCTTATTTACTATATCTGTTAGCTGTTATCTTTGTGTTTTCATCTCATTTCCGCAATAATTAGGCTTACCTAGTCGTAAAGACTAGGTGCCGTCATGACGGTTCACGGAGGGAGAAATTGGGTCGTGACAGTTCGGGATACTACTGCAGAGACTCCGACTATTGATTCAGTGTCTGTAGTTCGGGAGTTCTCCGATGTATTTCCTTCAAATCTTCTAGGCATGCCACCAGATTGTGATATTGATTTTTGTATTGACTTGGCTCCAGATACCCAACCTATATCTATCCCACAGTATCGCATGGCTCCGAAAGAATTAAAGAAATTGAAAGAACAGCTTGAAGAGTTACTAGCAAAAGGGTTCGTCAGACCGAGTGTATCGCCTTGGGGTGCACCGGTATTATTTGTGAAGAAAAAGGATGGAACTGTGCGAATGTGTATTGACTATCGCCAACTGAACAAAGTTACCATTAAGAACAAGTACCTGTTGCCGTGTATTGATGATCTATTTGACCAGTTGCAGGGTGCTAGGGTGTTTTCTAAGATCGACTTGAGGTCGGGGTACCACCAATTAAAGATTCGGGATTCGGATGTTCCGAAGACTGCTTTCCGAACTAGATATGGTCATTATGAATTTCTGGTGATGTCTTTCGGTTTAACTAACGCCCCGATGACGTTTATGGATTTGATGAATAAGGTATTCATGCCATATATTGATTCGTTTGTCATTGTCTTCATTGATGATATTTTGATTTACTCGCGCAGTAAGGAAGAACACGAGCAACATATGAGAGTGGTGCTTCAGACACTACGGGAACAAAATTTATATGATAAGTTCTCCAAATGTGAGTTTTGGCTAAATTCTGTAGCATTCTTGGGGCATATTGTATCGGGCGAGGGCATTAAAGTTGATCCTAAAAAGATCGAGGCAGTTCAAAATTGGCATTGTCCCACTTTGGCGACTAAGATCAGGAGTTTCCTAGGTTTAGCAGGTTATTATCGTCAGTTCGTGGAGGGCTTTTCATCTATTGCAGCACCTTTGACCAAATTAATCCAGAAGGGTGCTCTGTTCCGATGGTTTGACCAAATTAGTGTTGCCTTTCGGTTCGGGGATGTATACAATGTATTATGACGCTTCACGCGTTGGTTTGGGTTGTGTATTAATGCAGGAGGGGTGAATTATTGCATATGCCTCACGTCAGTTGAAACCCCACGAGAAGAATTACCCGGTACATGATTTGGAGTTAGCTGCAATTGTTCACGCTCTTAAGATTTAGAGGCATTATCTTTATGGGGTGTCTTGTGAAGTTTACACTAATCATCGCAGTTTGTAGCATTTGTTCAAGCAGAGGGGCCTAAATTTGAGGCAGCGCAGATGGCTTGAGTTACTAAAAGATTATGATATTACTATCATGTATCATCCGGACAAAGTAAATGTGGTTACCGACGCCTTGAGTAGAAAGGCAGAGAGTATGGGTAGTTTGGCTTTCATTTCAGCAGAGAAGAGACCATTAGCTTTGGATATTCAATCCTTGGCTAACAGACTTGTGAGGCTGGATATTTCAGAGCCCAGGCGAGTTCTTGCATGTGTTGTGCCCCAGTCTTCCCTATTTGAGCAGATCAAGGCTCGCTAGTTTAATGATCCACACTTAATGGTTCTTCGAGAAACGGTACTACGGGGTGGTGCCAAGGAAGTTACTATTGGCGCGGATGGTATTCTGCGACTCCAGGATCGTCTATGTGTTCCTAATGTGGATGGACTAAGGAAAAAGATCCTAGAGGAAGCACACAGTTCTCGGTATTCTATTCATCCAGGTGCTAAGAAAATGTATCGTGACTTGAGGCAGCATTATTGGTGGCAGCGGATGAAAAAGGACATAGTTGAGTATGTATCTAGGTGTCTAAATTACCAACAAGTTATATATGAGCACCAGAGGCCAGGTGTCCTACTTCAGCATATGACTATACCGGAGTGGAAATAGGAACGCATTACTATGGACTTTGTAGTTGGGTTACCGCGGACCTTGCGTAAGTTTAATGCAGTTTGGGTCATTGTCGATAGGTTGACCAAGTCGTCACACTTTATTCCGGTTGTGACTACGTATACTTCAGAGAGGTTGGCCCAGATTCATATACAGGAGATAGTTCGGTTGCACGGTGTGCCAATTTCTATCATATCAGATAGAGGTCCTCAGTTTACTTCACTTTTCTGGAGACCAGTACAAAGTGAATTAGGGATCCGCGTAGAGCTCAGCACAGCTTTTCATCCGCAGACTGACGGACAGTCAGAGCGAACAATTCAGATTTTGGAAGATATGCTCAGGGCATATGTGATTGACTTTGGAGGTCAGTAGGATCATTTCTTGCCTTTGTCCGAGTTTGCTTATAACAACAGTTACCAATCCAGCATCGAGATGGCTCAATTTGAGGCTTTATATGGTCAGCGATGTCGTTCGCTCATCGGATGGTTTGAGCCCAATGAGGCTAAGTTACATGGTATTGATTTGGTAAGGGATGCCTTGGAAAACATAAAATTAATTCAGGAGCGACTTCGTATAGCACAGTCCAGGCAGAAAATTTACGCGGATCAGAAAGCGCTTGATTTATCATTTATGGTGAGTGAAAAATTTCTCTTGAAGGTTTCGCCGATGAAGGGAATCATGAGATTTGGGAAGAAGGGCAAGTTGAGCCCAAGGTTTATAAGACCATTTGAGGTGTTAAGACGAGTTGGGGAGGTTGCTTATGAGCTTGCTTTGCCTCCCAGTCTATCAGGAGTTCATCCGATTTTCCATGTATCTATACTCCGGAAGTATCATACCGACCTATCGCATGTGTTAGACTTCAACAGGGTTCATCTAGATAAGAGCTTGGGTTATGAAGAGGAGCCAGTTGCCATTGTTGATAAATAGGTTCGCCAGTTGAGGTCCAAGAAGATTACTGCGGTAAAAGTCCAGTGGAAGGGCCAACCAGTCGAGGAAGCGACTTGGGAGGCCGAGGAGGACATGCGGAGCAGATATCAACATTTATTCAGCACTCCAGGTATAATTATAAACTCGTTCGAGGACGAACTTTGTTTAAGAGGTGGAGAATGTAATGACCCAATCGGTCATTTTGAATTTTAGAACCCCATTCTCCTAAATAAATCTCCCTGTATGTGCTTTTATTAATTTATGACTTGCAGGGATGGTTGGTTCGGGATTTGGAAGTGTTCAGGTTGAAATCGGAACACTTGGTTCCTTAATTTTGTTTTAAAACTCCAAGTTTGACTTCGGACAACATTATGAGAAAACGACCCCGTAATCGGGATTTGACAGTTCCAATAGGTTAGTATGATGATTTTGGACTTGGGCGTATGTTCAAATCGGGTTTTGGACAACCCGGGAGCGTTTCAGAGCTTAATAGTGAAAATCAACTATTTGAAGGTTTAATGTTCTTTAAACTTAGTTTGGAGTAGGTTTTAGAGTAATTGAAGTCCGTTTGGAATTCCGAGCCTAATAATAGCTCCGTATGGTAATTTAGGACTTGCACATAAAATTTGGTGTCATTCCGAGTAGTAGAAGTATATTTCGGCACGTTTGGAGTAAGTTTGAAGAATTTGAAAATTCTAAGTTGAATCAATTTGGCTTGAGGTATGATTTTTAGTTTTGATATTGTTTTACACGTTCGTAGGGTTCGAGCGAGTCTGTTTTATGATTTCAAACTTGTTGGTATGTTTGGGTGGGGCCCCGGAGGCCTCGGGTGTTAACCGGAAGAGGCTCGGATCGATTTTGGACCTTAGAGCAGCAACTGAAGCTTCGAGCTTCTGCTGCAACCGCACCTGCGCTTGGCCAACCGCAGGTGCATGAAAAGCACCGCAGAAGCGGACTGGGCGCAGATGTGCAGGTATAACCGCAGAAGCGGATCGCAGATGCGATATACAAGCCGCAGAAGTGGACGGGGCCGGCTTAGGGAAAAACCGCATCTGCGACGCATTTTCCGCAGATGCGGAGCCGCAGATGCGAAAGGGTTGTTTAGCAGAACCCTTAAAGAACGGGGAAACAACCATTTTTGTCTATTTCTCTCCATTCTTGGGTTATTTTGGAGCTTTTTGATATGAGATTTCAACTAGCAACTTGAAGGTAAGTTAATTCTACAAATTTTGAGTTAAATACATATATTATGGGTAGATTATAACCTGTAAATTTGTGAAAATCAAGGGATAGAGGCAAAACATAGATTTGTATAAAAATGAGATTTTAACCACGAAAATGGTTATAGAATTGGATGAAAATTATATATTTGAGTTCTTGAGATTATGGGTAACGATTTCCTCCGAAAATTTCCGAAATCCGGGCACATGGGCCCGAGGTGAATTTTAGGAATTTACCATTTTTGGATAGGGTAATTTATTTAATAGTCTAATTTCGAATTATTGAGCATGTATTAATTATTTTATATAACTTTTGGATAGTTTCGGATCTTTCGGCACCGAATTGAGATTTTACACGACATTGTGATTGGGAAGTGGGCTTTGAGACAAGGTAAGTCTCTTGCCTAACCTTGTAAGAGGAAATTTATCCCATAGGTGATTCACATTAATAATTGTTGCTAATTGTGGGGGCTACGTATGCACGAGGTGACGAGAGTCCGTGCATAACTACTAATTATGCTATGTCCGGGTAGTTTAGGACTCAAACCATGAATTACTTGTGATAATTGCATCTTTTATTTGATTAAATTACTGAAATTATATTGTAAATTGTTTGAGGAAATAGTAAAAGATCGAAACTTCATATACTCGAATTTTATGTAAATTATTGAATTGTTAATAGAGATTGAACATTCTACGTGTTAATATTATAATAACTTCTCATTCCGGAGGTTCATAAGAAGATGTCCTCCTTTCTTGTGGAGTGCGCCGAACGCCTCGGCAGTATAGATGCATCTATGGATCATGCCGCACGTTCCTCGGCAGTGTACACGACACTCTGGATCGGGTCATACGACCTCGGCAGAAATCATGCCTAATAATAATAATTACACGATACCTTGATATTTTAATTGTTGTTTGTGAAGTTAATTGATAAATTAAAAATTATTGAAATGTAAGAAATTAATTATTTCTGCTTGTTAAGAAATTTATTTTTGTTCATCTAAAAATCATGTTTAATTCAATATATTCTATTAAAATATTATTGACCCATAGTGAGTGTCAAAGTCGACCTCTCGTCACTACTTCTTCGAGATTAGGCTTGATACTTACTGGGTACATGTTCTTTACGTGCTCATACTACGCTTGCTGCACTTTTTGTGCAGGACATGAGACAGGTACTATCGGAGGACTTATCAGCGCGCACCCACGTTATCCAGAGGCTTAGTGGTGAGCTGCCTTTCTGAGCCGTTCTGCAGCAACTAGTGCCTCTTTTTGTATTTGTATCCTGTCTATTTTATTTCAGACAGTATTTAGAATTTTGTATAATCTTCTGGATGCTCATACACTTGTGACACCAGGTCTTGGCACATACTAGTAGAATTTGTGGATTTAATTATTTTACTTGGGATTTAATTTATCTTATTTTCTCATATCTTTCTTAATTTTTGGAATTTCGAAGAGTTTGATTATTCGATAATTTTTAAAGAAATGAATATATGTTTAAATCATTAGTTGGCTTGTCTAGCTGGGATGTTGGGCGCCATCACGACCTATAGGTGAGTTTGGGTCGTGACAACTAGAATCCTTGTTAATTACAGGCGGGCCTACTCTTAGGGTAGGAGGTCACTGGTCCCCGATAATTCGAAAATATGTATATATATATATATATATATATATATATATATATTAAATACAATATATATTTTGATTGACACCTGCTTTTCTATCCTTTAGTTGTAGATTATATATATATATATATATATATATATATATATTAAATACAATATATATTTTGATTGACACCTGCTTTTCTATCCTTTAGTTGTAGATTATAGTTCATTTAGTTCCTTTGTTTTATTTCTTTACCTGCTTTTCTGACCTTTAGTTGTAGATTATAGTTCCCATTAGTTCCTTTATTTTATTTCTTCACATATTTTGTGACCTTTAGTGGTAGATTATATTTCGGTAATTCATTTTATTTTTATTGCTTATTTTTGGGATAGAACTTACGTAGTAGTGGCTTTGGTGAATGATGGTAGGGTAAGATCTTATCCTTGGGGGTGCCAGCGTAGGGGAGGGGGTAAGAGGGTAAGAGGGCTAAGGGAGCTACTAGGCTGAGAGTGGGGTCTTGGAGCATAGGTACTTTGACTGGAAAATCTATAGAGTTAGCGAATATTCTCGAAAAAAGGAAGATTAATATAGCTTGTGTACAGGAGACTAGGTGGGTAGGAGATAAGGCGCGGGATGTGGGCAGTTTCAAAATTTTGTATTTTGGGAGGGTGGGGGCAGGATCGGGGTAGGTATCTTGGTTGATAAGGACCTCCGTGAACTAGTGGTGGAGGTTAGGATGGTGAATGACCGGCTGATGACTATTAAGCTAGTTGTGTCCTGCATACCGAGAAGCTTTTCATAGGAAGAGATTTCAACGGCCTTATTGGAGCGTCGCCTGGGGGGTATGATGATGTGCATGGTGGCTTTGGTTTTGGAGATAAAAACAGAGGAGGAACGTCTCTGCTGTACTTTTTTAGAGCATTTGATTTGGTGATAGCAAACTCGAATTTCCCGAAGATGAGGGAGCACTTGGCCACCTTCCGGAGTTCGGTGGCCGAGACTCAGATTGATTATTTACTCTGCAAGAAGTCCGATAGAGGTCTTTGCATGGATTGCAAGGTCATCCTAAGTGAGAACCTCTCGACCCTACATAGGCTCCTAGTCATGGACCTTGAGATCACAAGGAAGAGAAGGAAGAGGGCGATGTATAGCCAACATAAGATTAAGTGGGGAGCCTTGACGGAAGCTAAGGCACAGGAATTAGGGGTCAAGCTGGTGACTATGGGTGCTTGGAGAAATATTGGGGACGCAAGCGCTATGTGGACCACGACTGCAGTGTATTAGAGAAGCCGTGAGAGAGGTATTAGGGGTCTCAAAGGGTTACTCTGGTGGTCAAATAGGAAACTAGTGGTGGAATGGAGAGGTGCAAGGAAAAGTGAAAACCAAGAAAGCAGCGGATCTGAAGCTAGTGGAAAGTGTAGACGGGGAGGAGAAGAGAGAAAATCGAGAGTATTATAAGTTGGCTAAGAAAGAGTCAAAACTAGCAGTTATGGCGGCCAAGACTGCAGCTTTTAGTCGTTTGTATGAGGAACTCGAGAGCCGAGGTGGGGATAAGAGGTTTTTCAGGTTATCCAAGGCACGAGAAAGGAAGGCGCGTGACTTGGACCAAGTGAAGTGCATCAAGGATGAAGAAGGTAGAGTTTTGTTGGATGAGGGGCTTATCCATCGGAGATGGCATACCTACTTCCATAGTCTCTTGAATGAGGAGTGGGACATGAGAATTGTACTGGGTGATTTGGAACTCTCAAGGAATCGTTGTGACTTTGGGTATTGTAGTCGGATTAGAGTTGATGAAGTTGAGGGGGCTATACGTAAGATGAGCAGGGGATAAGCGACCAGGCCGGATAAAATTCCGGTGGAGTTTTGGAAGAGTGCAGGCAAGGCAGGCTTGGAGTGGCTCACTAGGATATTTAATGTCAGTTTTAGAACGAAGAAGATGCCCGAATATTGGAGGTGGAGCAGATGGTTCCTGTATACAAGAACAAGGGTGATATCCAAAATTGCAATAATTATCGGGATATCAAGCTGCTTAGCCATATTATGAAAGTCTGGGAGCAAGTGGTAGAGCTAAGGATGGGGAAGAGTGTGTCTATTTCCGAGAACCAGTTTGGATTTATGTCGGGGTATTCGACTACAGAAGCCATGCACCTTGTAAGAGATTGATGGAGCAGTATAGGGAGAGAAAGAAGGACTTGCATATGGTATTCATCGACTAAGAAAAGGCGTACGATAAAGTTCCGAGGGAGATTTTGTGGAGATGTTTGGAGGCTAAAGGTGTACATGTTGCCTATGTTAGGTTGATTAAGGACATGTATGATGGAGTAAAGAACCGTGAGGACGGTGGTGGGGACTCGGACCATTTTTCGGTTATGATGGGGTTGCATCAGGGGTCGGCACTCAGCCTTTTTTTGTTTGCTATGGTGATGGACATACTGACGTGCCACATCCAATGAGAGGTGTCTTGGTGCATGCTATTTGCAGATGATATTGTATTGATTGACGAAACGCGAGACGGTGTGAGTGCGCAATTAGAGGTATGGAGACAGACCCTTGAATCTAAAGGTTTCAAGTTGAGCAGGACCAAGACAGAATACTTGGAGTGTTTCAGTTGCGAGACTCAAAGAGGGGAAGGGGAGGTGAGGCTGGACTCGCAGGTCATCCCTAGGAGAGGGAGTTTTAAGTAATTTAGGTCGATTATTCAGGGGGATAGGGAGATTGATGAAGATGTCACACATCGTATTGGGGCGGGATGGATGAAATGGAGACTCGCTTCCGGTGTTTTATGTGACAAGAAAGTGCCACCAAAACTTAAGGGTAAGTTCTACAGAATGGTGGTCAGACCAACGATGTTGTATGGGGCTGAGTGTTGGCCAGTCAAGATCGTTCATGTCCAGAAGATAAAGGTAACAGAGATGAGGATGTTGAGATGGATGTGCAGGCACACCAGGTTAGATATGATCAGAAATGAGGTTATTCGCGACAAGGTGGGTGTAGCCCCTATTGAGGACAAGATGCGGGAAGCGCGGCTTTGGTGGTTTGGTCATATGAGGAGGAGGAGCACAGACGCCCCGGTGAGTAGGTGTGAGAGGTTGACATTGGAGGGCCTACAGAGAGATAGAGGTAGGCCAAAGAAGAGGTGGGGAGAGGTGATTAGGCAAGACATGGCGCAACTTTAGCTGACCGAGGACATGACCCTTGATAGGAAGGTATGGAGGTCGAGGATTAGGGTAGTAGAGTAGGTAGTCTAGAGTGTTCATAACAGTAGTATTGGCATGCAATCTCGTTTTCTGTTGGTAGTAGGTTTCTGTTATTTTTTCTTTCATTGTTGATCACCTTACTATCTTATTGTTTTTATTCTACTTTTATATGAATTTTTGGTAATGTCCCTTCTTGTCTATATTTTCATTAATGTGGTAGCTTATACTTTCCTGAGTCGAGGGTCTATTGGAAACAGCCTCCCTATCCTCATAAGGTAGGGGTAAGGTCTGCGTACACACTACCCTCCCTAGACCCCACGGTGTGGGATAATACTGGGTGTGTTGTTGTATATTGTGATTGACACCCTAAAACTCAAAGATTAGACAGTTGCATTGGTCGATTAGGGAGCACAACTTAACTTTTAGTATGCTACTTAGGTTCGATTCCACTCCAGTATTTGCTCAAATTTTTATTCGGTAGTGATACCCCGCTTTCAAATCCAGTTGGTAAAGGCCATCGGAAAAATTCGTCATATTTTTATTGTTTGGTTGTATCTTACATGAGCACGTACGCAATTGCTCATTGACCGAGAATATAAATATACTGTTCCAAATACGTTTCTTTTTTCCTTTTGTCCCATAGCGCCATCTCACGAGAGTCCCAAATCCTACATCCCCGTTCTAAAATCTTAAATGGCCATTGTAATTTGGATTTAATTATATTTAAAGATTCTTTTCCCATTAATGTAATCATGTAATAGCAATATAGCAGGTTAATTATTATTTTTATCAAGTTAGAAACTATAGCTTTACCACAGAAATTTACTTTACCTCATAAATGTCATAACTTTGTACATATTTTTACTGCCCCTAATGTCCCGACACATGGCAAGCTCAAAAACAAATAACCCACCCCGGATTTTAAAACCCGAAAACCCACCCCTTATTTTGTTCAATCTATTCAATAGGACAAACTGTAAAAATAGGAACTTTTAATTACTCAAATAGAACATAAACCAAAGTTAGACATTTCATCAAAACTCCAAAGTACCACTACAATTAAGTACATCGATCATATTGAGAAACTTGAAATAACTCAAAATTAGTTTACCAGAATGATACATCTCTTTCAACTGCAACTGCTTACAAGGTTACTTAAGTTACTATGGGACAAAGCAGAAAAAGGCCGTGGAGCTTCATGAAATTTATCAGATCCGATTATAACCGATGGACTTACTGAACAGGCTTCGAATGTACAGAACTTGCAGTCCACTTGCCAATATAAGTAGAACATACTCTGCGACGGTGTAAAATAAAACGCGCTTGCTTGTGCTCTCATTAGCTGCACCAGAAAACATGCACATCAATGGAACAGTTTTAGCAGATAATGCCTCAAAGCTCTGACCATGACCAAAAAATTGCAAACAGAAAGCTATAACAAGACTTCCATCTATCATAAGAAGAAATGAGAACGGCTAAAGATACATTTAACAGTCTGAAGAAAAATCGTATTTACTACAAACTCCAAGCGATAGAAAAGTGTGACTCTTCAAATATCAAAGAACTTCACGTTACTCACTTTGCTATGATGCTCAAAAAACTATAAACCACAGCTTCTTTTCTTGTTTCAAGTCATATAGCAATTTAGGGGAAAAAGTTATAAAGCAATTGGACAGATAGTAAATGAGCATAGATTCATTTTCCGAATCAAATAAGGAATCTCGAAGTGCTGCAGAATATGTCAACCCCAAGTTATAATATAACCAAAATATATTAACAGAAGTAGATCGATATTATTCCAGCAATTATCAGTATCAATAAGCTATTACTATCTAGATCTACAAGAATGAGCAACTCATAATATTCTAATAAAGCAAATAGGTTGCTGAAACAAGAATGATTGCCACAATCATTAGATGTTACTGTCTTAACTTAAGAGCATGTCATGTTTCACTAAAAAAGGTCTTGGCATAAATGTCCACACCCGGTCAATGGTTGTCGTGAACATTTTCAGAAGTAACCATTACTTGGTTTAAATGCAAAAGAAAGAGTTGTCTATGTCAAGAAATATCTCATTAGAAAGCAAATCTACCAATGACAACTAAAACAAAAACCTGTAACATTATGCATCTTCAGAATTAAAAAACAATTAAGCTTTTATTAAGGAAAAGATTGGCGACTCACTATGACGATGACGAGCATCACGTGCTCTCAAGTATTTCTGCTCTGCTGTAACTGACTCCAATGCCTCCCCTAGTTCAGCAATTTTGACATTGATGGGGTCCAAATGTTCTGCAAAAAGGTCAGTATAGATTATATCTAGAAACAGGAATCAACAAACACAATGTACAACATGCTTAACCGCTAATCCTGGCCATAAAAGAACAATACTATAGCAAAAAAGACAAACCATCTTTGGCTAGGTCATGCTCATTGGGAATGTGTCCAACATGTATGTAGAACGAGACTGTTTCTGGCGTTGAATGTGGATTATGAAAACAGAACTTAAACATCCCACTCCTTGGGGCCTTGAGCTCAAATTTATCCTCTGCTGTTCCCTTCATGGTATGCACGACATTTCCCGCAGGCGATGTCACCTGCACAAGTGAAAAAGTCACATAAAAGGAAGACATCTTGGCTAGGTATCTCTTTTTCTCTAAGTAGCCGCAGAGAGAGCAGAATCAAAAGAAAAAAGGTACTCCTTGTTCTGTTTATGTAAATATTTTAGCATATCACCAACTTCTTTTTTAATTTCATGAGTAAATTTTAAGTCATGCATAAGGTCAACAGCGAGTTTGCCTCATTTATTAAGTCCAATTAGTTGTGTTAGCTAGTTTTTATCATTTGAATCATGTCGCATTTAGCAGCCATGGCAAGACACAATGTTAAGAGGAGTTGAATTCCCACGACTTGTCATAAGCCAAAAAGACAATCATAATCATCTATTCCATTTCACCAAGGTAGGTGGGAAATTTCACCCACACTCAGTGTTCATCTCCACCAGTCCATAGGTGGACAATATTTTATGAAGAAAGTGGGGATGCGAGTTGAGGACGGATAAAAATGTTGTTATGAACCAAGGGCTGCAAGCATCATATAGGCAAGCTGTTCCAGACTAATCAACCTATATCTATAGAAATGTATTTACTAAATTCTACTTTTATAGTCTTTTAATTCAAGTATACATGTTATGCATGGATTTAGAAGGACATAGAAATCTATAGCAAAAATTAAAGTTGCAGGTGCGCACATATGTTCTACAAATGGTGGGTACCATGATCGGCATGGGTACATCAAAAACCGACCCACTGCGCCGGGGGAGGTTGGGTATAACAGGATATTCTAGCCATATTTAAAGTTATCACATCTACCCACAGCTCCACTGCGGCTCCTACAACAAGATAGAGCACAACATCTGCTCACAAAAAACCACTAACAAGTACCAAATTATTCTGAAGATTGCAACTCTCTGTCTGTCAACAGCTCTCACCATTTCTATCATTTTTGCATTATAGGTTTTAGGAGATATATCTGTCCTCAGTGCATTGACCTTTCTGGTATGAAGAAGCCTTTGTATATGTGATGACATGGTTGATTGACTGGGAAGGTTAATAGTTGGAAAAAAGGTTCGCATAGAAGAGCTAATGGGTTTTAGAACATACAGAAGAGGCTGCATGAGGTGGAGAGAGAAGAATAAAGGCTGTGAAGAAGGAAGCAGTAGTTGGAAAGTTGGAGAATGGTTTAAGAAGTCATGGATATTGCTGAAAAAAAGTGAAGTTCACTTAATATGAGAGAGAAGCATCAGTTCATAAGCTCACAGCTCAGCAACATATGCTTGAAAGATTTGTTTCGCGATGCATCTAGGTGAGTCAGACAAACGGTAAGTCCTATGCTACATCGAATATGAGAGTCAACCCTAGCTGAGGGTGGCTCTTCAGTGGGGGCAGAGCTAGCTCTTTGGTTATAAGTTGGCCGAACCCAGTAGCTTTGGTTAAAACCATATATTCGTCTTAAGAAATCTGCTAAATATGTACAAATAAGAACCCAATAACTTGAAAGGACTAGAACCTGAAACCATAAGCTTCAAATTCTGGCTCCGTCTACGCTTCAGAGAGTATCATACACATAGGATCTAAGTGTAGTTAAGAAATCACCTAGTGGTTTTTGCACACCTGAGACTTATTGATTCTTTCACGCTTCATTGACCACTAGGCTACACTCTTCGCTGCACTCTAGTTTACAAATTAGTTCACATTATAGATTCCAATTACCATAGATGATTAGTTAATTTTTTGTATAAAATCATATTGAAAGAGATTTATCCCTTTCACTCTAATAATAAAAGATCTAGCAACAATCAAAATAAATCAATTTCACACATTAAACAACTAAGCATAAAAATAAAAGATTTATATTTTGGAGAAAGGAAAAAAAAGGTCATACAGTGAAATCAATGCCGGGGTGGTCAGAGCTCCAGAAAATTTCATGATCTACAACGACGAAGTTCCCCGAAATTGTGTCGCCTTCATTCAGCACGTATTCGTAAACGCACTCCTCGTCGTTTACTGTCACAGACAACGCCGTTAGGTTTCCGACGAAACTGAATACCAAAATCGCAACCAAAGCGAACACTTTGGAGCACTTCACTCCGGCTCCGGCTATCCTTCCCATCTCCGGCCGACGAATTTCCAGTTTTATCTCCTCGGAATTGTGACAATGTCTATATTTTTTACTTATATTTATTAGAAGTGGGAAAATAGATTTGGGTTTGGAGTGAAAGTCGTGTATAAGACGTGCGAAGATGGAGTTTTGACTTTATTAAGCTGTGAATTTTTTTTATTTTTATTATATCCAAAAACTACTACCAAGCTAACACTTACCAGAAAAATAATTGCAGAATTTGAACATCTCCATTTCGGTCAAAGTATAATTTCATTATTGTAAATACCAAATAATTACTAAAGTATTGTCGATGATTTAAGATTTTAACACTTTTTTCATTAAAATAACATGAGCTAGCCAGTTTTCGGACTGGTAATTAAAAAAGAAAGAATTACAAGAAAATACACGTGACTTCACATCATAACAAAAAATGACCCATGTTTTTAAGTTTTACCCAACCTAACCCATATACCCATATTGTACATATTTTGAAAGCACTAGCAAATTTAAAATTTGTGTTCTTACAATCATTACTTCTAAAAGTTATGGAGTTAAATCTGTGTTCTCACAACCATTGGTTTCACTTTCTCTCTTCTTCTTACATCTTCTACATATGCTTCAAGGGGCCATATATTTTCTGTTTCCCCACTGTGTCACCTGGTTGCAATATAAGAAAATTGAAGAGTAGAAGTCCATCATTGAAGACCATTCAAAGCTTTGCTTTCGAAAATATAATTTTTTGAATTTGTTAGTTGTTTGGATTGGGTATTGTTCCAATTAATTGAAAATATCAAAAGGAGTTCAAAATTTAAATTTGAAGTGATTTGGAGTAGATTTGACCAATATTTGAGTTAAATTTCAAAAAAAGACGCAATGAAGAAGACGGAGTTAGTTTTTTGTATAATTATGTATAATATTATATAATTGTGTATATGAATGTATAAACACATCTTATACACTATTATACACTTTTATACACCTTTATACAAGCGTCTGTAGATTCTTCCACGATTTTCAGTTGCAATTCTTGTTCAAAACTAGTCCAAATCTCCATTAAATGACTTCAAATTTTATATACAACCTTCTTATACTATTTCTAACAAGTCTAAATAATACCCACTCCAAATTTCTCACAAAATCAAATTCAGAATTTAAACCCACATATTTAAGCTTCTTAAAAATCTAATTTTCACCACCCAAATGGATTTGGTTTGTTGAACTAATATTTGAGTCACAGTTACTGATTTGAAAATTAACTTATGAGCAATCTTTTTTAAAAATTAAATAGTAATTTCGTGAACCTATTGGAGTTGGATGTTGAATCTTAACCTATTATTTTTGGGCTAGTTGGTTGTAAATTAAAATGTGGTCTATAAAATTGAAAAGTAGGGAGCCCGGTTGTTCTTATGTGAAAATTTTTCATTAAAAAATAGCCAATGTTTGCGAAATCATTAAAAAATAACCAATATTTTGCTGAAATACAGAAAATTCCAGCATAATATGCGGGATTATGGAGCTCCTACATATAAATTTCTAGCATATTATGATGGAACTCCAGCACATTATAAATTCTAACATATTATGTTGGAAGCTTATATGTAAAAATTCGAATTCCATCATATTATATTGGAATATTTCCAATTTTTTAAGAGTGTTTTTAATCAGATTTTATCTTTACATAAAAAGTGACTAAATTTTGATTATTTTTGAAAGAGTAGCTACTTTTTAATTATTGTATGGGACAAAACCTACCCTAGAATATTTAGGGTAATATAACATTAAGGAAAGAATCAGTCGAGGTCGGCCAGGGAGCAACAAGATTGTAAGGCCTCGTAAAATTTTTCCTACAAACCCAGTTTTCGTGATGCCGAAGTAGGCGTAGAGGTTAATCGGTTCGGACTTTTTGGATTAAACAGTGCGCTGGGGAGTTGAAGAAAAATGTTGGGCAGAAGTAGGCATTTCTGCAGCCCGTTCTGCGACCGCAGAACCACTCTGCGGACCGCAGAATGGCCGCATAGTGGAGCAATCTTTTGGGCCATTTTTAATGTCATTTTTGCGGCTCATTATGCGACCGCATAGCTATTTCGCGGGCCGCACTCTTGTCGCATATCCCGCTTTGGAATTTTTCGAAGGGAGGTTCTGCGGTGCATTATGCGACCGCAGAATAGGTCTGCGGGCCGCATAGTGACCGCATACCTGGTCAGTTCCTTTCCAGTTTTGGCACACGAATTTCACGGTCATTTCGTGGACCGCATATTCATTATGCGGTCGCATATGCGACCGCATAACCTGTTCCGGAGTTTTATTTTTGGAATTTTTAAACCCGACCCTATTCCGTTAAAACACATCCCATAGACCATTTTGAGCTTATTTTTGATATCTTTAGAGTGTGTGTGTGTGTGTGTGTGAGAGAGAGAGTCCTAGAGGGAGAAATGATCTTCATCAAAAATTTCTCTTCAATTCTTGCTTAGCAAGAGAAGCACCCTAGGTCTTCATCTCAAGAGGTAAGATTCTATCACCAAGCTCTTAAATTCGAAATATAACTAGAATGGGCAATTAGTAAGGTAGTTCATGGGGATGGGAGTGCTTACCTTGCATGCATGTATTCTTAAGGTACGTGGGGAGATGGTGAGTTAAAAATAGAAAAGAATGGGGTGTGGGATGGTGAAGTCTTTCATAAAAAGGGTCATGGAACCTTAATACACACATAGTGTTTGATGAAATGCTCAAGTGAGCTAGAATCATGATTGTTTCCCTATGGTTCAATTTTTGCTATATTGCTAAAATTGATTGAAGTTGCTAATATTTCGGAACATCTTAGAGTTTTAAAAAGCTCAATTGAGATATGTTGGCTAAACCCCCTCTTCTTAGAATTGAATCCCATGGTATTCATGAAATCTATGCAAGTCCCAAAATGAACGTCCTAGAAATTGTTATCCCGGATGTGCTTGTTTTGAAAATATATGTGTAATATGTATTCCCATGCTTCTATCATGTTATCTCATCGTCTGAGAAAATGTTCATTCAAGTCAAATTCGAATAAAGACTGTTATGCCAAATTGTGTGAAAAGCCTCTATGTGCCTTAGATTCTAAATTACTCCCATGTGAAATCAAAAGGTCTTGAATAAAAAATTGTGTTGTTGTTGATGATAATAAAAATGTTGGAATGTGGAAAAGAACCTAAATCATGAAATACGGCCAAGCGCCAAGAATAACTTTATAGTTGGAGTCACTCGTGCCATTGTATTGAAAAAATGGGAAAGAAATATGAAGTGAGATGACTAATTGAAAAAGTATGATGTCTCAAATGAGATGGCTTAGCCGATCGGACCGAGATCGGACTTCGTGTAAGAACACGGTGGTATTGTGGATGAAATTGTGAATATGATTGATGTCTCAAATGAGATGGCCTAACCGATCGGGCCGAGATCGGACTCCATGTAAGAACACTGTGGTATTGTGGATTGTGGCATATTGACACTAAAAATCATCCAACCTAATAATGCGGGAATTGACTTAAAAAGCTATGTGATCCTTAACTTGATGTTTTAATATTATCTGAAGCTCTTATTGAATTCTTGATGGTTCCTCTTGTATTATTATTCATTCTATTGAAATGGTGTTTAGCTATACATACTAGTGCTATTCGACGGTACTAACGTCCCTTTTGCCGGGGGCGCTGCATCTTTAAATGGATGCAGGTAGTTCCATAGCAGACAGTGTTGATCACATATAGTGCTGCATCCTCTTCCCAGCGGACTCGGTGAGCCCCATTTTATTCCGGGTCATGTATTGTACCTTTTATTTATATTGTGGTCGCTTTTTGAGATATAGTCGGGGCCTTGTTGCCGGCACCATCTTTACTCTCTTTTGTATCTCTAGAGGCTCCGTAGACACTATGTGGGTTATATATGGGTATTAGAAAGGTCAACCTATCATGTTGTATTTGGGGCTCTTGTTCCACTCAGTCATAAGGATGTATGTATTTTGAAACTTAACATTGATGTAACCTTGATGTAACCAAATGAAACGAGTTAGTAATGTATATATGTATGAACTTTCTACTGCCTAACTAATGAGAGCATGCCTTCTCTGGATCATAGGTGAGTCGGGTAGATAGTGTCTAACAGGCTTGCTTGACCGGGTCCACTCGGTTGAGCGCCGGTCGTGCTCCCCGAGATTGGGACGTGACAAAGATTCATGGTCGCGACGTCAATAATGACCGAGGTCGAGCACCACTGACAGAGCAGTAACGGCTAATTTTTGAAATAGTATGTTAAAAAGAATATTCTAGTGAATATTCTCTGCACTTGTACCATTAGGGTTTGTTAGATGTATGTCTCAAAGAAATAAGAAAAGGGGGGAGGATATGTAATATTCACTCGACAAGAACACTTTTCAGAGGAAGAATCTCTCTCTTGTAAAGATACAAAGATTACTTTTTTATTAAGATTTTTGCCCATATTATCACTGACTTTTTCATCAGATCCGAGAATAATTCGAACAAACCTTGGATTTATCTGTCATTCATCATTGTCACAAGGAACATTCGTCCAATCCACCATTTATTAAGTGAATCATCCCTCTTATTTACTTAAATGTCATTTATTGTTATTTATTGCTAGTTACACCTCCATTATTGCTCATTCTTTATGAACGTTTTGTGCCTATCATTGTCAACATTTCACTGGATCTGTCCCATCTCATGCACGTTTTTAAGATTCGCATCTAGATTTATTATCTTTAACTAGGTTTAATCCATTATTACATAAATTGAATAGTTTAGCCGAAAGTTATACTTTTTGGTCAAATAATTTGGCGCAGTGTGTGGGGATTATCTAGTTAACTCTCTTAGTTTCTTCTAGATCTACAACTAACACTGGTCATTAACATAAAAAAAAAAAAAAACAAGAACTCTTTTCCCTCTGCATACATAGATCTAACATAGCAGGTAAAAGAGAAGAAAAAATGAGAATAACAAGTGACCTCCCAACCAACCTCATGAACATCATCTATGAGAGCTTTGAAGTAGTGGACGAGGACACAACGCCCAATACCTCCCCCAGACGAGGTGGGTCACCCCCTCCCCACTGCAGCATTACAAAATCTCTTGGTAAGACAGCCTCCACGTCCGCGGTAGAGGAGGCGCCGCCAGCAATAAAGAAGCTCCTTGAGGCCTGGCTAACTGACATACTGACCATCGTCCTCCATAAGCCCGTTTGAGATACGGCCACAGAAAATGCAAGAACTTGTGTTATACCACCAGTGGACGAGCAACATGATCAACCTCCTCCCACGACAGGTAGTACTCACAATGTTGTTAGCAATGTAGGTGATGATGCTTTCATGGCCATTCTACAAAGGATGGAGGAAATGGAAAATGAGAACAAGGTACTTCGGGACCAAATGAGAGAATACCAAGAAAGGGTCGATAAAATACCGGGCTCTCCTAAGCTCTTGCCGAAAAGAGATGCCGGTCGGTTCGTCGAGGAGCCGTACAGTGACAGTGCTTCCTCACATGCCATACCAAAGACCTTTAAAATGCCACCCTATTTGAAAATATACGATGGTACAACCGACCCGAAGATCATGTGACTCACTACGTCACCGCCGTGAAAGGCAATGATCTCAACAAGGAACAAGTGTCCTCCATCCTACTAAAGAAATTCAACGATACCCTCACAGGAGGCGCGTTGACCTGATATTCACAACTGCCTGCACGTTCCATTAAAACCTTCGAGGAAATGGCCGATAAGTTCGTAACTTCTCATGTCGCGGCCAAGAAGTCCGAGGCAAGAGTAAACGACATCTTTGCTATTAAATAGTCTCTGGGAGAAGGGCTGAGGGACTTCCTCACCCGTTTTAACCGAGTAAGAATGACCTTGCCAAATGTATCAGAAGGAATGGCGGTAGCAGCTTTTCAAAATGGGCTGAGCAAAAATGGTTCAAGGGCGACAAGAAAGTTATTACGTCGGCTTATGAAGTATCCCCCAATGACTTGGGACAAAATACATAACGCATATTACGCCGAGGTCCAAGCAGGTGAGGACAACCTCAATGGGCCAACCCATCGACTGACCTCGGTGCAAGCAGAATCCAGGAAAGATCGAAGAAATATTATCAGAAGAGATCCCCCGGCATCACGACCAAACCGGGAAAGACATCTCCCATATGTCAGAACCACCGCTGCATCCTCATCCCGTCATGAAGAAGGCCCACCCTGATCAAGAACAGGGACTCACCAGAACGAGAGAGGTATGCCCCTTTACTATTTGCTCACAATTTTTGTGTATCACCTACAGAGATAGTCTATGCCTTGGAGAAACTCGGACCAAAGGTGAAGTGGCCACAAAAGATGAGGTCAGACCCGAATACCAAAAAATCAGATGCCCTCTGCGAGTTCCATCAAGAGCGAGGACACAAAACCGAAGATTGTATCGACTTAAGATAGGAGGTCGTAAACATGCTACGATAAGGGCACCTCAAAGAATTGCTGAGCGATCGGGGAAGGACCAACTTTGCCAGAGGACGTAAACAACATCAAGGACCACCGAAACCATCCTCGCCAGCCCGCACCATCCACATGATCATCGGTGGCAGGGACGATGCTTCCATTAATAATGTGAAGTTCACCACAACCCACAAGCTCAAACGGTCGATCACCCACGAACGATATGATGAACTCGAAGAAAGTATCATCTTTGATAAGTCAGATACCAACGGTTTGGATTTCCCTCACTATGATGCTCTTGTTATCACTTTACGAATTTTAGATACCGACGTGAGACGGATTATGGTAGACGAGGGGAGCGGCGCATGTATTATCCATCCTCAAGTACTTGCACAAATGAAACTCGAGGACAGGATAGTGCCACGCTGCATCACAATAACAGGTTTTAACAATGCAGTTGAGCGAACATCCGGCGAGATCACACTCTTCGTCCGAACAAGTGGTGTCACTCTGGAAACCACATTCCATATCATGGACCAGGACACAACATACAACGCCATAATAGGGCGACCATGGATACACACCATGAGAGTCATCCCCTCCAGCCTGTACCAAGTCTTCAAATTCCCAACTCCATGGGGAATATTCAGTATACGAGGGGAGCAATGCACGTCCCAGGAAAGCTACCGTATCGCCTTAGACTGTATGACCACCCAACAAACAAAGGATAAAGAAAAAGAGGCATATCAATCAACAGGGTCGAGGTCGGTATGCGATGACAACGAGGACGTTATTAGGGACCCCAATATGGTTGAGGCCACAAGATCAACCGTAGAGGACCTCGACCCCGTTCATTTAGATAGCGACGACCACAACAAGAAAGCTTACATCGGCTGCAAACTTTAGGAACCGGGTAAGTTTCGTGAATTTTTAACTACTAACGCGAATTTGTTTGCTTTTAGCCATGCAGATATGCCAGGTATCCCAAAGAAGATCGCCACGCACAAATTGAACGTCGATCCACTCTACCCCCCCGGTGAAGCAGGTTAGGCGTAAGTTCAACTTTGCAATTAATGACGCAGTATGCGAAGAAGTGGAAAATAGTTGGAAAATGGCTCCGTCAGGGAGTTGAAGTACCCCAAATGGGTCGCCAACGTAGTCATGGTCAAAAAGAAGAACGGCAAATAGCGGATGTGTTTAGATTTCATCGACCTGAACAAAGTTTACCCCAAGGATTCATTTCCAATACCCCATATCGACCAACTCATCGACGCAACGGCCGGGCACGAGCTACTAAGCTTCTTGGACACCTACTCGGGCTATAATCAAATCCTCATGGAGGAAGAGGATCAGGAAAAAACCACCTTCATCACCCACCAGGGGATGTATTGCTATAGGGTCATGCCCTTTGGACTGAAAAATGCAGGGGCAACTTATCAAAGGTTAGTAACGAAGATGTTCAAAGACCAACTCGGTAAAACGATAGAGTTCTACATAGATGATATGCTGGTCAAGTCCAAAAGGAAAGAAGATCACATCGACCACTTGAGGGAAGCCTTCGGTATACTCAGGCAATACGACATGAAACTGAACCCCGAAAAATGTGCATTCGGCGTGGCCTCAGGAAAATGCTTGGGTTTCCTAGTGTCGCAACGAGGTATCTAGGTAAATCTCGATCAAATCAAGGCCATCGAGGGGATACCAGAGCACTTGACCACCAAAAAACAAGTCTAGAGGTTGACTGGCCGTATCACCGCCCTTTCGAGGATCATTTCACGATCCTCCGATAGGTGCCATAAGTTCTTCGGCGTACTCAAGTAGGATAATGGCCTCTAATGGACCCCTGAATGCATCCAAGCCTTGAAGGAGTTAAAGGTGTACTTGTCATTGCCACAGTTGCTTTCAAAACCAGAGCCGGGGCAGCCCCTCCTCGTCTATCTCGTCATGTCTGAAGTAGTCGTAAGCGCGGTTCTGGTCCGAGAAAACAAAGGTACGGAATCCCCAATCTATTACATTAGCAAAACACTAGTCGACGCTGAGACAAGATACCCACATCTCGAAAAACTGGCTCTGGCCTTAGTCGTAGCTTCACGGAAGCTTAGACCATATTTCCAATGCCACCCCATCTCGGTCGTCACGACTTTCCCTTAAGAAGCATTTTGCATAAACTCGAGCTATCGGGCAGGTTGGCCAAATGGGCCATTCGAACTGAACGAGCACGATATTACATATTGGCCGCGAATGGCGATAAAGTCACAGGTCCTCGCAGACTTCATCGCCGACTTCAGTGCAAGAATAATGCCTGAAGTTGAAAAGGAAGCCGTCCACGCTTCTCCCCAAACACAAGACCTTTGGGCCCTGTACACTGATGGCGCGTCTAACACGTCAGGATCTGGGTTAGGACTCGTACTCGAAGTCCCAACGGGCGAAGTGATTCGCTAGTGCATAAGATGCCCGGATATAACTAACAATGAGGCCGAGTATGAGGGTGTGATTGAAGGACTAAGACTAGCACTTAAATACGAGATGAAGCGGCTAAAACTGCGTTGCGATTCTCAACTCGTGGTCAACCAAGTCATAGAGACTTTCCAAATCAAGGAGCAAAGGTTACAAAAGTACCAGACCAAAATCTGCAAGCTGCTATACGATTTTGATGAATGTCAACTCGACCAGATCCCCCGAGCACAGCACACCGAGGTGGACGACCTCGCCAAATTAGTTGTAGCCACCAAAAACATTACAACCAGTGAAAGAAATGTGGTCCACAACCTCAACTCATCGATAGATCAAATCAAGGTAAGAACTATAAACCTGACTTGGGACTGGCGCAACCGCATTGTTACATATTTGCAGGATGGCACACTCCCCAACGATAAAAAAGAGGCCAAGAAACTGTGAATGCAAGAAGAAAGATACATCATCATTCACAATGACCTGTACAAAAGAACATATGGCGACCCTCTGGCGAAATGCTTAGGCCCAAATCAGACGTGGGGCGTCCTTGAATAAATACACGAAGGCCACTATAGAGCTCACTCCGGTAAACGAGCTTTGGTTAGATGCCTCATACGGGTAGGGTATAACTGGCCCACTATGAAAAAGGAGGCCACGGATTTATGAAAAAATACGAGCAATGCCAGAAGTACGCCCCAATGATCCACTAAGCAGGAGAACACCTACACTCAGTTACTTCCGCCTGGCTGTTCATCAAATGGGGAATGGACATCGTGGGCCCTCTCCCGGCCGTACGAGGTAATGTATGATTTCTTTTAATTTTAACTGACTATTTCTCTAAATGGGTAGAAGCAGGAGCATTCACCAAATACGCGAACATGAAGTGATCGCCTTCATATGGAAAAACATCATATGACGTTTCGATCTCTCCAAAGAGAGATCAGCTGCAACAACGGACCCCAGTTCGCGGGAAAAAAGTTCGATGAGTTTTTTGAAAAATGGCACATCAAAAGAATACACTCAACGCCATACCACCCCGCGGGCAACGGGCAAGCGAAATCCTCCAATAAGTCGATACTGAACATCATGAAGAAGATACTCGAACACGCCAAAGGACTGTGGCCGGAAATATTACCAGAAATACTCTGGGCCTACCGAACAATGCAAAAGATGAGCACAGGAGAGACGCCATACTCATTAGTCTATGGGACTGATGCGGTAATACCAGTCGAGGTCGGGGAGCCCAACTTAAGATACTCCCACGAAAGCAGACCCCAAAACGACAGTAGAAGGAAGGAGCTCGACGAAGTCGATGAACGAAGAGATATGGCCTACGTAAGAATGGTCGCCCAAAAGCAACAAGAAGAATGCAATTATAACAAAAAGGCAAAGATCAGGCCACTCAAAGTCGGGGACTATGTACTTAAAGCTAAAACACAAGCGAGCAAAGACCCACAAGAAGGCAAACTAGGAATAAATTGGGATGGCCCGTACAAAATCACGGCAACAACGAACAAAGGGTCATTCCAACTAGAAACAATGGAAGGAAAGCGACTACTAAACAACTGGAATATTACACACCTCAAGTACTTCAACTTCTAAAAGACGAAGCGCCCCCAAAGTCGTACTCTTTTTTCCCTCACTTGAGTTTTGTCCCAATTGGATTTTCTCGAGGAGGTTTTTAATAAGGCGGCGAAGGGAACACTTCAAGATTGAAGGAAGTGTGCAACGGCTAGTTCACTGCTCGACCTCTCAATACTTCTCCAGGTCAACCAATGAAGGGACTAGATAGACTGGGACTGGGACGGAAATGCTAGCCAACGCCCGAAAAATATGTAAATTTCTCCAAGTGTATGAACAAAGCACAAATGCATAAAGTTTATTTCTATCTTCTCCAAATGCACAACCAAAGCGATGTTGCCTTATAATCATATCGCCTCATTCGAATTAACGCATAATCGGCCCTCAACCGTAACTAAGCATAGGTTACATTCGCCCTCATTCGAATTAATGCCTAACCGACCCTCAGCCATGACTAAGCATAGGTTACATTCGACCTCATTCGAATTAACGCCTAACCGGCCCTCGGCCATAACTAAGCATAGGGTACATTCGACCTCGTTCGAATTAACACCTAATCGGCCCTCTGCCATAACTAAGCATGGGTTACATTCGACCTCGTTTGAATTAATGCCTAATCGGCCTTCGACCATAACTAAGCATGGGTTACATTCGACCTCGTTCGAATTAATGCCTAACCGGCCCTCAGCCATAAATAAACACACGATATACTCGACCTCGTTTGAACTAACGTCCACTGGCCCCCGGCAATGATCAAACCTAAGTTTGTTTCGACCTCGTTCAACCCCACTCAAGCTGAATCATTACGACCAAGAAAACCAAGGCAACCAAGCAACAAAATCAAAAAGCATACAAACCCAAACAAAAGAAAAAAAGGATCAGGTACAAATAACGAAACTGGTATTTTATACTTAGAATATATTTTACAAAGGCTCGAGTAGACGCCCACCAAAAAGCGCACAAGTCTGTGGCAACACAAAAAGGAAAAGAAAAGCTACTAATCGCTGCCTGGCCCAACCACACTATCGGCCTGGTCGCCTAGACCATTGTCGTCCGCCCCTTCACCATCACCATCGCCATCAGGATACTCAAATTCATACCAGGCGTCCTTTTCAATCCGGCCCACGCCTGCATCCTCTTCATCGTCACCGGCCTCCGGTGTAGCAGGATCGTAGCCACATGCAACCCGAGCTTCTCGTGCCTTAACACGAGCATCCTCGAGGACGACTTCCAAAATGGTTCCCCCTTCATCAAATCTCTGAATATATATAGCTGGGCCTCGGCGTGAATCCACTCCTCGTATAAATCTCGAGGAACATCAGGAAAGTTAGAAACATGGAAAGAGGATGGTCGAGCCAATAATTGTGCCTTCTCGGCCTCCAGAGCGATGACTCGTTCACAAAGGCCAGAAGCCTCTTTCTCCAATTCTCCAATCCGTTCATCAAGCCGCTCTTTTTTAAGTCTGGCCGTCTCCAAGGCATTCTCTCGCTCGGATCGGAGAACACGTATGACTATCTCCAAAGCCTCCATATTCCTCATAGCCCCCGACCGAGCTAACTCCGCCTTCTCGAGATCCGCGGCCTTCTCAGTGACCTCGCCCCTTAAAGCATCGGCTTTGAATTCACACCCCTCGATCTCGGCGCGCAACGAGAGCAACTGGTCTTAGAAGCAGCGAGAATCGCTAAAACCAGTAAGAAAACACACGACAATGGAGGAAAAAGAAGGAGATAGAGCTTTTTGATGCAGGGGTTTCGTAAAAATTAAATCGTTTCCCACACACCCCTATTTATAAAAGATCAAGAATCGTGACCAAGGAATTAATCATCATTACCTGGCACTGTAACCGAAGCGGCAGACTCATTCAGGAGACGCACGTGAAACGAAGCAACATCTTGGGAAATCCCGCCATAATGACGTCAGTCGCCATGACGTCACCCTGATTCATGGGACTTACAACCCCAGAAATTATGGCTCAAAAGGAAACGTTACCAACTCGCCCCAATCATCACGGACCGTTCAGGTCATCCAAATCCTTCAACCACATTATACAATATCCGTTCATCGAGCCCGCCTGAGGTCGGCCTCAATTAGCAGAGGGACTAACTGTATGGATAAAATCTACCCTAGAATATTTAGGGTAATATAACATAACGGGAAGAGTCAGCCGAGGTCGGCCAGGGATCAGCAAGATTCATGGTCGAGACGTCAATAATGACCGAGATCGAGCACCGCTGACAGAGCTGTAAAGGCTAATTTTTTGAAATAGGATGTTAAAGAGAATATCCTAGTCAATATTCTCTTCACTTGTACCATTAGGGTTTGTTAGAGGTATGTCTTAAAGAAATAAGAAGGGGGGAGGGGGAAGGATATGTAATATTCACTCGACAAGAATACTTTTCAGAGGAAGATTATCTCTCTCTTGTAAAGATACAAAGATTACCTTTTTATTAAGATTCTTGCCCATATTATCATAAACTTTTCCACCAGATCCGAGAATAGTTCGAAGAAACCTTGGATTTATCTGTCATTCATCATTGTCACGAGGAACATTCGTCCAATCCACTCTTTATTGAGTGAATCATTCCTCTTATTTACTTAAATATCATTTATTATTATTTATTGCTAGTTACACATCCATTATTTCTCATTCTTTATGAATGTTTTGTGCCTATCATTGTCAACATTTCACTGGATTTGTCCCATCTCACGCATGTTTTTAAGATTCGCATTTAGATATTATCTTTAACTAGGTTTAACCCATTATTACGTAAATTTTATAGTTTAGCCGAAAGTTATACTTTTTGGTCAAACAATTACCAGTTATAAATCTGGTTATTTTTTAATTTCACCCCCTTTTTCTAGTTTAATCATTCGATGTCCCATATTCAAAAACCCAACTAATCTAGATTCACCCTATATATGACTTATTTAAGAGGGAGGCGTTGCCTATAGAAATTTTTCCATAAGGCTCGATTTTATTTTTTGACACATTATATTTTATACTTGAAAATTATTTTTCCTTCGGACTTTGTGTTGGCAATCAAATTTTTCCTTTAACTTCTTACTGTTAGGGATATAGTAGATATGCCCTAGATTCATTCTTATATTTGATGATTTGAACATATTTTTGTGAACGTTATTTGACATAAAAATATATGGTATTTGATATTCTTTTATCATGGTTATTATTAATTGCTTGACTAATTGAATAAGGTCCTTGATTAAATTTTAAGACTTATGTGATAAAGATCATGATAATGAGAGTAAAATTTCTTACAATTTAATCTAAGTTTTATTCTTGATCATAGGATTATTAATTTGGACATTAGTAATCCGGTTAGATCAATATTCATGTGATCGTCTTTATGGGATAAATATTAGTTGATCTCATTAGTTAAATCACATAGATAGATGATGCATATAGAGATATGATCGTTGAGCCGACTCGTTGGATAATTCCTAATGGTTAGAATTACCATAAACTAGCAATAAGATATTCTCTTGAAGAATGTGATGTAAGAGTTTCCTTCGACCTGAGATCGTCATAGTAATTGACAAGTTATTTATTGTGTTTTGATACTAGACACTTATGGCCCTAGGGCAATAATTAAAAGGATATTGGTATGACTAAATGCTTGTAAAATTAGTGATTGATCAAGATGAAATCTGTCAACACTTGGTAATGAGTTTAAGCTCCATGTTGTCATGAATTATAAACGACCAAACTAAGACCTTGGCCATGGCGATTGAATAAAAGAAGAAAAGAGTTTCTTAGGTCATTCAATGGTCGATTATATTTGACATGAACACATAGTTGGTCGCCTATTAGGATTTGACAGTTGAATCATATCCTAGGGTGACTCAAAGCTATAAGGACAGAAGAAAATACTACTTTATTCTTCTAATGGTTCTTGAAAATAAATTTTATACTTTATTCTATCCGGTCGTTAAGGAGTGTTGCTAGACGCCACCCTTGATTAGTATATTGATGTGATCAATTTACTATCGGCTTAGTATTGAACCTATGGGGTCGCACACTAACGAGTGTTCTGATCTTTACTAAAGGATTATTTACTTTATTATTTGATAATTAAATTAAAAAATTTAATTAGTCAAATAAATTTAGTTATTAGTCCAAATAAAATATTATTATATTCTTTGCTAGCACAGATGATATAATTAATATTGTGAATAAATTAAAGTTTTCTATTTGGAATAGAAAATTAAAGTATATTTCTTGGTTGAAATATATATGTGATATATATAACTAATATTTATTTATGTTAAGTATGTATATAAAATATTAATAGTTAATTATTTGTTAAATTCAATTTTGAATTGAATTAACTTATAAAGTCCATGAAAGGACGAGCGGCTAATTTAACCCATTGAGAACGGGATTTGATTTTAGACAAGAGGGGTTGCTCTGATGGTAAGCAACTTCCATTTCCAACCAATAGGTTGTGAGTTCGAGTCACCCCAAGAGCAAGATGAGGAGTTCTTGGAGAGAAGGATGCCGAGGGTCTATTGGAAACAGTCTCTCTATCTCATGGTAGGGGTAAGGTCTGCGTACACACTATTCTCCACAGACCTTACTAGTGGAATTATACTTGGTTGTTGTTGTTGTTGTATATTAAAATACTAATAAGGATTTTATAATCCAAATTGGAATTGGACTTTGCGGAAATCAACCAAATAAGAAAGGAGTTTATAGGTGATGATGCTATATAAAGGGTGATAGAGAAAAATTTACAGGATCATTCAGTTTTGAGAAGAAAAAAATTACTTTGTGAAAGTGAGAATACAATACAAAGCCAAGAAAGAAAATACAATTACAAGAAAAGTGTTTCTTGTTCTTCTATCTTTGAATTGAGATTTTTGAGAAAAATTTCAGCACAAGTTTTTCATTCAATTTGTTCGCGTGTTTCATTGATCAAAGAGTTGATAACAAGGATCGGTTTCGGTGTGGATACGCATAGAATCTTCGCACTATCGAATTTTTTTTTGATACAAGACTGTCTTCACCAGATCCTATCTTTGACATGTAAATAAATTTTAAACACGAAAAGATCTTTCTAAGATTGTTATTATTTTCTATTGCGTGTTACGAACACCTATATGCAATCCTTCAATTAAAATAGTCATTTTATAAATAGAGATGTGAATTTTGCTCTATAGATTATCGACTTCCTCTTTTTGTATATTCATTTAGTACTATCATTTATACCTTGTGTACTCTCCTTGAATAGTATTTATGGATTCAAAAGTAAATAAGAAGTAATCAAACACATTTATTAATAACCTTGAACAACGAAACAATTTCAAGTAACAAATAAAATTCATGTAAAATAATGAGAAGAAAATTTTACACCTAATCACAAAATTTATCAATTCCAATAATTGAAGCTCGAAACTTCATTTACAAAATAGAAAATGAAAAGAATAAGGCCGGGGCTCAATAGTAGTTGTTAAAGGGTTAGAATAATAAGTATTACCTCCGTTTCTATGTGAACATTTTCGCTTATAAAAATCATCCAGACTTAAAACACCTTCACATTTTCATTGAAGGATAAGGTTAATAGCTTTTGGCCAAGTTTCTAAAATCTGCTTATTTTGAGAAGTGTTTTTTTTAAAAGTGCTTTTCAAAAAAGTACTTTTGGTAAAAATCGATTTGTGTTTGGCTAATTAATTTGAAAAGTACTTTTGAACAGTAATTAGTGTTTGGCCATGCTTTTGAAAATTACTTCTAAGTATATTTTTCTCAAAAGTGCTTCTCAGAAAAGTACTTTTGGAGAGAAGTTACATTTTTCTGCTTCTCAAAATCTGCTTCTACTTCTCCTCAAAATCACTTTTTTTTCCTTCTAAAAGTTTGGCCAAACAACTCAATTTTTTTGCCAAAAGCACTTTTGGCCCCAAAAAAAAAAGCTTGGCCAAACAGCCTATAATACGTTTTAATTAAGTTGCTAGGGGTACCTATTGTGACCAGTTATGACATGACAAGGAAAATTCTCTACCAAGTATTTTCCACTTTAGGAAATTGCTCACATAGTTACATATTTTTTACATGTTGAATTTTTTTAATTATATATAAAGCTTGTAAATTATAGGCGAAATCAGAATTTAAAGTTGATGAGTTTGATCTTTAATGTTCTTACCACTTAACTCATTATGCTTTCAAAAAGCCTATGTGACTTTTGTGGTGAGGAAAGAAAGTGGATCAAGGACTTGAACATTATGGTTCTGAGTTCGGGATTTTATCAAAACCTAATCGATTTATTGGGTTTGAAACCCATTATTTGCATAGGAAGAGTCATGATTTGAAATTTATGGGTTCTGGATTCTAATCGTTTTAAATTATTGGGTTCTAAATTAATAATTTATGCATATTCATTCGATTTTTAAGACAAATACAAGCTTCAAACCAAAACTATTGAGTTCAGCCGAACCCGCTCCCGACACTCTAGCTCCGCCACTTATTATTTGTACCGATTTTTAACACATATACAGTCACTTTCTCGAACTCGACAATGATGAAACTTTCTGCTCATTGTCAAGTACATATCAGACTATACTACTTAGGCGAAATTGCAGGGTGGTTTCCTCAAGTATTGGACTGATTTGCTGCCAATGATGACTGTTGATCACGCTTCTGACTTTCTGCCTACATATAAAAACACCCTTTATATACTTTGGGATTTTTCATCTGTTTCCTTGCCTTATTGGTTATTTGCATTATCCCTGGAGTTTTTTTTGCTTTCACTAAGGTACTAGCTGCTTACTATAATTGTGCATACAATTATATTTTAGTTTTTTTTTTAGAAAAAATGGGAATTGTTTTTGTTTCCATTTTAGTCTTCAAGCTTTCTATTTATAGCTTTCAAGTTTAATGCAAATTGAACACACTCTAGTTCCTAGGTTCTGTCGTATAATGACAAGAATTTAAGTTATACACATTGAGAGCGTAAAGATTTTTTACTCAATCAGTGTAACTTGACCTATTACAGTCGGTAATTAGTTACCAATTTATCAGGTTACCGCATAAAGATTTGTCTGGAATTATCTTATAAGTAACGTGATTGTATAAGTATTTTTTACTGTCTGTATGTAGAACTTAAACTCTCATGACTTATTTTGCGCGGATTCTCCAAAATGTTGTCGCACCCGTATCAGATCCTCCAAAAATACATTACTTTTACAGGATCTGGCACGCATCCAACGACATTTTCGGAGAGTCCGAATAATATAACTCATGACAAAGCATGATCAATGATAGGAACTAGTAAATAATGGAGTATTTTGCTTTATTATCAACCTAAAACCATACATTTTGATTGAATAGAACCAGATGGAGTTAGTTGTTAAAGGGTGTAAAGAGGGTAATATTAAAATAGATTAAAAAAATTGAGAAAAACTTTCTTCTAATTGTTTTCACCTTTCTGCTACGTAGAGCTCAAGAACTCGTGGACAGCATGGGAATCAAACTTTTACTTGCAGCATTACTAATATGGGATTGCATAACCTGTGCTTTTGGCTTCAATGTATCTGCTGATAATATGATAAGGATTGGATTAAAGCGACGACCTTTGGATCTTTATAGCGTAAAAAGTGCAAGAATCTATGCTAAAGATCATCATAAAAAAGGTTCAAATAGGAACTTTGCTGCACTTAAAGATGAAATAGTTTATCTGAAGAACTACATGGACGTTCAGTATTTCGCAGAGATTGGTATAGGTTCACCTCCTCAGAACTTTGCTGTTGTGTTTGATACTGGTAGTTCCAATCTTTGGGTCCCGTCTTCAAAATGTATCTTCTCTGTAAGTCTTGTGAAAATGTGGGGATATACTTTTCATAACTAGAAATTTCCTTTTATGATCATACTTTTTGGTGCAGATTGCTTGTTATCTTCGTTCGAGATACAGATCAAGACTATCCACTACATACACAAAAATTGGTAGTTAGCCAATGGACTTAAAAACTTCTATTTTTGATTGAATGTCATGGATTTCAATGAAATCCTTTATAATATGTTTACGTTTGCGCCCTTTACTATAGGAAAATCTTGCAAAATCCCTTTTGGAACAAGATCAGTGCGCGGATTTT
Source organism: Nicotiana tomentosiformis (assembly GCF_000390325.3). Lineage (NCBI taxonomy): Eukaryota > Viridiplantae > Streptophyta > Magnoliopsida > Solanales > Solanaceae > Nicotiana > Nicotiana tomentosiformis. Next base: position 110,310,234 of record NC_090820.1, read on the forward strand.
TCAGCCAAGACAATACTAAAGTTGGGAATGCTGTTATAAAGCAGCAGGTGCAATCTATATTCTTTGCAGCTGAAGTTTTACATATATTTTCAATGTTACATGTTGAAATAAGAATCTGTCAGGTTTTTACTGAGGTAACGCGCGAAGGATTTTTCACATTCTTGCGTGCACGGTATGATGGAGTACTAGGACTAGGATTTCAGGATGCTGCTGCAGGACGAGTAACGCCAGTATGGTAAATATATCTATCTGTTCATAGATTACTTACTTTTTCACATAATATTTACTGCTTGTCTCTAACTGAAAGCTGAATCACGAAGGGAAAACTACACAGTATAACCGCTCTCGAAAATAATAGTCTGCCAAAATGTATATTTTTTGTATATTAATGTATAATATACATACGTTATACAAATTTTTCGTATATTTGGCTAGCGAATATAATTATTTTTGGCTGACCGACCAAATGTGTAACTTGCCCAATCGCGAACAATTTAAATCAATCTATATATTTTTACTTAGATCATGTGCAGTAATTTAGCACTAAAATTGCAGGTACAATATGTTGCTTCAGAGTATAGTTACTAAGCCAATCTTCTCGTTTTGGTTAAATCGAGATCCTAAATCTATTTTGGGGGGTGAAATTCTCTTTGGAGGTGTCGATTCGACACACTTCAGAGGTCAACATACTTATGTTCCTGTCGCTCAAAATGGTTACTGGGAGGTAAAAACTATATAGAGTATACATTATATTCATGTGTTTTAGAGTTTTCGTCTTATGATTTACTTAATCCCCTGATCATACTGAGTTTGTTACATATTCCAGATTGAAATAGGTGATCTTTTTATTGGTAACAATTCAACAGGTAATATATTCATATACAGATGTTCATTCACTTCATATCCAAAACAGACTATTGAGCACGCAACTGTTGTTTTTCTGTTTTTTCCTTAAGATTGTTACATAAATAGTCGTCAAATCCAATGTTTACATATTCTAGCCGATATATATTGTTTATACTTTGTTATATATTTTTTATACATGAATTATACATTCTCTGACTATTTATAATTTAAGAAATTAGGCCGGCGGCAACTTTGGTTAATTCTTCTTTTTCGTTTCACAGGTCTTTGCAGAGGTGGTTGTCCGGCTATTGTGGATACGGGAACGTCTTTTCTAGCTGGTCCGACTGTATGTATTTCGACGATTGCTCCCTTTTTCTTCGTATTTTGCTACGTTTTTCTCTTTTCTTAATCATTTATGTGTGCTAAATTTCAGACTATTTTGACTCAAATAAATCATGCTATTGGAGCAGAAGGAATTGTTAGTATGGAATGTAAAACTGTTTTCTCAAATTATGGGAATTTGATTTGGGAAAACTTAATATCAGGGGTAAGTTCTTTTCCACTTCTCGTTGTTTTTCTATGCATAATATATAGTATGCGTCTGGAAAGAGAGCCTTGGCGTAGCCGGCAAAGTTACTGTCATGTAACCAGGAGGTCGCGGGTTCGAGCCGTGGAAACAGCCTCTTGCAGAAATGCAGGATAAGGCTGCATACAATAGACCATTGTCATTCGGCCCTTCTCCCGACCCCGCGCATCTATAGCGGAAGCGTAATGCATAAGGATGCCCTTTATATTGTATGCGTCTAATGCTTTAACGTCTCACTCTTTGTTACTGCAGTTACAACCCGAAAGAATTTGCCACATGATTGGCCTCTGTAAACATAACGTCTCGTTCGATGAAAATGTACACAGCCACGAGCAGAAAATGGTAGTTAGAAGTTCAAAATTGGAGAAGCTACCAAATGATGAGAGTGCTTTATGTTCTTTCTGTGAGATGACAGTTTTCTGGATGCAAGTAGAATTTAGAAAAGAGAGAACAAAGGAAAAAGCATTTGAATATGTTAATCAGGTAAAGCCTTTGCTGAACATTGCTACAGTCTTGTTATCTCCAATACTAAATACCCTTTTATTCCACTTTATATGGCACAACTTCTATTTCGAGATATCCTAATTTATTTAATGGTTAGCTATAAGAATCTCACCAATTCAAGTTAGAGAACAATTAGATGTTTTCTTATCACACTAGCTTCCTATTTTTGTTTCTGTTGCTTCGGTTAATTTTTTATATTACTGCTTGCTGCTATTGCTTCTTTTTAATCAATAGGAGCTCCTGTGTCAATCACTTACATTCCCCTCGTTAGACCGTCTGTAGCACTCATAGCTACAGCCCTAACTCGATTATTTCCTAATAATTGTTGTACCTCACAAGCCACATTAATTGGTTGACCAAAACTATCTCGACCTTGAACTACCAGAGCGTTATAAATATTTGACACCTTGCCCAGGGAAAAGGCTACATCTAATACTAGATCGATGATTTGGACGACACGCCCCGGTTCTTTTTTCAAGAGTGGAAACCCCAGAACCAGAAGTAGTAGGATTGATTCTCATAATAATAAAATAAATAAATATGTCGAAATATTTTTGCAAACATTAAGGAATTCAAAATAAATGTCCACTAGCACGTTCATTGGAAACAACCTCTCTATCCTCACAAAGTAGGGTTAAGGTGTGTGTATACTCTACTCTCCCCATACCTCACTTATGGCAGTACACTGAGTTTGTTGTTGTTGTTGTTTGTCACACTAGCCATTCTTTAATGTATTATACTAGTGAATTTACCTTACTACATTTCTTAAGCAGTCAAACTACGTCACATAGAATGAGATGCAAAGAGTAAGAAAAATCTATACTTGTATTTAATGCCTCTTTTATTTTGTGTTGAAGCTGTGTGAGAAGCTTCCTGATCCGAGAGGAAAATCGTTTATCAACTGCGACGTCTTTTCCTTGCCACATATTACAATTACCATTGGGAATAAATCTTTCCCTCTTTCTCCAGATCAAGTAAGTTGTTACTACCAAACTTAACATGCTATTATTACATGTTGCACAAGCACTTCCTTTTATTCTTAGACGTCCGTTTTATGTTTTTGACAAAAGTGGGTTGCTCCAGTGGCGAGCATCCTCCACTCCCAATCAAGAGGTTGTGAATTCGAGTCACCCCAAGAGCAAGGTGGGGAGTTCTTGGAGGGAGGGAGCCGATGGTCTATCGGAAACTGCCTCTCTACCCTAGGGTAGGGGTAAGGTCTGCATACACATTACCCTCCCCATACCCCATTAGTGGGATTATGCTGGTTCTTGTTGTTGTTGTTGTCCGTTTTCTGTTTTCTGTGGACTAACTTTCTGTGTGTATTTTGGTAATAGTATGTTATCAGAATCGAAAATAATCACGGTGCTCACTGTGTTAGTGGATTTACAGCTTTGGATGTGCATCCACGACGTCCCCTCTGGTAAAAAACAATTGTGTGGTGCGAGTTTATCTGCATGTTTTGACACCTTATCAGATCACTTGTACATGAAATAGACAAGAATGATTTTCAAAATTCTTGTTTGCAGGGTACTTGGAGATGTATTCTTGAGAGCATATCACACTGTTTTTGACTTTGGTAATCTACAAGTTGGATTTGCGGAAAGTGCTTAGATCAAAATTTCATAATTTGCTTGGTTTTCGTCGTAGTCCGGCCCTTCCCCGGACCTGCACATAGCGGGAGCTTAGTGCACCGGGCTGCTCTTTTTCTTGATTTTCGTCGTTGATGTTGTCATGTAAGAGCAAGCTCTCCAGGTTTGCTTGGGGAAAGATTGGCAATTTGGAAGCACAAACTCTTAAGGAATTTGTTCTAGATGTTTGCTTTTTCAGTAGTTGGAATAATGCATAAAGAGGTTGTGTATAAAATTGCTTTAGTAATGAATATATTTGTAGCCCTACTTAGCACATGTTGAAATCTCTATCTACGATCAGATGGATCCTCTAAACTTCCATGTGATCACTTATCAAACAAGATATTTTTCCTATATTATGGCGACAAGTAGGTGTGAGGCACTCCCGAGTTCCGTGATTTTAGCACGGTCGCTTAACAATTAATATTTGGCTTAATTATATGATATTATTGCGTGTTTATGAACCTTTTATGCATTGTCGCTTTTATACCACTTTTATTTATTTTGAGCCATTTTCAGTATTTATGAAATTTATTTGAACAAGTCGCGATGTCACGCACTTGTTGTTTTTGTACATATTGCAAATCACGTCACGTGAAACGTACCCGCGATTTACAATATATTTATTTTATTACTTCGAAGTTGTAAGGTCAAATCACGCGAACGTGCACTCGAATTTGAAGTTACGTATCACGGCTATGCCACGGGAACCGACTCATAACCATGATAATTTATTTCATTAATCGCGCCTAAAGCAAACTACTATTGTTCATGAATTATTTCCCAAAAATACTTTGAGATTTGTTGTGAGGTTATTGATTATGACAAATAATTATTGTGGAAGACATGACGTACTCTAGTTATTAAGCTAATGGGCAAGTGAATATTTCTAAGGAAACTAAATCTCAAATTCAACCTTTTTTAAAAATCGATGGGTCCAATTAGTCTCGACCGCTCCTATAGTCTAATTATTATCGTGACAAAATTTAGCTAACACCAACCCTTTAACAAAATGTCTAGCAATCCCAATGGCCCAATGATCTTGTCTAACAGCCCATTTGCCTAATACAAAATTTTCATTATTCATTTTCTAAGAAGATTAAATCTTACTACAGTATATAAAAGGAAATCTTATCTAAATAATCTATCAATCAATTGCCTTGAATCACACAAAAGAAATCTGAAACATTAATCTAAAGCATGAAGAAATTACATAAATAATATAATATAACAATTAACAACTCGTGGCATGGAAACATATATCATTCGCACAAAAGAACTAAACAAGAACTTAAAACATTTATTTAGACAGAAAATGAAGGAAGTGGCAAACTTTTAATGGAGTAAAACTTTCTTCATTGTATTAATAAAATATTCCAAGCGTTGAAGGCAGAAAACTACAAACAAGTACCTCTGACCGGAAACCTCGATGACGACCTCAACGGCAACCTCCGTTGGTGGTGTTTTGGGGTAAGTTTCAGCTGCTATTTTGTGAATTTTGCGGCTGTTATTGGGCAGTTTGGTGGCTGTTTTGTAGCTGATTTTCGCAGCTGATTTTGCTACGATTTTGGGGTGGATTTTGAGGTATTTTGGGGTGAGTTTTAGGTGCTGATTTTGGGGGGTTAGTTGTGGGAGGTTTGAGCTCGGTTTTGGGGCTGGTTCAGGGCTATTTCGCAGCTGTTTTTGCTGCACATTTGGGGTGGGATTTGAACAGAAATTTGTGGTGGTTTAATGCTATTTTTGTTGGGTTTGGAGTGTTGATTTTGGGACTATTTTAGGGTGGAAAAAGGGGCTGGTTTTGGGGTGATTTCATGGCTAAAAAGTTGGTGTTTTCAGCTTATTTCCATGGCTGGATATAGAGTTTATGGAGTAGTTTTGGGCTGGAGTTTTTGGTTGGTTTTATGGAATTTTTGTGGAGCTTGGTGGTGTCTTAACAATGGTGGAAATGGAGTGGATTTGCTGATTTTTGTGTGGAGGAAGACGACCCAGGCCCCTCTTTCTTCATGTTCTCTATGTTTTTCTTCCCCTTCCCTCTAAAGTTGTTTCTACTTGGACACTCCATTTTAAGTCAATTCCATTTAAACACTTCAACCATATCTCAAATGTGTGACACAACTTAGTGATGTGGCATAGTATAGCATGTGTATTACATCATTTTCCAGAGCGTGAGAGATCAATATTCTTTTTCTTTAAAACTTTTTTCACTTTCTTTGTCCTCATATTCTTTGGCACACATCGTTCACGTCACCACCTTCCTCTCTCTTTCTCCCTCCACCACCATCGCCTTATTGTCTTAAATTTTATTGCCAGAAAAAATAGAGTTCGCCGAAAACCCCCCAAACATTTTATTCTTTTTTGTTTCTTTTTACTTTCCTCAACTCATGTTCTTTCTTCTCCAATTAGCTAAAAGAAGGGATTTTCAACCAAAAAAAAAAAGAAAAAAAAAATTGACATAAAATTCTCCCTTTCCCATATCTGAAAATCAAAAAAGGATAGTTTGGGGGTGGAGGAACACTAATGGTGGTAGTTTACTTTTGGCATAATACATCGACAACCCTTTAAAGTTATCATTAATTTTTACTTAAATACTTCATTTTAAGTTCATTCCATTTGAACACTCTCAACCACAAGTCAAATATGTGATTTAAACACAATTTGGTGATGTGGCATAGTGTGTGTACCCACCTCTTTAGAGCGGGCGAGATGCTATTGTTATGGGTCCCAAAGAATAAATGTCAATAGAGAAAAAAAAATAAAGTAACTTTCTTTCTCTCACCTCTCTGTCTTCTCATTCCACCATATCCTATCAATTAACACCATGTGAGCTTTGCCAAGTTTCACTGTAACACCCAAAACAACCATGTCCAACAACCCTTTTAAGTCTAAAAATGAGCAGCCCCAACACCACCAATTAACTCGCGCACAGAAGCACAAAAACATCATGTAAGCTAGACTCATCGCTATCTCCTCAGCCCAAAAATAACAAAAATCTTGCGAGTTATCCAAAAGTAGCAAGAACAAGACAGAAAAACTTTGTTACCTCCATCTTCTCTTGAACAGTATTTGGATAATAGTAACAAAATTAACACTAAGAAGAAGAAAAAATTTGAATAATAATATTTCCGGTGAAACTTTATTTTTTCCGGCGTAGTTTTATTTTTCTCAACATTAACGAAATTAAACTGTGCGACTTGAATCTGAAGAAAAATCAGATTTGCATCTCAAAAAAGGGCGAAACTTTATTTGTCCTAGCGAATTTCCGTGAATCTAAAGAAGGAGAAAATCAGATTTGGATCTTTCAAAAAACAATCGGCCAAAGCTCCAATGTGAAGAAAAAAAAGAAAACGAAGAAAGAAAGGACCAATTTTCTGGAGAAGAGTTGGTAAAAAATGGCTGAAAATTGATTTTGCCGGCATGGAATGGTCAATGGGGAAGATGACGACGGGTGGGTGGGGTTCTCAATTTTATATCCAATTGTTGATATCCAGTTTTGTTTTCATATTTTTTAATAGTATATATACTTTTAAAATATCATTTTGCATCATTACTTAAATTACAAGAGTTATACAAGTATTTTCTATAATATTTAAAGCTTTAAAATTAATTTTCTTGCATTTTAATTACTTGAATATGAATTAATTACCCCTTAAAATTATTTTGTGATGAATTAATCATCCAGATTTATCATTTATACCCACATATATATTTTACAACATTTTTACTTCATTGCATATGATTACATTTGCATTTTTACCTATTTACACAATTTTTGAAAGAATAGCCTACATTCTATACATAATTATATTTATTATATTATTTATGTTGGAACAATATTTTTATATTTTATATAACTTTAAGCTATTATTTTCCAGCATTTTACTGCATAAATAGTATTATTTAATTTTTATTAATCACTTTTATAAATTATTGTTTCATAAATTTCGTATATTTAATTTTTATAGCCCAATGAAGGGCTAATTTTCAGACCAAACAGACTCAAATCTATGGCCCAATCCCTTATCCCAAACCTAAAGACCCTTTTGATTCAACCCGGCCGTGACCCGTTAAACCAACCCGCCCCGCTCGATTTTTAATCTTGGTCGTTGATCTCTCAAGATCAACGACCCACAACTACCCTACCACTTTTAATTACCCTACCACTTTTAATTACCCAACCCCAAACCCTAATCCCCATTCTCCTAAAGACCGCTTCCCCCGTTTCCCTTGTCTTTCCTCCTCCCTCCTTCAGAAACCCTAGCCGTCTTCACCAACCTTCTCCGAATCTGATTAATATGGATTCCTGTCATGATTCACTTTTCTTTTATGGATTATCTCGTAGTTCTTTACAATATTATGGTATTACATAAAACGTTCCCTATTTTTGGCAAGCACCAATCTTCTGCATCAAGAGAAATCAAACTCACTCCTCAAGATTCAGATGATTTTTCGTCTATATACACTCATGGCAAGATTATATGGGTCTCATTTACCAAGTTTCTTGGCCAAACTAAGATTATGGGCAGAACTAGGGTTTGCCTGATTTTTCTCCTAATTTGGTTCTAAATCGATTTTGCATGTTTTTCTTTCCTTATTTGTGTTTGATTGATTATATTTCCTTGTTTGTTTGTTCAATTTTCATTACTATATAAACCCATCTCCCAACTACCCCAAGACGGATTCTAAATCTAAAAACTACTACTGTTCTGTTATTCTTTCTTATCCTATACTATTCTGAGGCTCAATCTTTTGGCCGGCTGAAAGCCAAGACCACCAGAATTCAGTTCTCGAACCTTTCTTAGTGTGAGCACTGCCTGGGGTTCGTTCAAAACCCTTGGGAACTCTAATGCACCGAGATTCTTGGGTTCTACTGCTCGTTTTGCTATTGACATTGAAGTGTTGCTGAAATTACTCCCTTTGTTACTTGTTCATCTGTAACTGGTAATGTAGCTACAACTCTTGCAATTTTATTTCTTTCCGTTTGAATTCATGCTCTTCATATCTATGTCTTTGAGATATTTTATGAACCAACATGCCATTATATGCTTTGAAGCTCTTCTTGAGGCTCTATACCTTCTAGTATCCCAACTTGCATATTTGTTTCCTTGATTATGCCTTCTTAAGCTTGTTTGTTAATATATGTGCTCGAATGCTCATCACTATTTTCTATTCTGAGTTTGGTTTCTTGCCTTGTTTTGTACTCTTTTGATGAGTCGAGTCATGCCCAGAACATGTTTTAATCCTTGAGTCATCTAGGCGCGACTTGATACTTTTCTAGAATTAATTTCTAATCATGTTATTAGCCCACGCATGATTTCCCTGCTACTTGTGAACTAATGCTCATTCCATGCCTTGTCTTGTGCCTTTGTGATGAATCTATGCATGTGTTTCAGACCTTGTTAAGTCATTCCTGTCCAACCTGCAAAGTTTTTGATGTTGTACTGATTAACTAGGCCTGTTTTCATGTCATTTAAGTTCTAATATATGCTTTGACTTATGTAATCATGTTTGAGACCATAGGGAAAACCTCATGTCTAGCCTCTTCCCCCATATGTGATTAAGCCTAGTGCAGGCTAGTCATGTTAACCTATATCTGGCATATCCTTTCCCATTGTGAGTCCTGGTGCTATTTAAACCTTCATGTATGATTGATAATGTTAAAGTCTTCATGCCCAGTTGATTGGATTATTACAGACTATGTTCATTAGCCTGTTTGTTATTGATTATATTTTCACTAGACATTTATGCTAGAAATCTTACTTGTTTCCATCTATGATTCTGCAAGATTCCCCTGTCAAGATTGTGTTTAAGTTAACCTTATATCATATTATATCCTGAAACTTTATTTGGGGTTGTTTGTTGGTTTGTGATGTTCCATCTTGTCTTTTGAACTTCTAGCATCTTATGTGTATAACTCCGTGTGATCTCATCTACCTGCTCTGGTTTAAACTACCATTAGTTACAGTCCTAAGAATTAAGTGTGTGGACTTCGAATGGTTTGATTAATTTATGAACAACTTGTTACTCATGTGGTTAAGTTTGGCATTGCTGGGTAAGTTGGTTCCCCCTTTCAGACTTAGCATGGGTTTGGGTTCGAGTCATGTAGTTGATACACTCTAATGTCCTGGGGTGTACCTATACCTGGGTTTACTATTTTTTGTGTGAAGAATGAGATCATTGAAGACCTTGAAGTTGTTGGGTTATTCCTTTTTGGCCTTGCTCTGCTTATTAGGCTTGTACTCATTCAACTTGTAATATTCGAGCATGTACTCTTCATTTTAGGCTTGTAATGATTTGTAAACAAATAATTGGGGCGTTAGTGAAACTGGGAAGTGGGTGTGCTTTATTCTTACATAAGGGGTAGAGAACATGCTTATAGGGTCTATGTGCTTTATTTGCTACCTTGTTTAACTTGCTCTACTTCTGCACGCTAGTAGAAATCATGTCTATAAGAATTGTACACACCTCACTTAATTTGTCTAATACTCACACACTATCTCAAACATGTTAGTATTTTCTATATTTGATTTTCATATTATTACTATGCGTTCAGACATCATGCATATAGGATGTATAACACATGCTTTGTCAACCTCGAAACCATGTCTATAGGACTTTAAATAATCAATTGGTCTATTGCTTCTATTACTTTTAGTGTACTACCCATCTATACATCATGACTATAGGACACTAATCTTTTAATCAACTACTTCTGTTATTTTCATTACAAGGCCCCGCTTAGATGATATGCCTATAGGAGTAAAGTGTTATAAAATCAAGAATAATTCTCAACTACTTGAAATCTTGTCTATAGGATGTTGTCACCTGCCTAAGAAGTATGTCTATAAAATCAGCACTGGTAATTCGGAATTCTGAGATCGTTTCACTGTTATTGCGCAAACAATTAGAAATCATGCCTATAGGACTTACAACGCCTTTAATCTACAAATTTGTTAGTTTAAAGCTGCAACGCTGCCTGTGCAATGCTGGAAATCAGAATCACATAGAAACTATGCCTATAGGACTTAATGACTCTAATGCGTCTGAAATTGTCTGCCTAACTACCCGCGTGCATTCGTTGTTTATGCGTGGAGGTTAACTTGAGCCTTTAATTGTACTTATATGTAGTCCTATATATTCATTTGAATGTGCACTAGTTTTATCATTTTGAGCATCCTAAGGGAAGTCTAGAACCACCAAATAGAGGTCCAAAGCCTTATATGCCATATGTGTGGGACGGGTTGTGCACGCATAGGGTAATACCTAGAATTGAATTAGAGCGCCTTTAGGTAAACAACTTTAACATAGTAATCGGGTAGTAGGAGATGATAGTCTGTGCCTGCTGAATAATATGAGCAACCCCTATCTCAAAGTAGTTGCGAAGTGTTATTTATGTTGTACATGGTGGTCCTTTAGGCTAAAAAACTTAGGACCCCCTTCTTTTCTTTATGTATTTGTTATTTACACTTAGTCATCTAACATATATCAATGTAATTGTATCCTTGTAATCATTAAGATTTGTGTCGATTCTCACATGTTCTATTAAGACTCTTCGGCTTCTAAATTTTCCTTTATTTATCTGATCACCTAGCCTAATTACATAATCCACATAATTTAAAGTTCGGTCGGGAACCACAGTTGTGGACCTCGAAGAGTGCCTAACACCTTCTCTTTGAGGTAATTTGATCCTTTACCCGATCTTTGGTGACACAGACTAGTCAAACAGAGTTATTTACAAATAGATACCCTAACGTACCTCAAAATCGTTAGGTGGTGACTCATCCCTTTTAATACCTATTTAAAATAGTTGTCACATGTCGAAACCTGCTTTCGTGAGTAAACGGGGAGCGACAGCATGTCGACTCTGCTGGGGATATACTTAGGCTTTTACCATAATGAACATGACTTATGTGGATTACTTTCTTTGTCTTAAATTGCTATTACATGCACATCCCTTCTCTTATTCTCCTTTATTTTCTATGACATGTATGATCTTTCTCCATCTCCTTCATCTTATCTAATATTGCTATATTATGATTCTCTCATCCATATTTCTCTACCTGCTTCATTACGTTCTCGCACATATTTTTCATGAGCTAAACTAACTTCTCTCTTTTGTATTTCTTTTCTTTTCTCCTCATGTTTACTTTTATTATTTTATTTACTGCTTTTACGTACTTTTATCATGCAAATACTTGGCAACGTGTTATTATTTTTGCATAAAGCATGCTCCGTATCATACTCCACTTGTGCCAATTATCAACATAGCGACGCTTGATGAATGCCCGCACTTTTCTGAAATCTCCCCTTTTAAATCGTAAAGGCTTATTTGCATGAGAATAGTCAATCAACGGTGCAATCGACGGTCCCGTGCCTTTCCCTCTCAAGTTTTCCACTTGGGAGTACCAGTCTAGACCCTTCTAGAAACCATACTCTAATTTGAAATGTACATGCATCATGCTAAACCTAGTACGAGTTGAAGCATTGTTAACATAACAACCCACTAAGATGATTCTTGTCCAAAGTCCGACGGGATTTCCACATTCCCAATGGACACTATCATATTATGTACATTACTTGGAGAAAATGTGCCAACGTGTTGATCATTATTGCGTAAGTAGTCAAATCTGGAGGGGGAAAGGGATAACCTTTGTTTGTTTGCAGAAAATGAAGCACGAAATCCCCAGGTTCGGTATGGTCCAGAATATCCCGGCTTTGCTACTTGACTGGTGGAAAGACCTTGCGCCTTATGACAAGAATCATGTGAGGAGAGTACTTGGTGACCTTCCCTCTTTGTTGAACATTTAACCAAATAGGAAACTGATCGAGGGCACCACCATGTTCTGAGACGAGACAAGGGCTGTTTTCCGATTTGGCAATATAGAAATGACTCCTCTCCTAAAAGAAATAAGAGGTTTCACCAAGTTGCCATGGGATATTCCGGGATTACTGGTACCAGAGAATCGTACTCCCCGCGGCTTTCTAAAAATATTAGGTTTTAAGAAGAATGACGAACTGCTTTGTCTAAAGAAATCATACATCCCTTTTGAATTTATCTACAAGCGTTATGGGCAGAGCAAGTCATATCGTATTCACCATGCTTAACTAGCCATTACTTCCTTAGGATGGGTGCACCACATGGTTTATGTGTTCATTTTCTGCAAGCGTTATGGGCAGAGCAAGGAGGAAGGATTCATACTCGCTTAGCCATGGTCGGCAGGACTTAATGGATGGCATCGAGGGACAAACTTGCACTCTCATCCCCATGATCTTAGCTGAGATGTACCATTCTTTAGATCGGTGCAAGCAGGGATTCATACACTTTGAGGGTTGTAATCTATTGTTACAAGTTTGGCGGCTGGAACACTTTTAGAGAGGCGAGTATCTTCAACAGCTTCTGCGAAGGCCACTAAATGAATACATAGCCAACCATCACCCAAAGAAAATGACGTTTATTCCAGACAAGTTTGCAAAGCTTGGAAATGATGTAAGTTGGGTGCGTTTCTTCAGCAATCTGACAGATGAGCAAGTATATTGGATGTTCGAATGGTTTCCTAGTAGTGAGTTCATCATCAAATAGAATGGGACTACTCACTTGGTGTTGATTGGGTTGTGAGGTATCCACCGTTACGCTCTTATAAGGGTAATGAGACAAGCCGGAATAAAACAAGTCATACCTCGGGTTTCCAATATGGTCCAGCACAAGGCAAATTTCAAGGGAGATGTCATTCCGTTCAAGTTTGAATCGCAACACATGTGGAACCAAAAGATCACTATGGAAGGGGAAACTATTGAGCTAGACAGGTATCACGGCGGTCATATGTACTACTATCTGTCATGGCTAGAAGACAACGTAGTGGGGGACATCAAGCCATGAGTCAATATGAATGATAGGGTCATATATGGAGTGGATAAGGCACAAGTTAAGTACAATAGGCTACGCAAAAAGGGTGTTCGAGTCCGAAGCTAAACATCTGGAGCAACACAAAGTAAACATGGAAGCAATAAGGGAATGGAAGGAGATTGCCACTAAGTCAACAAAAAGATTGGAATACCTAGAACAAGGACTGATGGATCTAGTAGGGAAGATGAGAAAGAGACTCTCGGATTGTCAAGGCATGGACGAAGATGAAGGAGGAAATCTGGCGAAAGCTTACTTACTATTGGATATGCGCGATCTCGGAAATCTGATTGATGGGGTCAAAAGAGCCAATCATGGAGAAGGTCATTTAGGGACCCAGTAGATTAGGAGATGATGTGTTTACTGCTTTCTAGCTTAGATTAGATTTTTATGTAATATGGCTATATGTTATTAGTAACTTTATTATATTATTGCCGATTTAGTAAAAGTTTGGTTTTGGCTCATTTTCGCATTGGTGAAATAAAGTAAATGTTGGCACCAATTTTTTCCAAGTCAATGTGTCTCTTAGGCCTACCTCAGGTACAATGAGGTCCCCAAATTAGGACGCGAATTATTGCATGACTTTGTGAGACATGCTTAAATATTGCGAACACTCTTTTATTTTACCTTACTAACTTGGTTATCTTTTACTTTTTATTTATTTTGATTACTCCCGTTCCCAAAGGTTGGTTCGTGCATACTGGCATCATCAACATACCATACTAGATCCATAGGTCCTCAACCTAGTGACTTGAAAAGTTAAAGCAAGGGAAAAGATAAAATGGATGATTTAAGTGGTATCAAGAAAGACAATGTTGTTGTGGCAGAAAACGTTAAAACTTCAGATGGAAGAAGTACTCCGAGGCAGAATGAGTTGGTCTTACGTTCAGAGTAGAAAATCCTGGAATTACACGGCGAGCTTGAGCAGGTCCGAAATCTGGCAAACCTCTCCCTCACTATCAATATTCCCGACGTCAACCAGCAAAACCTGACTACCCATAACCAAACACCACCACAAAATGCACCAAATCAGAATCCACCACCCATTGTTCCAAATCCTCCCCCCCAACAGCAGTATCATAATACCGCACCTCTCTAGAACCTTAACCCGCCTCTAGTGCCAACCCCTCAACACCACCACCATCATCCAACTTAATACATGCAAATCACCACTTATCACACTCCCCAAAATGCACCACAGCCTACTCTTGATCCCCAAAACTCAACCAACGACTACCCATATACCCAAGTTTCAGGAACTCATCAAAGCAATTCTATATATGTGGAAACCTTACCACATACCCCACAGTAAACCCTATACATACCTGAACTAACTGAAAAGAACCTGCTCATTAGAAACATGGCAGAGGAACTCAAGAAACTCATATGGAGAGTCCAGAGTGTTAAAGGTGGGAAAGGCGTTGAAGGTCTAAACTATGAGGACCTATGTATTCAGCCACATGTAGAACTGCCAGAGGGTTACAAACCTCCCAAGTTAGAAATATTCTATAGTACTAGTGATCCGAAGGTGCATCTGAGAACATATTACGACAAGCTTGTAGGAGTGGGTAAAAATGAACAAATCTGCATGAAACTGTTCATGCGAAGTCTTATAGGAGATGTTTTGTCTTGGTATATCAATCAAAACCCAAAGAAGTGGGTTAATTGGGTGAGTATGGTATCCGATTTCATGGATAGGTTCAGGTTCAACACGGAAAACGTGCCAGATGTTTTCTACATTAAAAACCTCAAGAAGAAGTCGACTGAAACATTTCACGAGTATTCTACTTGTTGGAGATCAGAGGTGTTACACCCCATGTTTTCGTACGTAAGAGTACGTCGTAAGTCAATTGATGTAAGATCAGAAATGAAATCTTCTTTGAAAAGTTTATAAAGTAAGTTAATCATGTTGCTATGAAGGTTAAAAATATTTAAGATCATGAATAACAAGTACAAAGATGGTTGGAAAGCTTAGAAGCTAAACGAATTGAAGAAAATAAGTTTTGTCGAAAGTCGACAAGTTTGGTGTTACACCATGTGCGTCCTAAGGTGACGTATAAAGAATATGAGACTTGTTAATTATTATTTGAATAAGTTTAAAGTCATAATATGACTATATATTATGTTTGGATATAAAATATAAAGTTTGGTAAAAATTAGATTTAACTTACGAAAAAATCGAGTTAAGATTTGCCTTGTAATGAGCCGTTTTGAGAAATTAAATTCATACATTTTATGATGTCATTTTAGGAAATATCTCATACCAAAATTAAGATATTGGAACCTAGTTTCCAATGGTCCAAACCAGTTATTCATACGATATCGGGGGTAGAGAAATATGAAGTTTTAAAGTAAGGTCACTAAGTCACATCGCCGCACTTCGGAGAAACTGGCAGGTTTATAGGCCTGATTGCGAGGCCTTTTATCCCAATATATTGAGAGTTACATGGATATATTTATTTGGAATTAAATACCTATGTTTCTAGTTTCCAATGCTACAAACTGTTTGGTAATACGATATCGGAGTAGAGAGATACGCGTGTCCGAAGTGGAACTACTCAAGCTGCCAAGCAAGCAGCTTACCCACATGCTTGGAGAATTGAGGCGGTGGTCTTATAAGTTATCTTCTACCTTATATATCTTGTCATTATAAGTGGAACTACTCAAGCTGCCAAGCAGGTAGCCTACCCACTTGCTTGGAGAATTGAGGCGGTGGGCTTATAAGTTATCTTCTTCCCTATATATCTCGTCATTATACACAAAACACTTTCACAAAAATACTCTCAAGCTCACCAAGAACTGGTCCAAGAAATCCCAAGCAAGATCAACATCCCTTTCACGAAATCAAGAAGCGATAATATTAGAACGATCTCTACGACGTAAGTATCATTATACCGCCTCTCGTTTTCTTTGTAGTTTGAATTTTGATAGGTACTTAATGGTTAATAAAACACATGCTTTCTGTATTTAAGCTTTTTAAATCTCAAGTAATGTTGATAAATTCGTTTCCTAATTGTAAGAACTCACAGGACGGTGATCGGAAGCCGTGAGTTCGAACTGTTCAACTTGTAGTGGAGTGTTTTGTGGGCTGTTTCGTGTTTCTGTTGGGTTTTCTGGTTTGCTGATGTATTATGGATATTTGGAGGAGAAAAGGAGTGGAGAAACACCACATAATGTCATAATGGTGGGCTTGTCGTTCATCGTTACATTTTCAGGTTGTTTGACACTACTACGGTTGTCATTTCGTGTATGAAGTGATTAGCATGTGTGGGCTATTTTGTGGTATATTATGATGGAGATAAGGTTGTAAAATGATGTATAAATGCTGTTTTTGTTGTTTTCTTCTTGTTGTTGGTGGTGTTATGTTGAATTGGGGGAAGTAAAGATTATAGGGGAGATGTTGTCCGTTTTATTACAAAATAAGCTTGTCGTTGGTTATGCGATAGTTGAACCTTCTGTAACGTAATGATAATATTATTATCATTGTTGTAGATTAAGTTGCAACGCGGCAAGTTCAACGTGGTTATTGGAGAGATTGTGATAAGGTATGTTAAGGCTATTCCTTCTTTCTTTTGTCATGATCCATATGCTACAACGAAACGAGCAAGTATGCCACTATCACGAATGATTATATTCCTAGAAGTACTAGGGTTACCTATGTTCTTGATTCTCCATATGTCCTACTATCATATCGTCTGTTCATGGGTCTCATGTCATTTTGAGAGATCTTATTGACTTATTTCATTATTCACTGCATTCATTTATATATGTATATTGACCCATGACCAGATAGCGTTATATGTGCATATAGTATATGTATATGGGGTATGGGAGAAAGGTTATGGCATTTTATACACACCACCACCTGATCAGCTGGTATACGTTGATGAGTTCACCAACAGTGGTAGAGATGATATAATCGGATTCCCTCAGAGGCTTGATGATGTTATGTACGCATATACCTATGCACGGTACGACATTTATATACATATGCATGACATTATAAATGTCTCATGATTCTTAGAGTTATTCAGACTTACATGTTGAGCCTTTTACTCCTTGTTTCTTTCATGTCTATTATATACTACTTTTCATGCCTTACATACTTAGTACTTTATTTGTACTGACGTCCCTTTTGCCTGGGGACACTGCGTTTCATGCCCGTAGGTCCCGATAGACAAGTTGAGAGTCCTCCTAGTAGGCTATCAGCTCAGCGGAAGGTGTTAGTGCTCTCCACTTGCTCCGGAGTTGCCTATTTGGTCAGTATGATTTGGACATGTGTTGACTAGTATGGCGGGACCCTGTCCCAACCTTTATGATATTTATGTACTCTTAGAGGCTTGTAGACATATGTCAGGTATATGGATACTTGTATGGCCTTGTCGGCCTATGTTTTGAGTTTACAAATGATCATGTCAGCCTTATAGGCTTGTATGTCACATATATAAGTTTCTATATTATGTTGGGTCGTCCTATGTCTAGTATTCCATTATGTTTAATTCTGGTTATCTCATGACATCTCTTTTGGCCCATTTACCCATGATAGTACGATAAGAAAGACATGTTACGTTGGTACTCTGTTGAGTAAAGTACCGGGTGCCCGTCGTGGCCCTTCGGTTTGGGTCGTGACAAAAGTGGTATCAAAGCAGTTGTGTCCTAGGGAGTCTACAAGCCGTGTCTAGTAGAATCTTATTTATGGGTGTGTTGTGAACCACACTTATAAATAGTAGGCTACAAGGAATTTAGGACTGCCACTCTTTCTTCTTACTCTAGATCGTGTGGTAGAGCCCAGTTGTAAGAATTCAAACTCCTAAATTCTACTTTATTTGTAATACATCGATACATATATCCCAAATACGGTTGGTAAGAGATTGAATGTGGCCGTGGAAGAGTTGAGTCAGAGGAACTCGATATTTCATCATGCTTATGATGAGTAAATGTGAGGTCTTCAACAGATCATGTGTGTACTAAGATGTGTAAACCTCTTGATGAGGATCCCTAAGGCAAGAATATCTATCCACCCATATGGTAAAAAGCAATATGAGAATCAGAAGGTAGAAGAAGGTGAATAAGGGTACAAGATACCCAGCTAGTGAAGATTATTAGTATTTACAATTCAGACAAAGAAATACAAGCATTCTGAGTTACTTTCGACAATAACAAGGTTATATACAATTGGCCACACTCATCTCAGTTATGCCTTATGGGAGCTAACAAATATAGTTTAAGAGAAGAATGGGATATCAGGATTCAGTTGGGTTAGAGTCACCCAAAATGGTGAATGGATTATTATAATCAGCTAACATTTCTGAAGATAGTGCAAATGTGGTAATAAATCTCCTTGTGAGACACCCAGATGGTGAACTCTAGAATAGTACAGTCAGATATGAATACTATAATATTCAAAAATTTCATAAAATAGGCACTGGGATTCTAGAAGGGATACATAATTACCTTAGTATGACTTCAGCATAAAAAAAGGAGAATGTTAGGCATCCCGGAGAGCTAGTGAGATGAATCAAGGGGGAGCTAAATGTGAAAGAACGTTTGTTGAAGTTTCAGAATAAAGTGATAGACAGAATTATTAGTCGAAGAATAAGAATATAGTAAATTAAGCATTATGAGTAAGAGGTGATAAATGAATGATAACGGTAAATTAAAATATGATAGAATGACAGAGTCTATAGTCAAGTAAAGGAAAAGACGAGGTAACAAGCCTTGAGCCAATAAAATTGTATAAGCCATAAAGCCATATCCCCATTTCGAGAAATGAGTTGGTGACTCCAATGTGATTACTAAACGGAAATTTTAGACCCCCAGAGTAATGAAATCAGTATGGGCTAGTGAACAAGATAAATTGAACATGAATTAGGGACCGAAGGTTTCGATAATAGTCGACATCGTGAGAATTTCAGAGATCGTATTCTGGCAATAATAGAATGGACAACAAAAGAATAACCTTTAAAGGTAATTCAGGAAGACGCTTCTCTAAAGCAAGCACAGTGAGCAGAGTTAAGCTTAAGGGACTAAGTGTCACTCTTGTGCATAAGAAATTCAATTATCCTTGGAATAGAAAGGTTACCACAAGGCAAGTAAGATGTCAGTGAATATGTGAAAAGAAAAAAAATGCCAAAGATGAAGAAGTAACTATGGAATAGTAAAGGAAGAATGTGGTAAAAAGGCTAAAGGAACGGAATTGCACTTATTCAAATCTTACATACATGCTACGATTCCATAACATTATGCAAGCATGACGCCGGGGAGAGGCAGTAAGGGTTCCCCCGAGATGTTATTGATTAATAAGGATCCAGTGTGAGAGGTAAGTTAAGAAAAAGGATATAACCCAAGAGAGATTACGTGAAATATAGATATGAGAATGGACCAACAAGTAGTTAGCAGTTGATTCAGGAAGAGTCTAGTTATCGCTAGACAAGAGGTCATTTACAAATCAACAGATCATGCAAGATAAACGTAGTGAACCCCAACATAGGGAATCCAGTCTCTTTTATACGAGATCACAATCGTTGAAAATATTTCAGATAGGAGTTGGGGTAATTAAAGGTACCATATAAGTGTTACGGAAATTAGAGAGAGTGCCACTAAAGAGACAATTAAAATTTGAGTTCAGAAGTAACCCTACGAGCATAAGGGAATAGAGGTATGTAACTAAGGATATTTGTATGCGAGTAAGAACATCGTTAATTCCTTTGGGTAAACAATATAATAAATTCGCAACTTTACAAGAGCCAGAAGGTCTCCTTAAGTACTACAAAGAAAGACTAGATGAGGAAATAAGTAAGTAGGCTTTCAACTTAAGCATAGTGACATAAAGAATAAATGGTCTTGTAACAACAGTCTCACAACAAGATTGTATGCATTCCATAAGAAAGTGGCACCTATTGTGGCTAATAAACAGGAAGAAAAAAATCAAAAGATGATATTCAAGATCATATGGGTTGAATGGAATTCTAATATGTGTGGGCACTAAGATAAGTCAAGTATTCATGCAACAAGTGGAAGAACAGCTAGGAAAAATCATTGCTTACATTTAAAGACAACTGAGAAGGCACGAAAGAGGGGTTGCTCTGATGGTAAGTAACCTCCACTTCCAACCAAGAGGTTGTGAGTTCGAGTCACCCCAAGATCAAGGTGGGGAGTTCTTAAAGGGAAGGATGCCGAGGGTCTATTGGAAACAGCCTCTCTAACTCATGGTAGGGGTAAGGTCTGCGTACACACTACTCTCCCCAGACCCCACTAGTGGGATTATACTGGGTTGTTGTTGTTGTTGAGAAGGCACGAAAGGAAATCTATGGTGCTAGCAATTTAAAGGAAGATTGCGAGTAGTACAAATAGATATGTGTAGGTCGCAAGTTAAAGTATGATACAGCGACAAGGTTTTAGGTAGACAAGAGTAAGGATATGAAAAGGTGAGTGAGAAGGTGACGAGAATAGGTAAGGCCTCGAGATTAAGCCCATCAAAACAAGAGAGTTGATAGTTTCTGTAAGTTATAGAAAGCTCAGTATAGCCTTAATGAATGCAAAGGAGTCTAAGACTAGTAGTAGTTAGAAGAGATGGAATTCTGCCCTGGTAGTAGAATAAGGGTGTAATTGTGATAGATAAGAGGATGACGTTTAGGCATTTGATTGAGTAATAATCTAAAGAAAAGGGATTTCATGAATTTCACGGGATTAGAATACCCCCATAAGATGAATCACATTGGGATGATATGAAATACAGTTATTGAAGTATAGTATCGCACCTAGGTGAATCAGGCAAATCACTTCAAATGTTCCCCGATGAGACGTGATCCTTAGTGACAATGTATTATGTAAGAAGTTTCAAGTTATTAGTGGTAGATTATGGATCAACATTAAGGTGAATCAACAATTGATCGATAAAAGTTACAAAGTATGAGATGAGATTAGGCTATCATTCTTAAGATGAACAATAATGAGGAAGAACTAAAGGACTTAGATTTATACACATAGGATAAAAAGTGAGAGAGTAACCTGGAGTTGGGTAGTAGACCTAGGTAGTAATAAACCGAAGTAAGTGTTATGGTATAGTATAACCTACCTAGATGTAGTAAATCCATAAGAATAGATAACTGAGGCTATGAAACGAAATATAGCAATAGTCGTAAGTTCGACAAAAAACCAAATGAAGAACTTTAGTACACCTATAGATGTCTAGAGGGTCAGGTTGTTAAAGTTCTTTTTATGTTCCCAAAGTGAGGCCTAGAGATTGGCTACAAGCTGGAAAAAAGAAAAAGAGAGAAGAGTCTCATAGGTGCACTTACAATATCAGAGTCGTACAAGCTGCATGATAGAAGGTAGCAACAGTTATGACAATGGAAGGATTCCGACCACAAGTCGTGGTGTAAGAAAGAGGCCTAAAGGAGGGAATGCCCTGGCCTTTGGATTTATTCATAAAATAGTTGCCTAGATGGAAAGGACAATATTAAAATATTCGTAAGATCTATGGGTTATGAGACTGATAAGCGCATCAGTCAACATTCAAGGATGAATGTTCCAAAGGGAGGAATGATGTTACACCCCATGTTTTCGTACGTAAGAGTAAGTCGTAAGTCAATTGATGTAAGATCAGAAATGAAATCTTCTTTGAAAAGTTTATAAAGTAAGTTAATCATGTTGCCGTGAAGGTTACAAATATTTAATATCATGAATAACAAGTACCAAGATGGTTGGAAAGCTTAGACGCTAAACGAATTAAAGAAAATAAGTTTTGTCGAAAGTCGACAAGTTTGGTGTTACACCCGGTGCGTCCTAAGGTGACATATAACCAATATGAGACTTGTTAATCATGATTTGAATGAGTTTAAATTCATAATATGACTATATATTATGTTTGGATATAAAATATAAAGTTTGGGAAAAATTAGATATAACTTACGAAAACATCGAGTTAAGATTTGCCTTGTAATGAGCCATTTTGAGAAATTAAATTTGTAAGCTTTATGATGTTATTTTAGGACATATCTCATACTAAAATGAAGGTCACCAAGTCACATCGTCGCACTTCGGAGAAACTGGCAGGTTTATAGGCCCGATTGCGAGGCCGTTTTCTCCCAATCTATTGAGAGTTACATGTATATGTTTATATGGAATTAAATATCTATGTGTCTAGTTTCCAATGCTGCAAACGGTTTGTCAATACGATATCGGAGTAGAGAGATACACGTGTCCGAAGTGGAACTACTCAAGTTGCCTAGTAGGCAGCTTACTCACCTGCTTGGAGAATTGAGGCGGTGGGCTTATAAGTTATCTTCTTCCTTATTTATCTCGTCATTATACACAGAACACTTACAAAATAATAATCTCAAGCTAACCAAGAACTTCTCCAAGAAATCCGAAGCAAGATCAGTATCCCTTTCACGAAATGAAGAAGTGATAACATTAGAATGATCCCTACGACGTAAGTATCATTATACCGCCTCTCATTTTCTTTGTAGTTTGAGTTTTGTTAGGTACTTCATGGTTAGTAAAATACCTGATTTCTGTATTTATGCTTTTTAAATCTAAATGAATGTTGATAAATTCTTTTCCTAACTGTAAGAACTCATGGGACGGTGGTCGAAAGCCGTGAGT
The DNA here is from genome assembly GCF_000390325.3 of Nicotiana tomentosiformis. Classification (NCBI taxonomy): domain Eukaryota; kingdom Viridiplantae; phylum Streptophyta; class Magnoliopsida; order Solanales; family Solanaceae; genus Nicotiana; species Nicotiana tomentosiformis. Next base: position 110,333,305 of record NC_090820.1, read on the forward strand.
TCGAGTCGTTCAACTTGTAGTGGACTGTTTTGAGGGTTGTTTTGTGTTTCTGTTGGGTTTTCTGGTTTGCTGCTGTATTATGGATCTTTGGAGGAGAAAAGGAGTGGAGAAACACCACATAATGGCATAATGGTTGTCTTGTCGTTCATCGTTACATTTTCAGGTTGTTTGACACTACTACGATTGTTGTTTCGTGTATGAAGTGATTAGGGTGTGTGGGCTGTTTAGTGGTATATTATGATGGAGATAAGGTTGGAAAATGATGTATAAATGCTGTTTTTGTTGTGTTCTTGTTGTTGGTGGTGGTGTTATGTTGAATTGCGGGGGAAGTAAAGATTATAGGGGAGATGTTGTCCGTTTTATTATAAAATAAGTTTGTCGTTCGTTATGCGATATTTGAACCTTCAGTAATGTAATGATAGTATTATTATCATTGTTGTAGATTAAGGTGAAACGTGGCAAGTTCAACGTGGTTATTGGAGAGATTGTGATAAGGTATGTTAAGGCTATTCCTTCTTTCTTTTGTCATGATCCATATGCTACAACGAAACGAGCAAGTATGACACTATCACGAATGATTATATTCCTAGAAGTACTAGGGTTACCTATGTTCTTGATTCTCCATATGTCCTACTATCACATCGTCTGTTCATGGGTCTCATGTCATTCTGAGAGATCTTATTAACTTATTTCATTATGCACTGCATTCATTTATACATGTATATTGACCCATGACCAGATGGAGTTATATACGCATATAGTATATGTATATGGGGTATGGGGGAAAGGTAATGGCGTTATATGCACACCACCACCTGATCAACTGGTATACGTTAATGAGTTCACCAACAGTGGTCGAGATGATATGATGGGATTCCCTAAGAGGCTTGATGATGTTATGTACGCATATACCTATGCATGGTATGACATTTATACACATATGCATGACATTATAAATGTCTCATGATTCTCAGAGCTATTCAGACTTACAGGTTGAGTTTTTTACTCCATGTTTCTTTCATGTCTATTATATACTGCTTTTCATGCCTTACATACTCGGTACTTTATTTGTACTGACGTCCCCTTTTCCTGGGGACACTGCTTTTCATGTCTGCAGGTCCCGGTAGACAGGTTGAAAGTCCTCCTAGTAGGCTATCAGCTCAGCGGAAGGTGTTAGTGCTCTTCACTTGCTCCGGAGTTGCCTATTTGGTCAGTATGATTTGGACATGTATTGACTGCTATGGCGGGGGCATGTCTCGACCTTTATGATGTTTATGTACTCTTAGAGGCATATAGACAGATGTCAGGTATATGGATACTTGTATGGCCTTGTCGGCCTATGTTTTGAGTTTACAAATGATCATGTTAGCCTTATAGGCACGTATCTCACATGTATAAGTTTCTATATTATGTTGGATGTCCTATGTCTAGTATTCCATTATGTTTTATTCTGGTTATCTCATGATTGTCGTTTTGGCCCATTTACCCATGATAGTACGATAAGAAAGACATGTTATGTTGGTACTCGGTTGAGTAAGGTACCGGGTGCCTGCGCGGCCCTGCGGTTTGTGTCGTGTCAAGAGGCCGCAAAGGTAAGGCCAACACTTAAGGAAGAAAAAATGAACAACTTCTTTGTTAGGGCTCAAGATCCGCAATATTACAAAAGGTTGATGATCATCGAAAATAACAAGTTCTACGACATCATCAAATTATGGGAAAGAATAGAAGAAGGAATCAAGAGTGGGATGGTAACGAATTTCGAGGCACTACAAGTCACGAATAAAGCCTTGCAATCCGGAGGTATCTCAAAGAAGAAAGACGTGGGTGTCGTGATGGTAGCCCAGGGCCCTAAGTCTCCTCTTACATACCAAACACCTTCACCAACATATCAACCCTCACCACCAAAATACCAATACCCTTCCACCACCTACCATACCTACAACACTCAAACTGCATATTACCATTTACCTCCACCCACCCGCCAAAACTACCCAAAGCCACATCCAAATTTCGACCGCAGACAACCTAGTCAATACACCCCAATTGTTGAACCCATAGCCCAACTGTATGATAGACTGAAGGTCGCCGCCTATGTCACCCCCATTCCTGCTGTTGTTGTGGAGAATCCCTGCCAAACGATCAACCCCAACAAAACATATTCTTATCATTTAGGCATGAATGGTAATACCATTGAGGAGTGTCACATGTTGAAAGACAAGATTCAAACGATGATCGACACTAAGGTTATACAAGAAAAAGAAGTTGCACCAAATGTTTGCAACAACACTCTCCCGGATTACAGAAGTGAGGGAGTGAACGTGATAGAAACTTATGAGAAGTGGGATCAGGAAGGGTCCATTGGACTCATTCAAGAGGGAGACGCTCCTAAAACATCTTCGGTCACCCTCACGCTAGTTATGGTGCAACCCTAGCACCATTTGAAGTTGAGGTTTCTACAATATTCACTGTAATGGTAGCTCCTACACCATCTTACAAGTCTATCCCGTGGGATCATATTGCGGAAGTATGGAGAAAGGGAAAAGCCAAAATGGAAGAAACAGTTGGCGCGCAAGGTATGACTAGGACTGGCAGAATTTACACGGCTGATAATTTGGGAGGAACGAGCAAGGAAGCTGCACCTAAGCCGCATGTTGTTGAGACTAGGACTGACGATCTCTGGAGGAAGATACAAACAAGGGAGTACTCTGTTATTGACTGACCACCTGAACAAGACTCCTGCTCAAATATCCATCTTATCACTGTTGCAAAACTCAGACGCGGACACGAATGCTTTGATGAAGGTGTTAAGTGAAGCTTATGTACCCGCCGGCATCACTAGTGGAGAGATGGCTAACATGGTCGGACAGGTACTGGAGAGCCACAAAATCACTTTCTATGGAGATGAGTTACCACCAGAAGGACTGAGTCACAACAGGGTGTTGCATATCATAGTGCAATTCGAGGATAAGTTCATCGCCATGGTCTTGATAGATAGAGGTTTGAGTTTGAACATATGCCCACTGACCCCTATAAATAGATTGGGTAAAGGCATGTACGAGATACGAATGGGAAGCATGAATGTGAAGGCGCTCGATGGATCTCATAGAGCCACTATCGAAGAAATCAACCTCGATCTACATATGGGTCCAAAGTGCTAGATATATCTGCTACTTACAATCTATTGTTGGGATGGACATAGATACATGCAGCCGTGGTAGTGGCTTCAACTCTGCACCGGGCTATGAAGTTCGAGTGGAAACATTAGTAGGTGATCATTCATGGAGATGGAAGCAACCCCATCTACACCAATCAGACCGTTCCAGTCATCGAGAACAGGAGGAAGTTGGGAGGAGAAACATATCACTGCATGTGAACGCAATTGAAAAGGATCAAAAGTGGAGCCAGAAGATAGAAAGTATATTGTTGTGGACGGGATATGAACCAGGCAAGGGTTTTGGCAAAAAGCTTCAGGGGATCACCAAACCCGTACAACCACAGTATCATGGCACGACCTTTGGACTTGTAAATGAATATACATGGCAAGAATATTAGGATTGGAAACCATCATGGCGTGCCCCTTATTATCTGCTGGAACAACCTGTACCACCTTTGCACCAGACATTCCATCAGGCTGAAATGATGTGGGAATCTGAGGAAGATGAGGTTTTGGATAGCATGAGGAAGATGTTTCTAGACAAAGAAGACATGGACTATAGTGCAATTATTGAGGAGGAAGAGGAGGACCTTACTATTCATACAATGGAAAAGGGAGTTGCTCTAAAAAACTGGACCGTTGCACCATCCCGGGCTTGCCGAGTTCCTGGGTAGCCTGGCAAATTAGCACGAATTATTTTCAAATAGTTTTGAGCATTTAAGACATTTTAAGACATAATTACTTGAGACATCGAGTTGTATGTGTTGGTATTTAAAGTTTTAATGCATTACTGCTTTCCATATTTATTATTATCTTTCTACATTCTTTTCAGCATAATTATTACATATCCCGATGAACCTACAACTATGACATGTAATGAGACAATGAACATAAGGACAATGATTCAGAAGATGTGGAAGATGATATAATACCTGAGGAAATTGTCAAAGAAGTAGAGAAGTTTGAAAACAAACCAAAGTATAATTTGGAAGAAACTGAGGCCGTTAACTTAGGGGATTATGAAACAGTTAAGGAAACTCGTATAAGCATTCATCTATCACCGTCAGAGAAAGAAGGGTATATCAGGTCCCTAAAGGAGTATGAGGATATATTTGCATGGTCTTATGGCTATATGACTGATTTGAACACATCCATAGTAGCTCACAAGCTACACATCAATCCCATGTGTCCACCGATAAAGCAGAAGCTCAGAAGGTTCAAGCCAGATATGAGTTTGAAGATAAAATAGGAGGTCACCAATCAAATCAAAGACAAGGTTCTCCGAGTAGTCTAATACCCGACATGGTTAACCAATATTGTGCCAGCAAAGAAGGATGGGAAGGTTAGAGTATGTGTCGATTACCGAGATCTGAATAGATCAAGTCCTAAGGATGATTTCCCGCTGCCTAACATACACATATTGATTGAAAATTGCACCAAGAATGAACTCCAATCCTTTGTGGATTGCTTCGCAGTACCACCGGATTTGGATGGATGAGGAGGATGCCGAAAAGACCGCCTTTATCACACCATGGAGAATATATTGCTATAAAATGATGTCGTTCGGTTTTAAGAATGTTGGGGCCACATACATGAGGGCCATGATGACTATCTTCCATGACATGATACAAAAGTAAATTGAGGTGTACGTGGATGATGTTATCATCAAATCTAAAAGGAGTTCGGATCACACAGCAGACCTAAAGAAATTTTTTTTTCGATTGGCTTCGAAAATACAAGTTGAAGTTGAACCCTGCAAAATGTGCCTTCGGAGTCCCTGCTGGAAAGTTGTTAGGCTTCATCGTCAGTCTCCGAGGTATCGAGTTAGACCCGTCAAAAATAAAAGCTATCTAGGACTTTCCACCACCAAAGAATAAAAATGATATGATGAGTTTTCTAGGGCTCCTCAATTATACCAGCCGTTTATAGCACAATCAACGGTAATATGTGAGCCAATCTTCAAAATGCTGAGGAAAGATGATGCAACAAGCTGGACTGAAAAATGCCACAAAGCCTTCGACAAAATCAAAGAGTATTTATCCAAAGCGCTCGTGTTGGTCCCACCAGAACTAGGAAAACCCTTGATGCTTTATCCGTTTATGTTGGATGGGGCCTTTGGTTGTGTTCTAGGACAACATGATGAAATTGGAAGGAAGGAGGATGCGATATATTATTCGAGCAAGAAGTTCACACCTTACAAAGCTCGGTATTCTTTATTGGAACGCACCTGCTGTGCTCTGACATGGACAACCTAGAAGTTGAGACATTATTTCTATGCATACACTACATATATCATATCAAGGATAGATCCGCTAAAATACATCTTTCAAAAACCCATGCCTACGAGTAAGTTAACAAAGTGGAAGATATTACTGAGTGAGTTCGACATCGTCTATGTAAATCAGAAGGCAGTCAAAGGGCAAGGGCCCGACGAGGAGGCATTGGCGTATCACTTGGCAGAAACATCCGTAGATGGAGAATACGAACCATTGAAAACGTATTTTCCCGATGAGGAGGTATCGTTTGTAGGAGAAGATACTACCAAGGCATACGATTATTGGAGGATGTTCTTCGATGGAGCAGAAAACTTCAAAGGAGTGGGTATCAGAGCTGGGAGTTGTCTTAGTATCAGAAACCGATCAACACTATCCGGTATCTACAAAACTTAGGTTTTCGTGCACAACGTTCAGGAGTTGCTGGTAATCGGAGATTCAAATCTATTGGTGCACCAGGTTCTAGGAGAATAGGCTACGAAGAACACCAAAATATTGCCATTCTTACACTGTGTATAAGAACTGATCAAGAGATTCACAAAGATAGAATTCAAGCATGTTCCAAGGATTCAGAATGAGTTTGCAGATGCATTAGCCACTTTATCCTCCATGATACAACACCAAGACAAGAATTTCACCGATCCTATCCCAATAGGAATTCATAAGCAGCCAATTTATTGTGCTCATGTTAAGGAAGAAATTGACGAAAATCAGTGGTTCCACGACATCATGGAATACTTAGAAAAGGGAGAATATCCAGAACACGCTACACATGCTCAGAAGTGCACGCTTCGAAGATTGGCCAACCATTTCTTCCGAAGCGGAGGAATTTCATTTATAAGAACTCCTGATTTAGGATTGTTGCGATGTGTCGATGCCAACGAGGCATCTAGATTGCTCGAGAAAATACATGTCAAAACCTGTGGACCCCACATGAATGGTTTCCTTCTAGCCAAGAAGATATTAAGGGGCGGGTATTTTCCGATGACTATGGAAACAGACTGTATTAAATATGTTCAAAAGTGTCACCAATTCCAGATACATGCTGATATGATACAAGTGCTGCCCAACAAACTCAATGTAACAAGTTCACCTTGGCCCTTCTCTGCTTGTGGTATGGATGTCATCGGACCAATTGAACTCGCTGCTTCAAATGGATATAGGTTCATTCTGGTGGCGATAGACTACTTCACAAAATGGGTTGAAGCTGCATCCAATAAGTCCATAACTAAGAAGGTCGTAGCAGATTTTGTTCGGGACCGCATCGTTTGCCTATTTGGAGTACCTGAGTCAATAATTACTGACAATGTTGCCAATCTCAATAGTGACTTGATGAAAGCCATGTGTGAAATATTCAAGATCAAGCATCGTTTGTCGATAGACTACTTCAAGATCATTCTGGTGGCCATATACTACTTCACAAAATGGGTTGAAGCTACATCCTATAAGGCTATAACTAAGAAGGTCGTAACAGATTTTGTTTGGGACTGCATCATTTGTTGATTTGGGGTACCTGAGTCAATCATTACTGACAATGTTTCCAATCTCAACAGTGACTTGATGAAAGCCATGTGTGAAATATTCAAGATCAAGCGTCGGAACTCTACAACATACATGCCACAAATGAATGGAGCCGTAGAAGCCGCCAACAAGAACATCAAGAAGATATTAAGGAAAATGGTAGACAATTACAAACAATGGCACGAGATGCTACCGTTTGCTTTGCTCGGGTATCGCACCACAGTCTGTACATCCACTGGGGAAATTCCCTATCTACTGGTTTACGGTGCTGAAGTCGTTATTCCCGTCGAAGTAGAAATCACTTCCTTAAGAATCATACAGGAAGCTGAGCTCAGCAACGTAGATTGGGTATGGAACCGATATAAACAACTAGCTCTCATTGATGGTTAAATAATGAACACAGTATGTACCGGTCAACTCTACCAGATAGAATGGCAAGGGCTTTCAATAAAAAAAGTCAGGTCAAGGTAATTCACACCAGGGCAATTGGTGTTGAAACGGATCTTCCCACATCAAGATGAAGCAAAGGGGAAATTATCACCCAACTGGCAAGGCCCTTACATGATTCACTGAGTATTAATAGGAGAGGCACTTATACTTGTAGAAATGGATGGAGAGATTTGGCTGAAACCTATCAATTCTGGTGCAGTCAATAGATACTATGTTTAAGATTATGTTCGCACTTTCTTTTTTATGTAACTTAACTATGCTTGACCTGATTCCCATTTAAGAGGGGATACGTAGGCAACCCTGTGGGTTCGGTCACATCAAAATAAAATCTTCATTCCCCTTATGGTTAAAAACTGGGGCAGGATCTCGAGTTTGTCCGACCTCATCATGTTTGAAATCGCCAAGGAATGTATCGCAAAAAAGTATGCACTTAAACTAGGGTAGAATTTTGAGGAGGATCCTCAAAATTCCGAGTTGAGGAGGTTGCAATGTCTCAAAAGTGTGTCACAGTTATCAATTGAACAAATTATTTGCTCTCATGTATTATCACATATTTCAAACAACTACATTTTCAGAAATAATTTATCAAATGCATGTTTTAAAAAAAATTGTTTCTATAGTAGCCAAACGTTACTCGGGGTGACTCAAGTAGGGACTTTAGACGAAAGCAAAGGCGAAGCAAGGAATCGATAGCACGAACCAACCTTTGCCTCGCAAAACTCATGATTTTTCTTAGGATGCAGGCACAATGAACATAACAGGAACATCCGCAAATACATACATAAAGCAAGATCACTATCTTCACACCGACAAAGATCACCAAACGCAAACACATCAAGCTAAGAAATACTTTATTCTCTCGCATTTAGTGTTGATACCCTATTTTTTTCTCATATTTGTTTAATGCATATATACTTTCAAAATAGCATATTTGCATCATCATTTAGTTTACAAACCTATACAAGCATTTTCTATAACTTTTCATAATGTTTAAAGCTCTAAATCAATTTCTTTCTATATTTTTATTATATAAATATCTAATAATTATCCTTTAAATTATTTTGCGATGACTTAATCATCCAAACTTATTATTTACACCAACATGTATGTTTTATAATATTTTACTGCATTTTTCTATAATTGCATTTGCATTTTTAGGCTAATTGTACTTTTTTGCAATAATAGCCTATATTCATGTATAATTACATTATTTATTCCAAAATAGCTTTTTATATTTTTATAATGTTAATTTATTATTTTTCAATCATTTTAGTGCATAAATAATATTTTTTTTTATTTATTAATTTTTTTATAAATTAGTTTTTTATAATTTTTGGGTATTTAAACAACAGCCCAATTTTTAAATCAATTTCGGACCAAATGAATGACCCAAACACTCAAATACACAGCTCAAAGCCAAACGACCCATGTCTAATACCGGTCGCGACCCGCTTCTAAACGACCCGCCCGTCCAATTTTTTATCTCTCAAGATCAACGACCATCGTCCACTCCCCCTCTTAAATTAACCTAACCCAGAACCTTACCCATTTCCCCTTAATCCACCGCCCCTAAACTCTCAACTCTCTTATTCTCTCTTCTGGAGAACCCTTGCTGCCCCCTCCCTTCCCCCCTAATCCCATCTTCTAATCCCACTGATAATGGGATTCGACTACTATTATTTTGCCATATTCGAATCCTTTTAGTACTGGTTATCCGTTTGTGGTATTACCTAGGTGCTTGCCTAAACATGGCAAGCAATACCTTCCGAAATTTGAACCAAAGTGATTCGAATCTTTAATTTTGAGCATTATTGCGTCTACATACGTTCAATACTATACTGTGTGAGTTCGATTTTGTTTGGTTTCTGCTGATTTACACTTCCCCTAAAAAAAACTAAGGTTTACAGATTTTCTCTCTTAAATTGATTTCAAATCGATTTGCATGTTTAATTTTCTTATTTGTTGCTTAAATTATTATGTTTCCTTATATGTTTGCTCGATTTTGACTGCTATATAAACCCCTCCCCCATTCCCTTTTGGACAGACTTTGAATCAAAAAATGTCCACTAAAAAGCTAAAGATCTTCACTTTGTTGTTCGTTTTCTACTTTGGCTCTTGGCCAATTGAAAGCCAAGGCCACCACAATTCCTATTTCTCTTGACCTTCCTTGGGTGTGAGCATTGCCCTGGGTTCCTTGAAGCCCTTGGGAACTTGACGCATCTAAGGTCCTGGGTTATACTGTTGTGGTGACGTTCAAAGTGATTTTATTCTTTTTTTGTTTGTCTACTTGTCAATCAGTAACTGGTGAGTTCTTTAGCCTTTGCAATGTTCATTCTCTTATATTCCTGATTAGCATATTCATGCCTATGAAATTGCATAGCCTAATGTGTTTTTAGACTATCTCTATGTGTAACTTTGCTTATGATATGAACTTCTCTAGCATGTGCTCATGCCTAAATTGTCAGTTCTAAAATGTATTTGTGTTTAACTTGAGCAATTTAGACTGTTTGAAGTTCGTTTAGCTTAATATGTTGGTACTTTGAGTGTTTACATTGGTTATATGACATCGGCTTGTTTCTTGCCTTGTCCTGGATTTCTATAGTGATTGATTTGTATCTGTGATATGCCCCAATCCATGATAAGACCTTCATTCTAGCTATGATTTGCTCCTATGATCATTTTATTCACTTAGTATGTCCTTACCCTGCCTAACTCTGTACTCCCTAGCAACTAGTTAGAACCTTTTAGAATAGCTTCTTAACTTGTGTTCTCTATAACATTTTATTATGTTTGCCTTATTAGTGTGAGTTGCACTGTTCAAGCCCTGGTGCTTAGGATAATTTGACCCTTAGGCTTGAACATGTTAAGTTAATATTTTGTTGTTTGTCGTATTTGGCATAATGCCTTGCTTATTAATTTCGTAATCCCGGAAGTCATAATCCCCCTTGATTTCTTACAAATATCCCTTGCCTCAATGTGTTAAGTGTGGACTTATGATATTAACCTGTCTCTTGAGTTTGTTTACCCTCTGTGTTGATATGTTCATTGTGTGATCACTCTTGCAATGCATGTTCCTAAAAGGCAAATGCATTTTTTCAAACTATGCTATTTGACTACTATTTTTATTCTCATTGGTTGTTTACTTTATTTTGAACCTATAATTCTTGGTCGGCTGAAAGCCAAGGCCACTAAAACTTTCTCTATTAACCTCCTTAGTGTGAGCACTGCTCGGGGTCCATTTTGAGACCCTTGTGAACTCTGACACACTAGGGCCTGAGGTTCTTTGGCCATTTTTCTTACTACTCAATTCTGTCCTTCTTTATGCCTAATGATTGTGCAAATTAACTTGTGTAAGTGATTATTTCTTGGATCCTATGATCAAACCATGGTTGTTGGGTTTGGTTAGAGTTCTCCTATGGTTTTTGGGCTATATTGAGATCTGTGTGAAGAAAGAGCTTAGTTGAAGGCTTGTCAGTGCTGGGTATCTTTTGGGCATGTCTTGGGCCTACTGTTATTGCTTGTACTACTTTGTAATTTATTTATTATTGGGCCTGTAATAATTCTGTAATAACAATTGGGGTGATAGTGAAATTGGGGAATGGATATCTCTTAATATTTGCATGAAAAAGGGGAAGAAAGTATGTTTATAGGATTTGTGTGATTTATTTGCTATCCGGCTTGTTATATGTGAATCTCTTTGGGCACTATTAGAAATCATGTCATTAGGGGATCACACACTCACATAATTAGTATGTTGTCAATGCATGAGTATTCTATCTACTCTTGGGTCTACTACTGTGTGTTGCTAGACAACATGCCTATAGAAAATAATTGCTAACGACTGCTCCTTAATCTGCTCATTAGATATCATGCCCATAGGATTTTAACTAATTAATTCGCTATTTCAATCTCAGTGCCCATGTAGAAAGCATGCCTATAGGAGCTAATTGTAAGAGAATCAATTCCAATCACCAACATTTAGAAATCATGCCTATAGGACATCACTACATGCTTTTCAAACACTGTTTTATTGCTTATCCATGCAATTAGTAGGAAGCGTAATAATTTTGAGCATCTCCAATAAGTTCCGTTATTTCTTATTGTATAAATCACTTAGAAATCATGCATATAGATGTGTATACTGATAATTTGTAATAAGCCACTTAGCAGCATCTGGCATTTACCAATTGGTAATTTGGAAATCATTAGGTATAAAAATGGCTTGCGCATCTGAATCAGATCATCTAGAAACCATGCTTATAGATTTTAACAATTGCAATCCCTTCAATTCTGAAAACTGCCTAATATGTGAAATCTGTTTGCGTGATTTTGTTTGCCTAATTGCGGAGGCTAATGTGAGCCTTTAATTGGATCTAATTGCAGTCCTAATTATTTTGAATTGTCTCCTAGTTTTAACATTTTTGCGAAGCCTAAGTCAATTCTAGAACACCCAAAAAATAGAGGTCCAAATATCTCATGGACCATAGGCATGGGATGGGTAGTGCACGCATAAGGCACGATTTAGAATCAACTAGTGCGCTTTAGGTAATAACTTAAAGATAGTAATCGGGTAGCATGAGATGATAGTCTATGCCCGCTGAATAATACGAGTAACACTCCATCTTGAGGAGTTACGAAGTATTATTTATGTTGCACGGGGTGATACTTTAGGCTAAAAAACTTAGGACCCCCCATCTTATCTTTAAATTAAGTGTTTGTATTTATTCAAAGTCTTTGATAATCAAACTTCCCAAACTTCTTGTTTTTTCTGTCTTTGTTTATATGACTAATTCATATAATTCAAGTTCGGTCGGGACCCACAGTTGTAGACTTCAAAGAGTGCCTAACACCTTTTCCTTGAGGTAATTTCGAGCCCTTACGCGATCTTTGGTGATGCAAATTAGTCAAACATGAGTCATATGCAAATAGGTTCCCTAACGTACCTTAAACGTTAGGTGGTGACTCTGCTCTTTTAATACCTCTTTTAAAAGAGTCGTCACATCTCGAGATCCGATTTCGCGAGAAAATTGGGCGTGACAGCGTGGCGACTTTGCTGGGGATATTTAGGCTCTTACCATAGCAAACTTGATTTATATGAATTAGTCTTCTCTGATAAATTTGTTTCCTTGTTCTTTTATTATTTTGCTGCTACATGAATATCCCGCTCTTGTTTCCCTTTTTATTGTTGCATGCACACCCTTTCCCTTATTCTCCCTCTATTTGAATTCGTATTAATATGAAAATCCCTCCCCTTATTTTCACTTCTTTGCTCAAATTGGCTCTAACATGCGTGTTCCTTTTTTAGTCGTACTTATTTGCTCCAAGTCGCCTTCTAAATTGCTACACCATGTTTCTCCCCACCCTTACTCCCTCGCTTACTTTTTACGATTTCCACATTGCACGGACTAACTTCTTCTTGTTTTCCTTTCTTTTCATGTCTTTTACTTTTCATTTTAATACTGCATTTACTGTTTTCATCATGAAAAATATTTGACAACGTGTTGTTTATCTTTGTATAAAGCATGCTCCACATCATATTCTACTCGTGCCCAATTAATACCATAACGACGCTTGATGAGTGTCCGCGCTCTTTCGAAATCACCCTTTAAATTTGGAAAGGCTTATTTGTGGTAAAACTAGTAGATTAGCGGTGCAATCGACGGTTCTGTGCCTTTCCCTCTCAAGTTGTCCGCTTGAAGGTACTGGTCTAGACTCTTCTAGAAACCCCACTCTAATATTAATTGTGCATTCATAATGTCCAAACCTAGTATGGGTTAGAACGTTGTCCGCGTAATAACCTGCTAAGGCAAGCCTTGTCCAAAATTCGCCGGGATTTCCGTAATCCCAATGGATACCATCACGATATGTACATTATTTGGAGAAAATATGCATATATGTCGATCATTAATGTGTAAATAGTCAAATTCGAAGGGGGAAAGGGCTAACTTTATTTGTTTTGTAGAAATGAGGCACGGAGTCTCCAGGTTTGGCATGGTTCAAAATATCCCACCTTTGTTGCTGGATTGGCGGAAAAACCTCTCACCAAGTGACAAAAACCATGTAAAAAGAGTCCTCGGGAATTTACTGTCTTTATTAGACATTCAACCAAACAATGCATTAATTAAGGTTGCCACCATATTTTGGGATGAGAAGAGAGTTGTCTTCCGTTTTGGTGACATAGAAATGACTCCTCTTTTAGAGGAAATAGGAGGCTTTGCTGGACTCCCATGGGATAGCCCTGGTTTGTTGGTACCGGAAAACCGTATTTCCTGAGGTTTCTTGAAAATAATGGGTTTCAAGAAAAATGATGAGTTACTCTGTCTGAAGAAGTCTTATATACCATTTGAGTTCCTTTATGAGCGTTATGTACACAGCAAGTCATATCGCCTTTACCATGATGAACTTGCCATTACTTCTCTGGGTTGGACACACCGTCGGGTTTTCGTATTCATTATCTGTTTTCTGGGAATGCTGATATTTTCAATGAAGGGAGAAAGGATCCACACTCGCCTAGCTATGGTCGCTAGGACTTTAATGGAGGGAATTGAGGGGTAAACTTACACCAATGTCCCTATGATATTGGCGGACATGTACCGGGCTTTAGACAATTACAAAAAAGGTATGGGAACTTCGAGGGTTGCAATTTTTTGTTGCAGGTATGGTTGTTAGATCACTTTCAGAGAGGTAAATATCGTCAAGAACTTTCGCGACGACCATGGAATGATCACATAGCCTATCATCATCCGAAGAGAATGAATTTTATCCTAAACATGTTTGTGCAACCAGGAAATGCTGTGAGATGGGTACGTTTCTTCAGCAATTTGACTGATGAAAGAGCGCATTAGATGTTCGAATGGTTCCCTAGCAGCGATTTCATCATCAGGTCAAGAGGGACTCTTCATCTAGTGCTATTCGGGTTGAGATGAATCTATCATTATGCTCCTAAAAAGGTTATGAGTCAAGTTGGGAGAAAGCAGGTTATACCTTGGGTTTCCAACATGGTCAAGTACAAAGCAGACTTCAAGGGGAACACCATTCCATTCAAGTTCGAGGCACAACATATGTGGCATCAAAAGATCATTCTGGAGAAAGATCCAGATCAGTATCATGTCGGCCATGTGTACTTATATCCATCATGGTTGGTAGATGATATAGCGGGAGATGTCAAGCGAGGGATTAATCTGAAGAATAGGGTCATAGACGATGCTGCTGAAGCACAAGCAAATACAGGATGTTGCGCAAAAGGGTTTTCGAGTCTGAAGCCAAGCATTTGGAACAGCATAAAGCGGACATGGAAGCAATCAACGAGTGGAAAGGAATCACTACTAACTCAATATATAGGTTGGAATATTTGGAGCATGGGTTGATGGAGCTTGAGGGAAAGATGAGGAAAAGGATCTTAAACTGTCAGAATACAGAGGGCAAAGAAGGAGGGCATCTAGCAAGGGCATATCTGCTGTTGGACATGCGCAACCTGGGGAACCTGATTGATGGAGCTAAGAAGTCCAAGCATGGAGAAGGTCCCTCTAGGACCAAATAGATTAGGAATAATGTTTTATTTCCTTTCTAGACTCGTTTTAGACTTTCATTGTAATAGGGCAAATGCCATTAGTAACTCTTTATAATTATTGTTGTTTTAGTAGAGATTTGGTTCATTTATCACATTAATGAAATGACGCACTTATTGGCATCAATTTTCTCCAAACCTATATGTCGCTTAGGCCTACCTAGGGCACAATGAGGTCCCCAAAATTAGGACACGAATTTATAATACTGCAAATATCCTCTTAATAACCCTTACTGACTTGGTTACCTTTCTTGTTTTTCTTTTATTTTGTTTATTCGCATTACCCAAATGTTGGTTCGTGCATACTGGCAGCATCCGCATATCATACTAGATCCAGAGGTCCTCCACCTCCTCCTACACCAAGTTATCCTAAAGGAAAAAGCAAAGGGACAAAAATAATGGACGATTTAAGCGGTATCAAAAAGGACAATGCAGAGAACGTTAAAACCTCGGAAGATCGGAATACTCCAGCATAGAACGAATTGGTCCTACATATGGAACAGAAAATATTGGAGCTACAAGGGGAACTTGAGCAGGTCCGAAACTTAGCAAACCTTTCCCTTACCCTAAACATCCCCGACCTTAACCAACAAAACACAAAAGCCCAATACCCGGTACCTCCCCAAAACACACAAAATCCGCCAAATCCTCCTGCACGACATCAATATGCCACAGCTCCTCATAACCACAACCCTTCACTGATACCTACTCCTCGACAACACCATCACCACCCAACTCAATACATACAAACAACCACATACCACACCCCTCAGAATGCACCACCGCCTATTCCTGACCCACAAACTCAACCAATGACCACCATTACGCCCAGATTCCCATAGTCCACTAAAGCAATCCCATATATGTGGAAACCTTACCCTACACCCCACAACAGACCCTATACATATCTAAATCTGCCGAGAAGGACCTGCTCATCAATAACATGGCGGAGGAACTCAAGAAACTTATTGGTAGAGCTCAAAGTGTAGAAGGGGGCAAAGGCATTGAGGGTTTGAATTATGAAGATTTGTGTATTCAGCCAGATGTAGAACTGCCGGAGGGTTACAAACCTCCTAAGTTCGAAATGTTCGATGGAACTAGTGATCTAAAGGTGCACTTGAGAATATTGTGACAAGCTTGTAGGAGTTGGCAGGGATGAAAGAATACGCATGAAGCTATTCATGAGGAGCCTCATCGGAGATGCCCTGTCTTGGTACATCAGTCAGAACCCAAAGAAATAGGTTAATTGGGTGAGCATGGCATCAGATTTTATGGATCGGTTCAGGTTTAACATAGAAAACGCACCAGACATTATTTACGTTTAGAATCTCAAGAATAAGCCAACGGAAACTTTCCGCGAGTATGCTACTCGGTGGAGGTCTGAAGTTGCAAAAGTAAGGCCAGCACTGGAAGAAGAACAAATGAATAAGTTATTTGTCAGAGCTCGGGATCCGCAATACTACAAAAGACTGATGGTTATTGAAAACCATAACTTTTCTAACATCATCAAATTGGGAGAAAGAATATAAGAAGGGATCAAAAGTGGAATGGTGACAAATTTTGAAACACTCCAAGCCACAAAAAAAGCCTTATAGTTAGGAGGTATCTCCAAGAAGAAGGAAGTAGGTGCGGTGATGGTAGCCCAAGGTCCAAAGTCTCCTCTTACATACCAAACACCTCCACCCACATATCAGCCTTTACATCCCAGATACCAACAACCTACCACCACTTACCATACTTATAACACCCAACCATCATACTACCACTCACCACCAGCCCACCAAAACTACCAAAAACCTAGACCAAATTTTGACCGCAGACCATCCAGACAATACACCTCAATTGTTGAACCTATAGACCAGTTGTACGAGAGACTGAAGGTTGTCGATTATATCACTCCCATTCCCGTTGTTGCTATGGAAAACCCTTCCCGGTGGATTAATCCAAACAATACATGTGACTATCACTCAAGCAGGAAAGGTCATACTATTGATGAGTGTCGTAATTTGAAGGATAAGATTCAGACATTAATTGACACCAAAGTCATACAGGAAAAAGAGGTTGCACCCAATGTCCGTAACAATCCTCTCCCAGATCACATGGGTGGAGTAGTAAACATGATAGAGACCGATGGAGAATGAGACTCAGAGGGGTCAATTGAACTCATTTGAGAAGGGGATAATTCTAAAACATCTCCAATCACTCTCACACCTATCATGGTACAGACTCAGGCGACAATTAAAGTTGAGGTAGTTGCACCAACTCTGTTTGGGGTTGAAGGAAAATGCCTTTAACTGTGATGGTAGCACCTACGCCGTCTTATAGGTCTAATATTATACCATGGGATTATGTTGCGGAAGCAAGAAGGAAAGGAAAGGCAAAAATGGAAGAAATAGGTGCAGCGCAAGGCATGACCAGAACTGGTAGGATTTATACATCTGATTATTTGGGAGGAACAAGAAAATAAGCTGCCTCTAAACCGCCTGTCATTGAGACTGGACCAGTTGATCTTTGGAGAAACCCCTGCTCAAATATCTATTTTATCACTGTTGCAAAACTCTGAGGCACATAGGAATGCCCTGATAAAGGTGTTGAATGAATCCTATGTACCCAACAACATCACCAGTGGAGAGATGGCCAACATGGTAGGGCAAGTGTAAGCCATAAATCACTTTTCATGAAGACGAGCTGCCACCAGAAGGACTAAGTCACAACAGGGCACTGCATATCATAATGCAGTTTGAGGACAAGTTCATTGCCAGAGTCCTGATAGATGGGGGTTCGAGTCTCAACATATGTCCACTAACTACTCTGAAAAGATTGGGAAAAGGCCTGCACGAGATACGTGCAGGAAGTATGAATGTGAAAGCATTTGATGGGTCTCAAAGGTCCATAATTGGGGAAACCAACCTCAACCTACAGATGGGCCCAACCTAGTTTGATGTTGAGTTTCAAGTGTTGGACATATCTGTTACCTACAACCAATTGTTGGGATGACCTTGGATACATGCCGTTGGGGTCGTAGTTTCTACTCTACATCAGGTCGTAAAGTTTGAGTGGAACCATCAGGAAGTGATCATCTATGGGGATGGAAGTAATCCTATTTACACCAGTCAAACTGTTCCGATCATCGAGAATAAAAGGAAGTTGGGTGGAGAAACATACCATCGCATCGAGTGCGACAACGGAATTGAAAAGGACAAATGGTGGAGCACTAAGATAGAAGGAATATTGGTATGGACAAGGTATGAGCATGTCAAAATGAGCATGTCAAGGGTCTCGGTAAGAATCTCCATGGGATCACCAAACTGATACAGCTAAAGCGTCATGGCACAACGTTTGGTCTTGGGTATGAATACACCTAGCACGAGTATCAGAATTGGTCGCCACCATGGCGTGGTCCTTATTACCCTCTAGAGAAACCAGTACCATATTTGAGCCAGTCATTTCATCAAAATGACATGATGTGGGAGTTCGAAGAAGATGAAATTCTAGTTGGCATAAGGAATCTATTTTTTGAGGATGAAGACATGGATTGCAGTGCGATAGTTGATGAGGAGCAGAAGGAAAGCCTCATTATTAAGACTGTGGAGGAGGGAGTTGTTCTCAAGAATTGGACTGTTGCACCATCAAGGGCCCGTCGAATTCCTGGGTAGCCTGGCAATTAGCATCATTTATTTTGAAAGCAATTTTATGAGCATCTAAGACATTTTCAGTATTTTGTTTTAAGCATATTTTGTTTTGAAATAATTGCTCGAGTTATGGAGCCGTACTTGTTTGACGTTTTCAAGATTTATCTAATGTATTGTTATTTTTAGTATTTATTATTATTCTTTAAATTTTTCTCTACAACATTATTATCATCTATCCCGATGAACCTACGACTATGACATGTAATGAGACAACGCAACATAATGATAATGATTCAGAAGATCTGGAAGAGGATATAATACCCAAGGAAATTGTTAGAGAAGTGGAAAACTTTGAAAGCAAGCCTAAGTCCAATTTGGATGAGACCCAAACAGTTAATTTGGGAGACTCTGAAATAGTCAAGGAGACGCGTGTAAGCATTCACCTATCACCGTCAGAGAAGGAAGAGTATGACCGGTTCTTGAAGGAGTATGAGAATATTTTTGCATGGTACTATGATGATATGACCGGTTTGAGCACGTCCATAGTGGCTCACAAACTACCTACCAACCCTATGTGTCTGCATGTAAAGCAGAAGCTTAGAAAGTTCAAGCTGGATATGAGTCTGAAAATAAAGGAGGAAGTCACCAAGCAGATCAAAGCCAAGGTTCTCAGAGTGGTTGAATATCCGACCTGGTTGGCTAACATTGTTCCAGTTCCAAAGAAATATGGAAAAGTCAGAGTGTGTGTTGACTATTGGGACTTAAACAGAGCAAGTCCCAAAGATGATTTTCCGTTGCCAAATATACACATACTGATCGACAATTGTGTCAAGCATGAACTCCAATCTTTTGTGGATTGCTTCACGGGATATTATCAGATCTGGATGGATGAAGAGGATGCCAAAAAGATAGCCTTTATTACACCATGAGGGGTGTATTGCTATAAAATGATGCCGTTTGGCCTAAAGAATGCTGGAGCCACCTATATGCGGGTCATGACAACCATTTTTCACGACATGATACACAAGGAGATAGAAGTATATGTGAATGACGTCATCATCAAATCCAAGAAAGGTACATATCACATAGTAGACTTGAGGAAGTTCTTTGATCGGCTTCGAAGGTATAATTTAAAACTGAACCCCGTAAAATGTTCTTTTGGGGTCCTTGCCGGAAAGTTATTAGGATTCATCGTCAGCCGCCGAGGAATTGAGTTGGATCCGTCAACGGTCAAGGCTATCTAGGATTTGCCATCTCCTAGGAACAAGAAAGATGTGATGAGCTTCTTTGGGTGAATCAACTACATCAACCGATTCATAGCACAATCAACTGTGATCTGTGAGCCGATTTTCAAAATGTTAAAGAAGGATGCCGCAATAAGTTGGGCTAAAGAATGCCAGAAATCTTTTGAGAAAATCAAGGAATATTTGTCCACCTTCCAGTACTGGTCCCGCCGGAACCTGGTAGACCTCTGCTACTATATTTGTCCATACTAGATGGGGCTTTCGATTGTGTCTTGGGACAACACGATGATACGAGGAGAAAATAGCAGGCTATATACTATTTAAGTAGGAAGGTCACACCCTACGAGGCACGGTATTCTTTGTTGGAACGCACCTGCTATGCCCTAACGTGGATAGCTCAAAAGTTGAGGCACTACTTTTGTGCCTATACCATGTATCTCATATCAAAGATGGATCCTCTGAAATATATTTTCCAGAAACCCATGCCTAAAGGGAAGCTGGCAAAATGGGAGATACTATTGAGTGAACTCGACATCGCATATGTAACTCAGAAGGCGGTCAACGGACAGGCATTAGCAGATCATCTAGCAGAAAATCCTTTAGGAGGAGAATACGAACTGTTGAAAACGTATTTTCCCGATGAAGAGATATCATTTGTAGGAGAAGAGATCACCAAAACCTATGACGATTGGAGAATGTTCTTCGATGTGGCTGCAAATTTCAAATGAGTGGGTATCAGAGCTGTTTTGGTATCAGAGACAGGTCAACATTACCTGATATCCGCAAAACTCGGATTTCCGTGCACCAACAATATAGTAGAGTATGAGGCTTGTATCTCGGGGCTCAATTTGGAAATTGACATGAACATTCAGGAATTGTTGTTAATTGGTGATTCAGGCCTTTTGGTACATTAGGTTCTAGGAGAGTGGGCTACAAAGAATACCAAAATATTACCATATTTGTACTATGTGCAAGAGTTGATGAAGATATTCACAAAGATAGAGTTCAAACATGTTTCGAGAATCCAAAATGAGTTTGTAGACGCATTAGCCACCCTATTTTCCATGATACAACACCCGGATAAGAATTTCATCGACCCTATTCCAGTAAGGATCCATAATTGGCCAGCTTATTGCGCTCATATTGAAGAAAAAACGGATGGAATCCGTGGTTTCATGAAAATAAAGAATACCTAGCAAAAGGAGAGTACCCGGAGCATGCAAATCATACTCAGAAACTCACACTCCGAAGATTATCCAAACATTTCTTCCAAAGTGGAGGAATTCTATACAGAAGTACTCTAGACCTAGGATTATTACGGTGTGTTGACACCAAGGAAGCTTCCAAACTGCTCTAAGAGATATATGTCGGAACTTGTGGACCACATATGAACGGTTTCGTTTTAGCTAAAAAGATATTAAGAGCATGATGTATTTGGATGACTATGGAAACGGACTGCATCAAGTATGTTCAAAGGTGTCATTAATGCCAAATACATGGAGATATGATACGGGTACCACCAAGTGAACTCAATGCAACAAGTGCACCTTGGCCTTTCGCCGCATGGGAATGGATATCATCGGTAAGATTGAAACCGCTGCTTCAAATGGGCACAGGTTCATTTTAGTGGCCATAGACTACTTCACAAAATGGGTTGAGGCTACATCTTACAAAGTTGTAACCAAGAAAGTCGTCGCAAATTTTGTCAAGGATCGTATTGTTTGCCGATTCGGAGTGCCTGAATCCATCATCACTGATAACGCCGCCAACCTCAATAGTGACTTAATGAAATCTATGTGTGAAACCTTCAAGATCAAGCATAATAATTCCACAACATACATGCCTCAAATGAATGGAGTCGTGGAGTCGCAAACAAGAACATAGAGAAAATATTGAGAAAGATGGTAGAAAACCACAAGCAATGGCACGAGAAATTACCATTTTCCTTATTGGGGTATGGTACCATAGGCCGCACATCAGCCGGATCAACCCCCTACTTGCTGGTCTACAATACTGAAGTTGTCATTCCGCCGAAGTCGAAATTCCTTCTTTAAGAATTATGCAAGAGGCCGAACTCAGTGACGTAGAATGGATACGAAGTCGCTATGAACAATTAGCTCTTATTGACGGGAAAAGAATGAATGTGGCATGTCACGGTCAACTTTACCAAAACAGAATGTCCAGAGCTTTCAACAAAAGGGTCAGACCAAGACAGTTCACACCGGGGCAGCAGGTGCTGAAGCGGATCTTCCCGCATCAAGATGAAGCCAAAGGGAAATTTTCACCCAATTGGCAAAGGCCCTACATGGTTCACATAGTACTAACAGGAGGAGCGCTCATACTTGCGGAAATGGACTGAGAAATTTGGCCAAACCCCATCAACTCAGACATAGTCAAGAGATACTATGTTTAGATTGTTCGTATTTCTTCTGATGTAACGGAACTACGCTTGACCTGATTCCCGTTTAAGAGGGGATACGTAGGCAGCCTTGTGGGTTCAATAAAATCTTCATTTTTACCATGGTCAGAAACTGGGGCAGAATTTTGAGGAGGGTCCTCAAAATTCCGAAGCAAGTCCAGCCAACTTTGTTATATGTAGAACAGTCAAAGAATCGCTTATTGAACTGGGGCAGAATTTTGAGGAGGACCCTCAAAATTCTAATTCAAAGAAGTTGCAATGTCTCTAAAAGTGTCACAGTCATTTGGTTCATCTAACTTACTTGATATTGCATACTACTATATTTTTAATTAGCTACATTCATCAAATACACACATATTTTCTCAAAAACTTTATATTATAAATAGCCAGATGTTACCCAGGACAACTCGAACGGGATCTCAAAACAAGAGCAAAAGCAAAGCAAGAAGGTGAAAGCACTAACCAACCTTCCCCACAAAGCTCATGATTTTTCTTTGGATGCAGGCACAATGAACATAACATGAATATTCACAAAAATCACTATTTTTATAACGACAAAGTTGCCAAATGCAAACATATCTCCAGCTAAGAAATACTCTACTATCACTCATTGCCCTCTTTTTGCGTGAGGCTAAGCATTGCCTGTCACGACTCAAAACCTAAACCGTCGTGATAACGCCTATCGTGGTACTAGGCAAGCCGACCCTTCCAAAACTCTTTCAAATTTTAACAGAAGTGAATTAAGATATTTAAAAATATCCAGAGTTTTTCATAAATACGGGGTGAAACCCAAATAAAAACATAAGTGCGGGAAAACAAAAATAGCCCGACATCGGGGTGTTACTAAGTTATGAGCATCTAGTTAATCAAACTAATACAACAAGTGTCTAAATATCAATACAAGATAGAAAGAAATATAGAAGGAGAGACAAGGTCATACGGACGTCTGCAGCTACCTCGTAATCTCCAGTACTCGATCGCTCGAACTCAACGATCTCCGTGATCAAACACACCTGGATATGCACATGAAGTGCAGGGTGTAGCATGAGTACAACCAACTCAGCAAGTAACAGAAATAAATAAGGAATTGAAAAGCAGTGACGAGCTATACAGTACAACTCATTTTAAAAGTTTTTAGTAAATAGCGAACATGCTTTCAAATCTTGTGGTATAAGTCAAATCAGTTCACGCTCATGTAAAACAAATATGAATCTTCCATAAATTTCACAACAACAACATATAACAACTAAGTGCAACAATAAATAAAAGCAAGTACAGCCTCTCAAGGCAGAAGTCACTCAACACATCTCAACAGCTCACACTCCCGGCTCTCATCCCTCAATACACACTCTCAATAGGTGCATGCACTCACTAGGGGTGTTCAGACGCATGAGAGGCTCCTACATCCCAAGCGCTAATCCGCACGGATAACTCACGTGCTGCACGGACAACTCACATGCTATAATATCATATCTGGATCTGCACGGACAACTCACATGTTGTACGGACAACTCACGTGCCATAGTATAAATATAAGGATCCGCACGGACAACTCACGTGCTACACGGGCAACTCACGTGCCAGTCATGAACCTCTCTAGTCTCACAGCTCTCAATAAAGAAAGAGAAAATAGCCCAAATCAAAGTGTTACAGTATATCATCGGGGAAAACAAATAACAGAGACATAGGTAAACATGTACAGAAATCACTATGACTGAGTATAACTACCATGAGTAGGAATATAGCCTAAGCATGATTTCTAACATAAAAGCAGTCAAGTTCTGGTAGAGAGGAATGCATGTAAACATAATTAAAGGCTATTAGACTTCATAGTCTCCCGGGAAGGACCAGGTCTCGATCCCTCACAGCGTAAACCCACACGCACATCACCTGGCATGGGTGCCACCTCCAAATAGTCATATCATACCAAACCCCGGGTTTCGTACCCTCAAAACCAGATTTAAAACTATTACTTACCTCAAATCTATCAAATCCCTACTCCGCGATGCTCTTGCCCCTCGATTCGATCTCCGAATGCTCCGAATCTATTCACATTCAGTACAATATCATCAATCTATGCTAAAGACATGAATTCCACAAGAAACACTACCAATTTAGACCAAAAACCTGAAATTGGCTCAAACCCGCCCCCCGAGCCCACGTCTCAAAATTCGACAATAGTTACAAAACGTGAAAGCCCATTCACTCCCAAGTATACCTATACTAAATTCATCAAAATCTGACCTCATTTGGTCCCTTAAATCCCCAAATTACTCTCTCAAAAATCCCAAGCCCTAACCCCTTATTTCACTCTTACAATCCTACAAATTAGGTGAGAAATTAATGGGAAAACACAATAGCTAATGATAATATAGCCCAAGCAACTTACCTCAATGAATCCCCTTCAAAAATCACTTCAAAAGCTCCAAAAGTCGACTTGAAAATGGTGGAAATGAACCAAAATTCGCGAAGTGTTCAATCTATAGTTTTTGCCTAGGTCCTTCGCACCTGCGGCCAAATATGCGCACATGCGGTGCCGCATCTGCGCAAAAACCTATGCACCTACTGAAAATTATTAAATCCCAAAACTTCGCACATGCGCTCCATATCCGCATCTGCGACCACGCAGGTGCGGAAAAGACCTCGCATCTGCGGACTCGCAGATGCGAACTATCCTACGCAATTACGGACCCAGCCAACCTCAACACTATATGAACCTGCGAACTTCCATGCACACCTGCGATATCGCACCTGTGGCTCCCCCTCCGCAAGTGCGGAAATACCAGTAGTAGCAGCTTCAGCTACATTTTCCAACTTCAAACAATCCGTTAACCATCTGGAATCACCCCAAGCCCTACGGGACCTCAACCAAACATACAAACAAGTTATATATCAACATACGAACTTAGACGAACCTTCGAAACACTCAAAACAATATCAAAACACCAAATTACCCTCGGATTCAAGCCTAAGAACTTCTAAACTATCAAATTCGACAACCGATGCCGAAACCAACCAAACCACGTCAAAATGACCTCAAATTTTACACACACGTCACAAATGACACCACTAACCTACTCCAACTTCCGAAAATCCATTCCGACCCTGATGTCAAATTTTCCATTGCCGGTCGAAATCACCAAATTTCCAACTTTTGCCAATTCAAGCCTAATTCCACTACGGACCTCCAAATCACATTCTGGTCGCGCTCCTAAGTCCAAAATCACCTAACGAAGCTAATTAAGCTATCGAAATTCAAATATGAGATCGTTTACACATAAGTCAACATCTAGTTGACTTTTCCAACTTAAGCTTCTACTTTAGAGGCTAAGTGTCTCAATCCACTCAGAAACCACTTCGGACCCGAACCAACTAACCTGATATATCATAATATAGATTTTTAGCACAAAAGGAAGCAAAAATGGGGGAAATGGGGTTATAACTCTCAAAATGACTGGTCGGGTCTTTACATCCTCCCCCTCTTAAACAAATGTTTGTCCTCGAACGGGTCTAGAAGCATACCTGGAATCTCGAATAGGCGTGGATATCTACTATGCATCTCTCGCTCGGTCTCCCAGTTTACCTCCTCCACAGGCTGACCTCTCAATTGCACCTTCACCGAAGTTATATCTTTTAACCTTAACTTCCGCACTTGCCGATCCAAAATGGCCACCGGCTCCACATCATAAGTCATGTCACCATCTAAATGAACCGTGCTAAAGTCTAATACATGGGACGGATCGCCAACATACTTCGGAGCATGAAAACATGAAACACTTGATGCACACATGACAAGCTGGGTGGCAAGGCAAGCTTATAAGCCATATCTCTTATCCTCTGAAGCACCTCAAAAAGACCCAATGAACTAGGGGCTCAACTTGACCCTCTATTCAAAACTCATAACACCCTTCATGAGTGATACCTTCAGCAAAACTTTCTCCCCAACCATAAAAGGCACATCACGGACCTTCCTGTTCGCGCTCTTCTTCCTAGACTGCGCCGTGCGAAGCCGCTCTTGAATCAATTTCACCTTATCTAATGCATCTTGGACCAAGTTTGTACCCAAAAGCCTATCCTTACCCGGCTCAAACCATCTTACCGGAGATCTAAACCTCCTCACATATAAAGCCTCATACGGAGCCATATGAATACTCGACTAATAATTGTTGTTATATGCAAACTACGGGAGCGGTAAGAACTGGTCCCATGAACCCCCAAAGTCAATGACACAAGCGCGCAACATGTCCTCCAATATCTGAATAGTGCGCTCGGACTGCCCGTCGGTCTAAAGGTGAAAATTTATGCTCAACTCAATCTGAGTATCCAACTCTCACTGCACGACCCACCAAAACTACGATGTAAACTGGGTACCTCTATCTGAAATGATGGAAACTGGAACACCATGCAGGCGAGCAACCTCTCGGATATAAATCTCAGCCAACCCCTCTGAAGTGTAGGTAGTACAAACTGGAATGAAGTGAGCGGACTTGGTCAGTTGATCCACAATCACCCAAATAGCATCGAACTTCCACAAAGTCTGTGGGAGCCCAACTATGAAGTCCATGATGATTCTCTCCCACTTCCACTATGGGATCTCTAACCTCTGAAGCAAGCCACCCGGTCTCTGATATTCATACTTAACCTGGTGACAGTTGAGACACCGAGCCACTAACCTAACTATATCCTTCTTCATCCGCCTCCACTAATAGTGCTGCCTCAAGTCCTGGTACATCTTCGCGACACTCGGATGGATGGAATACCGCGAGCTTTGGGCCTCCTCAAGAATCAACTCCCTGAGACCATCTACATTAGGCACACATATCTAGTCCTACATCCTCAACACGTCGTCATAACCAATGGTCACATCCATAGCATCACCTCACTGAACCCTGTCCTGAAGAACGAGCAGGTGGGGGTCATTATACTGACGCTCCCTGATACGGTCATAAAGAGAAGACCTGGAGACCACACAAGCCAAAACCCGACTCGACTCTGAAATATTCAATCTGACAAGCTGTCCCGCTAAAGCCTGAACATCCAATGCCAAGGGTCTTTCTGCTGCTAGAAGATATGCTAAACTCCCCAAACTCTCTGCCCGGCGACTCAAAGTATCGGCCACCACATTAGACTTCCCTAGATGATACAAAATAGTGATAACATAGTCCTTGAGAAGCTCTAACCATCTAAGCTGATGGAAATTAAGATCCTCCTGCTTCAACAGATACTGCAAACTCTGGTGATCAATATAGATATCACAATGAACCCCATACAAATATTGATGCCAAATCTTCAAGGCGTAAACAATGGATGCTAACTCAAGATCATGGACATGATAGTTATTCTCATGGGTCTTCAACTGGCGTGAGGCATAGGCAATCACCCTACCCCCTGCATCAGAACACATACAATACCTACCCTCGAGGCATCACAATACACGGTGTAAGAACCTGAAGTTGATGGCAGAACTAACACTGAAGTTGTGGTCAAAACAATTTTGAGCTTCTGAAAGATCTCCTCACACTCATCTAACCACCTGAATGGAGCACCCTTTTGGGTCAATTTGGTCAAGGGTGATGCAATAGATGAAAATCCCTCCACAAAGCGGCGGTAATAACCCGCCAAACCAAGAAAGATCCTAATCTCCGTGGCTGAGGACGGTCTAGGCCAACTCTGCACCGCCTCTATCTTCTTAGGATCCACCTGAATACCCTCACTGGACACCACATGCCCCAAGAATGCTACTCAACTGAGCCAAAACTCACACTTGGAGAACTTTTCATAAAGCTTCTCCTCCCTCAATCTCTGCAATACAACCCTCAAATGCTGAGCATGCTCCTCCTAGCTACGAGAGTACACCATGATGTCATCAATGAATACAATAACGAATGAGTCCAAATAGGGATGGAATACATTGTTCATCAAATGCATGAACGCTGCTGGGTATTGGTCAGCCCAAAAGACATCACCAAGAACTCATAATGGCCATAACGGGGTCCTGAAAATTGTCTTAAGAATATATGAATCTCGAATCCTTAGCTATAACCGGACCTCAAATCAATCTTGGAGAACACCCTCTCTCCCAAAAGCTGGTCAAATAAGTCATCAATACGAGGAAAATGATACTTGTTCTTGATGGTGACCTTGTTCAACTGCCTGTAATTAATGCACATCCTCATGGACCCATCCTTCTTCTTTACAAATAGAATCGGCGCACCCCAAGGTGACATACTAGGCTGAATAAACCCCTTATCAAGGAGTTCCTAAAGTTGTTCCTTCAACTCTTTCAACTTCGTCGGTGCCATACGATACGGTGGAATAAAAATGAGCTGAGTGCTCGGCACCAAATCAATACCGAAGTCAATATCCCTATCAGGTGGCATGCCCGACAGGTCTGTAGGAAACACATCTAGAAAATCATGTACCATCGGAACAGAATCAATGGCAGGAGTCTCTGCACTAACATCCCTCACAAACGCCAAATAAGATAGGCAACCCTTCTCGACCATACGCTGAGCCTTCAAATATGAAATTACCCCACTAGGTACATAATCTATAGAACCGCTACACTCAACCCTCTAAAATCCCGACATCGCCAACGTCACGGTCTTAGCGTGATAATCTAGAACAATATTACATGGAGATAACCAATCCATACCCAATATCACATCAAAGTCAACCATACTGAGCAGCAAAAGGTCCACTTGGGTCTTGATACCCCCAATAGTCACCTCACATGACCGATATACGTGGTCCACAATAATAATATCGCTCACAGGAGTAGATACATGAATAGATAAAACTAAAGACTCACGGGGCATATCTAGAAAATAGGCGTTATACGAGGAAACATATGAATACGTGGAACCAGGGTCAAATAATATAAAGGCATCTCTGTGACAAACTAGGACAATATCTATAATCACAGCATCTGAAACAATAGCATCTGGTCTGGCATGGAGGGAATAGAAACGGGCCTGACCACCCCCTGATCTACCTCCCCTTCTCGGGCGACCCCTAGCTGACTGGGCTCCGCCCCTAGCTGGCTGAGCTCCACTCCTAGCTGGCTGGGCGGGTGGGGGAGGAACTGGTGTTGGTGCCATCGGTCGAGTAATCTATTGTGGAGTCCCACCCAATAGCCTAGGGCAATCTCTCTTAATGTGACCAAAATCTCCACACTTGAAATAACCCCTCCTCTGACGAAATTGTTGCTCCTAATGCCCAAAGGAACTACCCGAGGATACTTGAGCGGGCGGGGGAATGATGAGAACTCTGCGCTGGTAGTGCACTGAATGATGACTAGCCCTGCTGATGACTGTTAGAACCATGGCCAGATGATGCACCACGGTGAAATGGCCGAGTTGACTGAGCCCGTCTGAAATGACGACCACTACCGTGCTGGAACTGACCCCCAAAAGGAGCACCGCTAAATCCACCCTGACCATGAAGCCTCTTGGCCTCTCTCTCACCCCTATCCTAACCACGAACCATCTCAATCTGCCAAGCAATGTCGACAACCTCATCAAAGGTAGCACCAAACACCCTCTCTCTGGTCATGAGCAACCGTAGCTAAAAATGAGACAATTTATAAACCTCATGATCCTCTCCCTGTCTGTGGAACCAACCAGATAGCATGACTGGCCAACTCCGACAATCGCATCTCATACTGCATCACAGACATATCACCCTAGCGAAGCTGCTCAAACTGTCTGCACAACTCCTCTCTGCGAGACTAAGGCACAAACTTCTCCAAAAAGACCAGGGAGAACTGTTGCCAAGTAAAGGGTGTTGCGCCAATAGGCCTACGCCTCTCGTAAGTCTCCCGCCATCTGAGTGCAGCCCCAGAAAACTAAAAAATAGTGAATGATACCCCACAAGTCTCCAGAATACCAGTTGTACGGAGTATCCTCTGACATCTGTCCAAGAAATCCTGGGCATCCTCTCTCTCTGTGCCACTGAAAGGTGGAGGATGTAATCTCCCAAACCTCTCCAACCTACGCTGATCATCCTCAGGCATAGCACGAACCACATAGTCCTGAGCAGCTGGAACCGGTTGGGTTGGTGGTGCCCCCAGTGGCTGAAATCCTTGAACAACCTACTCGGGTGTGCGAGCGATGGGAGTCTAAGTGCCTCCCTCGGCCTGAGAAGTGGTTGCGGTTGTCGAGATAAAGACCGCCTGAGCAAGGTTGTACATGCTGCCAGAATCTGAGCTAGGGCCTCCTGGAGGCCTGGAATCATAATAGGTACAAGTGGTGTCTGAGCTGGTGCATCAACAACTGGAACCTAGTCCTGATCTGGGACAACTAGTGGATCTGCAAGTACTGCCCCAGCTATTGTACGGGTTACACCTCTGCCCCTACTATGGCCTCTGCCTCTTGGGGCCCTGGCTGGTGGTACTGGTGGCTGGCCCTCCTGACCGGTAGCACGAGTCCTCACCATCTATGAGAGAATGAAACAACATTTGTTTAATTACTAGAATAAACATATTCACACGACAAGAATCCAAGAATGTGAAATTTTCCTAAGAGTTTTGCAGCCTCTTAAAGATAAGTACAGTCGTCTCTGCACCGATCCTCAAGACTCTACTAAACCCGCTCATGACTCGTGAGACCTATGTAACCTAGGCTATGATACCAACTTGTCATGACCCAAAACCTAACTCGCCGTGATGGCACATATCGTGGTACTAGGAAAGCCGACCATTCCAAAACTCTTTCAAAATTTAACATAAGTGAATTAAGACATTTAAAACATCCGGAGTTTTTCATAAATACAGGGTGAAACCCAAATAAAAACATAAGTGCGGAAAAAAATAGCCCGATATCGGGGTGTCACTAAGTCATGAACATCTAGATAACTAAACTAATACAACCAGTGTCTAAGTATCAATACAAGACAGAAAGAAATATAGAAGGAGAGATAAGGTCTTGCGGACGCCGGCAACTACCTCATAGTCTCTGGTACTCGATGGCGCTCGAACTCAACGATCTCCGTGATCAAACACATCTGATCTACACATGAAGTGCAGGGTGTAACATGAGTACAATCAAATCAGCAAGTAACAGAAATAAATAAGGAACTGAGAAACAGTGACGAGCTATACAGTACAGTTCATTTTAAAAACAACAACAACAACCCAGTTCATTTTAAAAGTTTTCAGTAAAGAGTGAACATGCTTTCAAATCCTGTGGTATAAGTCAAATCAGTTCGTGCTCATGTAAAATAGATATGAATCTTCCAGAAATTTCACAACAACAACAGATAACAACTAAGTGCAATAATAAATAAAAGCAACTACAACCTTTCAAGGCAGCAATCACTCAACCCATCTCAATATCTCACACTCTCGGCTCTCAGCCCTCAATACACACTCTCAATAGGTACCTGCACTCACTGGGGTGTTCAGACTCATGAGGGGCTCCTACAGCCCAAGCACTAATCCGCACGAACAACTCACGTGATGCACGGGCAACTCACGTGCTATAATATCATATCTAGATCTGCATGAACAACTCACGTGTTGTACGGACAACTCGCGCCATAGTATAAACATAATGATCCGCACAGACAACTCACGTGTTGCACGGACATCTCACGTGACATATAACATTACCTATGGTGGAAATGAACCAAAATTCACAAAGTGTTCAATTTATAGTTCCAACTTCAAACAATCCATTAAGCATCCGGAATCACCTCGAGACCCTCGGGACCTCAACCAAACATATTAAAAACTCATATATCAGCATACGAACTTAGTCGAAACTTCAAAACACTCAAAATAATATCAAAACACCAAATTGCCCTCGTATTCAAGCCTAAGAACTTCTAAAGTACCAAATTCGACAATCGATGCCGAAACCAGCCAAACCACATCCGAATGACCTCAAAATTTACACACGCGACAAAAAAGACACCAAGAACCTACTCCAACTTCCAGAAATCCATTCCGACCCCGATATTAAATTTTTCATTGCCGATCGTAATCGCCAAATTTCTAACTTTCGCCAATTCAAGCCTAATTCCACTACTGACCTCCAAATCACATTCTGGACGCGCTCCTAAGTCCAAAATCACCTAAAGAAGCTAATGGAACCATCATAATTCAAATCCGAGATTGTTTACACATAAGTCAACATCCGGTTGATTTTTTCAACTTAAGTTTCTACTTTAGAGACTAAGTGTCTCAATCCACTCCGAAACTACTCCGGACTTGAACCAACTAACCCAGTATATCATAATATAGCTGAAAAGCATAAAAGGAAGCAGAAATAGGGGAAACAGGGCTATAACTCTCAAAACGACATGTCGGGTCGTTACATTGCCTCCCTAATTGCATAAGGCTAAGCATTGCCTTTCTTTGCATGAGACTAAGCACTGTCTCATTTTCCTTGCATGAGGCTAAGCATTACATCCCTAATTGCATAAGGCTAAGCATTTCCTTTCTTTGTATGTGACTAAGCACTCCCTCATTTCCTTGCATGAGACTAAGCACCATCTCCTAATTGCATGATACTAAGCATTGTCTCATTTTCCTTCTATGAGGCTAAGCACTACCTCCCTAATTGCATAAGGCTAAGCATTGCATTCCCTTACATGAGACTAAACACTGTCTCCTTTTCTTGAATGAGGCTAAGCACTGCCTCCCTAATTGCATAAGGCTAAGCTCTTCCTTTCTTTGCATGAGACTAAGCATTGTCTCATAATTGCATGAGACTAAGCATTGTCTCATTTTCCTTGCATGAGACTAAGCACTGTCTCATTTTCCTTTCATGAGGCTAAGAACAGCCTCCCTAATTGCATAAGGCTAAGCTCTGCCTTTCCTTGCATCAGACTAAGCATTGTGCCCTTTTCCTTGAATGAGGCTACGCATTGCGTCCCTAATTGCATAAGGCTAAGCATCACCTTATCCTTTCATAATACCAAATGCTACCTCCGTTATGCAACTTGAAATCTAACACTATTTTTTGCTTTCCCGGTGCTAAGCCCTGCCCCAATCTTATACAAGACTAAGCTCTGCCTTGTTTCGCTTCACATATGACCAAGCATCATGTCTTTGTATCTCATGGGTTGAAATATCGCCATTTTGTCCAAAGGTGTCATAGTCTGAAGGCATCATCTGTATAGCTGGAAGACACCATGCCATGGCCTGAGGACCTCTCAATATTGCACATCATTATTCAACGGAGTCATGGTTCAAAGGTACCATTCTCATGGCCCGAGAACATCATTTCATGTCGTGTGAATCCTTTATCATGCGATTCATGGCCCAGGACAGCATGGTCTATGGACATCATCATCCTCATCCAAAGACAACTTTCATTGTCCAAAGGAAATTTGCATCATGTTTAAATTCTCGTAATAATCCCATATATACTTGCATGCATTGTGTTTAAGTTTTGCATGTAATTCAGGAGGTAACCGTTCTCTTAACGGGAGCAATCTTCGCTCTGATTTCTGTTAAATGCTCATAACCCGCAATTATTTCAAACACAGTCAGCCACCATCAGTTACCCACTTTTACTTGATAACTGTTCAGATACCCGTTATGAGATACATCCGTTCATGATTTCGTATAGACTCATTTGATATTATCCTACCTAAAAGAGCCATTTCCGAAGCATACGACCATTCCTATAACAACTCCATCGGCTCAGTTCACTGTTAAATCCAGAACTACGCACGACCTGATTCCCGTAACACCAGGGATATGTAGGCAACTCAGGAGACAAGGTTCGGCCTCCATTTTTCAAATCATCCCATTCGGTCAAAATTGGTCAGCATTTCTTTACCCGACAACTCTTTCATCATTCCCGGGGTAAAGAAAGGCAGTTGTTGATACCCAATTTTTTTCTCATATTTTTTAAAATGCATATATACATTCAAAATAGCATATTTGCATCATCATTTAGTTTACAAACCCATACAGGCATTTTCTATAACTTTCCATAATCTTTAAAGCTCTAAATCAGTTTCTTTCTACATTTTTATTATATAAATATCTAATAATTATCCTTTAAATTATTTTGTGATGAATTAATCATCCATAACTTATTATTTATACCAACATGAAGGTTTTATAATATTTTACTTCATTTTTCTATAATTGCATTTGCATTTTAAGGCTAATTGCATATTTTTGCAATAATAACATATATTCATCTATAATTACATTATTTGTGCCAAAATAGCTTTTTATATTTTTATAATGTTAAGTTATTATTTTCAATCATTTTAGTGCACAAATAATATTATTTATTTATTAATTAATTACTTTTATAAATTATATTTTGATAAATTTTGGGTATTTAAACAACAACCCAATTTTTAAACCAATTTCGGACCAAAAGAATGGCCCAAACACTAAAATACCCAGCCCAATTACCCCAGCCCAAAGCCAAACGACCAATGTCTAATACCCGGTCACGACCCGCTTCTAAATGACCCGCCCGTCCAATTTTTGATCTCAGCCATTGATCTCTCAAGATCAACGGCCATCGTCCACTCCCCCTCTTAAAATAACCTAACCCAGAACCCTACCCATTTCCCCTTAATCCGCCGTCCCTATACGCTCAACTCTCATATTCTCTCTTTTGGAGAACCCTAGCCCCCCCTGATTCCCTATCCTAATCCCATTGATAATGGGATTCGACTACCATTCTCTTGCCATATTCGAATCCTTTTGGTATTGGTTGTCTGTTTGTGGTATTACCTATGTGCTTGCCTAAATATGGCAAGCAATACCTTCCGAAATTCAAACCAAAGTGGTTCGAATATTTGATTTTGGGCACTATTTCGTCTACATACGTTCAATATTATACTTTGTGAGTTCGATTTTGTTTGGATTCTGCTGATTTACACTTTTCCTAAAACAACTAGGGTTTACAGATTTTCTCTCTTAAATTGATTTCAATCGATTTGCATGTTTCTTTTCCTTATTTGTTGCTTAAATTATTCTGTTTCCTTATATGTTTGTTCGATTTTGACTGCTATATAAACCCCTCCCCCATTCCCTTTTGGACAGACTTTGAATTAAAAAAAAACCACTAAAAAGCTAAAGATCTTCACTCTGTTGTTCGCTTATTCTCTTGTTCTACTTTGTCTCTTGGCCGGTTGAAAGCCAAGGCTACCGAAATTCCTATTTCTCTCGACCTTCCTTGGGTGTGAGCATTGCCCTGGGATCCTTGAAGCACTTGGGAACTTGACGCATCTAAGGTCCTGGGTTATACTGCTTTGTTGACGTTCAAAGTGATTCTATTCTTTTCTTATTTGTCTACTTGTCAATCAGTAATTGGTGAGTTCTTTAGCCTTTGCAATGTTCATTCTCTTATATTCCTGATTAGCATATTCATGCCTATGAAATTGCATAACCTAATGTGTGTTTAGACTATCTCTATGTGTAACTCTACTTATGATATGAACCTCTCTAGCATTTTCTCATGCCGAAATTGTCAGTTCTAAAATGTATTTGTGTTTAACTTGAGAAATTTAGATTGTTTGAAGTTCGTTTAGCTTAATGTGTTGGTACTTTGAGTGTTTACATCGGTTATATGACATCAGTTTGTTTCCTGCCTTGTCCTGGATTTCTATAGTGATTGATTTGTATCTATGATATCCCCCAATCCATTCTAAGACCCTCATTCTAGCTATGATTTGCTCCTATGATCATTTTATTCACTTAGTATGTCCTTACCCTGCCTAACTTTGTACTCCCTAGCAACTAGTTGGAACCTTTTAGAATAGCTTCTTAACTTGTGTTCCCTATAACATTTGATTCTGTTTTCCTTATTGGTGTGGGTTGCACTATTCAACCCCTAGTGCTTAGCATAATCTGACCCTTAGGCTTGAACCTGTTAAGTTAATGTTCTGTTGTTTGTCCTATTTGGCATAATGCCTTGCTTATTAATTTCGTAATCCCGGAAGCCATAATCCCCCTTGCTTTCATACAAATGTTCCTTGCCTAAATGTGATAAGTGTGCACTTATGATATTAACATGTCTCTTGAGTTTGTTTACCCTATGTGTTTATATGTTCATTGTGTGATCACTCATGCAATGCATGTTCCTAAAATACAAATGCACTTCTTCAAACTCTGCTATTTGACTACTATTTTTATTCTCATTAGTTGTTTACCCTATTCCGAACCTATAATTCTTGGTCGGCTGAAAGCCAAGGCCACTAAAGCTTTCTCTATTAACCTCCCTAGTGTGAGCACTGCTCGGGGTCCATTTTGAGACCCTTGTGAACTCTTGCACACTAGGGCCTGAGGTTCTTTGGCCATTTTCCTTATTACTCGATTTTGTCCTTCTTTTTGCCTGATGAATGTGCAAATTGACTTGTGTAAGTGATTGTTTCCTAGATCATATGATCAAACCATGGTTGTTGGGTTTGGTTCGAGTTCTTCTATAGTTTTTGGGCTATATTGAGATCTGTGTGGAGAAAGAGCTTAGTTGAAGGCTTGTCAATGTTGGGTATCTTTTGGGCATGTCTTGGGCCAACTGTTATTGCTTGTACTACTTTGTAATTTATTCATTATTGGGCGTGTAATAATTATGTAATAACAATTGGGTGATAGTGAAATTGGGGAATGGGTATCTCTTAATATTTGAATGAAAAAAGGTAGAAAGCATGTTTATAGGATTTGTGTGATCTATTTGCTATCCGACTTGTTATATGTGAATCTCTTTGGGTACTATTAGAAATCATGTCATTAGGGGATCACACACTCACATAATTAGTATGTTGTCAATGCATGAGTATTCTATCTATTCTTGGGTCTACTGCTATGTATTGCTAGACAACATGCCTATAGGAAATAATTGATAATGACTGCTCCTTAATCTGCTCAGTAGATATCATGTCCATAGAATTTTAACTAATTAATTTGTTATTGCAATCTCATCGCCCATCTAGAAAGCATTCCTATATGAGCAAATTGTATGAGAATCAGTTCCAATCGCCAAGCTGTAGAAATCATGCCTATAGGACATCACTACTCGCTTTTCAAACATTGTTTTATTGTTTATCCACGTGATTATTAAGAAGCGTAATAATTTTGAGCATTTCCAATAAGTTCTGATGTTTCTTATTGTATAAATCACTTAGAAAGCATGCTTATAGATGTGTTCACTGATAATATGTAATAAGCCACTCAGCAGCATCTGGCATTTACCAATTGGTAATTTGGAAATCATTAGGTCTAAAAATGGCGTGCACATATGAATCAGATCATCCAGAAACCATTCTTATAGAGTTTAACAACTACAATCCCTTCAATTCTGAAAACTGCCTAATATGTGAAATCTGTTTGCGTGCATTTGTTTTCCTAATTGCGGAGGCTAATGTGAGCCTTTAATTAGATCTAATTGCAGTCCTTTTGTTTTGAATTGTCGCCTAGTTTTAACATTTTTGAGCAGCCTAAGTCAAGTCTAATGGACCATAGGCATGGACAGGTAGTGCACGAATAAGGCACGATTTAAAATCAACTAGTGCGCTTTAGGTAATAACTTAAAGATAGTAATCAGGTAGCAGGAGATGATAGCTTGTTCAAGCTGAATAATACAAGTAACACCCTATCTTGAGGAATTACAAAGTATTATTTATGTTGTACGGGGTGATCCTTTAGGCTAAAAAACTTAGGACCCCCATCTTATCTTTGAATCAAGTGTTTGTAATTATTCAAAGTCTTTGATAATCAAACTTCCCAAACCTCTTGTTTTCTCTGTCTTTGTTTATCTGACTAATTCATATAATTCAAGTTCGGTCGGGACCCACAGTTGTGGACCTCGAAGAGTGCCTAACACATTTCCCTCGAGGTAATTTCGAGCCTTTACCCGATCTTTGGTGATGCAAACTAGTCAAACCCGAGTCATATGCAAATAGGTGCCCTAACGCACCTTAAAAATGTTAGGTGACGACTCTCCTCTTTTAATACCTCCTTTAAAAGAGTTGTCACATGTCAAGGCCCGATTTCGCGAGAAAATGGGGAGCGACATTTAGTCATTGCTTTTCTTGCATAGGGCTAAGCACTGCCCTCATCATTACATAAGGCTAAGCATTGTCATTCTTTGCATGAGACTAAGAACTAACTCCATTTCTTGCATGAGACTAAGCATTGCATCCATTATTGCATAAGGCTAAGTGTTGCCTTTCGTTGCATGAAGCTAAGCATTGCCTCCACACTATATAAAGCTAAGCACTGCCTTTCTTTGCATGAGACTAAACACTGTCTCCATTTCTCGTATAAGGCTAAGCATTGCCTCTATTATTGCATAAGGCTAATCATTTCCTTTCATTGCATGAGATTAAGCATTGTCTCCACATTGCATAAGGCTAAGCATTGACTTTCTTTGCACGATACTAAGCATTGTCTCCATTCCTTGCACGAGGCTAAGCATTGCCTCCATCATTACATAAGGCTAAGCACTGCCTTTCCTTGCATGAGACTAAGCACTATCTCTATTCCTTGGATGAGGCTAAGCATTGCCTCCATTCAAAGGGGTCATAGTCTCGAGGCACCATCCTCATGGCCTGCGAATCCCTTAGCATACGCTTCATGGCCAAGGACGTCATGGTCTAAGGACATCATCCTCATCGTCCGAAAGACAACTCTCATGGTCAATCACGTTTAAGTTTATGCAGTGACCCCATATATTCGTGTGCATCATGTTTTAAGTTTTCCAGGTAACTCCGGATGTAACCGTTCTACAAACAGGAGCAATTTTCACTCTGGTTTCCGTTCACAATGTTCACACCTTTTGACTACCTCAAACGTAACTGATAATCAACAATTGATTTCCTTTTGTTCTATAACCATTCAAATATTTGCCTCATACACCCGTAACATTCAAATTCGCATTCATAGCGCCACCTGAAATTATCCGGTATTCACGACACTATCGCATCCAAAAGATCTTTTGAAACTCTCGACCAATCTTGTAATAACTCCATCGGTTTCGTTCGCCGTTGGATCCACAACTATACACGCCCTGATTCCTCTAACACCAGGGATATGTAGGCAACTCAAGAACCAGGGTTTGGGCCCTAATTTTTCAAAATACATCATTTCTCACTCACGTCGGACAAAATTGGTCATCATTTTCTTTACCCGACAACTCTTTCATCATTCTCGGGTAAATAGGGGCAGTTGTTGATACCCAATTTTGCTCTCATATTTTTTTTAATAATATATATACTTTCAAAATATCACTTTGCATCATTACTTAATTTACATGAGTTAAACAAGTATTTTCTATAATTTTTATAATTTTTAAAGCTTTAAAATTAATTTTCTATTTTAATTACGTGAATATGCATTAATTATCCCTTAAATTATTTTGTGATGACTTAATCATCCAAATTTATCATTTACAACGACCCAAAACTACCCTACCACCTTTAATTACCCAACCCTAAACCATAATCCACATTCTCCTAAAGACTGTCGCCCCCGTTTCCCTTGTCTCTCATCTTCCCTCCTTCAGAAACCCTA
Source organism: Nicotiana tomentosiformis (assembly GCF_000390325.3). Lineage (NCBI taxonomy): Eukaryota > Viridiplantae > Streptophyta > Magnoliopsida > Solanales > Solanaceae > Nicotiana > Nicotiana tomentosiformis. The sequence goes on from NC_090820.1 coordinate 110,373,053, forward strand.
GCCGCCTTCACCAACCTTCTCCAAATCCGATTAATTCATGGATTCCTGCCATGATTCACTTACCTTTTATGGATTATCTCGTAGTTCTTTACAATAATATGGTATTACATAGTACTTGCCCCATTTTTGGCAAGCACCAATCTTCTGAATCAAGAGAAATCAGACTCACTCCTCAAGATTCAGGCGATTTTTCGTCTATATACACTCATGGCAAGATTATATGGGTCTAATTTACCAAGATTCTTCGGCCAATCTGAGATTCTGGGCAGAACTAGTGTTTGCCTAATGTTTTTCCTAATTTGGTTCTAAATCGATTATGCATGCTTTTCTTTCCTTATTTGTGTATGATTGATTATATTTTCTTGTTTGTTTGTTCAATTTCCATTACTATATAAACCCATACCCCAACTCCCCCAAGACGGATTCTAAATCAAAAAACTACTACTTTCTGTTATTCTTTCTTGTCCTATACTATTCTGAGGCTCAATCTTTTGACCGGCTGAAAGCCAATGCCACCGGAATTCAATTCTCGAACCTTTCTCAGTGTGAGAATTGCCTGGGGTTCATTCTAAACCCTTGGGAACTCTGACGCACTGAGATTCTTGGGTTCTACTGCTCGTTTTGCTATTGATATTGAAGTGCTGCTGAAATTACTTCCCTTGTTACTTGTTCATCTGTAACTGGTGATGTAACTACGACTCTTGCAATTTCATTTCTTTCTGTTTGAATTCCCGCTCTGCATATCTATGTCTCTGAGAACTTTTATGAACCAACATGCCATTATATGCTTTGAAGCTCTTCTTGAGGCTATATACCTTCTAGTAACCTAACTTGCATATTTGTTGCCATGATTCTGCCTTCTTAAGCCTGCTTGCTTATATATGTCCTCAAATGCTCATTATTGTTACATATTCTGAGTTTGGCTTCTTACATTGTTTTGTACTCTTGTGATGATTCGAGTCATGCCCAGAAGCTGTTCTAATCCTTGAGTCATTTATGAGTGACTTGATACTTTTATAGAATTAATTCATGATCATGTTATTAGCCCAGACATACTTTCCCTGCTACTTGCAAACTAATGCTCGTTCCCTACCATGTCTTGTGCCTTTGTGATGAATCCATACATATGTTTCAGACCTTATTAAGTCATTCCTGTCCATCCTGTTAAGTTTTTGATGTTGTACTGATTAACTAGGGCTTGCTTTCATGTCATTTAAGTTCTAATGTATGCTTTGACTTATGTAATCCTATTTGAGACCTTAGGTAAAACCTCATAGCTAGCCTTTCCCCCCATATGTGACTAAGCCTAGTGCATGCTAGTCATGTAAACCTATATCTGACATATCCTTGCCCATTGTGAGTCCTGATACTATTTAAACCTCCATGTATGATTGATAATGTTAAAGTCTTCATGCCCAGTTGATTGGATTATTACATACTATGTTCATTAGCCTGTTTGTTATTGATCATATTTGCACTAGACCCTCATGCTAGAAATCTTACTTGTTTCCATCTGTGATTCTGATTTAAAGCACGTACAGGCAGGTAAAATGATTTCATAGATAATAGTTGTCTATTAGCCAAGAAGAGCATGAATGGGCTGCAGAAATCACATAGATAATAGTTTCTATGTGATTCTGATTTCCAGCATTGTACAGGCAGCGTTGCAACTTTAAACTAACGAATTTGCAGATTAAAGGCGTTGCAAGTCCTATAGGCACGATTTCTAATTTTTTGCGCAATAAGAAGTGAAACGATCTCAGAATTCCGAATTATCAGTGCTGATTTTATAGACATACTTCTTAGGCAGGTGACAACATCCTATAGACAAGATTTCTAATAGTTGAGAATTATTCTTGATTTTATAACACTTTACTCCTATAGACATGTCATCTAGGCGATCCCGTGTAATAAAGAATAATAGAAGTAGTTGATTAAAAGATTAGGGTCCTGTAGTCATGATGTCTAGATGGACAGTACACTAAAGGTAATAGAAACAATAGACCAATTGATTATTTAAAATTCTATAAACATGGTTTCTAGGTTGACAAAGCATGTGTTATACATCATATAGGCATGATGTCTGAACACATAGTAATAATATGGAAATCAAATATAGTAAATACTAACATGTTTGAGATACTGTGTGAGTATTAGACAAATTAGGTGAGGTGTGTGCGATTCTTATAGACATGATTTCTACTAGCGTGCAAAAGTAGAGCAAGTTAAACAAGGTAGAAAATAAAGCGCGTAGACTCTATAGGCGTGTTCTCTACCCCTTATGTAAGAATAAAGCACACACATTCCCCAGTTTCACTAACGCCCCAATTATTTGTTTACAAATCATTACAAGCCTAAAATGAAGAGTACATGCTCGAATATTACAAGCTGAATGAGTACAAGCCTAATAAGCAGAGCAGGGCCAAAAAGTAATAACCCAACAACTTCAAGGTCTTCAGCAAAGAGGGCAGGTCAGGGCCTCGATCAGTTCCCTATTTGGTTGAATGTTCAACAAAGAGGGCAGGTCACCAAGTACTCTCCTCACATGATTCTTGTCACAAGGCACAGGGTCTTTCCACCAGTCAAGTAGCAAAGCCGGGATATTCTGGACCATACCGAACCTGGGAATTTCGTGCTTCATTTTCTACAAACAAAGTTTAGCCATTTCCCCCTCCAAATTTGACTACTTACGCAATAATGATAAACATGTTGGCACATTTTCTCCAAGTAATGCACATAATATGATAGTGTCCATTGGGAATGTGGAAAATTCGTTGGACTTTGGACAAGACTCATCTTAGCGGGTTGTTACGTTAACAATGCTTCAACTCATACTAGGTTTAGCATGATGCATGTACATTTCAAATTGGAGTATGGTTTCTAGAAGGGTCTATACTGGTACTCCCAAGTGAAAAACTTGAGAGGGAAAGGCATGGGACTGTCGACTGCACCGTTGATCGACTATTCTCATGCAAATAAGCCTTTACGATTTAACAGGGGAGATTTCAGGAAAGGGTGGGCATTCGTCAAGCGCCGCTATGTTGATAATTGGCACAAGTGGAGTATGATACGGAGCATGCTTTATGCAAAAATAATAACGGAATTCTGATTTCTGCAAGCTTAAAGTTGCCATTCTGATTAAAGCATGTAAAATGCAAGGCACATAATGTACGAAACTATGGAATTATAGTCACACATCAATACCCCAAACTTAAACATTGCTCATCCTCGAGAAATCAAACTACACTTATAGATACGGCCTTTTTAAGCAATTCTCCTAACCCATTACACCAAGAATTTTTAAAATAGTTTAAGCACACACGTGTGACATCCTTGCCTCAAGATTCGACTCACAAATACCATGCCTTTTTCACAATTCACTTACTTACTCTAACATGGATGTCAGCAACATTACCTTTTCTTTATGAATCATGTGCCCTCACCCAATCAAAGAGATTAGTTCCACACACAATGAATTTTAAGACTGTAGGAACTCAATTTAGGAAGAATTCACTCGCTCTCAGAAATAACATTCATATGCTACAAAAGATACACCATAGGCTTGCCCGTAGTGTAATACTCTACTAATCGAGTTCATTCAGTCTAAGATCAAGTAGGACTTTCATTGGTTGTAATGTAGGCTGCGGGTCAGGTAGGATACATTTGGATATGAGTGACTACACCTCCCTTAAGCACTTTAATACATATACTTTAACACACATCCCATACTTATGTCAAACCATAACTCAATCTTCACCTCAATATATATTAGCTCCATATTTCTTTAAGCACAATTACATCAAGAGTCACCACTATCAAGGGATATTTTTCACAGCAATACAACTAATTTTTCTTTTCTTTCTTTTTTTCAATTCAAGTGGCTCTTAATTTTTCAAAGCAATGCACCTTTCTCTTTATTTCATTAGTTTCACGCCAAAGCCGAACCAACCACCCCACACTTTAACTTTTACAAAGTTCATAACAATTCAAGTGCTCATGAGAGGTAAAAAGGTTCAAATATATGGTCGATTAAAACAAAGGGGTACGACTTGTAATGTGGTTACCAAAGAAATAAGATCATAGGCTCAACGGGGTTAACTACGGTACATAACATTTAGGTGGGTAAACTTTATATATATGGCTTAACAAAGAAATGCCTATATCACTTCCTAGACTGAACAATACTACTATTTCGCTTTGCAAACACACGGGGTCAAGTTCTAGACATCAAATGCAATGCATAGAATACATACGAAACCTCACACAGACATGGCACATAACTCACTCAGAATTGGTTTCATCGTGACACTTCAGTCAAAGCAGTTAAGCAAAGTTAAGAATCTACGATTTAAGGTACTTATGCGAGAGTCAAAACTCGAGCCTAAGCGTCACAACCATAGTACTAACTATTCTCAAGGCATAACAAAGCTAAGAGATATTGCTTCAATTCAATTCATGGCACAATGGTTACTATTCCTAAAACAAATAAAACTAACTACACCGGTTCAAACAAAATCCTTGGAAAAGAACCGCGGTACAAAGAAAAATCAAGGGGAAATTGCTACACTACCTAACAAAAAAAAATCTTTTTGTCTTTTTCCTTTTGACTTAAATCCCTTAAGAAAATTGTCTAATAGATCCCTCATCAGGAAAAGTCCAATCTTTTCTATTTATGTTCTCTAAAAAAAAGAAATTCAATTAAACTAACATAATTAAAATAGCGTAGAAAGTCACCTAGACAATCTCCTCACCCCACACTTAAAATTGTGCATTGTCCCCAATGCACACCATAACTAATAAGAGGGTAAAAGAGACTCCTTGATAGGCCAAAGGCCGAAGCACTAGCAACTCATGGGGTACTCAGATTTCTCCCAGGCTTGGTCTTTCGTGCGGGTACCTCACACTTAGTTCCAACCATCTAGTTTGTTGTTGCATCCTTCCAATAGCTTTGCTTTCCATGCTCCTAGAAAAGCAAAAATCGACATTACAAAAATAATAAAAAAATAAAAAAATAAAGCAGTAAAGCTGGGTTTCCTCCCAACATGCGCTTGATTTAACGTCGCGCACGACACGAATCACTTTCTGCCTCCACTTTGAACATATGAATTGGACCCCAAGTTTTGATTCTGCTCTATGATCATGCTCCTGGGTGGTGGAATGAATCTGACTGGCCCAATAAAACAATGTAGTATTTTGTACTTCTTGGCCTTTAGATGAGATGTGTATTCCCGACTTTCTGGCAAGAAGCATTTCAGAATGTAGGCGCCTTGTTCCTCATTCCTTGACTCCTCAAGTGGCTTAGATGACTCTATTTCTATATCATCATCCAAACAGAATGTGGAAAAATGCTTGGAGTGTGGACCAATGCGTTCAACTACATGAGCATTGGGACTGTCTACATCCTCAATACTAATGACACTAGAGTCAACTAAATATGTATCTTCAATGTCATTGCTTGATTCTAGTATCTCTTCTACAACATCGGCATCATCAAATTCTAGTTGGTTGGTTTGGTCAAATTCTACTCTCAACTCCTCCATTATAATGGCAATTTCTGCAGCCCATTCATGCTCTTCTTGGCTATTATCCGCAATGTAAGCTTGTTGCACTTTACAAGGTTCAATTAGTTTATTAGCTTGAATCTCCAAGTTGTGAATAGTTGTCTCTTGCCTTTGTATCTGCAGTAATTTCTCATCATATTGTTCCATGAGGCCCTTTAACATATCTTTGATCTCCTTCAGGTTAGCTTCCCAAGATTCTTTGTTCTTATTCACTTCACATGAAAATGTAGAACCATCAAAGTAAGGGGTTGGGGGAGGATAAGATGTATAAGCACAACCAAAAAAGTGACCATCTTGACCACCACATATATCACACACATTCCACACATAAGATTGAGTTGGTGCACATAACTCGCTCTCAGGAATATTTTGATAATTTTGCCATGGGTGGTTTCCTCCACAATATGCATAAGGAGGATCAATAGTAGAATTACCAACATCAAAACTGTCATAATTCCAAGATGCCATGTTTCTAAAATCAATAAGTAAAACAAAAATAAAAATAAAATTCAAATACAAGAAAAAAAAAGTTCAAACTTGCAACCTAGCAATATGTACACCTATATCTACACCGTTAGTTCCCCGGCAATGGCGCCAAAATTTGATCACGCCCAACTATGCCTTATAAAAAGGACTAAGCGGTCGTTGCAAATATAATCTGGTTTATAAGTCCGGAGTCGAATCCCACAGAGAACTAAGGCTTAGCTACAGTTGTTTAATATCCCTAAGAAACACAAGTCCAAACAATTTCCTAATTATAAAGATTATAATATTTATTTTTATCTAATTAAATAACAAATACTAGAAAGCACTAAAACTATCAATTAACATGGATGAAATTATAGACAAGACTAAGGAGGTCTAGAGTTATGATTTCCCCAATTGTCGGAATCCTTTCCGCTACGTTTCCTATAAATTTGCCTAAGTCTTCTCTATCGACCATGAGCACTCTAACTGTCGTAACTCTCTCCCGAGTAATTACCATAATTTACTAGGCATATTCTCCCAAATTACGCTAGCTGGCATTAAGTACAGCTCACTCAGATCGCACCAAGCTTTCGTTATCCATAATCCCACCTTTAAACCTTCGTATTGATCCCTCATATACGTTTAGGAGTGATATTTTTCAACAACTACCTAATTATGCACTCTCTCCCGAGTAATACATACTAAATAGGCACAACTGATTGAAGGGCCATTCAATCAACCACAAGAATAATATAGTTGAACAAATAGAGAAAATACTACGGCAAATCTATATTAACGTAACAAAAAAATCATCCTTCAATAGGTTCCATCAAAACCCTAGATTAGAAAGTTAGCTACTCATACTCATAGTAACAATATCCCAAATATTTTGCATAATTAAAATACAGAGTAAAGATGAAAAGAAGTAGAAATAATGATTCTAACTCCAAGGGGGTGATTCAACCAGCTCTTCTTGCCTCTAGCTGCCCAAAAATGTGGCTGCTGAAAGAACGCCCTTCCAAGTGGTGTTTTAGGTCTATTTATATGTGTAGAAGAAACAGTAAACGTGTGTGATGGGTCCTAGTCAAACCCGGAACGAATTAAGTCTTCAAAACTCGGATTGGACCTGGCGTTAGGCCTGGCATCGCCAGCCTAACGCCTGAAATTTGGATGGCCTCGTCAGGCTAAAGCCTGGTCTAGCCTGGCCTTAGGCTGTCCTCGCTAGGCTAAAGCCTGGTCTCTCCTATTCATTGTTCTGGAGCACACTTTCAACGTTTAAGTATCCATTTTGCTCTACTTTCATCTCCAATTCACATACACATAAAATAGACTCCATTATGCACAAATAAAGTATAATTTATCATTAAAGCATGTAAAATGCAAGGCACATAATGTACGAAACCACCCAAATATAAGTCCAGAGCCTTATAGGCCATAGGTGTGGGACGGGTTATGCACGTATAGGGTAATACCTAGAATTGAATTAGAGCGCCTTTAGGTAAACAACTTTAACATAGTAATCGGGTAGCAGGAGATGATAGTTTGTGCCTGCTGAATAATATGAGCAACCCCTATCTCAAAGTAGTTGCGAAGTATTATTTATGTTGTATAGGGTGGTCCTTTAGGCTAAAAAACTTAGGACCCCTTCTTTTCTTTATGTATTTGTTATTTACACTTAGTCATCTAACATAGATCAATGTAATTGTATCCTTGTAATCATTAAGATTTGTGTCGATTCTCACGTGGTCTAATAAGACTCTTCGGCTTCTAAATTTGCCTTTATTTATCTGATCACCTAGCCTAATTACGTAATTCACATAATTTAAAGTTCGGTCGGGAACCACAGTTGTGGACCTCGAAGAGTGCCTAACACCTTCTCTTTGAGGTAATTTGAGCCTTTACCCGATCTTTGGTGACACAGAATAGTCAAACAGAGTTATTTACAAATAGGTACCCTAACACCTCAAAATCGTTAGGTGGTGACTCATCCCTTTTAATACCTATTTAAAATAGTTGTCACACGTCGAAACCTGCTTTCGCGAGAAAACGGGGCGCGACAGCATGGCGACTCTGCTGGGGATATACTTAGGCTTTTACCATAATGAACTCGACTTATGTGGATTACTTTCTTTGTCTTAAATTGCTATTACATGCACATCCCTTCCCTTATTCTCATTTATTTTCTATGACATGTATGATCTTTCTCCATCTCCTTCATCTTATCTAATATTGCTATATTATGATTCTCTCATCCATATTTCCCTACCTGCTTCATTACGTTCTCGCACATATTTTTCATGAGCTAAACTAACTTTTCTCTTTTGTATTTCTTTTCTTTTCTCCTCATGTTTACTTTTACTATTTTATTTACAGCTTTTACGTACTTTTATCATGCAAATACTTGGCAACGTGTTATTATTTTTGCATAAAGCATGCTCTGTATCATACTCCATGTGTGCCAATTATCAACATAGCGACGCTTGATGAATGCCCGCGCTTTCCTGAAATCTCCCCTTTTAAATCGTAAAGGCTTATTTGTATGAGAATAGTCGATCAACGGTGCAGTCGACGGTCCCGTGCCTTTCCCTCTCAAGTTTTCCACTTGGGAGTACCAGTCTAGACCTTTCTAGAAACCATACTCCAATTTGAAATGTACATGCATCATGCTAAACCTAGTACGAGTTGAAGTATTGTTAACGTAACAACCCGCTAAGATGAGTCTTGTCCAAAGTCCGACGGAATTTTTACATTCCCAATGGACACTATCATATTATGTGCATTACTTGGAGAAAATGTGCCAATGTGTTGATCATTATTGCGTAAGTAGTCAAATCTGGAGGGGGGAAGGGCTAACCTTTGCTTGTTTGTAGAAAATGAAGCACGAAATCCCCAGGTTCGGTATGGTCCAGAATATGCCGGCTTTGCTATTTGACTGGTGGAAAGACCTTGCGCCTTGTGACAAGAATCATGTGAGGAGAGTACTTGGTGACCTGCCCTCTTTGTTGAACATTCAACCAAATAGGGAACTGATCGAGGCCCTGACTTGCCCTCTTTGCTGAAGACCTTGAAGTTGTTGGGTCATTCTTTTTTGGGCATGCTCTGCTTATTAGGCTTGTACTCATTCAGCTTGTAATATTCGAGCATGTACTCTTCATTTTAGGCTTGTAATTATTTATAAACAAATAATTGGGGCGTTAGTGAAACTGAGGAATGTGTGTGCTTTATTCTTACATAAGGGGTAGAGAACATGCCTATAGGGTCTACGCGCTTTATTTTCTACCTTGTTTAACTTGCTCTACTTTTACACGCTAGTATAAATCATGTCTATAAGAATCGCACACACCTCACCTAATTTATCTAATACTCACACACTATCTCAAACATGTTAGTATTTGCTATATTTGATTTCTATACTATTACTATGCGTTCAGACAGCATGCCTATAGGATGTATAACACATGCTTTGTCAACCTAGAAACCATGTTTATAGAACTTCAAATAATTAATTGGTCTATTGTTTCTATTACTTTTAGTGTACTGCCCATCTAGACATCATGACTACAGGACCCTAATCTTTTAATCAACTACTTCTATTATTCTTCATTACACGGGCTCGCCTAGATGACATGCCTATAGGAGTAAAGTGTTATAAAATCAAGAATAATTCTCAACTACTAGAAATCCTGCCTATAGGATGTTGTCACCTGCCTAAGAAGTATGTCTATAAAATCAACACTGATAATTCGGAATTCTGAGATCGCTTCACTGTCTTATTGCGCAAAAAATTAGAAACCATTCCTATAGGACTTGCAACGCCTTAAAGCTGCAAATTCGTTAGTTTAAAGTTGCAACGCTGCCTGTACAATGCTGAAAATCAGAATCACATAGAAACTATGCCTATAGGACTTAATGACTCTACTGCATATGAAATTGTCTATTGCCTAACTAGAGGTTAACTTGAAATTGTCTATTGCCTACATTTTCTTTGAATGTGCGCTAAGTTTATCATTTTGAGCATCCTAAGGGAAGTCTAGAACAACCCAAATAGAGGTCCAAAGCCTCCTGGGCCATAGGCGTGGGACGGGTAGTGCATGCATAGGGTACGACCTATAATTGAATTAGATAGTCTTTAGGTAAATAACTTTAACATAGTAATCGGGTAGCAAGAGATGATAATTTGTGCCCGCTGAATAATATGAGCAATCTGTATCTCAAAGGAGTTGCGAAGTATTATTTATGTTGCATGGGGTGGTCCTTTAAGCTAAAAAACTTAGGACCCCCTTCTTTTCTTTATGTATTTGTTATTTACACTTAGTCATCTAACATAGATCAATGTAATTGTATCCTTGTAATCATTAAGATTTGTGCCAATTCTCACGTGTTCTAATAAGACTCTTCGGCTTCTAAATTTCTCTTTATTTATTTGATCACCTAGCCTAATTACGTAATCCACATAATTTAAAGTTTGGATGGGACCCATAGTTATGAACCTCGAAGAGTGCCTAACACCTTCTCTTTGAGGTAATTTGAGCCCTACCCGATCTTTGGTGACACAGACTAGTCAAACAGATTTATTTGTGAATAGGTGCTCTAACGCACCTCAAAATCGTTAGGTGACAACTCTTCTATTTTGATACCCATTTAAAAGAGTTGTCTCACGTCGAAATCCGTTTTTGCGAGAAAACTGGGTGCGACAATAATTATTTTCCAAATTTTTATATTTGTTTAAGTTAAATCCATCGGTCCTTGTCTTATTCGTTAGTCTGGCGTGTGAATTTCACGTACCTTTTGTGTTTGGCTGCCTGCAAATTTTGTATCTAAATAACACATTCGAGTTGTGGTTGGAATGTTCAAATGGAACAGACTTAAGATGGAGTGTCAAAGCGAAAAATGAAAAGTGAGGACAACTCTAATGGGTTGTCGATGTATTCTGCATTTAGTTTTACTCCATTATTTTTCGTTTTATCTTCAAAATACTTGATTTAAAGAACATCGTTCCGTTGTCATCTGTTTGGGTACCGTGGCTATTGCTGCGAAAGTCTTAGCAACATCACTAAGAGAATGCCATTAATTATTGTACTAATTTTGGGGTGCACACTAGGAGAAAGAAACATGTGTGAGTCGGTGGAGAAGAGGACACGTGGGTTTGATTTTTCCTTTGGCAGATGAAGACGTGTTGGGGAAGATGACCAAGAGTTGGGTAGGGTTCTTGTTTTGCTTTCACTTTTTTCAATTTTTTTTTAATTAATTTATTCAAGTTAAATCCATATACCCCCTTTTTATTAATCACACCGGCGAGTGAATTACACGTATCTTTTATGTTTGACTGCTTATGAATTTTATGTTTAAATGACATATTTGAGATGTGATTGAAATATTCAAATATAATTTACTTAAAATGAAGTGTTTAAGTGAAAAGTAAAAATAATTTTAAGGGTCTCTCGCTATATGAGTGAATTGTGAAGCCCTCAAAAGTGTTTGCAAATGAGAAGCTGCCAAGAAAAGTGAGAATTTGTTAGGAACAATCTTTTACAGGTGGCCAATTGTGATTGATTTTTTTTTTGTAGTATTTTATTTTCTTGATAATAAATAAGCAAAATAATCTACTCCTGCTAAATAAGTAAATAAAAAGTAAGCTAAAATAACTACACTCAATATTTAATTCTTAAAGCCTTTAACTTAAAAAATTGTACTACTCTAGATAAAATTATATTTTTTGGAAACTCTTCTTTCTTTGCAAATGATAATAAAACTAATACTCTAAAAAATGTAACTCTTTTTGTAGTTTTTAATTTTATCAAATAAACCTACTAAAAAGTGAAATAAAGGCTAAAATATCAAGATTAAACTTAGCAAATATTTACATACTAAAAAGTGATGAAAAATTTAAATATAGTCAAAAATTAGGTGCTCGCATCTACCACTTCCTACCATAATGATGGTCTTTAATTTTGTTAAGTGATATAGTGGCGTTCAATTAATAAATTTTTAAATTTTACAAACTTTTTTCAAGTTAAAATTATTTTAAAATAAAATCAAACCTTTTTTGTTTGTTTTAACAACAAATACAACTAAAAATTTCACAAACTCTTTTCAACATTAACACAAGTACACAACTATCTCACTACAATTAAATGGAAGAGAGGCAGCAAACGCTGCGTGGCGGAGCAGAAAATGCTCATTGTTCATGCCTAATTACTATGTAGAACTATAGTATGTAACTATAGAGAAAGCGTATGACAAAGGTTCTAGGGAGGTTCTTTGGAAATGCGTGGATGTGAAAGGTGTGTCGGTAGCCTACATTAGGTGATAAAGGACATGTACGCGAGAGATAAGACTCGATTTAGGATTGTGGGAGGTGACTCAGAGCACTTTTCGGTTGTTATGTGGTTGCACCAAGGGTCTTATTTGCCTTGACGATGGATGCACTAACACACCATATTCAAGGGGAGGTGCCATGGTGTATGTTGTTTGGTGATGATATAGTTTTGATTGATGAGACGCGATGCGACGTTAATGAGAGGCTGGAGGTTTGAAGTCAGACCCTAGAGTCTAAAGGTTTCGAGTTGAGTAGGACTAAGACAAAATATATGGAGTGTAAGTTCAGCGATGCGTTGGGGGAAGCGGACCTGGACGTAAGGTTTGACTCACAAGTCATCCTCAAGAGAGAAAGTTTCAAGTACCTCGGGTCAATTATCTAGGGGGATATGGAGATTGACGAGGATGTCACACACCGTATAAGAGTGGGGTAGATGAAATATATGTTAGCATCTGGAGTCATGTGTAACAAGAAAGTGCCACCGAAACTTAAAGGCCAGTTCTATAGAGCGGTGGTTAAACCAACCATGTTGTATGGGGTTGAATGTTGGGCAACCAATAACTCTCATACCCAAAAGATGAAAGTGGCACAAATGAGGATGTTGAGATGGATGTGCGGTCACACTAGGCTGGATAAGATTAAGAATGAAGATATTCGGGAGAAGGTGAGAGTGGCTCCCATGGACGACAAGATGCGGGAAGCGAGGTTAGATGGTTCAGCCACGTGCGGAGGAGAAACATAGATGTCCCGGTTAGGAGGTGTGAACGGTTGATATTGACAGGTATGATGAGAGGTAGAGGGCGGCCTAAGAAGTATTGGGGTGAGGTGATCATGCATAACATGACGCAACTTCAGATCTCCGAGGAATGACTATGGATAAGAAGATGTGGATGTCGAGTATTAGGGTTGTAGGTTATGAGAGATTCGACCATTTTTCTACGTTGTTTCTGGGGGCGGGACTAGGTTGATAATGTTTCGCCTTGGGTTGTTAATAATTTATGTAGCTTCCACATTATTTTCTATGAATTTTATGTTTTTTACGATGCTGATATTATTTTATTTTTCCAGCTTCTGTAATTGTCTATTGTTTATTTTCTTCTCCTTGAAGGGTCTTTTGAAACACAACCTCTCCACCCTTCGGGGGTAGGGGTAAGGTCTGCAAATACTCTACCCTCCCGGCCCCCATTTGTGAGATTTTTACTGGGTTGTTGTTGTAGTATGTAACTATAATGTGCCTAATTATCATTTTTGCATACGAATACAACCAAGACAGAATATAAAAAATACAGAAAAATAGAATACACTCATTGAGAGTCGACCTAAAAACCTCAACTTACTAAGCATGTGCTATAACTAACTGAGCTACGAGAACTTGTTACTTTCTTGTTTTAGTTCAAATAATTGATATGTTGTTTCAGTAAAATAAAAGAATTTGTTATAAAATTCAAATATAACTATAAATGGTATTTTTCTGAAAGTATAGTTACAAGTGGTAAATATAATGTATATGTTTGTTATGTCACTCAATTTTTCATTATTTTTCTTTCAATGTTTGTTAGGTCACGTAATTTTTCCTTTATGTTCAATTTCTTTTTCTCAAATATCAATATTTAAACCGGGGCGCCACCCAGATTACTCTCCCGCGCAAGTACCCAAAATATGATGGGCCCATTGCCAGGCTGGTGATCCTCGTGCCCATCACTTTCACCAACCAGATCATTTCCTCCTATATATACCCTAATACCCTTTTCGATCTTAAACCGAAAGCAAATAAGCAACAGAAGAAGAAAGCTTACTTTACACACAAATCGAGAGCTAGGATTAGGGTTTCTGTTACTCTTTCATCTAACAATGAGTTCTGATGGAGGATCGGGCAAGGGCAAGGGCGGCGCTGGTAGAGGGAAACCTAAGGCATCAAAATCGGTGTCTCGGTCTTCAAAAGCGGGGCTCCAATTCCCCGTTGGTAGGATCGCTCGTTTTCTTAAGGCTGGAAAATATGCTGAGCGTGTTGGTGCTGGTGCGCCAGTTTACCTATCTGCTGTCCTTGAATACCTCGCAGCTGAGGTAATTTTTTTGTGAATTTTTGCTTCATTTGCTCGATTGAGTATTGAGTTTTTAATTGATTTGATTTCGATCTCATTTGTATGTCGGTTTTAATTTTGTTATGGATAATTGCATTTTTGGGTCCTCATTTATTAATAAATGTTTATTTTGGTCTGTGTAATAGTTGCCTAAGCAAATTTAAACTTCAATTAAATAAAATGTGTGTTTACCTATCTTCTGTCGTCAAATACCTTGCTGCTGAGGCAAATTTTTATAGATTTTTACTTGTGTTGAATTTAATTGATTTGATTCATCTTATTTTTTGTCGGTTTTCATTTTGTTCGGGATGATTGCATTTTTTGTTTCCTCATTATTAATAAATTCTGATTTTGTTCTCTGTAATAGTTGCCTAAGCAAATTTAACCTTCAATTAATTGAAATGAAATGTGTGTTTCTAGTCACTTTATATAGGGAATATGATATATTTAATGGGTTAGCACTTAATAATTTCCTATGGTTGTAAAATTTCACAGGTTGAGGTATCAAAAGCTCATAAATTATATAATTAAAGGGAAACTGTGTTTAACCAGAATTCATTGGGACTAAAAGTGCAGATTCACCTTTTTATCCATGTATACCATGGAGATTATGCCTGTTCCTTACACCTCAGCTTTGTTAATGGGCTAGCACTAGTAGAGTGTGGTTAATTGATGTTATTTACAGGATAAAGATGTTTGGTAATGGATTGTGACAAACGTTTGAATTGTTGTTAAAGAGGTGTAAGATTATCAAGTTTAGTTTATTGATTAACTGGAGGTTACGATGCTGGAGTTTTGTTTTTTTAATGTGTTAGAATTATTAAATCTTTATAAATATTCATAATGTTCTGGATGTAGGTGTTAGAGTTGGCAGGGAATGCAGCAAGGGATAACAAGAAGAATCGTATCGTGCCAAGGCACATCCAGTTGGCTGTGAGGAATGACGAGGAGCTGAGCAAGCTTTTAGGTCAGGTTACAATTGCTAATGGAGGTGTCATGCCCAACATTCACCAGAATCTGTTGCCTAAAAAGGCTGGCTCGGGCAAGGGTGATATTGGCTCTGCATCTCAAGAGTTTTAGATTTACCCATTTTCTTGTTCTGGGGAAATGATTAAAAGTAAACATAGTTATGTAAAATAGAAATGGCTGTTGTTTTGATAATACTTTGGAACATTAAATGCAGTGGCATTGTCAACTTGCAGTTTTGGTAATACATTGTGGAATGTTTTTGTGACCTTTTGCCGTGTCTTTCTTTTTTTAATTGTCATCATCTCAAGTCTAGAAATTTTGTTCTCGACTGATACTACTAGCTTGTTGCTGTTTGCTGTAGATTGCAGTTTGTTGTGACAATTTTTGTTGCATTTGTGTTCTCCTTTTGTTAGTATGTTCCACAGCAAAAGATTTGGCATTTCATTTCCGCAATGGATACATTAAGCTGCCCTGTTCGTAAACAAAGATCTTTGTATAAACATTGTGTAATCTGTTGCCTCATAAATTCATTTCTATTTCTCTTGTTATTTGTTATAGCTGATACATGTGAAATATTAAGGGAGTTAGACATGTATTTGATCACTGATTTCAGATGTTTCAATGTAGTTGTGTTTCAGCAGGGAAGAATTTAAATTCAAGCATACTGCATCTCACCCATAAGTCCACATAACTGTAAATTGTAATGTGCAACATCACATTCAAGCATCCCTTTCAGCAAGGTTCAAGACTTTGAACTTTGGTTACGTGCTAAACGTTACAATTCTCCTTTGTGTTCTGTAGATAATAATAATAATTATCATCAAAGGTTGTGAAAGTGTGGCATGTATTTTTCCATACTTAATTGAAGGTTTTGGATTTGAGTCTGCTAAATGAGCTTGAATTTGGATTTGTCGGTGCCACGTTGAATATGGGATATCAAATGAAAAATTTAAAAAAAAGGAAGAATGATAATAGTACTATGCATATTAGTTCCTTTTTTGCTAGTCAGATCTACAATATTACTCTGCTCAGATTTCACTTACGGAAAATGGTTAGGTTTGTTGTGGATCTTGTGGTCTACAACACGATTCTGCTGAATAATGGTTTCCCAACAGGTTTGAGCAATGGACTTGCAATCATGATCAAATTACAGTAAGGAAGTAAATAAATTTCAATCCCCTTCATCTAGAAATTCCATTGTGCAATATTATAACAATAAAAAATATTATATCCTTTTAAAATACAATAAAAAGTCTTTTCAGTACGGTGATAAACGTGATTCAAAATACTTAGGGGTCGTTGGGTACAATGATAAGAAAATAATCTTGGGATAAAAATTTAATATCGTATTGTCGTTTATTTGGTTATTAATTATGGGATAAGTTATTCTATGATTAAAAATAGTTTTGAAATAATTTATAAATGATATGATACTAATTCTAGAATAAGTTATGGTAGAATAAAGAATAAAATTAATAATTTCAGGATTAATATAATATTACCAAACAATCAGTAAGAAATAATATTAGGATAACTAATCCTAGCATAATTAATTCAAACATAACTAATTCCGATATAAATAAATCTAGTATAACTTGTCTTCCAAACAAACGACCCCAAAATATGATTATACTGTAGAAATAATATTATGTAGCCACTTTAAAGACCTCCTATTTAGGAATTAAGCAATGCGTCCTGAATTTCAATTTTTTAGGACAAACTATACTGAATTTGTCCTGAAATTAAAATTTACTTTTTTTTACCAGACTCGAAAGAAAAAGATCACGGGTACCGTTATGTAACCCACTAGTACATTCTAGGACGTTGTAGAGATGTGGTAAATAAGCAAGCCACATCAACTTGCTCACTCATCAATCCAGCCAAATAAGTCCACGTGAATTCTTTACTTTTGAGGCCCAGACTTTACTTACGTGGATCTTAAAATATCCACCCCTTTTTTCCTTGCCTATTGCTATAAATATCATACCAAACTTCATCTACTTCATTCAAGTGAGTTAATTTGTTTAATATTCAAGTGATCAATTTTTTCTGTTTGTTAAGAAAAGAGAAGCTATATATTGCATTTCTTTGAGTTCTTATAAAAAGATGGCAACTTGTGTTGGTATGCAGACCATGATTTTGGGAAGTCCAATAGTGTCAAATATCTCAAAGAGGAATGGAGTGAATCAGTTCGTTCCTTCTTGTTATATTCCACGCCTTCAGAGGAATTCTACTCTCAGTGTTAAGTGTATGTCTGAGGTAAGATGTTGGATTATTAACTTGTTACTCGATCCGTTTCGTAAAAATAATATAGTTAAATTTTTCTATAACAATTTCATTTGTTTTGAATATTTTTGGATGATACAATGAAGTGCTGTTATAACATAACATAAAAATTGGTTTCGAAAGTAAATTGTTGTTATAGAATATTATTATAAATAGCGATCTTGTGATACTTTGTTTGACACATGTACTATTTTAACAATAAAAAAAAAGTTTTTCTTTGATCATTTTTTTCTTATATATTTTTACCTATATTTTAAATTATTAGCTATTTAATTTGTGTTATATTACCTACTTGATCCGTTTCATAAAAATAATACTCACTCGATCTGTTTTACTTTGTTTGGCACATTACTATTTTTCTTATAAATATTTTCAATATTTTAGATTATTAATTGTTTTGACTTATTTTACCTTTTATGTAGATTTTAAATAGATAAATTTTATTTTTAATATTAAGTATAAGAACTTTGATCTTCGTACTCCGAACCATTAAACGGTGGTTGTAATTTTTATGTTTGAAGATCCTTTAATTTCAAATTTTCTGACTTCACAGTTATTAACGGGCTCTTATGGTCACGAATATGAATAAATTGCACTTAGAAGCTTTTTTTTTTTTTTTTTTTTTTTGTGCTTGCCAATCTAACTTAAATTAATTAAATGTTGACGTTACTAAAATTTGCAGGATGGTGAGAAGGGCCAAACTTCAAACTCCTTGAATGATATTACTGCAACGCCTACACCAACACCCACACCCACACCTCCTCCTGTGGCTAAGGTCTACATTTTTCAACGTTTTTTCGAAGTCTACAAAATTTTATCTGCCATACTTCAAATAAAATATTTGTGTCAACTTATGTGACATAGTTTTAAAAAAACAATTATTCACTAACATGTCTAATGTGGAAGATAAAGAACCTTTATTGTCTTAGTATACTCATATTTTACCAGTATATAATTTTACATGAAGTCAATAATAGTTCGCCTTTTTTTTTAAAGTATTGTTAATGACACTTATTATATGTACAAGTGGTGTTTTTCAAGTGACATAAGTATTATATATTTAATACTTTCTCCGTTCATTTTTATTTGTCTGTTATATTAAAAAAATATTTTTATTTTTACTTGTACACTATAATAAATTAAGAGAAATATAATTTTTTTCCATTTTACTCTTATCCTTATAATTACTCATTTTTAAATCATTTTCGAAGTCTTTTGAAAATGCTATTATAATTAAGGGTAAAATTATAAAATACAGACTTCATTTATTTTTTCTGAGGGCAAAGTCGGAGTAGTGTTTTGATATTTATTAGCATAAATATTTAATATTAGTGTTTTGATATTTACTAGCATTTCTATCACTTCAACATACAAGATCATTGTTCTAACATTTCTCATACAATTTTATGAACAGACTAGCACCAAATTCGGAGACCTATTCGCCTTCTCTGGACCAGCACCAGAACGTATTAACGGCAGGCTAGCAATGATAGGATTTGTCGCCGCGCTTGGCGCTGAATTCGCCAACGGCGGCGACATATTCGCTCAGCTATCGAGCGGAGGTTTCTCGTGGTTTTTAGGGACAAGTGCTTTACTAACATTAGCCTCTCTAATTCCTCTATTTCAAGGCATTAGAGCTGAGAAAAAATATACAAGTGGGATTATGAGTGCCGATGCTGAGATTTGGAATGGAAGATTTGCTATGTTGGGATTAGTTGCTTTGGCTTTTACTGAGTATGTTAAAGGGGGTGCATTTCTGCAAGTGTAAAATAATTTAATTGTAAAGATAATATCACTATCGCCTCTTGGATTTATTTTCATATAATCTATTCGACTAGATGGAAAGTTATACAGACTTTTTGACTTTATAAGAATATGAAATGAGTGCGAAAATATGTAACCTACTTTGCTATTTTTATGTATTTGCTTAATTATGCAGTTTAAGTTTTGTGGCTTATATTAAGAATAGAAGATATATTGAAAGATATTGTTTTCCAATTTGGTTTATGTCTTCTTTGTTTTACCTTACTGCCCTTTGAATTAAAATGATAAGCTCAAGACTTGAACACAAGGTTTTTATTTTAATAAAAAAATTGTACTTTTAGTGTCTCAAATATTAACAAGTTCTTATTTTGGTCCTCATAATATCTGGATAAGCAAATTAAAGTTTTAATTAATTGATCTGTGTAATTTTATCTTTACATTTTCATAATTGCGATAATTTATCTCTTGCAAAAACATGAGCAACATAATATGAAGTTGCTATTTCAGTTGACATAAAATAATTAATCAATCAAAGCTTGAGATGCAAACTCGCTATCATTCTGAAGATGAATTGTCTTTATTACACAATTTATAAATCTATGTTCTTAATTATTTGGCAAAACGATTGAACCAATATCTTCGAGAGTGTCACATAAAAGGTTACATTTCTGATGTTCTTGCCTCGTGCATGAAAAAAAGAGGAAAAAATTCAGTATAATTAGAAAATATAGTTCTTCTTTATATAAAGAAAAGGAACTCCATAAAGTATCATTAAAATGTTATAAGCATCAATTTAACATAAATTAATCAAAAGTACATGATATAGAGAGAGAGACATTAATTCTCAGGGATTGAAGTATTTATATTCATTTCGTTTCATTTTATAAGACGATATTTGACTAAGAATATGTAGTATTTAACGAATAAAGAAAATATACTTTTCACGTACCAAGAATACCCTTAAATTGTAGTTTTAGACACATCAAAGACATTCGTATAGCTATAAGGAGACTGTCATTATGGGCAGTGGCGGATGCAGTCCTCTGGCACCAAGTTTATCCGGACATAATATTTTTGACGAGAAGCATATATTGATATATTTTTTATGGAAATTCACTAAAATTTTAAATGAATATTAAATCTGAACCCATAATTTTGAAAGTTCAAATTAAGAAACTTAAAAATCAAACACAATAATTTTGAATCTTAGATACTGGATACGACCCGCCGCTAATTATTGGTTTAGTAAAAAAATTAAAGTTAAAGTTTCAAATATTAAAAGATATCATTCTTCAGAAAAAGGAGAATCATATAAATAAAATAGAGGGAGAAATTGTTTGTTGATGAACTCACCGAGATGACGAGTAGGGTTGAGGTCCCGAGCTAAAACAACTGAAGTAGTAAGCAGAAGAAAAGCTAATGCAACCATCGCTAAGATAGAGCTGTAAAAAATATTTGCACAATAAGATTACTTTTATGATAATTACATGTTACTTTCTATGACAAACAATACTTTGATAACCAGACAAAAACCATAACTAACATATGATAAGAAGTTAAACTTCAATGGTCATGAAAAAAGGATATTTATATTGTCAGCATATATATATATATATATATATATTTTTTTTTTTTTTGATATAAGGAGGTATTATTGAGTCTTAAGAATTTAGAATATTTTATAAGTTTCAAAGAATTAGAATACAATTTTACCCCATCGTCATGTTGGCACAGTATTTTGAGGTTGTCATATCAAATATTTCCTCTTTCATATGGTTTGTGTTTTTGTGACCAATAACAAATTCCTATATATAGAGGAAGCAAAACGGTAAAAAATAATTGTAAGAGGATTTGCATTAGATGCCAATTAATTAACGCATGAGACGATAGTAGTTAAGATTAAGTAGAAAATACTATATCACTTGAGAAGTAAATTACAATAGGACATGCTTAAGAGGGCATAAATGCAAGAAATTCGTCATTAAAGAAAAAATGGATTGCTATTAAGATGGGCCGGAAACAAGAAGCCCAGTCCAATATTAGGAGGAGATGTAAGCCAATCAAATTCACTGTTACTTTATATTCAGTAAGCGATTGGATGAACGGCTATTTTTGGGAAAATAATATATGCTAGCCAATTTTTGGATTGATAATTGACAAATAGTCAGTGTTTGCAAAGTCATTGAAAAATAGCCATTATTTTGCTGCAATACGAAAAGTTCCAGCATAATATATTGGAGATTGGTGTACCTGTGTCACGACCCAAAATCTCACCTGTCGTGATGACGCATATCTCAATACTAGGCAAGCCAAAAATTCCAATAAATCACCATTTCTTTTAAATTTGAAAACAAAATAATTAAATTCAGCGGAAGAAATCTCAAAATTTCAAATATATCACTCTCAAAACCCGGTGTCACTGAGTACATGAGCATCTAATGTGAATACAATGTTTGACTGATAAAAATCATTGTCTAAAAGTATAGAACATTACAATAACTGAAGGAAAGAGAGACAAGGTCTGCGAATGCCAAGCAGCTACCTTGATAGTCTCCAACTGATAGTACTCTGAAATCTAACAATCTCCGTGTCTGAAAGCACCTGGATATGCACACGAGGTGAAGAGTATAGTATGAGTACAACTAACTCAATAAGTAACAAGCCTAACCTCTGGACTGAAAGAAATGATGATCTTCGTAGGTACAGTCCATTAAAAATAATGGTACATAAATGTAGGCATGCTTTCAAGTTCAACAGCTAAACTCAGTACAAGTGAAATAGATAAATACTGCATGATATGAGGAATATGATATCTCAGTAGCAAGACCTCCTGTAGATACTGGTCACCAATTATTCGGTCACTCGGTACAGTTTATGGCCAGTCCAGCCCCGAGGTATTCCAACCGGTATATATACACACATCGACTGACAGTCAGTCATTCAGTACCGTATAAGGCCAATCCAGCCCTGGGGTAATTTATCCCCAAATATAAATGATACGGACAAGATCCATGTCGAGGTAAATTCATTACAATATAAATAAGTAAGGCAAGTCCATGCCGTGGGAAAATCCATCCCAAATATATATATAAGCAGTAAGTAAGGCAAGTCTATGCCCTTGGAAGTCCATCCTGAATATATATAATCATCTACACTCACTGGGGATGTACATACTCCGGAGGGGCTCCTTCAGCTGAAGTGCTATAAGTCGACCGCGCTCACTGGGGGTATGTGTAGACTCTCGGAGGGGCTCCTTCAGCCCAAACGTGATATAAAGTCAATATGGCCTACTACAGACGGGCAGTCCCGAACTATATAATAACAAAGCCTATAAAGCCTGCTGCAGGCGGGCAACCCCGATCCATAAAATAGTAAAGCCAATAAGGCATGCTGCAGGCGGGTATCCCCGATCTAGAACAATAATAATGTATAAAGCCCTTCTGGCCTGCTGCATTGCGCAGATCAATCCCATAAATATCCTCACAATGGACAATTATTATTGAGTGTGAAATGTATATTTTAGAACAATTAATTCAACAGCATTACGACCCCATGTGTCTTAAAATATCGGCACATAGCCTAAACATGATCTTGATTACTAACCTCAGCTTAATTTCTCTAACACGTGCCGCATGTTCAGATAATAACATGATTCTTTAATTTTTATTACGTCACATGATTTATTCAAGACACGCTTTTTGTGGTGCACGTCTACATGTTCGTCACATATCGTGTGTGTCACCTCCAAATAATTCATATCTGTCACAACCCAAAATCCCACCACAGACGTCGTGATGACACCTAGTCTCTAAGACTAGGTAAGCCGATTTCTATTATATTTTGAAGCCATTTTTGTTTGAATTAAATAAGTAACCAAAACTAACAACGGAATAAATATGAATATACAACCTCCCAAGACTGGTAGTACTGAGTCACGAACTCTAACTGAATACATGAAATGATCACGAGGACCGAATATACAATACTGTTTGATTACAAAATAACAGTACAATGAAAGGAAAAGACTCTAAGGGACAACGACGACCAAACATCTCTACCTTGAATCCTTACGATCCCGCTTTAACTCTGCTCAAGTCCGATATCTTCAATACCTGGCTCTGCACAAATATTTGCAGAAGTGTAGTATGAGTACACCACGGTCGGTACCCAGTAAGTATCAAGACTAACCTTAGTGGAGTAGAGATGAGGTACAATCAAGACATTCATCAGTCTAATAACCTGTGCAATATAATATACAAAATTATAGGAAACAGATAGCAAAAAGGGAACGATAAAAATACAGTGATATGCACATCAAGACAACAAGAATACCATAAATATCACTAAATAATTAATAAATACACGTACGCCCAATTAATTCAAGTTTTTCAAATAAATATCTTTCACATATAATTCTTACGAATAAAACTCTTTTTCAAATATAATTTTCTCAAATAAATATCTTTCAAATACAATTCTTTCATATAATTCTCTTTGAAGAAAAATCCTTTCAAATAATATTTTGAATATAATTCTTTCAATTAGAAAGTCACCATGTGACACCTCATTTCATAATCATAAAGATACGGGTCTCAGCCCATTTTCATATTTCCACGACACTTCATGCTCATAATTAATCATCATATTTCCCCGGCACCTCGTGCCCACTTTTCATATCATAGCTGCACGGACAGTTCACATGCCAATATTATTATCCTTTAATCACGGCATCTAGTGCCCACATTTCATAACACAATTGTACGGACAATTCACATGCCAATAATATCAATGTATATAAGATCCACATGATCAATTTATTCCCAATAAAGTAAGTTTAAAATTTTTAAAATCAAGTAGAAAATCCACAAAGGAATGAATTTATTTCTGAAATCATTTGGGTGGAGAAAAATAACATTTCAATTAAAATGAAACACCCGATAGTTGTTGATTTGGATGTAAAACTTATAAGAATTAAGCATACATCAATTTCTTTTATTCAAAATAACTTAACCTAAACGAATAGTAAAAACTAGAAACACAAATCCTCAGAGTCTCGTACAAGAGCCAAAGCCAACACATTACAACAAGGAATACAAACACACAATAAAATCAAATAATACATAACGGAAGAACACCAGGATTTACATATCACAAAAAAATAAAATAACCAAAGGCAAGTGCAACCATAGAAATATCAACAAAAAGGCACTCCCAAGGTACCGCCTCGTAGTCCCAAAAGTAAATATGCAACAATAACAACAATGCCTCCAGGCCATCACAAATCAATCCTCGACATAGCTCACCTTGTATCGCCACGTGTTCAATAGTAAAGTGAATGCCCTCCTTGTCTTGCCACACATACACAATAATGTTCCCGCCTTGTCTCGCCACATGATCAAACCCACACACATATATATATATATATATATATATATATATATATATATATATATATATATATATATATATATATATATATATATATATATCACGCCGCATGTGCATAAATCAATAGTAATAATAGCATGACAGACACCCCGTGCAAACACCCGAACAAAACTTTCCAACTAAATAATGTGCCAATATCACATCTCATAAACTGCACCTCAAGTTCTCAAATATTACAACATATCACTGATTTGCACATCAAGTTCTCAATTATTACAATTTATCACAGATTGCGCATCAAGTGCTCAAATATTATAATTTGCCAAAAAATTCAATAACAGATAAATTTCCATCATAAGGAGCCCATGGCTCGACCATAGTGTGCACAGAATTTTAACAAATATATCCGAGAGTGAACAACTCAACAAATAATATTTTGCATAAGAATCAAAGTGGCAATCCCACCAAATCATCATATAGATACAAAACCAACAAAACAAGAATTTAGGCAAGACAATTAAAGGATTTAATTGTTACTAATAATTTCCCATTTAATAAATAAGGCGTCTAAGGATTTTAACCAATGTACTTTGCACATATAACCCAAGTACGTACTCGTCACCTCGCGTGCTTGGTTTTCAATTACACAAATTGCACATAAGACTCAATGCCTAAAGGGTAATTCCCCCACTCGAGGTTAGGCAAGATACTTACTTTTTTGAAGTTATGCCGATTTTCCAAAATCACCTTCTTGCTTGAATTGACCTCCGGATAGCTCAAATCTATCCAAATTAATTGTATAACCTCATTAAAATTCATCGAAAATAATTTCGGATTATAATACATCGACTTAAAAATTTATTCCAAAAAGTCAACAAAAGTCAACACGGGACTCGCCTCTCGGAATCCGGAAAAAATTTCACGAAATCAGATCTTCCATTCCGATACGAGTTCAACCATACTAAAATTATCAAATTCCGATGTCAAATGGACGTTCAAATCTTAAATTTGTGGTTTATGAAGTTTCTGCAATTTTTTCCAAATTTCCATCTCAAAGTACTAATTAAATGATGGAATCAGTGATATATTCATATATATTAACCAAATCCGAGATAAAATCACTTACCCCGATGAATTTTTGACAAACCCACGAACAATCGTCTGAAACCGAGCTCCCAAAGTCCAAAAATGAAATAATAACCTAAACCTCGGATATATAGTACATCCTCTGAACTTCCCATGTGTGGTCCGCACAATTCCAAGTGCTGCCGCACATCCCAGCTCCTGCGGTCTCACAAAAATGGTGCGGCCGCACTCTCTTGGTGACTGCACTGCCATGCTTTAGTAGTTTGACCATAACTTTCTATACAGATGTCCAAATAATGTCTTCTGTATCTTTATAAAAACTAGACACGAAGTGCTACAACATTCGTTTTTGAATCATCTTAAAATTCCTCGTAGATCAAAAGATATAAGCTTCCGAAGTCGGACGAGCGAATATGAGAGTTCTTGAGTGCGGCCGCACAAAAAATTGTGCGGACTGAAGTGCGGCCGCACCAAAATTGTGCGGTCCGCACAATTCCCCCAAGGTTTGCACTTCCCTTTTGCCTCAGCACTCCCGAAACTCATCCGGAATCTCCCGGACACAAACCATATATGAATTTCAATCATAAAACACGCTACGGACCTGCTCGCACACTCAAGACACTAAAAAGAGGTCATCTTGACCTGATATTGACCATGGTCAAATTTTCAAATTTCTTAACTTTACTAATCTCTCAACCAATGACCCAAAATATACACCCAAGCCACTCGGGACCCCAACCAACTATACCAACACATTCAAAAATACAATACGAACTTAGTGGAGGCTTCAAGTCACGCCAAACAAATGTCTGAATTATGAATCCTGCCTCGAATCGAATTATGAGTTTTCGGATCTTCCAACTTCTATATTTTGCGCCGAAACGTATCAAATAAATCCGGAATGACTTCAAATTTTACACACAAGTCATAATTGACGTAATGGAGCTATTGTCATCATCAAAATTCCATTCCGGTAGTTTTCTCAAAAGCCTACTCTCCGGTCAACTTTCCATTTAAGCTTCTAAATAAGAATTGTTCTTTTAATTAAATTTCGAATCTTCCGAAAATCAAACTCGACCACACCCGCGGGTCATAATACTTATTACGAAGTTGCTCGAGACCTTAAGTCACTTAATGGGGCGTTAATTCTTAAAATGACAAGTCAGGTCGTTACATTCTCCACCTCTTAAACAAACGATCGTCCTCGAACGTGCTAAGAATTATTCTGAATTTACCAAATTGATGATTTTACTTTTACAGATATACTCACGGATGATCCCACGTTACCGCATTTGAGATAAGCCCGACAACACCATCTCAATTGAGATTATTTCTTTTATCCATATTTGTAAACGTTAAGACCAATTTCTTACACTCTAAACATTTTCAAAAGGCCTGATTTTTCACAACAACGCACGATATTAGTCTAAACTGGCTATAGTAACTCGTGCATACGCACACATCAACTTTCTTGATAGTGTTGAAATACTTCAAAATTTTTCTGGGGTGTTACATTCTTCCCCCCGCTTAGGATCATTCGCCCTCAATCACATAACATAACTTATCTCTTCCTTTGCAAATCTCAATCCTCCAAATTTTACTAACTCCCAATTTTTTCAAAAATTTTGGCAGAGTCTCCCTTGCCAAGCCTATCCACCTGCTAGAGTAACACCAAAATAACTCCTAACAACACATCCACAACCCAACAAAATACCACAAGGTATATATCAATAACACCAATCTCAGCATTACGAGCACTACATTATCATAATGATATCAGGACATGAAGCACATCATATGTATGCTTATCAGCACATCTCTGGTCTTAAAAGTTGTTCATAATTAATTCCAGCATTATCAATTAATCTCATATTAACCACCACCTCATTTCAAATTTTTACAATACTGACAACAGAATGTGAGGCATGAAGACCTCATGATTACTTACTCGGATTAATGAGTCACATT
The DNA here is from genome assembly GCF_000390325.3 of Nicotiana tomentosiformis. Taxonomy (NCBI): domain Eukaryota; kingdom Viridiplantae; phylum Streptophyta; class Magnoliopsida; order Solanales; family Solanaceae; genus Nicotiana; species Nicotiana tomentosiformis. The sequence goes on from NC_090820.1 coordinate 110,400,943, forward strand.
TAACGCCACCCGGGTACTCATCTCATAGGCTAAAACTCAATATTTACAGCACGAAAATTGCTATATATGCATAGAAAATATACAGGAAATTATCAAATAAGCCTAATAGGCATGACTCCCTATTAATAATATAGTACAAATTAAACTTAACAAAGGGAGAATTTAAACTCATAAATATTTCACCACAAGGACCTCGTCCTTATATAACTTCCACTGCGGCTTTTAGCCCGGTTTAAATATTTCACATCATGTAAAAATGTGAGGATCCCGTCCTCAACTCCGAATCACAAGTATTTTGCATATTGTGCCAACTGAAATTTCAATTTCCTTTGTTTCTTCTTTTCAATAAATTTGGTAAATATTTTTCATAACACATAATGAACCCTCATACCGGTAGGGCATATCATTCATAAAATTAGAATCAATTATTCCGAAATACATCAAACCCATTGTAATGAATAATAAAAATTACTTTTGGACTTATAGTACTCAATGGTGTACAAAATAAAATGACAGACACATGCTCACATCTTTAAATCTCCCAACAGGGATAAACATATAAGTGGGTCACAAACTTACGAAGCTCTCCCATAGGCGGAGCATAATAGGAGGACTCACCTCAATGTTCAGATCCGAATCCAACTAAGGGGAAATATTCTTTTATAACAAATCGGGATCGTACCTGTAACGACACCATCTGGTGTATCGGTCTCAGCCAAATCATAGCGATTATATCAACGGGTCGGGCCTCCACCTCTTAGGCGTCCACTACCCGCCTCTCCTCCACCTGTAGCTGACTGTGCACGTGGAGTATTAAATGGAATAAAGCTTGTAGCTTGAGTGCTCTGATGAAATCCACCACTCCCAAGTCTGGAACAATCTCTCATGATGTACCTAGAATCACCACACTCATAACAACCCCTATGAGGTCGCGGTTCCTCGTACAGAGTCTGTGCCGGATAACTGAAATAATCATTATAGGAATCCTGTGTCAGTGGTGCATTATAAGAACTTATTGAAGCACTCTGAGTAATCTGTTGTGCGGACTGATTTGGCCGACTTCTTGACCCTCCGCTATAATGGGTCCTAGTTGAAGAGTAAAATCTACTGAACCCTCCAGATCTTCGAGACTTTTTGGCCTCCTTAGACTCCCTTTTCTCGCCTTAAACACCCTTAATCTTTCTCGCAATCTCTACTACTTGTTGAAATGGAGTATCAATTTGAAATTCTTGAGCCATGCATATTTTAATATCATATTCGATCCCCTCAATGAATCTGCGGACCCGCTCTTTCATTGTAGGAACCAAGATAGATGCATGACGGGCTAACTTACTAAACCTGATAGCATATTCTGACACTGTCATAGTTCCCTGGCGCAACCGTTCAAACTCTGTGCGCCACGCATCTCAGAGAGTCTAGGGAACAAACTCTTTCAAGAACATTTACAAAAATTGAGCCCAAGTTGGTGGTGTTGCATTGGCTGGTCTACCTTCTTTATAGATTTTCCACCATCGATACGCAGCGCCGGACAATTGAAATGTAGTAAAGGAAACTCTGCTCACTTCCTCAATATCCATGGTGTGGAAAATACGGTGACAATTTTCTAGAAATCCTTGGGCATCCTCTGTAGCTGCGCCACTGAAAGTAGGAGGACTATACCTCTTAAACCTTTCAAGTATCTTTTGTTCTTCTTCTGATGCCTTGGGCCTGACCTTAGGCCGAACCGGAATAACAGGTTGTACCGACACTACACCCGGAACCTGACAAATGTGAACCTGCTGCTCTGGAGTTGTGATAGAAGTCTAAGCTACTCCCCCAATCCGTGAAATATTCCGTGCAACAGAGATTAATCCCGCCTGAGTTAATGTACCAAACATACTCATGAAATGTGCTAAAGTCTCCTGAAGTCAGGGGGTAACAACAAGTGCTTCAGGTACCTGTCCCCCAACTGGAGCTACTGGCGGCTCCTCAACTGCTGTTCTGACAGGTGCTCTAGTCGCGGCACGTGCCCTTCCTCGACCTCTGCCTCGGCCTCTTGCAGTCCTAGCAGTATGTGCGGATGCCTGCTCAGCTAACCCGATAGCACGTGTGCTCACCATATGTGAGAGAATATAGGTACAAAGGCTCAAATGCTACAATCAACAAATCTGCACGACAGGAATGAAAGAAGTGGAAATTTCCTAACAGTTTGGTAGCCTCTCGAAGATAAGTACATACGTCTCCGTACCGATCCACAAGACTCTACTAGACTCGTTCGTGACTCGTATAACCTATGAACCTAGAGCTCTGATACCAACTTGTCACGACCCAAAATCCCATCACAGACGTCGTGATGGCACCTAGTCTCTAAGACTAGGTAAACCGATTTCTATTCCATTTTGAAGCCATTTTTGTTTGAATTAAATAAGTAACCAAAACTAACAACGGAATAAATATGAATATACAACCTCCCAAGACTAGTAGTACTGAGTCTCGAACTCTAACTGAATACATGGAATGATCACGAGGACCGAATATACAATAATGTTTGATTACAAAATAACAGTACAATGAAATGACAAGACTCCAAGGGACTGCGGCGACCAAACGGATCTACCTTGAATCTTTACGATCCCGCTTTAACTCTGCTCAAAACCGATATCTTCAATACCTAGCTCTGCACAAAAATGTGCAGAAGTGTAGTATTAGTACACCACGGTCGATACCCAGTAAGTATCAAGACTAACCTTAGTGGAGTAGAGACGAGGTACAGTCAAGACACTCACCAATCTAATAACCTGTGCAATATAATATACAAAATAATAGGAAACAAATAGCAATAAGGGAAGGATAAAAATACCAGTGATATGCACAACAAGACAACAATAATACCATAAATATCACTCAACAATTAATAAATACATGTACGACCAATAAATTTAATTTTTTAAATAAATATCTTTCACATATAATTCTTACGAATAAAAATCCTTTTCAAATATAATTTCCTCAAATAAATATCTTTCAAATACAATTCTTTCATATAATTCCTTTTGAATAAAAATCCTTTCAAAAATATTTTGAATATACTTCTTTAAATTAGAAAGTCACCATGTGACACCTCATTTCATAATCATAAAGATACGAGTCTCAGCCCATTTTTATATTTCCACGACACATCGTGCTCATAATTAAATCATCATATTTCCCCGGCACCTCGTGCCCACTTTTCATATCATAGCTGCACAGACAATTCGCGTGCCAATATTATTATCCTTTAATCACGGCATCTAGTACCCACATTTCATATCACAATTGTACGGACAATTCACATGTCAATAATATCAATGTATATAATATCCACATGATCAATTTATTCCCAATAAAGTAAGTTTACAATTTTTAAAATCAAGTAGAAAATCAACTGTAACGACCCGACCGGTCATTTTGAGTATTACCACCATGCTTCCCCCTTTACTGCTCAAATTATACTTTACAGTTATTGTGTGAATTTCTGGGGTAAATGGTTCGGGTCCGGTGAGGTTTTGGAATGAATTGGAATATTAGTTCAAAGGTTTAAAGCTTAAATTAAAATAGTGACCGGATATCGACTTATGTGTAAACGACCTCGAAATGGAGTTTTGATGATTCCAATAGTTCCGTATGGTGATTTTGGACTTAGAAGCGTGCCCGGAAAATTATTTGGAAGTACGTAGTGGAATTTGGCTAGAAATGCCGAAAGTTAAATTTTTGGGAAGTTTGACCAGGGGGTTGACTTTTTGATATCGGGGTCGGAATCCGATTCTGGAAATTGTAATAGGTCCGTAATGTGAAATGTGACTTGTGTTCAAAATTTGAGGTCAATCGGACGTGATTTGATAGGTTTCGGCGTGGTTTGTAGAATTTGGAAATTTGGTAATTTATTAGGCTTGAATCCGTGTGTAGTTAGTATTTTTGAGGTTGTTAGGTATGATTTGAGGCCTCAAGTAGGTCCGTCTTATGTTATGGAACTTGTTGGTATGTTCGGATGGGGACCCGAGGGCCTCGGGTGAGTTTCAGATGGTTAACAGATTGATTTTTGTATTGGAAGACTGCTGGAACTGAAGCCTTCTGGTGTAATCGCACATGCGGAAAGGTAGTCACAGGTGCGAGCTCGCAAGTGCGAGCAAGGGTGCTCTGAAGCAAGATGCGCAGGTGCGGAATTGCACCTGCGCTAGAAGGAGCGCAGATGCGGGCAGAGGGTTGTGAGTCATTGGTCGCAGGTGCGAGGGAAAATTCTGCACCTGCGTGAGCGCAGATGCGGACGGATGCGCGCAGAAGCGGAAACTGGGCAGGTGAGTGGAGTCCGCAGATGCGGCATTTTTCTCGCACAAGAGGATGCGCATGTGCACAAATCTTGTCCACAGATGCGGAAATCGCTGAGGGCAGAACCTTAAATTCGAGGGTTCGATATTTTCACCCATTTTTTGGATTTTGGAGCTCGGGTTGGGCGATTTAGGAGAGGAAATTTTCCACACAACTTGGGGTAAGTGTTCTTAACTCCCTTGTGATTATATTCCATGAATTAATCTTCATTTTTGGTGTAAGATTATTGAATCTTCAAGAGAAATGGAAATAAATTTCTATAAGGTCACGAAATGAATTTTCAAGTTTAAATATCGATTTGGAGTTGGATTTGGGTGAAATTAGTATGGTTGAACTTGTAATTGGATGGGTTGTCGTATTTTGTTAGTTTCATTAGATTTCGAGATGTGGGTCCCATGGGTGACGTTTGGGGCGTAATTTCAGATTTTGTGGGAAATATTAGTATTTTGATATGGAATTAATTCCTATAAATTGTGTGGACTGAATCAAATTAATTGTAGTAGATTCGAGCCGTTCGGGAGTTGATACTCGCATAATGGGATTTCTGGAGCATTGTTTAGCTTGCTCGACTTTGGATTCGGCTTGTTCGAGGTAAGTAACTCTTCTTATCTTGGAGTTGAGGGTATGAACCCTGAATATATGTATTTTTGTGAATTATTGGGAGGTGACGCACATGCTAGGTGGCATGCGTGTGGGTGTGCACTATAGAAATTGTGACGTAATTCTTTCTTTGGAATTTTATAGTTAAATAATCTTGACATTTTCCATGCGGTTTTATGTGTTAAAGAAATTGAGCTGAAAAGCATATTAAATATCATGTTGAGGCTATTTGCCAGTATTATTGGGACCCACAGAGTTCATATTGCTGTGAATTATTGTGTTAAATTGAAATTCATACTCAGTCATATTCATTTCATTGCATATCATATCTCAATCTCTGTTGTTATTTATTGATACATCATATCATCATTTTTGGGCTATTTTTCATGACATTGTGAGACCGAGAGACTTGAGACGTTTATGACTGAGTGAGGCCGAGGGCCTAATTTGTGAGGATATTTATGGGATCGGGCTGCACGCCGCAGCATGTTGCATATTTATGGGATCGGGCTGCACGCCACAGCATGTTTGATATAGGCCGAGGGCCTGAGTGATTTTTGCCAGGATTTGGCTTGATATAGTGCTTGGGCTGAAGGAGCCCCTCCGGAGTCTGTACACATCCCTAGTGAGTGCAGGTACCTACTGAGTGCGAGTGCCGAGTGCCGAGTGCTGAGTGAATGGGAGGCATGAGTGATTGTGAGGTATGCCCGAGTGGCAAGAGTGATTGTGAGGTATGCCCGAGTGGCAAGAGTGATTGTGAGGTATGCCTAAGTGGCACGAGTGACTGTGAGGTTTGCCCAAGGGGCTGTATATGAGTGATGTTTACCCGAGGGGCTGTTTATGATTTTATCATTGAGTTGCATCGCATTGGCATGCACACATGACATACATGCATAGAGATGTATTTCCTCGTACTGTACTGCATCACATCATTAATGATTTTTCACACATTTTTGACAGATGGGCATAGTGATGCATTTATTTTTATATGGGTTATCCGAAAAGAAAATAAAACATCTTATTTATTATTGACAAGATTTAGGGAAAAATTTATTGTTTTCAAACTGTTCATATTTTTAGCAACTCCGGCAAACGATTTGGGTTTTCACTAATGTATTTGAAATAAAGAACTATTTTTTTTGAAATCATGATTTGGTTGAGCATTTTATCTCTGAGTTACTTCTTGTATTATTTGCTTTATGTTGTTGTAGACTGTTGGTTGTGGACCCGACCTTGGTAGAAGCTCATCACTACTTTCAACCTACGACTAGGTTTGTTACTTACTCAGTATATGTGGTCGGTTGTACTGATACTACACTTCTGCACATTGCGTGCAGATGTTGGCTGTTGCTGTTGCTGTGCTCGATGGTTGCGGGACTTGAAAATGTACCTGTGTTCCTGTTGTAGCTACCTCTTGTTTTGGGTAGCCTTAGATTTATAAAAGCTATGTTTATGTATTATAAAAACAGACTATGTATTTATTTCATTTCCGCTTTGTATACTCTATTCTTAGAAGCTCATGATTTGTACTACCAGTTATTGGGGTATGTAAAAGATTAAGATATTTGTTTAGTTAAATTACTTTAATAATTGTTATTGAAATTGGATAATTGAAAGTTGGATTACTTCGCGGGTTGTGTTAGGTGCCATCACGACTAGTTAGATTTTGGGTCGTGACATCAACAAAGGAAAGAATTTATTTAAGAAATCATTTAGGTGGAGAAAAATAACATATCAATTAAAATGAAACACCCGATAGTTGTTGATTTGGATGTAATACTTATAAGAATTAAGCATACATCAATTTTTTTTTATTCAAAACAACTTAACCTAAACGATTAGTAAAAACTAGAAACACAAATCCTCAGAGTCTCGTACAAGAGCCAAAGCCAACACATTACAACAAGGAATACAAACACACAATAAAATCAAATAATACATCACGGAAGAACACCAGGATATACATATCACGAAAAAATAAAATAACCAAAGGCAAGTGCAACCATAGAAATATCAACAAAAGGGCACTCCCGAGGTACCGCCTCGTAGTCCCAAAAGTAAATATGCAACAACAACAACAATGCCTCCAGGCCATCACAAATCATACCCCGACATAGCCCACCTTGTTTCGCCACGTGTGCAATAGGAAAGTGAATGCCCGCCTTGTCTCGGCACACGCGCACAATAATGTTCCCACCTTGTCTCTCCACATGCGCAAACCTCCCCCCCCACACACACACACACACACACACACACACACACATATATATATATATATATATATATATATATATATATATATATATAGCCCACCTTGTCACGCCGCATGTGCATAAATCAATAGTAATAATAACACGACAGAAACCCCGTGCAAACACCCGAACAAAATCATCAAATAATATATCACATAAGAATCAAAGTGGCAATCCCACCAAATCATCATATAGATACAAAACCAACAAAATAAGAATTTAGGTAAAAAAATTAAAGGATTTAATTGTTACCAGTAATTTCCCATTTAATACATAAGGCGTCTAAGGATTTTAACCAATGTAATTTGCACATATAACCCAAGTACATACTCGTCAGCTCGTGTACTTAGGTTTCAATTACACAAATTGCACATAAGACTCAATGCCTAAGGGGTAATTCCCCCACTCGAGGTTTGGCAAGATACTTACCTTTTTGAAGTTATGCCGATTTTCCAAAATTGCCTTCTTGCTTGAATTGACCTCCGAACAACTCAAATCTATCCAAAGTAATTGTATAACCTCATTAAAATTCATCGGAAACAATTTCGGATAATAATACGTCGACTTAAAAATTTATTTAAAAAAATCAACAAAAGTAAACAAGGGACCCGCCTCTCGGAATCAGGCAAAATTTTCACGAAATCCGATCACCCATTCCGATAGAGTTCAACCATACTAAAATTATCATATTCCGATGTCAAATGGACCTTCCAAATCTTAAATTTGTGATTTATGAAGTTTCTACAATTTTTTTGAAATTTCCATCTCAAAGTACTAATTAAATAATGAAATCAGTGATATATTCATGTATATTAACCAAATCCGAGATAGAATCACTTACCCCGATGAATTTCTTGCAAATCCCACAAAATATCGTCTCAAACCGAGCACCCAAAGTCCAAAAATAAAATAATAACCTAAAGCTCGGATATATAGTACATCCTTTGAACTTCCAATGTGCGGTCCGCACAATTCCAAGTGCTGCCGCACATCTCAGCTTCTGCGATCGCACAAAAATGGTGCGGCCGCACTCTCTTGGTGTCTGCACTACCATGTTTTAGTATTTTGGCCATACCTTTCTCTACAGATGTCCAAATGATGACTTCTGTACCTTTCTGGAAACTAGACACGAAGGGCTACAACTTTAGTTTTTTGAATCATCTCAAAATTCCTCGTAGATCAAAAGATATAAGCTTCCGAATTCGGACGAGCGAATCTGAGAGTTCTTGAGTGCGGCCGCACACAAAATTGTACGGCCCGCACACTCCACTGCAGACTGAAGTGCGGCCGCACAATTCCCTTGAGGTACGCACTTCCCTTTTGCCTCAGCACTCCCGAAACTCATCTGGAACCTCTCGGACACAAACCATATATGAATTTCAATCATAAAACATGCTATGGACCTGCTCGCACACTCAAAACACTGAAAAGAGGTTGTATTGACCCGATAATGACAATGGACAAACTTTCAAATTTCTTAACTTTACTAATCTCTCAACCAATGATCCAAAATATACACCCAACCCCTCGGGACCTCAACCAAATATATACCAACACGTTCCAAAATATAATACGAACTTAGTGGAGGCTTCAAATCACGTCAAACAAATGTCTGAATTACGAATCGTGCCTCGAATCGAATTATGAGTTTTCAGATCTTTCAACTTCTATATTTGGCGCCGAAACGTATCAAATCAATCAGGAATGACTTCAAATTTTGCACACAAATCATAATTGACGTAATGGAGCTATTCCCATCATCGAATTTCCATTCCGGTCATTTTCTCAAAAGTCAACTCTCCGGTCAACTCTTTCCATTTAAGCTTCTAAATAAGAATTGTTCTTGTAATTAAATTCCGAATCTTCCAAAAACCAAACTCGACCACATCCGTGGGTCATAATACTTATTACGAAGTTGCTCGAGACCTTAAGTCACTGAATGGGGCGTTAATTCTTAAATTGACAAGTCAGGTCGTTACAACATCATACCAAATTCGGGGATTCATACCCACAGAACCAAGTTTAGAAGTGTTACTTACCTCAAACCGTGTAATTCTTTATTTTGCTATGCCTTTATCACGAGAATTGGTCTCCGAAAGCCTCGTATCTAGCCACAATTAATTCGATTCAGTCAATAACAATTATTGTAAATAATTCCATAAGGAAATTCTAATGTTCCAAAAACATTCGAAATTAACTCAAACATCACCCGTGGGGCCCATATCTCAGAACCCAACAAAATTTACAAAATATGAATGCCCATCCAGCCATGAGTACAACCATATAAATTTCACAAAATTCCGACATCAACTCGACCCTCAAATCTTCAATTAAAGTATATGAAGATTTGTGCCATTTTCAACCCAATCTTTATCCATTTGAACTCAATAATCCTTCCATAAACCTTATTGGTATGTGTATGTATAAATAATACTCTAACACTCAAGAATTATACCTTTAATTACCCATTTTTACTACAAACCCGAAATTGAAGAATCGAGGAAAGAAATTCTTACCTCTTTGAAGCCCTAGCAAGATCCTTGTGAAATCTTCAAACCTTGAACAAGAATTGATGGATAAATGACTAAAGTCTTCACTTTCTCTCTCTAAAATGCTCTCACCTCTCTCTAAAATGTAAGATTTTAGCTACAAAATGACTTAACCCTTCTCCCTACCCGGCCTTGGGGGTATTAAATGAGCTCCTACATGCGCGGCCGCGCACCTGGGCAAGTGGCCGCGCTACCGGCCGCGCACCTAAGGCAGAAAGTCTCAAATACGCGCGGTCGCGTATCTGGGCGCGCATATGACACAGGTCCAGTAAAATGGCCATAATGTTCTGTATACATATCCAAATGATGAACGGTTTGTTGCGTTGGAAACTAAACGTAAAGGGATTTAATTTGATAGGTTATATTCCACATTACTCTTTATAGATTAACAGTTATGCTCGTTTGCGATTAGGTCCTGCGCGAATTCACTTGAAACTTTATCCCATCATATAATTTTAACTTGACTCAGCCTTAGGGATCTTCTTAGGCGATAAACCATTCTTAATGAACCTCATACATATATTATCATGATCAATTAATATAATTCAAATTATCAGTCTTGTTCATACCCGAATTAATACAATTAGCACCCGCCAATCTTCTTAATGGTCTTAAAATACTTCGAAATTTTCCGGGGTGTTACATTCTTCCCCATTTAAGAAAATTCATCCTCGAATGTTTTACAAGTCATTATTATGCTCAGTATTATCCTCCTTTCACCTTAACCATTATCTTTAATCGTTCTTGACTTCATATAGATCTTAGATATTCTTCCAACATTTCAACTTCCTTAATGCCCCAAAATTTGGCTAACTCCCAAATATTTTAGAAATTTCAGCAGAGTGTCCTATGCAATTGGGCCTAACCACCTGCCAGAGAATCACCAAAACCAATCCTAACATATACATGAACCAACAATGCAACATAACATTGAAACAATGTTAACCGTGGCCTCACGAGCAGTATACTACCAAAAAGGAACACCTTTAGCATCAACTATACAGTTGATACATAATTCATAGAAGGTAACTCTTAGCATTTTCATAGAACACAACTTTATAAATGCATGTCTATTCAAACAAATGAGGGTACTTCTTCTTCATTTCTTCCTCGACTTCCCAAGTGGCTTCTTCAACCTGTTGGTTTCGCCATAACACTTTCACAGAGACAATTTCTTTATTTCTCAACTTCAGACTTGCCGATCAATATTAGAAACTGGAATCTCTTCATAAGTCAATTTCTCATTAAGATAAATAGTCTCAACCGGAACAATGAGTGTCATATCTCCAACTACTTTCTTCAACATAGACACATGAAACATCGAATACATGGAGGACAATAATAGGGAAACATCCTACTCATAGTTTGGCCTATTTGCTTCAAGATTTCATAAGGCCTAATGTGACTACACATACTTTAACTTTCTTAACAATTGACCCAATATATTCATAGAGAAAATCTTGAGAATAACCCGTTCACTTTCTTCAACACTAAATCTCTATGCCGAACACCCGAACTAAGCCTTTGGCGACCTCCAACAATTACTCTAAGATGTTCTAGTATGAAAAATGACCAAAACTTTTTCTATCAAATATATATTTGATCATGGGGTGATACTTCTTCTTTGACATGTTTGAGCCTTCAAATCACTATTTCACCTTATCACGCATGCATACCCGAGGTGATCCCACATCACCCTATCCCATATAGTCCTGACGACACCACATAATTGAAAATTACTAATTTAGCCTTAGCCCATAAACCTTGGAATCCAATTTCCAACATCCAAAAACTTCTTTTCAAGACCCGAATTTCACATCTACACACTGTATAAATTTGACCAAGTTGTATTAAGCTGTAACCATAACCTTATCCCAACACCTTCGTACACTGTTAATAATGAAAGAAACCCATGGAAATCTCATGACCCCTTATCAGATCAACAAGTCATGGAGCTCTCTCGCCCCAACTATAACCATAATCACTTGCTAATCCGACTTTCAATATTATTCTTCTGAATATACTGTAATCAAACATGATAGTACCCATTCTAGGTCCAATGACCTTACATTATTAAATGCAGCTATTCCACAGACACGCCACATCAATATAACTCAAGTCACAACTGCACAATCTGTGTACCTAAATATGGGAGATGTCTCAAGGAAGAGAACCGTGTTGCAAGTTCAACAAGCATCACTACAACTGTAATGATATAAGCTCATTATATATAGTAGAACCAAGACACACAAATTTAAAAACATTAACAAGCTCTTCTAGAGATCACATTAACATCACTCGCATGGACAACACACGTGCTAAAAATATCAGTACATGGATCCGTACGGAAAACTCACGTACCAATAACATAATCCGCCTGGCATGGTCACATGCCTCTAATCCAAGCATATCATACAGGATCAATCAAATAAGTACACATGAACCATCCAACTTAAATCTCAACACATATGCCCCGCTGGGAGAAAAGAACTCTGTATTCACATAATAAGGAACACACCAATATAGATTACTGCACAAGAGATAACCCACCTGCTTAGTCTCAAATTGGCATCTTGTTATACCCTTTCGTAGCCACAATTACTATGAAATCACTTAATCTTTCCGAGTCCAAACTCATTAACTAGACACGAGAATTTAATTTTCTCCAAAATTTAACAACGTGAAAGATCTTTCAAAATATTCACACTCAAGATTGTATGTCACATCAAAACAAAAATAAAGCACCCCATGGCCTTCCTTTACATTTCAAGGAAACACTTCTCGTCACATTCAAATCATCTTAACATATCCCGCAGTTATATCATACTCATCACAAAGCCATTCCACCCCTCATCGAGCCACAAATTCCATTCGTAGGGACATTACAGGACATATGAGTCCAAATGTACAGGTTACAACTGAAGCTACAGAGCCTAAGCTGCGGTCTAAACCTGGCCTCAAGTCCTAAAGACTAGCCCATCACCAGAACACGGAATACACATCTCAAACATCATTCATGGAATCACTAGCCGACAATGCATAGCTGATACCAAGCGCTTATGTGCGCATTGCGTGGAATGAATTCAAAGAGTTATGTTTCAAGCTAAATCAATTCCGCGTGATAGAATACAAGAAAGTGAAATTTTCCTAAGGGTTCGGCAACCTCTCGAAGATAATTACAGACGTCTCCGTACTGATCCGCAAGACTCTACTAAACCTGCTCATGACTCGTGAGACCTATGTTATATAGAGCTCTGATACCAACTTGTCATGACCCAAAATCTCACCTGTCGTGATGGAGCCTATCTCAATACTAGGCAAGCAAAAAATCCCAATAAACCACCATTTGTTTTAAATTTAAAAACAAAATAATTAAATTCAGCGGAAGAAATCTCAAAATTTCAAATATATCACTCCCAAAACCCGGTGTCACTGAGTACATGAGCATCTAATGTGAATACAATATTTGACTGATAAAAAGCTCTATATGAAAGTATAGAAAAATACAATAACTGAAGGAAAGAGAGACAAGGTCAGCGGACGCCAAGCAGCTACCTTGATAGTCTCAAACTGATAGTACTCTGAAATCTAACAATCTCCCTGTCCGAAAGCACCTGGATCTGCACACGAGGTGCAGAGTGTAATATGAGTACAACTAACTCAATAAGTAACAAGACTAACCTCTGGGATGGAAGAAATGATGAGCTCCGCAGGTACAGTCTAGTAAAAATAATGGTACAGAAATGTAGGCATGCTTTGAAGCTCAACAGTTAAACTCAGTACAAGTGAAATAAATCAATACTACATGATATGGGGAATATGACATCTCAGTAGCAAGACCTCCTGTAGATACTGGTCACCAATTATTCGGTCACTCAGTACAGTTTATGGCCAGTCCAGCCCCGGGGTGTTCCAACCCGTATATATATACATATCGACTGACAATCAGTCATTCAGTACCGTATAAGGCCAATCCAGCCCTGGGGTAATTTATCCCCAAATGCAAATGAAACGGACAAGATCCATGTCCAGGTAAATTCATTACAATATAAATAAGTAAGGCAAGTCCATGCCCCAGAAAAATCTATCCCATATATATATATATATAAGCAGTAAATAAGGCAAGTCCATGCCCTGGGAAGTCCATCCCGAATATATATAATCATCTACGCTCACTGGGGGTGTACAGACTCCGGAGGGGCTAATTCAGCCCAAACGCTATAAGTCGACCGCGCTAACTGGGTGTGTGTGCAGACTCTCGGAGGGGCTCCTTCAGCCCAAGCGAGATATAAAGCCAGTATGGCCTACTGCAGGAGGGCAATCTCGATCCGTATAATAACAAAGACTATATGGCCTGCTGCAGACGGGTAGCCCCGATCCATAAAATAGTAAAGCCAATAAGGCCTGCTGCAGGCGAGCAGCCCCGATCCAGAACAATAATAGTGTATAAAGCCCTTCTTGCCTACTGCATTGCGCAACTGAATGCCATAAATATCCTCACAATGGAAAATTATTACTGAGTGTAAAATGTATATTTTAGAATAATTAATTCAACAGCATAACGACCCCATGGGTCTTAAAATATCGGCACATAGCCTAAACCTGATCTTGATTACTAGTCTCAGCTTAATTCCTCTAACACGTGCCACATGTTCAGATAATAATGTGATTCTTTAATTTTTACTACTTCTCAGGATTTATTCAAGACACACTTTCTGTGCTGCACGTCTGTATGTTCGTCACCAATCGTGTGTTTCACCTCCAAACAATTCATATCTTACCAAATTCGGGGATTCATACCCTCAGAACCAAGTTTAGAAGTGTTACTTACCTCAAACCGTGTAATTCTTTATTCCGCTATGCCTTTACCACGAGAATTAGTCTCCAAAGCCTCGTATCTAGTCACAATTAATTCGATTCAGTCTATACCAATTATTGTAATTAATTCAATAAGGAAATACTAACTTTCCCAAAAAATCCAAAATTAACTCAAAAATCACCCGTGGGGGCGGGCCACGTCTCGGAACCCGACAAAAGTTATAAAATATGAATGCCCATCCAACCACGACTCCAACCATATAAATTTCACCCAATTCCGACATCAACTCGACCCTCAAATCTTTAATTAAAGTCTATGAAGATTTCTACCATTTTCAACCCAATCTTTACCCATTTGAACTCAATAATCCGTCCATAAACCTTATTGGTATGTGTATGTATAAATAATACTCTAACACTCAAGAATCATACTTTTAATTATTTATTTTTACTACAAACCCGAAATTGAAGAATTGGGGAAAGAAATTCTTACCTCTTTGAAGCCCTAGCAAGATCCTTGTGAAATCTTCAAACCTTTAACAAGAATTGATGGATAAATGACTAAGTCTTCACTTTATCTCTTTAAAATGCTCTTACCTCTCTCTAAAATATCATATTTTAGCTCAAAAATGACTTAACCCTTCTCCCTACCAGGCCTTAGGGGTATTAAGTGAGCTCCTACCTTAGTCTTAGGGCTCTTCTTAGACGATAAACCATTCTTAATGCACCTCATACATATATTATCATGATCAATTAATATCATTCAAATTATCAGTCTTGTTCATACCCGAATTAATACAATTAGCACCCGCCAATCTTCTTAATGGTCTTAAAACACTTCGAAATTTTCCGGGGTGTTACAACCTATGTATGAACTTCCAGCATATTATGTTGCAACTCCACCACACAAAAAGTTCCAGCATAATATACTGGAGATTGGAGCACCTGTGTATGAACGACTAGTATATTATGCTGGCACTCCAGTATATTATGCTGGAAGTTCACATGTAAAGAATTCGAACTCTAGTATATTATGCTAGAATATTTTTCGAATTTTGAAAGGATAAGGATAATTGGGATTAAGTCAAATGATTAGATGGAGTTGGAAACATCATTTTTAGCGTACTATAATATTTTAACATAGTCAAAATTTCTAACATTGTGACATTGTACTAAAAATACTCTTAATATATAGTTGCCAACAATTGACAAGACAAGATACAAACTATATTAATTTACTGAAATACATGCACATATTATTCATACTATAAGCATTAAATAAAATCTTGACCCTGTGATCAGCAGGAGTACTACTCTAGCATACAACAAAATTTTCTTGATATCTCCACCAATCGACGACGTCAAATTTTCATCCTTATTAGGAATTTTCAATTCTGGAATAGGACGGCCACCCAGAATTGCTGGCGATTGAATCGAAGGGTTATTTTTATCGTCTCGGGTTGAATTTAGAACTGGAATATAATCCATATTTGGTGGTAAGGGAAACACCAAATCCTTTGGCGTAGATGGTAGTGGTGATGGTGGTGGCTCCTTTGGTACCTTTGGAAAAATTGGCACTGCTCTACTTGGTGGAGGCTTCATTTCTTGTACTGGACTAAACATTGCTTGAGGTGCTACAAAAAATTTACAAGAATAAATTAGCCCCAAAATTAGATGCCTTGCTGCAGAAGGTGTCATTTGATACTGTTTCGCAAAAAAGAAGAAGAAGATAATACATGTATAAGTAGTACTCGCCCTATTTCTTTTTATATGTCTTGTTTTGACTGTGTACGAGTTCAAGAATGAAAAATGGACTTTTAACATTGCTTGAGGTGCTACAAAAAATTTACAAGAATAAATTAGCCCCAAAATTAGATGCCTTGCCGCAGAAGGTGTCATCTGATACTGTTTCGCAAAAAAGAAGAAGAAGAAAATATATGTATAAGTAGTACTCGCCCTATTTCTTTTTATATGTCTTGTTTTGACTGTGTACGAGTTCAAGAATGAAAAATGGACTTTTAACATTGCTTGAGGTGCTACAAAAAATTTACAAGAATAAATTAGCCCCAAAATTAGATGCCTTGCCGCAGAAGGTGTCATCTGATACTGTTTCGCAAAAAAGAAGAAGAAAATACATGTATAAGTAGTACTCGCCCTATTTCTTTTTATATGTCTTGTTTTGACTGTGTACGAGTTCAAGAATGAAAAATGGACTTTTAAATCACACGACCTTCAACTAAATGTGTGTATGATCTATAACATACTTACCAAATTAGCTGGCGGAATTCACTATTTAATTTTTGTAGTCCTTATACATAGATTTTAGATTGATTATATATGATCATATATATAATATAGAATTATTTGAAGCCGAAGAGGCAAATGTGTTATTTGACGCACAAGCGAAGAAGGAGTTGAAGGGGTAAATATGTTATTTGGTGCACAAGCGAAAGACGTAGAGTCCATTTATTAAATTTAGAACTGGAATATAATCCATATTTGGTGGTAAGGGAAACACCAAATCCTTTGGCTTAGATGGTAGTGGTGATGGTGGTGGCTCCTTTGGTACCTTTGGAAAAATTGGCACTGCTCTACTTGGTGGAGGCTTCATTTCTTGTACTGGACTAAACATTGCTTGAGGTGCTACAAAACATTTACAAGAATAAATTAGCCCCAAAATTAGATGCCTTGCTGCAGAAGGTGTCATCTAACACTGTTTCGCAAAAAAAAGAAGAAGAAAATACATGTATAAGTAGTACTCGCCCTATTTTATTTTATATGTCTTGTTTTGACTGTGTATGATCTATAACATACTTACCAAATTAGCCTTGAATCTAGTGGTCTTAGTTAAGCATGCCAAGTTATTTCTATAAGACACTTCATTAAGGGTAAAATGAATGGTGAAAGGTATTTTTTTAAAACAGATGAAAAAAGTAAATCATATAAATGTAAATGGAGAAAATATTTTTTTTTTTTTGGTAAAAATACATTGTGTAAATATATTTGTACGATAAGCATTTGTAAATAATGGAAATGGAAAATCAATTTAGAACAAGAAATGAAGCATTAGAGACCCCACTAAACTAAAGCCAATCTATACTAAGAGCCTCTTAAATTTATTTCGTAAAATCCATATAATAATAAGACACAATTGAATTTGCCTTTTGATCTAAAGATAAATGAAAATACGACTAAATATAAAGTAGCTAAGTCTGAGACAGTGAGTTCAAATCAGAAAATAAGTAAAAAATATGAAAAGAAATAAATGAACTTAGAGGAGGAAAAATGAAAATAGAAGAGGAAGATAAATATGCTAACTACTAAGAGAAAATTTATTGTTATTTGCTAACTCGTCTTGTATAACCTCAACAAAATAAATAAATTGCTTAAACTTGAAATCTCTTATTAATAACTTTTATATAAAATAACTTGTATGTAATATATAATAATTAATAATATAGTAAACTCCTAATATTTTGGGGGCATCTAATTTTGGGGTCTAGCCTTACCCTTCGGCCGCCCCTGGAATCATATATTGATACGTTTTTATGAAAATTCACTAAAACTTTCAAATGACTTTTGTATTAAGAAACTTAAAAGTCAAACGGAACAATTTTGAATCTTGGATATTAGATAGGGCAAAAATTACTTTTAGCCCGCGATCGAAATTATTTATATCCATAGCCACAAAACTTTATAAAATTTAAGTATTTTTATAACATATAGAAATGTATATTTATAAAAAAATATATTTTTCAGCTATTATTTTTCAGAGCAGCTATACGGTGTCATTTTTTCTATTGGATATCCCGCCACTAATTATTGATTTAATAATTTTTTTAAAATAAAATAGTTTTCAAATATTAAAAGACGTTATTCTTTTGAAAACATGAAAAGTGAAGAGTACTATATAAAATAAAACAGAGGGACATGTTGATGAACTCATCGAGGTGACGAGTAGGGTTGAGGTCCCGAGTTGAAACAACTGAAGTAGTAAACAGAAGAAAAGCTAATGTGACCATCGCTAAGCTGGAGCTGCAAAAATATTTGCACAGTAAATTTACTTATATGATAATTACATGTAACTTTCTATGGTAAACAATATTGGATAACTAGACAAAATTGTAACTAATTTATAATAAGTTGAACTTCAATGGTTATGTAAAAAGGGTATTTTATATTGTGACATATAACTTAACTCATTCTTTTTTTAAGATACAAGGAGGTATTTTTTGAGTTTTAAGAAATTTTGCATTCAATAGTCTAAAAAGGGAAATTAAGTAAAGAATAAGAAAACATTTTTATGCGTTGCCTAGCATGAATTTAATCAAGTATTTGTTTTTCCTATTTATTTGACGCATATCTCAGCAACGAGAATTTATACTATTTTACAAAATTTCAATGAAATAGAATAGAATTTTACCCCATATATATAATTATATATAGATGAAGAAAAACGTAAGATAATAATTATAAGAGGAATCACATTAGAAGCCAATTAATTAACGCATGAGACGATGGTAGTTAGGATTAAGGAGAAAATACTGTATCATTTGAGAAGCAAAGCACAATAAAACATGCGCAAAAGGCATAAATGCAAGAAATTCGTTATTAAAGAAAACAAATATTAAGTACTATTATTTAAATTATTAACTGACTAGAAATTGATTTGGGTATTATCCACACTAAATGTGATGATCTCCAATAAATTTCCTCTTTGTCATTCTTATTTTTGTCTTTGTTTTTGTTTGATAATATTTTCTATTTTTTGTTTTTGGAGAAACTGATATTTTATTAATAAACTACTAAGGTGGCATTACATCAATAGTACTATTAGTAGGAATAAGACTTAAGTTTCCAAACATTGCCAGTGTGTTACATATGGAATATGATATAAGTCTAGTAGTAGCTAGTCCATCTTTGTCCTCTTGGATGGTTGTCTTGACAGGATCTGGGGGTGAACAAAATATTTGTGCCAGCAAGAGGTCGTTGTTTGTGCCACCTTGTTCCCTTCGCATAAACTATGCCGGATCACTGGATTCCCCAATCTTTTCAATAAGCACCTGTATTCAAGGACAATATTAGTATATGCTGGATAGCTATTATGCTCAAGTAACTGGATTATCACTGTGGAATCAGTTTCTATTTACAGGGGAGTTAATCTTCTATCATATGCGAGTTTTAACCGTGCTTGGAGTGCTAGTAACTCTACATGTGTAGTGGCGTAAGCTAAGACTACTTTAGTGAAGCCTACTATCCAGTTACTTTGTGTGTTTCTAATAATTCCTTCAATGCCCCCAGCATGATACCTATCCAAAAACGTTCCATCTGTATTTAATTTGTATGTCTGAGGTGGTGGTGATTGCCACTTGATGAGGATGGTTTTTTTGTTCGTGCGGCTCGTATTGTTTTCTACGAGCAGTTTGAATTCGATGGTACGTATTTTGACCAATTGGTAGTTTAGAGGTCTGGAGAGGTTGTGAAAGCAGTTGTTGTTTCTATTTAGCCAAAGTTGCAATAGTACAAGAGAAAATACATCTTCCCAAATTATATAGTTGTAGTTGGTAGGTATATGGAGATCCTTAAGCAAAAGCATCCAGTGCTTGCCATTTGGGAGGTTTGAGTATCAATTCCCAGGCTACTCCAGAATGTATGGGCAACTATACAATGTAGAAAGATATGTGTGATAGTTTCTTCTTCATTCTTACATATTGGGCACAGGTAGTCATTGGTGACTCCAATTTGATAAAGATATGACTTTGTGGGAAGCGTGTTACGATAACATTGCCAAAGGAAGAATTTTATTTTATTTAGGGTACTTAGTTTCCAAATCCATTCATAGTGAATATGTGTTTGTTGGTGTTGGTGAAGTAAGGTATAAACAAAGTGTGTGGAGAAGGTGCCATTTGGGTTTAGAGACCAAATGGGGGTGTCCATGGCCATTGGGTTGTTGGAAAGGGAAATAGAGGAAATCTTTTCTCTAGTGTTTTCTAGTAGCTCGAAGGAGATTTGTGACCAGTTCCACTGGTCATGGTACCACAACTGGGAGACTGTTAGGTTAGTTTCGCTGATACAAAAGGACCCTTGAGTGATCGAACGGATACGAGGAGTGTTGGGGGATCCAATTTCCATAATAGAAGTGAATGAATTTTCCGTTGCAACATATTTTCCCAAATGAAAGAGTTGGTCTTGGCATTAGCTCACCCACAGTACTTTTGGATTAGGGTATTAGCACAAACTGTAGAAGGGATGGTGAATAATCCCCACGCTAACCTTGCTAGTACATCTTTATTTTTATGGATTGCTTTATGAATTCCTAGACCCTCCGTTTTTTAGGGAGAGTTACGATATCCCAGTCAACATAGTGAATTCTCTTGTTATGAGAAGTAGTGCCCCAAATGAAGTCACCTTGGATTTTGTCAATTTGTTGTTGAGTCTTCTTGGGAGGTACATGTATTGCATGATATGATTTGGTATAGCGTTGGCGGAATATTTGGCTAGAATTGTACGTCCCACAAGACTTAGGAAGTTTTATTTCCAATTTGACAGCTTGTGACACATATTATCAATAACAAATGGGAAATCGCCTGGCTTTGGTTTGTTGTTGAGGATAGGGTATCCCAAGTATTTTTCAAACTGTGTGGTTGGGTTAATGTTGAGCAACTCAACTGCGTATTCTCTTATGGCAAGTGAGCAGTTGTTTGAGAAAAGAATTTTTGATTTTATATTGTATCATGACCCAAAATCCCACCACAGGCGTCGTGATGACACTTAGTCTCAAAGACTAGGTAAGCCTATTATAATAACAATTCAAGCCATTTTTTTTAAAATATAAACCAACATCGAAAATATTCAAACAAACTCCCAAGATTTGTAATACTGAGTCACGAACTCTAACTGAATACATAAAATGATCTCAAGGATCGAAAACTCAATACTGTTTGATTAATAATTAACAGTACAATAAAATGGAAAGACTTCAAGGGACTGTGACGACCAAGCAGCTCTACCATGAATCCTTACGATCACACTTTAACTATGTCAGAGTCAGATAGCTCCAATACCTGGCTCTGTACAAAAATATGCAGAAGTGTAGTATGAGTACACCACAGGCGGTATCCAAATCTTAGTGGAGTAGTGACGAGGTACAACCGACACATTCACTAGTCTAATAACATGTGCAATATAGTATACAAAAATAATAGGAAACAAATAACAATGATGAAAATAATAATCAACTAGTGATATACACATCAGAGCGACAAGAACACTATAAATATTGCGCAACAAATAATGAATACAAGTATAACCAATTAATCAAGTCCTTCCAATATAAATCTTTCGCCTATATGTTTTTCAAATAGAAATCTTCAGGATATAATACTTTCAAATAAATCTGTTTCAAATATAATTCCTTCAAATAAATATCTTTCAAATAAAATTCTTTTAAATAAATTTCTTTCGAATAAAAGTTACCCTGTGACACAACATTTTAAAATCATAAAATACGGATCTCGGCCCACTTTCATATTTCCATGGCACCTCGTACCAATTTCTGTATCATAACCACACAGACAACTCACGTGCCAAATATCATCATCATTTAACCACGGCACCTCATGCCCACATTTTATATCACAACTGTACAGACAATTCACGTGCCAATATCATCATTATTTACTCACGGCACTTCGTGCCCATATTTTGTATCACAACTGCGTGGATAGTTCACGTGCCAATATCATCATTATTTACTCACGGCACCTCGTGCCCACATTTTATTTCATAATTTGTCTGGCAATAACCACATGCTCCAAATTTCAACATATATCAAACTATTATCAATTTACCAACAACAAGACAAATTGCACAAGGTATCATCCCTGACAATATCCACCCTTATCTCTCCTATATTAACCCTTATCACTCCTATAATAGCCTCCCTTATCCCTCCGCCCTGACAATATCAATAGCCACCCTTATCACTCCTATAGACACCCGTATCTCTCTTATAGCCACCCTTATCACTCCTATAATAGCCTCCCTTATCCCCCCGCCCTGACAATATCAATAACCACCCTTATCGCTCCTATAGCCACCCTTATCTCTCTTATAGCCACCCTTATTGCTCCGTCCTGACAATTTCCCAACACACATAACAACAGTAAACTGCCACCCTTATATCCTCAAAATAATAACTCAAATAACACAATAATGTACACGGAATATTATAACGACAACATAACAAAATAAATTCATATCACAATTTGCCCAATGGCCACAACCAATTCCAAAGATATAACAAAATCAATTATTTTCACAACAAATAGCCCAAGGCTTCACACAATGTGTAGAAAACCTCAAAACAACCACATAGTTGGAAAATACTCAGTATAGGGCAACACCTTCATTAATCCAAATTTTTGATAATTATATAGCTCCTCGGTTTAAACTTATTTTATTAATTATTTACAGATGCAAAATCTATAATATAATTATTTCCAGAAATATCAAATCACCAAACTCACGGAATTCACATAAATATACAAGCAATAAACACATCAAATTGTCATATAAAAATAAATTCAACAAACACGAATTGAGGCATGGCAAATGGATGATTTAATAAATGCCAATAATTATTCAATTTACTACACAATATGCCTAAGACTTTAACCTAATCAGTTTTGCACATATAAGCCCGAGTACGTACTCGTCACCTCGCGTACACATCTTTTCACATTTCACAAATGGCACATAAGACTCGATGCCTAAGGGGTAATTCCCCCACTCAAGGTTAGGTAAGATACTTACCTCGACGAAACTAAGTCAATGCTTTAAATAATATTCGCGAGTGAAGCCACCTCCGGGTGGCTCAAATCTGAAATTCGCCCCTTAATAATACTACAGTGGTCCACCACCTAAATAAATTTCAATCTACAACAATGCAACACAATTGCACCAATATTAGTAGGCAAATTTCTAGAGTTTTAGTTATTTAGGCATTTTATCAAACACCTAGAGTACATAACATTTTACTACCTCTGGTAATGGTATTTCTTCATCCAACAATCCCTCCTTCCCATAAACAAGAGATACTAAACCATACTTTGTCTACAAACAACCTTCTTTAGCACCATTAAAATCATCAATGAACTCACATCCACCCAATTGTTGCTAATTAATTAATTATAAAATATCTACAACACCCAATAATCTAGTTTAAGTATTTATGGATCCCAAGCACCATCCAATAAGTGTTAATACTTATTTCTTGCTCGCATACTCATAATAAATCCATACATGTAAGTCTAAGGGTGTAGGTTTACCTTTTTGGAAGAGATCTTGCAAAATCCTCCTTTGAGTTCTTGATGAAATTTCTTGAAGATCTAAGTATTTTATGAGTAGATTTCATTAATACTACTGTAGAAATGATGGAATTCCATACCAATATATTGGGGATTGCTTACCTTGAAGAAGAGGGGAGTTGGAGGTTCTTGAGAGAGTGGAGAGGAGCTCTAGGAATCGGCCAAGAGGAGTGGGAGAAGTGAGCTACCGAAATGGTCTTTATAAAGGCTTCACGCCTAGCTTGTCCATCCTCGTGCATCACGCGGACATGCACGAGCTCTCATTCACGTTCGCATGCTGGGGAAATACTTCACTGTTTTGTTGAAATGGCTGGGGGGTCATGGGTTGTTCAAACCCGCGCGGTGCACGATTTCACATGAGCTCCCCAATTGCATCCTTTCTATATTTCTTGTTTTCCATCTTACCCTCCTTCGATACCTTGCTATGATATAGACCCCAATTCACTTCCAAACTTTTATATAAGTATGAAACCATGATTACACGATGTTACCCTCATCCATAGCCATCTGGGGTACGCAAGCGAAAAATGGAGATCCGAGGCACGATTTAAGGCCTTAAACCCTTAGCAAAACTCTCCTTGTTTCGCCTGCCTTATTTTAGTAATTTGATTAAAACGTTTTGTAGAAATATCCAAATGGCAAATGGTTTGATGCATTTGAAACCAGACTCGAAGGGATATTCTTTAGGGGCAAAATTTCATGGAATGTATCTTCACATTATTAGAGTTATACCCATTCAAAGGTAGGTGTTGTGCAAGTAAGACACATTTTCCACTTAATATTTCCAATTTTCGCTAATCTGCGTTGAATTGTCCTACGAACTTGCAAATCTAAATCTGGAGACATGCCTAAGTCTGAAATCACCATACGAAGCTATTGACGTCATCAAAATTCCATTACGGAGTCGCTTGCTCAAGAGTCGAACTCCGGTCAACTCTTTTCATTTTAACCTTCAAAATGAGAATTGTTCTTTTACTTAAATTTCGAATCTTCTGAAAATTCAACTCGACCACACACGCGGATCATAATACATATTATGAAGCTAATCAATACCTTAAATCGCTGAATGGGGCATTAATTCTTAAAACTACAAGTTGGGTCGTTACATTCTCCCCCTCTTAAATATACGTTCGTCCTCGAACGTGCCAAGAATATTTTTGGGGACTTTAAATTACTGAGTGCATTATTTCACACATACTCAAGGGTGATTCTACGTCACCATAAATTTAACAGGGGTCCAACTACACCGTCTCAGTGGAGATTATTTCCTTTATCCATACTTATAAGTTTTAAATCCAATTCCTTACTCTCCAATCAAATTTCAAATGCGTGATTTTTCATATTAGCACACAGTGTTAGTCTCAACTGGTTGTAGAAAATTTCGTGCTCACACACACATTATACGTATGCCCATAACCACATCTCTGGTCGTAATAGCTATTTATAATTAATTCCAGCATACTCAATTAATCTTATAGTAACCAAAATCTCGTTTGAAATATTTCTCAACACTGACAGCAACACGCCAGGCATGAAGACCTCATAATTATTACCCAAATTAACGAGTCATATTTAATGCCACCTAGGCACTCATCTCGCAGGCTAAAACTCAATATTTATAGCACAAATATGGCTAAATATGCACAGAAAATACATACAAAATTATCAAATAAGCCTAACAGACATGACTCCCTATTAATACTATAGTACAAATTTAAATTTCACAAAGGAAAAATTTAAACACATAAATTTTTACCTCAAGGACCTCGTCCTTATATAATTTACACCGCGGCTTGTAGTCCAGTTTAAATATTTCACATCATATAAAAAAATGCGAGGATCTCTTCCTCATCTCTGAATCACAAGTATTTTGCACATTGTACCAACTGAAATTTTCCATTTCCTTTATTTCTTCTTTTTAATAAATTCCGTGAAATAATTTCACAACAAAAAATGAACCCCATACCGGTAGGGCATATAATTCACACACTTGAACAAAACTATCCCAAATTTATATCAAAGCCCACTGTAGTGAGTAACAGAAAGTCACTTTTGGACTCTTAGCCCTCAATAGTGTACAAAACAAAATGTTAGACACGTCTAACACCATCAAATCTCCCAATGGGAATAAGCACATGAGTGGTGTACAAAATCACTAACTCACCATACATGGAGCATGATAGGAGGTCTCACCTTGTTAATTGGAATTGAATCAAAATAAGAACAATGCCCCTCTATTATGAATACATCATACCTGTAATGACACCATCTGGTGTAGAAGCCTCATCCATTCCATATCAAATATATCAATGGGTCGGGACTCCCCCTCTAGGGCGACCACTTCCCGCTTGTCCTCCACCCCTAACTAACTATGCATGTGGGATAGTAACTGGAATAGAGCATGTAGCCTGAGTATTCAGATGAAATCTGCCGCTCCCAAGTCTGGGACAATCTCTCAAGATGTGCCTAGTATCACTACACTGATAACAACTCCTCTGCGAGTTCTACTGCTCACACTGAGTCTGTGCCAGATAACTGAAATAACCATTATAGGAACCCCGTGCCGGTGATGCATTAAAAGAACTTACTGGAACACCTCGAGTATTCTGAAATTGTTTCCATGACCTTGCTGATACTGAAATGTAGAATTATTAAGGATGCGGGAATACCGCAAGTCCCAACATCATCCTATACAAATCTCAGCTCTTAATCATATACAAGTTTTGGAGAACCTTTTAATACCACATATATACATCTCAGGCCAAAACTGATATAACACATGGCCCCGCAATCTGATCGTTGATAGTGGACTCCCCTCACTTGGCGTGAAGCGATAGGACACAGTCCGATGATCCACAATACTAACCTTCATCGCTCATACGACACCAGTCATAACACACATTAAGACATTTATTAGGCACATGTCATCCTTGCGACAGTCAAAATTTCTTCCTCGAGTGCCTTGACTGCTAGTATGTATCCTTCACTAAATGGAAATCCCATACGAACCACATAGTCTCTAATACCACCAACTATATTAAGAACTACATCCACCTCGTGACCCTACCACGATTGTGACAATTAGGCAACTAATTAAACCTTCTTAAGATCGTCCTTATCAACTAGATGTCAGAACCTGCTGCACCCCTATGTGCACAACTGAATGATCTCTCAGTACTTTCGCTTCCTCGATCTGGACAACACATGGTAACAATGGTTGAGAAACCTTGGCTCCCTTATAACCCCTCTGTAGTATCACAAACCATTGGCGCATAGTTGATACCGAGTGCGCAATTTTATACACGAGTGGATGCAAAAGAACATAAGATATATGCTTCAAGATAAATAAATTCCGTACGATAAGGAATGAAAGAAGTGAAAATATTTCCTACTAGCTCTATAGCCTCTCGAAGATAAGTACAGACATCTCCGTACAGATCCGCAAGACTCAACTAAACTCGTTCGTGACTCGTAAAATTTATGAACCTAGAGCTCTGATACCAACTTGTCACGATTAAAAATCCCGCCACAGGCGTCGTGATGGCACTTAGTCTCTAAGACTAGGTAAGCCGATTATAAATAACAATTCAAGCCATTTGTTTTAATATAAACCAACATCGGAAATATTCAAACAAACTCCCACGACTGGTAATACTGAGTCATGAACTCTAAATGAATACATGGAATGATCTCAAGGATCGAATACTCAATACTGTTTGATTAATAATTAACAGTACAATAAAATGAAAAGAGTTCAAGGGACTGCAACGACCAAACTGCTCTACCTTGAATCCTTGCGATTACACTTTAACTTTGTCCGAGTCTGATAGCTCCAATACCTAGCTCTGCACAAAAATGTGCAGGAGTGTAGTATGAGTACACCACGGTCGCTACCCAGTAAGTATCAAAACTAACCTCAGTGGAGTAGTTACAAGGTACAGTCGAGACACACACTAGTCTAATAACCTGTGCAATATAGTATACAAAAGTAATAGGAAACAAATAACAATTATGGCAACAATAATCATCTAGTGATATACACAGTAGGGCGACAAGAAAACCATAAATATTGCGCAACAAATAATGAATACAAGTACAACCAATTAATCAAGTCCTTCCAATATAAATCTTTCGCCTATATGTTTTTCAAATAGAAATCATCAGGATATAATACGTTCAAATAAATCTCTTTCAAATCTCTTCCAAATATAATTTCTTCAAATACATATCTTTCAAATAAAATTCTTTTAAATAAATTTCTTTCGAATAAAATTCACCCTATGACGCAGCATTTCAATATCATAAAATACGGGTCTCAGTCCACTTTTATATTTCCATTGCACCTCGTGCCCAAATTTTATATCACAACTGCACGGACAATTCATGTGCCAATATCATCATTATTTACTCACGACACTTTGTGCCCATATTTCATATCACAACTGCACAGACTATTCACGTGCCAATATCATCATTATTTACTCACGGCACCTCGTGTCCACATTTCATTTCATAATCCGCATGACAATAACCACAACTCCAAATTTCAACATATATCAAACTATTATCAATTTACCAACAACAAGACGAATTGCACAAGGTATAAAACTAAACACAAGGAAAATCACAACATCACATGAAAATTACCAACGCAATAACCCCACACCATCACATATCATCCCTGACAATAGCCACCATTATCTCTCCTATAGCCACCCTTATCACTCCTATAATAGCCTCCCTTATCCCTCCGCCTTGACAATAACAATAGCCACCTTTATCGCTCCTATAGCCACCCTTATCGCTCATATAGCCACCCTTATTACTCCTATAATAGCCTCCCTTATCCCTCCGCCCTGACAATATAAATACCCACTCTTATCGCTCCGCCCTGACAAAATCCCAACACACATAACAACAGTGCAATGCCACCCTTATATCCTCAAAATAATAACTCAAATAACACAATAATTTACACGGAATATTATCACGGCAACATAACAAAATTAATTCATATCACAATTTTCCCAATGGCCACAACCAATTCCAAAGATATAACAAAATTAATTAATTTCACAACAAATATCCCAAGGCTCCATACAATGTGTATAAAACCTCAAAACAATAACAGAGATGGAAAATACTCAGTATAGGGCAACGCCTTCATTAATCCAAATTATTGATAATTATATAACGCCTCGTTTAAAACTTATTTCATTAATTATTTGCAGATGAAAAATCCATAATATAATTATTTCCAAGAAATATCACATCACCAAACTCACGTAATTCACATAAATATACAAGCAATAACCATATCAAATTGTTATATAAAAAAAACTTCAACAAGCACGAATTGAGGCATGGAAAATAGATGATTTAATAAATGCCAACAATTATCCAATTTACTACACAATATGCCTAAGACTTTAACCCAATCAATTTTGCACATAAAAGACCGAGTACGTACTCGTCACCTCGCGTACACGGCTTTTCACATTTCACAAATGGCACATAAGACTCGATACTTAAGGGGTAATTTTTCCACTCAAGGTTAAGCAAGATACTTATCTCGAAGAAACTAAGTCAATGCTTTAAATGATCTTTGCGAGTGAAGCCACCTCCGGACGACTCAAATCTGAAATTCGCCCCTTAATAATACTATGATGGTCCACCACCAAAACAAATTTCAATCTACAACAATGCAACACAATTGCACCAATATTAGTAAACAAATTTCTAGATTTTTGGTCATTTAGGCATTTTATCAAACACCTAGAGTACATAGCATTTTACTACCTCTAGTAATGGTATTTCTTCATCCAGCAATCCCTCCTTCCCACCAACAAGAGATACTAAACCATCCTTTGTGTACAAACAACCTTCTTTAGCACCATTAAAATCATCAATGAACTCACATCCACCCAATTGTTGCTAATTAATTAATTACAAAATCTCTACAACACCCAAAAATCTAGTTTAAGTATTTATGGGTCCCAAGAACCATCCAATAAGTGTTAATACTTATTTCTTGCTTATATAATCATAATAAATCCATACATGTAAGTCTAAGGGTGTAGGTTTACCTTTTTGGAAGAGATCTTGCAAAACCCTCCTTTGAGTACATGAAGTAATTTCTTGCAGATCCAATTATTTTATGTGTAGATTTCATCAATACTAGTGTAGAAATGATAAAATTTCACACCAAGTTAATGGGGATTGCTTACCTTGAAGAAGAGAAGAGTTGGGGGTCTTGAGAGAGTGGATAGGATCTCTAAGAATCGGCCAAGTGGAGTGGGAGAAATGAGCTACCAGAATGATCTTTATAAAGGCATCAAGCCTAGCTTGTCCTTCCTCGTGCATCGCGCGGACATGCACGGGCTCTCATTCACGTTCGCATGCTGGGGCAATACTTCATTGTTTTGTTGAAATCGCTGGGGGTCATGGCTCATTCAAACCCGCACGGTGCATGAGTTTACACGAGCTCCCCAGTTGCATCCTTTCTATATTTCTTGTTTTCCACCTTACCCTCCTTCTATACATTGCTAGGATGTAGACCCCAATTCACTTTGAAACTTTCATATAAGTATGAAATCATGATTACACGATGTTACCCTCATCCATATCTATTTGGGGTATGCAAGCGAAAAGTTGGAGATCCGAGGCGCGATTTAAGGCCTTAAATCCTTAGCAAAACTTTCCTTGTTCCACCTGCCTTATTTTAGTAATTTGATTATAACTTCTTGTAGAAATATCCAAATGACAAATAGTTTGATGTGTTTGAAACAAGACTCGAAGGGCTATTCTTTAGGGAAAAAAAATTCATGGAATGTATCTTCACATTATGAGAGTTATACCTGTTCAAAGGCAGGTGTTGTGCAAGTAAGACACCTTTTCCACTTAATATTTCCAACATTCGCCAATATGCGTCGAATTGTCCTACAGACTTCCAAATCCAAATTTGAACACATGCCTAAGTCTGAAATCCCAATACGAAGCTATTGACATCATCAAAATTTTATTACGGAGTCGTTTGCTCAAAAGTCAAACTCTGGCCAACTCTTTTCATTTTATGCTTCAAAATGAGAATTGTTCTTTTACTTAAATTCTGAATCTTTCGAAAATTAAACTCGACCACACACGTGGGTCATAATACATATTATGAAGCTGCTGAAGACCTTAAGTCACTGAACAAGGCATTAGTTCTTAAAATGACAAGTTGGGTCGTTACATATTGTTTATCTTCTACCCAGATAGAGAGCAAAAAGTAGATAGAGAGTCACCTTGTCTGATACCCCATGTAGGTTCAAAGTAGTTGGTTTGGGATCTATTGACTAGAACTACTATCTTTCTAGTTGAGATGCAGCTCATGATGAGGCTTGTAATTTTTGGTGGGAAGCAAAAGAACGTTAGGGCCTTGTAAACAAAAGACCATTAGATTTCGTCGATTGCTTTCTCTAGGTTAATTGTAATAATTAGATGGCCTTTTGCCCCTTTCATATTTTGTAGTGGTTAAGGGATTCTTGAATAATTATAGCATTATCACACGCTCTCCTGCCTTTTAGGAAACTAGATTTTCATGGGCTGATGAGATCATTTAAGTAGTATTTAATGCGATTAACAATGATTTTTGTAATAATTTTGTAGATAATATTACAAAGACCTATGGGTCGGTAATTATTGAGGTTGTTCGCATGTTTGAATTTAGGCATGAGGCACAGTAATGTATGATTCATTTTCTCTGGAATTTTTCGCTCTACAAGATTTCTTGGCATAGTTGGATAATTGAGGTACCTACTATATCCTAATGTCTTTCGTAAAAAAATGGGTGAATACAATGGGGGGGCATGGGGACTTATAAGGCTTGAAGTAATAGACAACATAAATGATTTCTTGAGTATCTAGGGGCCTATCTAGTGGCGAAAGATCAACGTTGGCAAAATTTGTGGTGGTATTTTTAATGGTTCTCCAATCCGTTTGGGTATGGTTTATAGCGAATGTTTTGAAAATAATGAAGTGTGTGATCAATGATCCTACGATGATCGGTTATCCAATTACCATTATCATCTTTAAAGAAGGATATGTTGTTACGTCTACGTCTATTGAGGACAAATATGTGGAAGAACCTTGTATTGGCATCGCCCTCATTGAGCCAATTGATTCTTGATCTAAGCTTCCAGTGGTCCTCCTCAAGACGTAGGATATTATTATAGTCAACTAGAAGGGTTTGCTTCAAGTTTCGAAGAAAGGTGCTAGTTGCGTAGTCCGGTGAATTCTGGATCCCTTTTTGCCTAGAAAGTAGTCTTTTTTTATTAGAGAAAATGTCACCAAATGTTTCTGTACTCCAACTTTTACTATTGGTTTGAAAGTTAGTGATGGCATCACTGAATTTTCTACTATGCCAGCTATCTTTGACTATGTTTGTGAACTCAGGATGATTACACCGATACTTTTCCAGCCTAAAAGGTTTGTGGTATTAGCAGAACTAGGATTTGTTAGCCTAATTAAAAGAGGGTTGTGGTCAGAGTATGTTTTGAGCATGTGTGTTGTGATTACTGATGGGTATGAATCTAACCAAGCTTCGTTAGCAAGACATCGGTCAAGTCTTTCTAGGATAAGCCCATGCCTCCTATTTCTATGGTTTGACCAAGTGTAACGACATCCCTTGATCCCTAAATCTATTAATTTACATGTAACGATCCGGCCGGTTATTTTGAGAATTTAAGTCCCGATCGGCAGCATAAGGCCTAGAGAAACTTCGTATTATGTGTATTAACTTACACGTGTGGTTCAATTCAGTTACCGGATGATTCAGAGTGATTTGGGACACTTGGTCCCTAAAACAGAAACTTAAGTCTTTGGATTTTGATTGTAGTTGGAACTGTATGAAGACAAATCCGGAATGGAGTTCTGTCGGTTCCATTAGCTCCGTTGGGTGATTTTGGACTTAAAAGTGTGTCCGGACTGTGAATCTGAGGTCAGTAGCTGATTTAGGCTTGAAATGGCGCAAGTTGATTTTTTGGAGATTTGGACTAGAAGCGAACTTTTTGATATCAGGGTTGGAATGCAATTACAAGAGTTGGAAAAACTCTATTATATTATTTGGGACTTGCCTGCAAAATTTGACGTCATTCCGGGTTGGTTTGATAGGTTTCGGCACGGGTTTTAGAAGTTGGAAGATTTGGAAATTTATAAGTTCGATTCTTGGTTCGATATTGTTTGATGTGATTTGAGACCCTGAGCAAGTCCGTGTTAGGTTATGGAACTTGTTGGTATGTTTGGACGGGTTCTCGGGGGGCCTCAGGTGTGTTTCGGATGGGCTACAGGCTATTTCCTTATATTTTTGGACTGATGATATCTGTCATCTAGTTTTCTCCTTCGAGTTCGCGTCTGCTCCTCCGCGTTCACGATGAGTAATTTTGGAGGAGGGAATATTTGTTCTTCACGTTCACGTTCAAGCTTTCGCGTTCGCGTTCGCGAAGGTTTGCCTTTTTCCTTTTTCGTGTTTGCATCCTTCTTTTCACATTCGCGTAGTAGAAACCAGGCCCTGAGCGCTGGTGATCATTTACTCTTCGCGTTCGCGTGTCCTCTTCGCGTTCGCATAGGTTCCTGTCTGTTGTGCTTCGCGTCATGTCCATTTGCTCGCGTTCGCAAAGGGTCTTCTGGCCGCCTTTATTTTTCTTCTTCGCAAACATGATCACCCTTCCGCGTTTGCGATGCTTTAAGACCTGGGCAGAATAAATAGTACTCTATGTCGAGGGTTTGCCATTTTCACCATTTTTGGAGTTCTAGAGCTCGGTTTTGAGCGATTCTTTATAGGTTTTTCAAGCAAATCTATTGGGTAAGTGTTCTTCACCTAGAATTTAATATATTCCATGATTTTATCTTTATTTTTATCATTTAATTTGTGTTTTGAGTTGAGGAAAATGGTGGTTTTTGAAAAAATATTTCAAAATGAAAAATCATGCTTTGAGGGACGAAATGGTATCGGAATTTGATGATTTAGTATGGTTGAACTTGTATCGGAATGGGTGTTCGGGTTTTGTGAAATTTGTCGGGTTCCGAGGTGCGGGCCTGGGGGCCAACTTTTGGACTGATTTTTAGACTTTGTTATAGATTGCGGCTTTATGATCCAGAATAGTCTCTTATGAGTTTTATTTGTGCTTTAAAGTTATTTTGATTAGATTTGCGCCGTCCGGAGGTCATTTAACCCGAGAAGTTTATTTTTGAGTATTGGTCTGTCTTCTTTGAGGTAAGTATCTTGCCTAACTTCATGTGGGTGAAATACCCCTTAGGATTTGAGTCTTCTATGCTAATTGTAGTCCGTGTACGCGAGGTGACTAATACGTACCCAGACTTATTTGTGGAAAATTGGCCTTTAGGGATTCTTAGGTCCTTGTATTCACTGAATATGTAGTTATTCTCGTTGTGATTACGTTTCTTAATTTCCAGTTTCACTTCTACCTGCTTTAATTGGAATTAATTGCTTCATGATCCACTTTTGTTGTTCATTTGATTCATATGTGCCTTAACTGAAAACTTATCTCTTCTATTGTCGTATTGTCTTTTCCCTAAGTGCTTATCTTTATCTGAAATTATAATTATCTCTTTTGTAATTGTTCATCCTTAATTGAGGCAAATGACTATCCCTTACCGCTTATCCTTAATTGGAGTTGTTGTATCTCTCTCTTAATTTCCCAACCTAAAAAGAAGTTAGATATCCTATATTTTAGTTGACTTAACCTTATTTGGTATTATTCGTCTTGTGTTAGCTCTCTCGTTGTCGAACTGTACATTGTGGATCGTTGTTACATAATATTTCCTTTCTTGTTGAGCTGTTCTTATTATGATTAGAATTCTCTACTGAGGCTACTCCTTGTGACATAGTTCCCCCATTTCTTTGAGTTCAGGAATTTATGAATTGACTTATTTGGGGTACCCTTGTATTATTATCATTGTTGATGTTGTACTTACTGTATTGATGCACGAGGTTTCTACCGTACAGTTGTTGTTATTGTGATGCACGAGGTTTCTGCCGTGCGGTTATTGTTATTGTGATGCACGAGGTTTCTTCCGTGCAATTGTTGTTATGGGGTTGCACGAGGCTTCTGCCGTGCCATTGTTACTATTAATATTTTCACATGCGGCGTCACAAGGCGGGATATATATGTGGGTTGCGCATGTGGCGAGACAAGGTGGGGACATTGTTATGCACGTGTGACGAGACAAGGCGGGCAGTTACTTTATTATTACACACATGGCGAGACAAGGTGGGCTGTGTCAAGGATTTATTTGTGATGGCTTGGGGGCATTTTTGTTGTTGATATTTGTGTAGTGGTACACTTACCTGTGTGCGCTTCATCATGTGAAAGTTGTGAGAAAATATTGTATGTGTTGTCTGTTCTTTTTCCTTATACTTATTTGCTGGTAAGGACTATGTCAGGACACTTACACAAGCATACACGTAGTTAAGCACTCTTATCGGATAAGATATTTTCTTGATATTGTTGAGCATGGATGCTTACCCTTGTTTATTTGCCTTCTAAGTGAGAATGTCTCTATTGGCACGTGAGTCGTCAGTGCGATTATAAGGTGTTATGAGGGCACATGTGCCAAGTGCTAGGGTTCAGGTATTGAGACCCGTGAGTTGTGATTTGTCCGAGGTTCGGTACCTCGTGAAGTTTGATGATTAAAACCTGATGTAAAAGCGGTTGTAGTTGCTGAGTTATTACTTGTCCTTGCTGTATCTGTGATTCCGGATTTTGGTTGTGTTCCATTCACTTTTCTGTGTCATTTTTATGGTATTCCGCTGATACTTGTTATTTCCTTTCTTATTGCAATTACTGTATTGTGAGCCATATTGCATAGTCTTTATGTAGATATCATATTTTTGTTGTTCCTATACTTATACTTATTCCGTTTATTAGACTAGTGGGTGTCTTGACTATTCCTCATCACTACTCCACCAAGGTTAGTCTTGATACTTACTGGACACCGCTGTGGTGTGCTCATACTATACTTATACACATTTTTGTGCAGATCCAGGATATTTGTTCGTTAGTAGTTGTGCGGGTTGTTGTTGTGGAGACTCAAGGTAAAACTGATGCTGTGTTCGTAGGCTTCAGAGTCACCTTCATGTTTTTGTTTTGCACTATTTATTCTTATTTTTGGACAGTTGTATTTAGAAGTTTTCTAGCAAACACTCTGTAGAGCTTATGACTTGTACTACCGGTTTTGGGAATTGTAAATTTAAGAGATTTCTATTTTAAATTGTCAGATGTTATTTAAATAATGTTGTTGTTTCAATTAATGTTAGGCTTACCTAGTCCCTAAGACTAGATGCCATAAATATACCCAAACGGAGGGGAAATTGGGCTGTGACAAGTCATAAGCGAGTTTAGTAGAGTCTTGCGGATTGGTACGGAGATGTTTGTACTTATGTTTGAGAGGCAACGAAACTATTATATTATGGCAGTTTCACTTCCTTCATTCCTATCATGCGAGTTCATTGATCTCGAAGTTTGAACTTTTATCATTCCTTTCTCTCACAGATGGTGAGTACATGAGTTGCAATTGCTGATGACGTTGCCCCCGGAGCAGATGTCACTAGGGGCAGAGGCAGAGGCCGAAGAGAAGCACGCACCGCAGCTAGAGCACTACCAGAGAAGCAGTTGAGGAGCTGCCTGTAGTTCTAGTTGGGGAGTAGGTACTGGAAGAGCTTGTTGTTACCCCCGGACTTTAGGAGACCTTAGCACAGTTCCTGAGCATGTTTGGTACATTGGTTCAGGCGGGGTTGATTTCGGTTGCACCAGCTACTTCATGGACCGGGGGAGGAACCCCGATTCCTGCCGCCCACACCCAGAGCAACGAGTTCATGTTGGTAAGTTACACAACCTATGGTCCTAGTTCAGCCAGTGGTTAGGGCATCAACATATGAGGAAGAGCAGCTTAGACTTGCAAGGTTCACGAAATACGACCCTCCGACATTCAGTGGTTTGGCTTCAAAGAGTGCACAATATTTACTGTAGGAGTGCCATCGCATTCTCCGCACTATGGGTATTGTTGAGACGAGTGGGGTTGCTTTTACTACGTTCCAGTTTAAGGGAGCGACTTATCAGTGGTGACAGGCATATGAGTTGGGATGCTCGGCCGATGCAACTTCACTTACATGGGTTCAGTTTTCAGAGATGTTCTTGAGAGAGTTTGTACCTCAGTCCCTTCAGGATGCATGGTGCGCGGAGTTTGAGTGGTTACACTAGGCATTATGTCAATATCAGAGTATGCCTTGAGATTCAGTGATTTGTCCAGGCATGCACCTGCTTTGGTCGCCACAGTTAGAGAGTGTGTCCATAGATTCATTGAGGGACTCAGGCATGATATTCGGTTCAGCATGGCTCAGGAGTTAGAGTCAGATGTTTCGTTTCATCAGGTGGTAGGGATCGCTCGCCGTGTAGAGGGCATGTGGGATTGGGAGAGAGAGGAAAGGCGGGGCCATGAGAGAGAGTACATGTGAGATCAGGAGAAAGGACAGGGAAGCGATGAGGCCTCATAGACCGGAGAGATATACTGGTCCTTATTTTGGAGGCAGGGTACGAGATGGTAGAGGTTTTGTGGGACAGCCAGTTCAATTTGCACTTCAGGCTTCGCACAACATTTCAGGTGCTCATGGGTCTCAGAGTACCGTACCGCACAGTTCCCACAACCATGTTACCAGAGAGGTTGCTTCGAGTGTGGAGATACCAGCCACATGGTGAGAGATTGTCCTAGACTCCGGCCAGGTGTGTCACATCGGAGTATTCAGGCAAGTAGAGGGCACCCAAGAGGGGAAGGCCTGGCCCGTTGATGTGTCTCATATAGTAGGCTGGAGGCCGTTGCGCTAGATGATGTCATACCGGTATGCTTTTGATTTGTTATAGAGGGGCACCATTCATATTTTGAATCAGTTCTGCTTATTTGGGCGAGTTCTCCTGTTTGTTGTCCCACTTATGGGTGAGGTTATGACTTAGTATTATGTTTATGTGTTTGCCCCTGTTGGGAGATTCTATAATTGATAGTCGTGTCTATTGTTGTTTTAATTCATTATTGAAAGTTACGAGACTAGAAGTGAATTCATGTTATCCATTATTGTCACGACCCAGTTTCACCTATAGGTCGTGATGGCGCCCAACACTACAACTAGGCAAGCCTACCAGTAATATAAAATAACCAAGAAAATAAGCAACTCTTAATTCAACCAATGTGTGTGCCAAGACCTGGTGTCACAAATGTATGAGCATCTAGTAGATTATACAAAACTCCAAATACTGTCTGAAATAAAAATAGACAGAATAAAATGCAAGAAGAGGCACTGGTAGCTGCAGAACGGCTCAAAAAGGCAGCTCGTCACTACGACTCTAGATAACGTGGATGTACGATGATAGATCCTCCACTAGTACCTTCCTCAGGTCCTGCACAAAAAGTACAGCAAGTGTAGCATGAGTACGTAAACAACGTGTACCCAGTAAGTATCAAGCCTAATCTCGAAGTGGTAGAGACTAGATGGTCGACTTTGACATTCACTATGGGTCAATAGTAATAATTGAAATAAAACTAGAATATCTAAATCAACATGATTCACAGAATTTACAATAATTTATTTAACTAGTATAAATAATTAAATTCCTTCAAATGCAATAATTCTCAATATATTAATTAAATTCCTTCAATTCCAATAAATTTCAAAATTTATCAATTAGTCTCATTTACAGTAATAACAATAATTCCTTAACAAGTAGGAATAATAATTTTTTAAATTTCAAAGATTTCTAATTTATCAATTAGCTTCACAAGCTACAATAAACTATCAAAGTATCATGTAATTATTATTATTAAGCACGATTTCTGCAGAGGTCGTACGGCCCGATCTAGAATGTCGTGTATACTGCCGAGGGACGTGCGACACAATCCATAGATGCTTCTATCCTGCCGAGGCATTCGGTCCGCTTCACAAAAAAGGAGGACATTTTCTTATGTACCTCCATAAAGAGAGTATATTTATTATAAGATAAATTTCTGAGGAAGAACAATTTCTCTTAAAAATTAATTAATTTAAACAAAAAAATCAAGATTATGAGATTTTCATCCTTTAATATTTTTATCTAACAATTCACAATATATATATATATATATATATATATCAAATAATATTAATTAAACAAAGAATATAATTTACACAAGTAATTCATGCTTTGAGTCCTAAACTACCTCGACTTTAGCATTAATAGTAGCTACGTACGAACTCTCGTCACCTCGTGCATACGTAGCCCCCATAATTAGCAATAATTATTACTTTAATTACCTATGGGGTAATTTACCCCTCACAAGATTAGACAAGAGACTTACCTCAGTTTGCTCCAATTTAATCCACTAGAAGGCCTTTTCCACGATTATTCAACTCTGTCTGGCTCGATTCTAGCCAAAATAATTCGATACAATCACTAAAAATTATAGAAATAAATTCTATAAGAAAACACTACATTTTTCAATAAAAGTCCGAAATTAATTTAAAAATCGTCCGTGGGGCCCACATTTTGGAATCCGACGAAAGTTATGAAATCCGATAACCCATTCAATTACGAGTCCAACCATATAAATTTCACTCAAATCCGACTCCGAATCGATACCGAAATCTCAAAATTCGTTTTCTATGAGATTTCTAAAAGTTTCCCAAATTTCAATCTCAAAAAGCTAACTAAATGGTGAAAAAAATAATATATTCGTGTATATAGACCAAATCCGAGTTCGAATCACTTCCCCAAATGTTTTTCCTTGAAAATCTGCAAAATTTCATTTCTGCTCAAGCTCAAGTTCGTAAAAAATGGCAAATGGGACGAAGTTCCCTCCTTTATAATCTGCCCAGGCAGCCTTCGAAACTGGGCCTCGATCGTGTCTTCGATTATGGCCCTCGAGCATGGGCCTCGATCGTAGCTTCGATCATGGCCCTCGATCCTGGACCTCTGACATGGCATCGAGCATGGTCCTTCGATCATGGCCTCGATCCTGTCATCGAGCCTGGTCATTCGGTCATGGCCTCGATCCTGGCATCGAGCCTGGGCCTTCGATCATGGCCTCGAACAAGGCATCGATCCTGGGCCTTCGATCATGGCCTCGATCATGGCATCGTGCCTGGGCCTTGTCCATGGCTTCGACCCTGGCCGTCGACCGTGGGCTCGATATTTGGGCTCGATCTCAGCCCAAAATATCCAGCAAAAGGAAAAATTGCAGTAGCTTTTTAAATCCAATTTTTGATCCGTTAACCATCCGAAACTCACCTGAGGCCCTCGGGACCTCAACCAAATATACCAACAAGTCCTAAAACAACATACAAACTTATTTAAAACTTCAACTCACATAAAACGTTGCTAAAACCATGAATTATGCTCCAATTCAAGCTTAATGAAACTTAAAGTTTCCAACTTCTACATTCAATGTCGAAACCTATCAAATCAAGTTCGGTTGACCTCAAATTTTGCACACAAGTCATAAATGACATAACAGAGCTATAAAAATTTTCAGAACTGGATTCCAACTCAGATATCAAAAAGTCATTCCCCTGTCAAGCTTCCAAACTTAAATTCTTGTTTTAGCCATTTCAAGCCTAATTTAACTACGGACTTCCAAATAAAATTACGAAAACGCTCCTAAGACCAAAATCACCATATGAAGTTGTTGGAATCGTAAAAATTCTATTCTGGGGTCGTTTTCTCAAAATGTTGATCGAAGTCAAACTTGACCTTTTTAAAGCCAACTTAAGGAACCAAGTGTTCCGATTTCAACCCAAACACTTCCAAATCCTGTACCAACAATCTCCGCAAGTCATAAATCATTAAAATCACATACGAAAAGTTTAATTTTAGGGAACGGGGTTCTAAAAGTCAAAATGACCGGTTGGGTCATTACATTCTCCACCTCTTAAAAAACGTTCGTCCTCGTACGAGTTTAGAATAATATCTAAAGTGCTGAATAAGTGTGGATATCTGCTGCACATGTTTTCCTTGGCCTCCCAAGTCGCTTCCTCGACTGGTTGGCCCATCCACTGGACTTTTACTGCAGAAATCCTCTTGGACCTCAACTAGCGAACCTGTTTATCAACAATGGAAATTGGTTCCTCTTCATAACCCAAACTCTTATCTAGTGGAATTGTGCTGAAATCTAACACATGTGATAGGTCGGCATGATACTTCCGGAGCATAGATACATGGAAGACCAGATGAACTCCTGATAGGCTGGGAGGCAATACAAGCTCATTAGCAACCTCCCCAACTCATTTCAACACCTCAAATGGGCCTATAAACCTTGGGCTCAACTTTCCCCTTTTCCCAAATCTCATGATTCCATAGGCGAAACCTTCAAAAAAACTTGTTCACTTACCGTAAATGATAAATCACGCGTTTTCTAATCCGCGTAGCTCTTATGTCTGGACTGTGCTGTACGAAGTTGCTCTTGAATCAACTTTACCTTTTCCAAGGCATCCTGCACCAAAGCAGTGCCATAAAACTTAGCCTCACCGGGCTCAAACCACCCGATGGGCGAACGACATTGCCAACCATATAGAGCCTCAAATGGAGCCATCTCGATGCGGGATTCGAAACTGTTATTATAAGCAAACTCGGCCAAAGTCAAGAAACGATCCCACTGACCTCCAAAGTCAATCACACATGCCCTGAGCATATCCTCAAAAATTTGAATTGTCTGCTCTGACTTCCCGTCGGTCTGCGGATGAAAGGCTATGCTGAGCTCTACACGGGTCCCCAATTCACTCTGTATTGCTCTCCAGAAATGTGAAGTAAATTGAGGACCTCTATCTGATATGATGGAAATTGGCACACCGTGCAACCGAACTATCTCCTAAATATAAATTTTGGCCAACCTCTGAAGTATACGTAGTCACAACCAGAATGAAGTGTGCCGACTTAGTCAACCTGTCAACAATGACCCAAACTGCATCAAACTTTTGCAAGGTCCGCTGCAACCCAACTACAAAGTACATAGTAATGCATTTCCATTTCCACTCTAGTATAGTCATCTGCTGAAGTAGGCCACCTAGCCTCTGGTGCTCATATTTAACTTGTTCACAATTTAGACACCTAGCCACATACTCAACTATGTCTTTTTTCATTCGTCTCCACCAATAATGCTGCCTCAATTCACAATACATCTTCGTAGCACCTGGATGAATAGAATACCAAGAACTATGTGGTTCCTCTAGGATCTTTTTCCTCAGTTCATCCACATTAGGAACACATAGATGAGCCTGGAGTCGCAGAACACCATCCGCTCCAATAGTAACTTCCTTGGAACCACCCTGTAGTACCGTTTCTCGAAGAACCATTAAGTGTGGATCATCATACTGGCGAGCCTTGATCTGTTCAAATAGTGAAGACTGAGCTAC
This sequence comes from Nicotiana tomentosiformis, assembly GCF_000390325.3. NCBI lineage: Eukaryota > Viridiplantae > Streptophyta > Magnoliopsida > Solanales > Solanaceae > Nicotiana > Nicotiana tomentosiformis. The sequence goes on from NC_090820.1 coordinate 110,443,304, forward strand.
AACACAAGCAAGAAATCGGCTGGGCTATGAAATATCTAGCCGCACAAGTTTGTTGGACAAGGACTGAATGTCCAAAGCTATTGGCCCTCCTCTTCTGAAATGAAAACCAAACTACCCATACTCTTCGCCTTTCTACTCAAGGCGTCTGCAACCACATTTGCTTTTCCCGGATGATACAAGAAAGTAATATCATAATCTTTTAGTAACTCAAGCTATCTGCGCTGTCTCAGATTTAGGTCCCTCTGCTTGAACAAATGCTGCAAACTGCGATGATCAGTGTAAACTTCACAAGACACCCCATAAAGATAATGCCTCCTAATCATTAGAGCGTGAACAATCACAGCTAACTCTAAATCATGTACCAGATAATTCTCCTCATGGGGCTTCAGTTGACGTGAAGCATATGCAATGACTCACCCTTCCTGCATTAATACACAACCCAAGCCAACGCGTGAAGCGTCACAATACACTGTATACATCCCCGAACCAAAAAGCAACACTAACACCGGTGATGTAGTCAATGTTGTATTGAGCTTCTGAAAGCTTACCTCATAATCATCGGACCATCAGAACGAAGCACCCTTCTTGATTAATTTGGTCAAAGGTGCTGCAATAGATGAAACACCTTCCACGAACCGACGATAATAACCTGCTAAACCTAGAAAACTCCTGATCTCAGTCGCCGAAGTGGGACGATGCCAATTTCGAACTGCCTCAATATTTTTGGGATCAACCTTAATACCCTCGCCGATACAATATGCCCCAAAAATGCTACAGACTCTAGCCAAAACCTACATTTAGAGAACTTAGCATACAACTTTTATTCCCGCAGCGTCTGAAGCACTCCTCTCATATGCTGCTCATGCTCCTCCTTACTACACGAGTAGATCAAAATGTCATCAATGAAGACAATGGCAAACGAATCAATATATGGCCTGAATACCCTGTACATAAAATCCATAAACGTTGCCGGGGAGTTAGTTAAACCGAAGGATATTACTAGAAACTCATAATGATCATATCTAATCCGGAAAGTAGTCTTCGGAACATCCGGATCCCGAATCTTCAACTGATGGTACCCCGACCTCAGGTCGATCTTAGAGAACACCCTAGCACTCTGCAACTGGTCAAATAGATCATCAATACGCGGCAACGGGTACTTGTTCTTAATAATGACTTTGTTCAATTGGTGATAATCAATACACATCCGCATTGTTCCATCCTTCTTCTTCACAAATAATGCCGGTGCACGACAAGGCGATACACTCGGTCTGACAAACCCTTTGGCTAGTAACTCCTCAAGCTGTTCTTTCAATTCCTTCAATTCTTTTGGAGCCATGCGATACTGTGGAATAGATATAGGCTGGGTATCTGGAGCCAAGTCCATACAAAAATCAATATCACGATCAGGTGGCATACCTTGAAGATCTGAAGGAAATACATCAGAGAACTCCCAAACTACAGGCACTGAATCAATAGCTGGAGTCTCTATAGTAGTATCCCGAATATAGGCTAGATAATCCAAACAACCCTTCTCAACCATGTGTTGAGCCTTTATAAAAGAAATAACTCGATTAAATGAACTAGCTGATGAACCCTTCCACTCCAGCTTAGGCAATGGTGGAATAGCCAAGGTAATAGTCTTGGCATGACAATCTAGAATAGCATGATATGGAGATAACCAGTCCATGCCCAGAATAATTTCAAAATCGGTCATCTCAAGCAATAGGAGATCTGCGCTAGTTTCATAAACACAAAATGTAATAATCCACGATCGGTAGATCCGGTTCACAACAACAGAATCACCAACAGGAGTCGACACATAAATAAGAGTAATTAAGGACTCACGAGAAACACCCAGGAATGGAGCAAATAGAGATGACACATATGAATATGTAGATATTGGATCAAATAATACTGAGGCATCTTTGCCGCAAACAGAAATAATACCTGTAATCACGGCATCTGAGGCCTCTACATCTGGTCTGACCGAAAAAGCATAGAACCGAGCTGGAGCGCCAACTGGCTGGCCTCCGTCTGGCTGACCTCTACCTCTAGGACATCCCCTACCAACCTGTCCTCCACCTCTTAGTGGTCGGACCTCTAATGGAGCAGCGGGTCCAGTAATCATAGGCTGCTGACCATGTTACACTAGTTTACCCCAAAGCCTGGGGCAGAATCTCAGTATGTCATTGGGATCCCCGCACTCGTAACAACTTATCGGTACGATAAGCTGTTGACTAAAAGTCTGGCCCTGGTGACCTGAATACCCAGTGGGAGGACCCGAAATAACTGGTGGTGGATAAGAACTCTCTGGTATAGCACTGAGATATGGTCGCACTGGAGCACCTTGAGGAGGCGGTAGTGGTAGATATGGGGGCCTGCTGGACTGCCCTCTGGCGAACTGACCTCTACCTCCAGATGGAGCACCTTTGAACTCTCCAAAATACATGAATTGCTTATCTCTCATAACCTGTTCTCGGCTCCGCTGACGTACACCCTCAATCCTACGGGCTCATAAGAAGTTCCCATCTCAACCTCTCGAGCCACAGTGGACTGAATGCTAGTATGTAAACCAACAACAAACCTCCGCACTCTCTCCGCCTTAGTAGGGAGTATCATAAGTGCATGGTGAGATAACTCAGAAAACCTCGCCTCATAATCGGTCACTGACATCTGACCCTGCTGGAGCTGCTCAAACTTAAACCGTAACTCTTCCCTCTGAAAGGGTGGAATAAACTTGTCCAGGAAAATACAGGTGAATATGTCCTAAGTCATGGGAGGAGAATAAAATGCAAGAAGAGGCACTGGTAGCTGTAGAATGACTCAAAAAGGCAGCTCACCACTACGCCTCTGGATAACGTGGATGTGCGATGATAGGTCTCATGGCCCTCGATCCAGGCCTCGATTACGGCATCGATCCTGGCATCGAGCCTGGTCCTTCGATCATGGCCTCGATCCTGGCATCGAGCCTGGTCCTTCGATCATGGCCTAGAGCCTGGGCCTTGTCCCTGGCTTCGACCCAAGCTGTCGACCCTAGGCTCGAAATTTGGGCTCGATCTCAGCCCAGAATATCCAGCAGAAGGAAAAATTATAGCAACTTTTTAAATATAATTGTTTGTCCGTTAACCATCCGAAACTCACCCGAGGCCCTCGGGACCTCAACCAAATATACCAACAAGTCCTAAACCATCATACAAACTTATTCAAAACTTCAAATCACATAAAACGACGCTAAAACCACGAATTATGCTCCAATTCAAGCTTAGTGAAACTTAAAATTTCAAACTTCTACATTCGATGTCGAAACCTATGAAATCAAGTCTGATTGACCTCAAATTTTGCACACAAGTCATAAATGTCTTAACGGAGCTATGAAAATTTTCATAACTGGATTCCGACCCAGATATCAAAAAGTCAACTCTCCGGTCAAACTTTCAACTTAAATTCTTGTTTTAGCCATTTCAAGCCTAATTTAAATACGGACTTCCAAATAAAATTTTGAACACGCTCCTAAGTCCAAAATCACCATACTAAGATGTTGGAATCGTCAAAATTCTATTCCGGGGTCGTTTTCTCAAAATGTTGACCGACGTCAAACTTGGCCTTTTTAAAGCCAACTTAAGAAACCAAGTGTTCCGATTTCAACCCAAACACTTCCAAATCCTGAACCAACCATCATTGCAAGTCATAAATCATTAAAACCACATACGGAAAGTTTTATTTTAGGGAACTGGGTATTAAAAGTCAAAATAACCGGTTGGGTCATTTCAATTATTGTAGGTTTGATGTGATTCATGAGTAATTGGTTATGATTTTTGATTTTATACTCTACCGAGGTGAGAGTTTAGTAAGTGTTGTGATTTTATTGGAAAAACTGAGTTAGTGGAAGATTTCAATTGGTATGATGTGTATGCAGCTTGTGATTAAGAGTTGAGGGTGAGACTCTTGCGATTCCATGTGATTTGATTTATTTGAGCAGGCTGCGTGCCGCGGTGGAAGTTATACCAGGATGAGATCCTTATGATTTGTTCATATACTTTGATTTGTCCTTTTAAATTGATTCGTAGTATGGTACTGTTAGAGAGTTGTGCATGTCAGGCTTGTATGATATTTCTCTTATGTGTTTCTCTTTACATATTCAGTCATTTTCGTTATGTACTTCTTGAGTTTTAGTTTGCGGGGTATGTGCCTGGTGGCGTTAGATGTGACTTGTTGACCCGGTTGTATAGTTATGAGGTCTTCGTGTTTCTTGCATCATTGTCAGCGTTGTGGAGGTTTGAAATGGGTCTCAAGTAGATATAAGGCTAATTGGTTTTGATTACGGGCAACTATTGTGATCAGAAATATTATCATGGGCCTATGTGTGGCGTGTCATGTTGAGTGGTCGTACCTTGTGGGTGTAGGTATGAGTTGTTTCAACTGGTTGAGACTGATACTTGGTATGGATATAGAATCGTGTCTTTTGAAGATAAATGGAAGGTGGGAATTTTGACTCTAAGGCTTATCGGTGTTGATAGAAAGGATACATTATAGTTGGAATGGTGTCGTCAGTCTTATGTGGATTGGGGTAACGTGAGTTCACCCACGGGTGTATGTTGGATATGTACTTTTTGTGATTTGAAGACTTCGAGGCGATTCTTGGCACGTTCAAGGACGAACGTTTGTTTAAGAGGGGAAAGATGTAACGACCCTGCTGGTCGTTTTGAGAATTTAAGTCCCGATCGGCGGCATAATGCCCTGAGCAACTTCGTATTATGTGTATTGACTTGCGTGCGTTGTTGAATTCAGTTACTGGATAACTCAGAATGATTTGGGACACTTGGTCCCTAAAACGGAAGCTTAAGTCTTAGGATTCTAACCGTAGTTAGAACTGTGTGAAGACGACTTCGGAATGGAGTTATGTCGGTTCCATTAGTTTCGTTGGGTGATTTTGGACTTAGGAGTGTGTCCGGACTGTGAATCTGAGGTCTGTAGCTAATTTAGGCTTGAAATAGTGTAAGTCAAATTTTTAGAGATTTCGACCGGAAGTGGACTTTTTGATATCGGGGACAGAATGCGATTCTGTGAGTTGGAACAACTCTGTTATGTAATTTTAGACTTCCCTAACAACTTTGGCGTCATTCCGGGTTGGTTTGATAGGTTTCGGCACGAGTTTTAGAAGTTGGAAGATTTGGAAATTTATAAGTTTGATTCTTGGTTCGATGTTGTTAGATGTGATTGGAGACCCCGAGCGAGTCCGTGTTAGGTTACGAAACTTGTTGGTATGTTTGGACGGGGTTCCGGGGGGCCTCGGGTGTGTTTCAGATGGGCTACGGGCCATTTCCTTCTATTTTTGAACTGCTGATATCTGTCATCTGGTTTTCTCCTTCGCGTTCGTGTCTGCTCCTCCGCGTTCGCGATGAATAATTTGGGAGGAGGGAATATTTGTTTTTCGCATTCGCGTTCAAGGTCTCACGTTCACGAAGGTCTGCCTTTTTCCTTTTTTGCGTTCGCATAATTCCTTCCGCGTTTGCGTAGTAAAAACCAGGCCCCGAGCACTAGTGATCATTTACTCTTCGCTTTCGCATAGATTCCTGTCCCTTGTGCTTCGCGTTCGCGTCCCTTTGCTCGCGTTCGCAAAGGGTCTTCTGGAAGCCTTCATTTTTCTTCTTCGCGAATGCGATCACCCTTTCGCGTTCGCGATGCTTTAAGACCTAGGCAGAATAAATAGTAGTCTATTCCGAGGTTTTGCTGTTTTCACCATTTTTGGAGTTCTAGAGCTCAGTTTTGAGCGATTCTTGGTGTGTTTTTCAAGAAAATCTATTGATTAAGTGTTCTTCACCTAGAATTTAATATAATCCATGATTTTATCTTTATTTTTATCATTTAATATGTGTTTTGAGTTGAGGAAATGGTAGGTTTTGAAGAAAATTTACAAAATAAAAAATCATGATTTGAGGGATAAAATGGTAACGGAATTTGATAATTTTAGTATGGTTGAACTCGTATTGGAATGTGTGTTCGGGTTTTGTGAAATCTTTTGGGTTCCAATGTCCGGGCCTGGGGGTCGACCTTTGGACCGATTTTTAGACTTGGTTAAAGATTGAGGGTTTATGATCCGGAATAGTCTCTTATGAGTTTTATTTATTCTTTGAAGTTATTTTGATTAGATTTGAACCGTCTGGAGGTCATTTCACCCGAGAAATTTGTTTTCGAGTATCAGTCTGTCTTCTTTGAGGTAAGTATCTTGCGTAACTTTGTGGGGGGGGGGGGAACTAGCCCTTAGGATTTGAGTCTTCTATGCGAACTGTAGTCCGTGTACACGAGGTGACAAGTACGTACCCAAACGTATTTGTGGAAAATTGGCCTTTAGGCATTCTTAGGTCCTTGTATTCACTGAATATGCAATTGTTCTCGTTATGATTACATTTCTTAATTTCCATTTTCACTTTTACCTGCTTTAATTGGAATTATTTGCTTCATGGTCCATTTTTGTTGTTCATTTGATTCATATGTGCCTTAACTGTAATTGTATATCTTCTATTGCCATTTTGTCTTTTACCTAAGTGCTTATCTTTATCTGAAATTATAATTATCTCTTCTGTAATTGTTCATCCTTAATTGAGGAAAATGATTATCCTTATACCGCTTATCCTTAATTGGAGTTGTTGTATCTCTCTCTTAATTGCCCAACCTTAAAAGAAGTTAGATATCCTATATTTTAGTTGACTTGTCCTTATTTGGAATTATTCGTCTTGTGTTAGCTCCCTCATTGTCGAACTTTACATTGTGGACCGTTGTAACATAATATTTCCTTTCTTGTTGAGCTTTTCTTATTATGACTAGCATTCTCTATTGTGGCTACTCCTTGTGACATAGTTCCTCCGTTTCTTTGAGTTCAGGAATTTATGAGTTGACTTATTTGGCGTACCCTTGTATTATTATCATTGTTGCTGTTGTACTCATTGTGGTGATGCACGAGGTTTCTGCCGTGCGGTTGTGGTTATTGTAATGCACGAGGTTTCTATCGTGCCGTTATTGTTATTGTGATGCACCAGGTTTCTGCCGTGTAGTTGATGTTATGGGGTTAAACGTGGTTACCAAATTAGCCTTGAATCTAGTGGTCTTAGTTAAGCATGCCAAGTTATTTCTATAAGACACTTCATTAAGGGTAAAATGAATGGTGAAAGGTATTTTTTTAAAACAGATGAAAAAAGTAAATCATATAAATGTAAATGGAGAAAATATTTTTTTTTTTTTGGTAAAAATACATTGTGTAAATATATTTGTACGATAAGCATTTGTAAATAATGGAAATGGAAAATCAATTTAGAACAAGAAATGAAGCATTAGAGACCCCACTAAACTAAAGCCAATCTATACTAAGAGCCTCTTAAATTTATTTCGTAAAATCCATATAATAATAAGACACAATTGAATTTGCCTTTTGATCTAAAGATAAATGAAAATACGACTAAATATAAAGTAGCTAAGTCTGAGACAGTGAGTTCAAATCAGAAAATAAGTAAAAAATATGAAAAGAAATAAATGAACTTAGAGGAGGAAAAATGAAAATAGAAGAGGAAGATAAATATGCTAACTACTAAGAGAAAATTTATTGTTATTTGCTAACTCGTCTTGTATAACCTCAACAAAATAAATAAATTGCTTAAACTTGAAATCTCTTATTAATAACTTTTATATAAAATAACTTGTATGTAATATATAATAATTAATAATATAGTAAACTCCTAATATTTTGGGGGCATCTAATTTTGGGGTCTAGCCTTACCCTTCGGCCGCCCCTGGAATCATATATTGATACGTTTTTATGAAAATTCACTAAAACTTTCAAATGACTTTTGTATTAAGAAACTTAAAAGTCAAACGGAACAATTTTGAATCTTGGATATTAGATAGGGCAAAAATTACTTTTAGCCCGCGATCGAAATTATTTATATCCATAGCCACAAAACTTTATAAAATTTAAGTATTTTTATAACATATAGAAATGTATATTTATAAAAAAATATATTTTTCAGCTATTATTTTTCAGAGCAGCTATACGGTGTCATTTTTTCTATTGGATATCCCGCCACTAATTATTGATTTAATAATTTTTTTAAAATAAAATAGTTTTCAAATATTAAAAGACGTTATTCTTTTGAAAACATGAAAAGTGAAGAGTACTATATAAAATAAAACAGAGGGACATGTTGATGAACTCATCGAGGTGACGAGTAGGGTTGAGGTCCCGAGTTGAAACAACTGAAGTAGTAAACAGAAGAAAAGCTAATGTGACCATCGCTAAGCTGGAGCTGCAAAAATATTTGCACAGTAAATTTACTTATATGATAATTACATGTAACTTTCTATGGTAAACAATATTGGATAACTAGACAAAATTGTAACTAATTTATAATAAGTTGAACTTCAATGGTTATGTAAAAAGGGTATTTTATATTGTGACATATAACTTAACTCATTCTTTTTTTAAGATACAAGGAGGTATTTTTTGAGTTTTAAGAAATTTTGCATTCAATAGTCTAAAAAGGGAAATTAAGTAAAGAATAAGAAAACATTTTTATGCGTTGCCTAGCATGAATTTAATCAAGTATTTGTTTTTCCTATTTATTTGACGCATATCTCAGCAACGAGAATTTATACTATTTTACAAAATTTCAATGAAATAGAATAGAATTTTACCCCATATATATAATTATATATAGATGAAGAAAAACGTAAGATAATAATTATAAGAGGAATCACATTAGAAGCCAATTAATTAACGCATGAGACGATGGTAGTTAGGATTAAGGAGAAAATACTGTATCATTTGAGAAGCAAAGCACAATAAAACATGCGCAAAAGGCATAAATGCAAGAAATTCGTTATTAAAGAAAACAAATATTAAGTACTATTATTTAAATTATTAACTGACTAGAAATTGATTTGGGTATTATCCACACTAAATGTGATGATCTCCAATAAATTTCCTCTTTGTCATTCTTATTTTTGTCTTTGTTTTTGTTTGATAATATTTTCTATTTTTTGTTTTTGGAGAAACTGATATTTTATTAATAAACTACTAAGGTGGCATTACATCAATAGTACTATTAGTAGGAATAAGACTTAAGTTTCCAAACATTGCCAGTGTGTTACATATGGAATATGATATAAGTCTAGTAGTAGCTAGTCCATCTTTGTCCTCTTGGATGGTTGTCTTGACAGGATCTGGGGGTGAACAAAATATTTGTGCCAGCAAGAGGTCGTTGTTTGTGCCACCTTGTTCCCTTCGCATAAACTATGCCGGATCACTGGATTCCCCAATCTTTTCAATAAGCACCTGTATTCAAGGACAATATTAGTATATGCTGGATAGCTATTATGCTCAAGTAACTGGATTATCACTGTGGAATCAGTTTCTATTTACAGGGGAGTTAATCTTCTATCATATGCGAGTTTTAACCGTGCTTGGAGTGCTAGTAACTCTACATGTGTAGTGGCGTAAGCTAAGACTACTTTAGTGAAGCCTACTATCCAGTTACTTTGTGTGTTTCTAATAATTCCTTCAATGCCCCCAGCATGATACCTATCCAAAAACGTTCCATCTGTATTTAATTTGTATGTCTGAGGTGGTGGTGATTGCCACTTGATGAGGATGGTTTTTTTGTTCGTGCGGCTCGTATTGTTTTCTACGAGCAGTTTGAATTCGATGGTACGTATTTTGACCAATTGGTAGTTTAGAGGTCTGGAGAGGTTGTGAAAGCAGTTGTTGTTTCTATTTAGCCAAAGTTGCAATAGTACAAGAGAAAATACATCTTCCCAAATTATATAGTTGTAGTTGGTAGGTATATGGAGATCCTTAAGCAAAAGCATCCAGTGCTTGCCATTTGGGAGGTTTGAGTATCAATTCCCAGGCTACTCCAGAATGTATGGGCAACTATACAATGTAGAAAGATATGTGTGATAGTTTCTTCTTCATTCTTACATATTGGGCACAGGTAGTCATTGGTGACTCCAATTTGATAAAGATATGACTTTGTGGGAAGCGTGTTACGATAACATTGCCAAAGGAAGAATTTTATTTTATTTAGGGTACTTAGTTTCCAAATCCATTCATAGTGAATATGTGTTTGTTGGTGTTGGTGAAGTAAGGTATAAACAAAGTGTGTGGAGAAGGTGCCATTTGGGTTTAGAGACCAAATGGGGGTGTCCATGGCCATTGGGTTGTTGGAAAGGGAAATAGAGGAAATCTTTTCTCTAGTGTTTTCTAGTAGCTCGAAGGAGATTTGTGACCAGTTCCACTGGTCATGGTACCACAACTGGGAGACTGTTAGGTTAGTTTCGCTGATACAAAAGGACCCTTGAGTGATCGAACGGATACGAGGAGTGTTGGGGGATCCAATTTCCATAATAGAAGTGAATGAATTTTCCGTTGCAACATATTTTCCCAAATGAAAGAGTTGGTCTTGGCATTAGCTCACCCACAGTACTTTTGGATTAGGGTATTAGCACAAACTGTAGAAGGGATGGTGAATAATCCCCACGCTAACCTTGCTAGTACATCTTTATTTTTATGGATTGCTTTATGAATTCCTAGACCCTCCGTTTTTTAGGGAGAGTTACGATATCCCAGTCAACATAGTGAATTCTCTTGTTATGAGAAGTAGTGCCCCAAATGAAGTCACCTTGGATTTTGTCAATTTGTTGTTGAGTCTTCTTGGGAGGTACATGTATTGCATGATATGATTTGGTATAGCGTTGGCGGAATATTTGGCTAGAATTGTACGTCCCACAAGACTTAGGAAGTTTTATTTCCAATTTGACAGCTTGTGACACATATTATCAATAACAAATGGGAAATCGCCTGGCTTTGGTTTGTTGTTGAGGATAGGGTATCCCAAGTATTTTTCAAACTGTGTGGTTGGGTTAATGTTGAGCAACTCAACTGCGTATTCTCTTATGGCAAGTGAGCAGTTGTTTGAGAAAAGAATTTTTGATTTTATATTGTATCATGACCCAAAATCCCACCACAGGCGTCGTGATGACACTTAGTCTCAAAGACTAGGTAAGCCTATTATAATAACAATTCAAGCCATTTTTTTTAAAATATAAACCAACATCGAAAATATTCAAACAAACTCCCAAGATTTGTAATACTGAGTCACGAACTCTAACTGAATACATAAAATGATCTCAAGGATCGAAAACTCAATACTGTTTGATTAATAATTAACAGTACAATAAAATGGAAAGACTTCAAGGGACTGTGACGACCAAGCAGCTCTACCATGAATCCTTACGATCACACTTTAACTATGTCAGAGTCAGATAGCTCCAATACCTGGCTCTGTACAAAAATATGCAGAAGTGTAGTATGAGTACACCACAGGCGGTATCCAAATCTTAGTGGAGTAGTGACGAGGTACAACCGACACATTCACTAGTCTAATAACATGTGCAATATAGTATACAAAAATAATAGGAAACAAATAACAATGATGAAAATAATAATCAACTAGTGATATACACATCAGAGCGACAAGAACACTATAAATATTGCGCAACAAATAATGAATACAAGTATAACCAATTAATCAAGTCCTTCCAATATAAATCTTTCGCCTATATGTTTTTCAAATAGAAATCTTCAGGATATAATACTTTCAAATAAATCTGTTTCAAATATAATTCCTTCAAATAAATATCTTTCAAATAAAATTCTTTTAAATAAATTTCTTTCGAATAAAAGTTACCCTGTGACACAACATTTTAAAATCATAAAATACGGATCTCGGCCCACTTTCATATTTCCATGGCACCTCGTACCAATTTCTGTATCATAACCACACAGACAACTCACGTGCCAAATATCATCATCATTTAACCACGGCACCTCATGCCCACATTTTATATCACAACTGTACAGACAATTCACGTGCCAATATCATCATTATTTACTCACGGCACTTCGTGCCCATATTTTGTATCACAACTGCGTGGATAGTTCACGTGCCAATATCATCATTATTTACTCACGGCACCTCGTGCCCACATTTTATTTCATAATTTGTCTGGCAATAACCACATGCTCCAAATTTCAACATATATCAAACTATTATCAATTTACCAACAACAAGACAAATTGCACAAGGTATCATCCCTGACAATATCCACCCTTATCTCTCCTATATTAACCCTTATCACTCCTATAATAGCCTCCCTTATCCCTCCGCCCTGACAATATCAATAGCCACCCTTATCACTCCTATAGACACCCGTATCTCTCTTATAGCCACCCTTATCACTCCTATAATAGCCTCCCTTATCCCCCCGCCCTGACAATATCAATAACCACCCTTATCGCTCCTATAGCCACCCTTATCTCTCTTATAGCCACCCTTATTGCTCCGTCCTGACAATTTCCCAACACACATAACAACAGTAAACTGCCACCCTTATATCCTCAAAATAATAACTCAAATAACACAATAATGTACACGGAATATTATAACGACAACATAACAAAATAAATTCATATCACAATTTGCCCAATGGCCACAACCAATTCCAAAGATATAACAAAATCAATTATTTTCACAACAAATAGCCCAAGGCTTCACACAATGTGTAGAAAACCTCAAAACAACCACATAGTTGGAAAATACTCAGTATAGGGCAACACCTTCATTAATCCAAATTTTTGATAATTATATAGCTCCTCGGTTTAAACTTATTTTATTAATTATTTACAGATGCAAAATCTATAATATAATTATTTCCAGAAATATCAAATCACCAAACTCACGGAATTCACATAAATATACAAGCAATAAACACATCAAATTGTCATATAAAAATAAATTCAACAAACACGAATTGAGGCATGGCAAATGGATGATTTAATAAATGCCAATAATTATTCAATTTACTACACAATATGCCTAAGACTTTAACCTAATCAGTTTTGCACATATAAGCCCGAGTACGTACTCGTCACCTCGCGTACACATCTTTTCACATTTCACAAATGGCACATAAGACTCGATGCCTAAGGGGTAATTCCCCCACTCAAGGTTAGGTAAGATACTTACCTCGACGAAACTAAGTCAATGCTTTAAATAATATTCGCGAGTGAAGCCACCTCCGGGTGGCTCAAATCTGAAATTCGCCCCTTAATAATACTACAGTGGTCCACCACCTAAATAAATTTCAATCTACAACAATGCAACACAATTGCACCAATATTAGTAGGCAAATTTCTAGAGTTTTAGTTATTTAGGCATTTTATCAAACACCTAGAGTACATAACATTTTACTACCTCTGGTAATGGTATTTCTTCATCCAACAATCCCTCCTTCCCATAAACAAGAGATACTAAACCATACTTTGTCTACAAACAACCTTCTTTAGCACCATTAAAATCATCAATGAACTCACATCCACCCAATTGTTGCTAATTAATTAATTATAAAATATCTACAACACCCAATAATCTAGTTTAAGTATTTATGGATCCCAAGCACCATCCAATAAGTGTTAATACTTATTTCTTGCTCGCATACTCATAATAAATCCATACATGTAAGTCTAAGGGTGTAGGTTTACCTTTTTGGAAGAGATCTTGCAAAATCCTCCTTTGAGTTCTTGATGAAATTTCTTGAAGATCTAAGTATTTTATGAGTAGATTTCATTAATACTACTGTAGAAATGATGGAATTCCATACCAATATATTGGGGATTGCTTACCTTGAAGAAGAGGGGAGTTGGAGGTTCTTGAGAGAGTGGAGAGGAGCTCTAGGAATCGGCCAAGAGGAGTGGGAGAAGTGAGCTACCGAAATGGTCTTTATAAAGGCTTCACGCCTAGCTTGTCCATCCTCGTGCATCACGCGGACATGCACGAGCTCTCATTCACGTTCGCATGCTGGGGAAATACTTCACTGTTTTGTTGAAATGGCTGGGGGGTCATGGGTTGTTCAAACCCGCGCGGTGCACGATTTCACATGAGCTCCCCAATTGCATCCTTTCTATATTTCTTGTTTTCCATCTTACCCTCCTTCGATACCTTGCTATGATATAGACCCCAATTCACTTCCAAACTTTTATATAAGTATGAAACCATGATTACACGATGTTACCCTCATCCATAGCCATCTGGGGTACGCAAGCGAAAAATGGAGATCCGAGGCACGATTTAAGGCCTTAAACCCTTAGCAAAACTCTCCTTGTTTCGCCTGCCTTATTTTAGTAATTTGATTAAAACGTTTTGTAGAAATATCCAAATGGCAAATGGTTTGATGCATTTGAAACCAGACTCGAAGGGATATTCTTTAGGGGCAAAATTTCATGGAATGTATCTTCACATTATTAGAGTTATACCCATTCAAAGGTAGGTGTTGTGCAAGTAAGACACATTTTCCACTTAATATTTCCAATTTTCGCTAATCTGCGTTGAATTGTCCTACGAACTTGCAAATCTAAATCTGGAGACATGCCTAAGTCTGAAATCACCATACGAAGCTATTGACGTCATCAAAATTCCATTACGGAGTCGCTTGCTCAAGAGTCGAACTCCGGTCAACTCTTTTCATTTTAACCTTCAAAATGAGAATTGTTCTTTTACTTAAATTTCGAATCTTCTGAAAATTCAACTCGACCACACACGCGGATCATAATACATATTATGAAGCTAATCAATACCTTAAATCGCTGAATGGGGCATTAATTCTTAAAACTACAAGTTGGGTCGTTACATTCTCCCCCTCTTAAATATACGTTCGTCCTCGAACGTGCCAAGAATATTTTTGGGGACTTTAAATTACTGAGTGCATTATTTCACACATACTCAAGGGTGATTCTACGTCACCATAAATTTAACAGGGGTCCAACTACACCGTCTCAGTGGAGATTATTTCCTTTATCCATACTTATAAGTTTTAAATCCAATTCCTTACTCTCCAATCAAATTTCAAATGCGTGATTTTTCATATTAGCACACAGTGTTAGTCTCAACTGGTTGTAGAAAATTTCGTGCTCACACACACATTATACGTATGCCCATAACCACATCTCTGGTCGTAATAGCTATTTATAATTAATTCCAGCATACTCAATTAATCTTATAGTAACCAAAATCTCGTTTGAAATATTTCTCAACACTGACAGCAACACGCCAGGCATGAAGACCTCATAATTATTACCCAAATTAACGAGTCATATTTAATGCCACCTAGGCACTCATCTCGCAGGCTAAAACTCAATATTTATAGCACAAATATGGCTAAATATGCACAGAAAATACATACAAAATTATCAAATAAGCCTAACAGACATGACTCCCTATTAATACTATAGTACAAATTTAAATTTCACAAAGGA
This sequence comes from Nicotiana tomentosiformis, assembly GCF_000390325.3. Classification (NCBI taxonomy): domain Eukaryota; kingdom Viridiplantae; phylum Streptophyta; class Magnoliopsida; order Solanales; family Solanaceae; genus Nicotiana; species Nicotiana tomentosiformis. Next base: position 110,458,668 of record NC_090820.1, read on the forward strand.
AAAATTTAAACACATAAATTTTTACCTCAAGGACCTCGTCCTTATATAATTTACACCGCGGCTTGTAGTCCAGTTTAAATATTTCACATCATATAAAAAAATGCGAGGATCTCTTCCTCATCTCTGAATCACAAGTATTTTGCACATTGTACCAACTGAAATTTTCCATTTCCTTTATTTCTTCTTTTTAATAAATTCCGTGAAATAATTTCACAACAAAAAATGAACCCCATACCGGTAGGGCATATAATTCACACACTTGAACAAAACTATCCCAAATTTATATCAAAGCCCACTGTAGTGAGTAACAGAAAGTCACTTTTGGACTCTTAGCCCTCAATAGTGTACAAAACAAAATGTTAGACACGTCTAACACCATCAAATCTCCCAATGGGAATAAGCACATGAGTGGTGTACAAAATCACTAACTCACCATACATGGAGCATGATAGGAGGTCTCACCTTGTTAATTGGAATTGAATCAAAATAAGAACAATGCCCCTCTATTATGAATACATCATACCTGTAATGACACCATCTGGTGTAGAAGCCTCATCCATTCCATATCAAATATATCAATGGGTCGGGACTCCCCCTCTAGGGCGACCACTTCCCGCTTGTCCTCCACCCCTAACTAACTATGCATGTGGGATAGTAACTGGAATAGAGCATGTAGCCTGAGTATTCAGATGAAATCTGCCGCTCCCAAGTCTGGGACAATCTCTCAAGATGTGCCTAGTATCACTACACTGATAACAACTCCTCTGCGAGTTCTACTGCTCACACTGAGTCTGTGCCAGATAACTGAAATAACCATTATAGGAACCCCGTGCCGGTGATGCATTAAAAGAACTTACTGGAACACCTCGAGTATTCTGAAATTGTTTCCATGACCTTGCTGATACTGAAATGTAGAATTATTAAGGATGCGGGAATACCGCAAGTCCCAACATCATCCTATACAAATCTCAGCTCTTAATCATATACAAGTTTTGGAGAACCTTTTAATACCACATATATACATCTCAGGCCAAAACTGATATAACACATGGCCCCGCAATCTGATCGTTGATAGTGGACTCCCCTCACTTGGCGTGAAGCGATAGGACACAGTCCGATGATCCACAATACTAACCTTCATCGCTCATACGACACCAGTCATAACACACATTAAGACATTTATTAGGCACATGTCATCCTTGCGACAGTCAAAATTTCTTCCTCGAGTGCCTTGACTGCTAGTATGTATCCTTCACTAAATGGAAATCCCATACGAACCACATAGTCTCTAATACCACCAACTATATTAAGAACTACATCCACCTCGTGACCCTACCACGATTGTGACAATTAGGCAACTAATTAAACCTTCTTAAGATCGTCCTTATCAACTAGATGTCAGAACCTGCTGCACCCCTATGTGCACAACTGAATGATCTCTCAGTACTTTCGCTTCCTCGATCTGGACAACACATGGTAACAATGGTTGAGAAACCTTGGCTCCCTTATAACCCCTCTGTAGTATCACAAACCATTGGCGCATAGTTGATACCGAGTGCGCAATTTTATACACGAGTGGATGCAAAAGAACATAAGATATATGCTTCAAGATAAATAAATTCCGTACGATAAGGAATGAAAGAAGTGAAAATATTTCCTACTAGCTCTATAGCCTCTCGAAGATAAGTACAGACATCTCCGTACAGATCCGCAAGACTCAACTAAACTCGTTCGTGACTCGTAAAATTTATGAACCTAGAGCTCTGATACCAACTTGTCACGATTAAAAATCCCGCCACAGGCGTCGTGATGGCACTTAGTCTCTAAGACTAGGTAAGCCGATTATAAATAACAATTCAAGCCATTTGTTTTAATATAAACCAACATCGGAAATATTCAAACAAACTCCCACGACTGGTAATACTGAGTCATGAACTCTAAATGAATACATGGAATGATCTCAAGGATCGAATACTCAATACTGTTTGATTAATAATTAACAGTACAATAAAATGAAAAGAGTTCAAGGGACTGCAACGACCAAACTGCTCTACCTTGAATCCTTGCGATTACACTTTAACTTTGTCCGAGTCTGATAGCTCCAATACCTAGCTCTGCACAAAAATGTGCAGGAGTGTAGTATGAGTACACCACGGTCGCTACCCAGTAAGTATCAAAACTAACCTCAGTGGAGTAGTTACAAGGTACAGTCGAGACACACACTAGTCTAATAACCTGTGCAATATAGTATACAAAAGTAATAGGAAACAAATAACAATTATGGCAACAATAATCATCTAGTGATATACACAGTAGGGCGACAAGAAAACCATAAATATTGCGCAACAAATAATGAATACAAGTACAACCAATTAATCAAGTCCTTCCAATATAAATCTTTCGCCTATATGTTTTTCAAATAGAAATCATCAGGATATAATACGTTCAAATAAATCTCTTTCAAATCTCTTCCAAATATAATTTCTTCAAATACATATCTTTCAAATAAAATTCTTTTAAATAAATTTCTTTCGAATAAAATTCACCCTATGACGCAGCATTTCAATATCATAAAATACGGGTCTCAGTCCACTTTTATATTTCCATTGCACCTCGTGCCCAAATTTTATATCACAACTGCACGGACAATTCATGTGCCAATATCATCATTATTTACTCACGACACTTTGTGCCCATATTTCATATCACAACTGCACAGACTATTCACGTGCCAATATCATCATTATTTACTCACGGCACCTCGTGTCCACATTTCATTTCATAATCCGCATGACAATAACCACAACTCCAAATTTCAACATATATCAAACTATTATCAATTTACCAACAACAAGACGAATTGCACAAGGTATAAAACTAAACACAAGGAAAATCACAACATCACATGAAAATTACCAACGCAATAACCCCACACCATCACATATCATCCCTGACAATAGCCACCATTATCTCTCCTATAGCCACCCTTATCACTCCTATAATAGCCTCCCTTATCCCTCCGCCTTGACAATAACAATAGCCACCTTTATCGCTCCTATAGCCACCCTTATCGCTCATATAGCCACCCTTATTACTCCTATAATAGCCTCCCTTATCCCTCCGCCCTGACAATATAAATACCCACTCTTATCGCTCCGCCCTGACAAAATCCCAACACACATAACAACAGTGCAATGCCACCCTTATATCCTCAAAATAATAACTCAAATAACACAATAATTTACACGGAATATTATCACGGCAACATAACAAAATTAATTCATATCACAATTTTCCCAATGGCCACAACCAATTCCAAAGATATAACAAAATTAATTAATTTCACAACAAATATCCCAAGGCTCCATACAATGTGTATAAAACCTCAAAACAATAACAGAGATGGAAAATACTCAGTATAGGGCAACGCCTTCATTAATCCAAATTATTGATAATTATATAACGCCTCGTTTAAAACTTATTTCATTAATTATTTGCAGATGAAAAATCCATAATATAATTATTTCCAAGAAATATCACATCACCAAACTCACGTAATTCACATAAATATACAAGCAATAACCATATCAAATTGTTATATAAAAAAAACTTCAACAAGCACGAATTGAGGCATGGAAAATAGATGATTTAATAAATGCCAACAATTATCCAATTTACTACACAATATGCCTAAGACTTTAACCCAATCAATTTTGCACATAAAAGACCGAGTACGTACTCGTCACCTCGCGTACACGGCTTTTCACATTTCACAAATGGCACATAAGACTCGATACTTAAGGGGTAATTTTTCCACTCAAGGTTAAGCAAGATACTTATCTCGAAGAAACTAAGTCAATGCTTTAAATGATCTTTGCGAGTGAAGCCACCTCCGGACGACTCAAATCTGAAATTCGCCCCTTAATAATACTATGATGGTCCACCACCAAAACAAATTTCAATCTACAACAATGCAACACAATTGCACCAATATTAGTAAACAAATTTCTAGATTTTTGGTCATTTAGGCATTTTATCAAACACCTAGAGTACATAGCATTTTACTACCTCTAGTAATGGTATTTCTTCATCCAGCAATCCCTCCTTCCCACCAACAAGAGATACTAAACCATCCTTTGTGTACAAACAACCTTCTTTAGCACCATTAAAATCATCAATGAACTCACATCCACCCAATTGTTGCTAATTAATTAATTACAAAATCTCTACAACACCCAAAAATCTAGTTTAAGTATTTATGGGTCCCAAGAACCATCCAATAAGTGTTAATACTTATTTCTTGCTTATATAATCATAATAAATCCATACATGTAAGTCTAAGGGTGTAGGTTTACCTTTTTGGAAGAGATCTTGCAAAACCCTCCTTTGAGTACATGAAGTAATTTCTTGCAGATCCAATTATTTTATGTGTAGATTTCATCAATACTAGTGTAGAAATGATAAAATTTCACACCAAGTTAATGGGGATTGCTTACCTTGAAGAAGAGAAGAGTTGGGGGTCTTGAGAGAGTGGATAGGATCTCTAAGAATCGGCCAAGTGGAGTGGGAGAAATGAGCTACCAGAATGATCTTTATAAAGGCATCAAGCCTAGCTTGTCCTTCCTCGTGCATCGCGCGGACATGCACGGGCTCTCATTCACGTTCGCATGCTGGGGCAATACTTCATTGTTTTGTTGAAATCGCTGGGGGTCATGGCTCATTCAAACCCGCACGGTGCATGAGTTTACACGAGCTCCCCAGTTGCATCCTTTCTATATTTCTTGTTTTCCACCTTACCCTCCTTCTATACATTGCTAGGATGTAGACCCCAATTCACTTTGAAACTTTCATATAAGTATGAAATCATGATTACACGATGTTACCCTCATCCATAGCTATTTGGGGTATGCAAGCGAAAAGTTGGAGATCCGAGGCGCGATTTAAGGCCTTAAATCCTTAGCAAAACTTTCCTTGTTCCACCTGCCTTATTTTAGTAATTTGATTATAACTTCTTGTAGAAATATCCAAATGACAAATAGTTTGATGTGTTTGAAACAAGACTCGAAGGGCTATTCTTTAGGGAAAAAAAATTCATGGAATGTATCTTCACATTATGAGAGTTATACCTGTTCAAAGGCAGGTGTTGTGCAAGTAAGACACCTTTTCCACTTAATATTTCCAACATTCGCCAATATGCGTCGAATTGTCCTACAGACTTCCAAATCCAAATTTGAACACATGCCTAAGTCTGAAATCCCAATACGAAGCTATTGACATCATCAAAATTTTATTACGGAGTCGTTTGCTCAAAAGTCAAACTCTGGCCAACTCTTTTCATTTTATGCTTCAAAATGAGAATTGTTCTTTTACTTAAATTCTGAATCTTTCGAAAATTAAACTCGACCACACACGTGGGTCATAATACATATTATGAAGCTGCTGAAGACCTTAAGTCACTGAACAAGGCATTAGTTCTTAAAATGACAAGTTGGGTCGTTACATATTGTTTATCTTCTACCCAGATAGAGAGCAAAAAGTAGATAGAGAGTCACCTTGTCTGATACCCCATGTAGGTTCAAAGTAGTTGGTTTGGGATCTATTGACTAGAACTACTATCTTTCTAGTTGAGATGCAGCTCATGATGAGGCTTGTAATTTTTGGTGGGAAGCAAAAGAACGTTAGGGCCTTGTAAACAAAAGACCATTAGATTTCGTCGATTGCTTTCTCTAGGTTAATTGTAATAATTAGATGGCCTTTTGCCCCTTTCATATTTTGTAGTGGTTAAGGGATTCTTGAATAATTATAGCATTATCACACGCTCTCCTGCCTTTTAGGAAACTAGATTTTCATGGGCTGATGAGATCATTTAAGTAGTATTTAATGCGATTAACAATGATTTTTGTAATAATTTTGTAGATAATATTACAAAGACCTATGGGTCGGTAATTATTGAGGTTGTTCGCATGTTTGAATTTAGGCATGAGGCACAGTAATGTATGATTCATTTTCTCTGGAATTTTTCGCTCTACAAGATTTCTTGGCATAGTTGGATAATTGAGGTACCTACTATATCCTAATGTCTTTCGTAAAAAAATGGGTGAATACAATGGGGGGGCATGGGGACTTATAAGGCTTGAAGTAATAGACAACATAAATGATTTCTTGAGTATCTAGGGGCCTATCTAGTGGCGAAAGATCAACGTTGGCAAAATTTGTGGTGGTATTTTTAATGGTTCTCCAATCCGTTTGGGTATGGTTTATAGCGAATGTTTTGAAAATAATGAAGTGTGTGATCAATGATCCTACGATGATCGGTTATCCAATTACCATTATCATCTTTAAAGAAGGATATGTTGTTACGTCTACGTCTATTGAGGACAAATATGTGGAAGAACCTTGTATTGGCATCGCCCTCATTGAGCCAATTGATTCTTGATCTAAGCTTCCAGTGGTCCTCCTCAAGACGTAGGATATTATTATAGTCAACTAGAAGGGTTTGCTTCAAGTTTCGAAGAAAGGTGCTAGTTGCGTAGTCCGGTGAATTCTGGATCCCTTTTTGCCTAGAAAGTAGTCTTTTTTTATTAGAGAAAATGTCACCAAATGTTTCTGTACTCCAACTTTTACTATTGGTTTGAAAGTTAGTGATGGCATCACTGAATTTTCTACTATGCCAGCTATCTTTGACTATGTTTGTGAACTCAGGATGATTACACCGATACTTTTCCAGCCTAAAAGGTTTGTGGTATTAGCAGAACTAGGATTTGTTAGCCTAATTAAAAGAGGGTTGTGGTCAGAGTATGTTTTGAGCATGTGTGTTGTGATTACTGATGGGTATGAATCTAACCAAGCTTCGTTAGCAAGACATCGGTCAAGTCTTTCTAGGATAAGCCCATGCCTCCTATTTCTATGGTTTGACCAAGTGTAACGACATCCCTTGATCCCTAAATCTATTAATTTACATGTAACGATCCGGCCGGTTATTTTGAGAATTTAAGTCCCGATCGGCAGCATAAGGCCTAGAGAAACTTCGTATTATGTGTATTAACTTACACGTGTGGTTCAATTCAGTTACCGGATGATTCAGAGTGATTTGGGACACTTGGTCCCTAAAACAGAAACTTAAGTCTTTGGATTTTGATTGTAGTTGGAACTGTATGAAGACAAATCCGGAATGGAGTTCTGTCGGTTCCATTAGCTCCGTTGGGTGATTTTGGACTTAAAAGTGTGTCCGGACTGTGAATCTGAGGTCAGTAGCTGATTTAGGCTTGAAATGGCGCAAGTTGATTTTTTGGAGATTTGGACTAGAAGCGAACTTTTTGATATCAGGGTTGGAATGCAATTACAAGAGTTGGAAAAACTCTATTATATTATTTGGGACTTGCCTGCAAAATTTGACGTCATTCCGGGTTGGTTTGATAGGTTTCGGCACGGGTTTTAGAAGTTGGAAGATTTGGAAATTTATAAGTTCGATTCTTGGTTCGATATTGTTTGATGTGATTTGAGACCCTGAGCAAGTCCGTGTTAGGTTATGGAACTTGTTGGTATGTTTGGACGGGTTCTCGGGGGGCCTCAGGTGTGTTTCGGATGGGCTACAGGCTATTTCCTTATATTTTTGGACTGATGATATCTGTCATCTAGTTTTCTCCTTCGAGTTCGCGTCTGCTCCTCCGCGTTCACGATGAGTAATTTTGGAGGAGGGAATATTTGTTCTTCACGTTCACGTTCAAGCTTTCGCGTTCGCGTTCGCGAAGGTTTGCCTTTTTCCTTTTTCGTGTTTGCATCCTTCTTTTCACATTCGCGTAGTAGAAACCAGGCCCTGAGCGCTGGTGATCATTTACTCTTCGCGTTCGCGTGTCCTCTTCGCGTTCGCATAGGTTCCTGTCTGTTGTGCTTCGCGTCATGTCCATTTGCTCGCGTTCGCAAAGGGTCTTCTGGCCGCCTTTATTTTTCTTCTTCGCAAACATGATCACCCTTCCGCGTTTGCGATGCTTTAAGACCTGGGCAGAATAAATAGTACTCTATGTCGAGGGTTTGCCATTTTCACCATTTTTGGAGTTCTAGAGCTCGGTTTTGAGCGATTCTTTATAGGTTTTTCAAGCAAATCTATTGGGTAAGTGTTCTTCACCTAGAATTTAATATATTCCATGATTTTATCTTTATTTTTATCATTTAATTTGTGTTTTGAGTTGAGGAAAATGGTGGTTTTTGAAAAAATATTTCAAAATGAAAAATCATGCTTTGAGGGACGAAATGGTATCGGAATTTGATGATTTAGTATGGTTGAACTTGTATCGGAATGGGTGTTCGGGTTTTGTGAAATTTGTCGGGTTCCGAGGTGCGGGCCTGGGGGCCAACTTTTGGACTGATTTTTAGACTTTGTTATAGATTGCGGCTTTATGATCCAGAATAGTCTCTTATGAGTTTTATTTGTGCTTTAAAGTTATTTTGATTAGATTTGCGCCGTCCGGAGGTCATTTAACCCGAGAAGTTTATTTTTGAGTATTGGTCTGTCTTCTTTGAGGTAAGTATCTTGCCTAACTTCATGTGGGTGAAATACCCCTTAGGATTTGAGTCTTCTATGCTAATTGTAGTCCGTGTACGCGAGGTGACTAATACGTACCCAGACTTATTTGTGGAAAATTGGCCTTTAGGGATTCTTAGGTCCTTGTATTCACTGAATATGTAGTTATTCTCGTTGTGATTACGTTTCTTAATTTCCAGTTTCACTTCTACCTGCTTTAATTGGAATTAATTGCTTCATGATCCACTTTTGTTGTTCATTTGATTCATATGTGCCTTAACTGAAAACTTATCTCTTCTATTGTCGTATTGTCTTTTCCCTAAGTGCTTATCTTTATCTGAAATTATAATTATCTCTTTTGTAATTGTTCATCCTTAATTGAGGCAAATGACTATCCCTTACCGCTTATCCTTAATTGGAGTTGTTGTATCTCTCTCTTAATTTCCCAACCTAAAAAGAAGTTAGATATCCTATATTTTAGTTGACTTAACCTTATTTGGTATTATTCGTCTTGTGTTAGCTCTCTCGTTGTCGAACTGTACATTGTGGATCGTTGTTACATAATATTTCCTTTCTTGTTGAGCTGTTCTTATTATGATTAGAATTCTCTACTGAGGCTACTCCTTGTGACATAGTTCCCCCATTTCTTTGAGTTCAGGAATTTATGAATTGACTTATTTGGGGTACCCTTGTATTATTATCATTGTTGATGTTGTACTTACTGTATTGATGCACGAGGTTTCTACCGTACAGTTGTTGTTATTGTGATGCACGAGGTTTCTGCCGTGCGGTTATTGTTATTGTGATGCACGAGGTTTCTTCCGTGCAATTGTTGTTATGGGGTTGCACGAGGCTTCTGCCGTGCCATTGTTACTATTAATATTTTCACATGCGGCGTCACAAGGCGGGATATATATGTGGGTTGCGCATGTGGCGAGACAAGGTGGGGACATTGTTATGCACGTGTGACGAGACAAGGCGGGCAGTTACTTTATTATTACACACATGGCGAGACAAGGTGGGCTGTGTCAAGGATTTATTTGTGATGGCTTGGGGGCATTTTTGTTGTTGATATTTGTGTAGTGGTACACTTACCTGTGTGCGCTTCATCATGTGAAAGTTGTGAGAAAATATTGTATGTGTTGTCTGTTCTTTTTCCTTATACTTATTTGCTGGTAAGGACTATGTCAGGACACTTACACAAGCATACACGTAGTTAAGCACTCTTATCGGATAAGATATTTTCTTGATATTGTTGAGCATGGATGCTTACCCTTGTTTATTTGCCTTCTAAGTGAGAATGTCTCTATTGGCACGTGAGTCGTCAGTGCGATTATAAGGTGTTATGAGGGCACATGTGCCAAGTGCTAGGGTTCAGGTATTGAGACCCGTGAGTTGTGATTTGTCCGAGGTTCGGTACCTCGTGAAGTTTGATGATTAAAACCTGATGTAAAAGCGGTTGTAGTTGCTGAGTTATTACTTGTCCTTGCTGTATCTGTGATTCCGGATTTTGGTTGTGTTCCATTCACTTTTCTGTGTCATTTTTATGGTATTCCGCTGATACTTGTTATTTCCTTTCTTATTGCAATTACTGTATTGTGAGCCATATTGCATAGTCTTTATGTAGATATCATATTTTTGTTGTTCCTATACTTATACTTATTCCGTTTATTAGACTAGTGGGTGTCTTGACTATTCCTCATCACTACTCCACCAAGGTTAGTCTTGATACTTACTGGACACCGCTGTGGTGTGCTCATACTATACTTATACACATTTTTGTGCAGATCCAGGATATTTGTTCGTTAGTAGTTGTGCGGGTTGTTGTTGTGGAGACTCAAGGTAAAACTGATGCTGTGTTCGTAGGCTTCAGAGTCACCTTCATGTTTTTGTTTTGCACTATTTATTCTTATTTTTGGACAGTTGTATTTAGAAGTTTTCTAGCAAACACTCTGTAGAGCTTATGACTTGTACTACCGGTTTTGGGAATTGTAAATTTAAGAGATTTCTATTTTAAATTGTCAGATGTTATTTAAATAATGTTGTTGTTTCAATTAATGTTAGGCTTACCTAGTCCCTAAGACTAGATGCCATAAATATACCCAAACGGAGGGGAAATTGGGCTGTGACAAGTCATAAGCGAGTTTAGTAGAGTCTTGCGGATTGGTACGGAGATGTTTGTACTTATGTTTGAGAGGCAACGAAACTATTATATTATGGCAGTTTCACTTCCTTCATTCCTATCATGCGAGTTCATTGATCTCGAAGTTTGAACTTTTATCATTCCTTTCTCTCACAGATGGTGAGTACATGAGTTGCAATTGCTGATGACGTTGCCCCCGGAGCAGATGTCACTAGGGGCAGAGGCAGAGGCCGAAGAGAAGCACGCACCGCAGCTAGAGCACTACCAGAGAAGCAGTTGAGGAGCTGCCTGTAGTTCTAGTTGGGGAGTAGGTACTGGAAGAGCTTGTTGTTACCCCCGGACTTTAGGAGACCTTAGCACAGTTCCTGAGCATGTTTGGTACATTGGTTCAGGCGGGGTTGATTTCGGTTGCACCAGCTACTTCATGGACCGGGGGAGGAACCCCGATTCCTGCCGCCCACACCCAGAGCAACGAGTTCATGTTGGTAAGTTACACAACCTATGGTCCTAGTTCAGCCAGTGGTTAGGGCATCAACATATGAGGAAGAGCAGCTTAGACTTGCAAGGTTCACGAAATACGACCCTCCGACATTCAGTGGTTTGGCTTCAAAGAGTGCACAATATTTACTGTAGGAGTGCCATCGCATTCTCCGCACTATGGGTATTGTTGAGACGAGTGGGGTTGCTTTTACTACGTTCCAGTTTAAGGGAGCGACTTATCAGTGGTGACAGGCATATGAGTTGGGATGCTCGGCCGATGCAACTTCACTTACATGGGTTCAGTTTTCAGAGATGTTCTTGAGAGAGTTTGTACCTCAGTCCCTTCAGGATGCATGGTGCGCGGAGTTTGAGTGGTTACACTAGGCATTATGTCAATATCAGAGTATGCCTTGAGATTCAGTGATTTGTCCAGGCATGCACCTGCTTTGGTCGCCACAGTTAGAGAGTGTGTCCATAGATTCATTGAGGGACTCAGGCATGATATTCGGTTCAGCATGGCTCAGGAGTTAGAGTCAGATGTTTCGTTTCATCAGGTGGTAGGGATCGCTCGCCGTGTAGAGGGCATGTGGGATTGGGAGAGAGAGGAAAGGCGGGGCCATGAGAGAGAGTACATGTGAGATCAGGAGAAAGGACAGGGAAGCGATGAGGCCTCATAGACCGGAGAGATATACTGGTCCTTATTTTGGAGGCAGGGTACGAGATGGTAGAGGTTTTGTGGGACAGCCAGTTCAATTTGCACTTCAGGCTTCGCACAACATTTCAGGTGCTCATGGGTCTCAGAGTACCGTACCGCACAGTTCCCACAACCATGTTACCAGAGAGGTTGCTTCGAGTGTGGAGATACCAGCCACATGGTGAGAGATTGTCCTAGACTCCGGCCAGGTGTGTCACATCGGAGTATTCAGGCAAGTAGAGGGCACCCAAGAGGGGAAGGCCTGGCCCGTTGATGTGTCTCATATAGTAGGCTGGAGGCCGTTGCGCTAGATGATGTCATACCGGTATGCTTTTGATTTGTTATAGAGGGGCACCATTCATATTTTGAATCAGTTCTGCTTATTTGGGCGAGTTCTCCTGTTTGTTGTCCCACTTATGGGTGAGGTTATGACTTAGTATTATGTTTATGTGTTTGCCCCTGTTGGGAGATTCTATAATTGATAGTCGTGTCTATTGTTGTTTTAATTCATTATTGAAAGTTACGAGACTAGAAGTGAATTCATGTTATCCATTATTGTCACGACCCAGTTTCACCTATAGGTCGTGATGGCGCCCAACACTACAACTAGGCAAGCCTACCAGTAATATAAAATAACCAAGAAAATAAGCAACTCTTAATTCAACCAATGTGTGTGCCAAGACCTGGTGTCACAAATGTATGAGCATCTAGTAGATTATACAAAACTCCAAATACTGTCTGAAATAAAAATAGACAGAATAAAATGCAAGAAGAGGCACTGGTAGCTGCAGAACGGCTCAAAAAGGCAGCTCGTCACTACGACTCTAGATAACGTGGATGTACGATGATAGATCCTCCACTAGTACCTTCCTCAGGTCCTGCACAAAAAGTACAGCAAGTGTAGCATGAGTACGTAAACAACGTGTACCCAGTAAGTATCAAGCCTAATCTCGAAGTGGTAGAGACTAGATGGTCGACTTTGACATTCACTATGGGTCAATAGTAATAATTGAAATAAAACTAGAATATCTAAATCAACATGATTCACAGAATTTACAATAATTTATTTAACTAGTATAAATAATTAAATTCCTTCAAATGCAATAATTCTCAATATATTAATTAAATTCCTTCAATTCCAATAAATTTCAAAATTTATCAATTAGTCTCATTTACAGTAATAACAATAATTCCTTAACAAGTAGGAATAATAATTTTTTAAATTTCAAAGATTTCTAATTTATCAATTAGCTTCACAAGCTACAATAAACTATCAAAGTATCATGTAATTATTATTATTAAGCACGATTTCTGCAGAGGTCGTACGGCCCGATCTAGAATGTCGTGTATACTGCCGAGGGACGTGCGACACAATCCATAGATGCTTCTATCCTGCCGAGGCATTCGGTCCGCTTCACAAAAAAGGAGGACATTTTCTTATGTACCTCCATAAAGAGAGTATATTTATTATAAGATAAATTTCTGAGGAAGAACAATTTCTCTTAAAAATTAATTAATTTAAACAAAAAAATCAAGATTATGAGATTTTCATCCTTTAATATTTTTATCTAACAATTCACAATATATATATATATATATATATATATATCAAATAATATTAATTAAACAAAGAATATAATTTACACAAGTAATTCATGCTTTGAGTCCTAAACTACCTCGACTTTAGCATTAATAGTAGCTACGTACGAACTCTCGTCACCTCGTGCATACGTAGCCCCCATAATTAGCAATAATTATTACTTTAATTACCTATGGGGTAATTTACCCCTCACAAGATTAGACAAGAGACTTACCTCAGTTTGCTCCAATTTAATCCACTAGAAGGCCTTTTCCACGATTATTCAACTCTGTCTGGCTCGATTCTAGCCAAAATAATTCGATACAATCACTAAAAATTATAGAAATAAATTCTATAAGAAAACACTACATTTTTCAATAAAAGTCCGAAATTAATTTAAAAATCGTCCGTGGGGCCCACATTTTGGAATCCGACGAAAGTTATGAAATCCGATAACCCATTCAATTACGAGTCCAACCATATAAATTTCACTCAAATCCGACTCCGAATCGATACCGAAATCTCAAAATTCGTTTTCTATGAGATTTCTAAAAGTTTCCCAAATTTCAATCTCAAAAAGCTAACTAAATGGTGAAAAAAATAATATATTCGTGTATATAGACCAAATCCGAGTTCGAATCACTTCCCCAAATGTTTTTCCTTGAAAATCTGCAAAATTTCATTTCTGCTCAAGCTCAAGTTCGTAAAAAATGGCAAATGGGACGAAGTTCCCTCCTTTATAATCTGCCCAGGCAGCCTTCGAAACTGGGCCTCGATCGTGTCTTCGATTATGGCCCTCGAGCATGGGCCTCGATCGTAGCTTCGATCATGGCCCTCGATCCTGGACCTCTGACATGGCATCGAGCATGGTCCTTCGATCATGGCCTCGATCCTGTCATCGAGCCTGGTCATTCGGTCATGGCCTCGATCCTGGCATCGAGCCTGGGCCTTCGATCATGGCCTCGAACAAGGCATCGATCCTGGGCCTTCGATCATGGCCTCGATCATGGCATCGTGCCTGGGCCTTGTCCATGGCTTCGACCCTGGCCGTCGACCGTGGGCTCGATATTTGGGCTCGATCTCAGCCCAAAATATCCAGCAAAAGGAAAAATTGCAGTAGCTTTTTAAATCCAATTTTTGATCCGTTAACCATCCGAAACTCACCTGAGGCCCTCGGGACCTCAACCAAATATACCAACAAGTCCTAAAACAACATACAAACTTATTTAAAACTTCAACTCACATAAAACGTTGCTAAAACCATGAATTATGCTCCAATTCAAGCTTAATGAAACTTAAAGTTTCCAACTTCTACATTCAATGTCGAAACCTATCAAATCAAGTTCGGTTGACCTCAAATTTTGCACACAAGTCATAAATGACATAACAGAGCTATAAAAATTTTCAGAACTGGATTCCAACTCAGATATCAAAAAGTCATTCCCCTGTCAAGCTTCCAAACTTAAATTCTTGTTTTAGCCATTTCAAGCCTAATTTAACTACGGACTTCCAAATAAAATTACGAAAACGCTCCTAAGACCAAAATCACCATATGAAGTTGTTGGAATCGTAAAAATTCTATTCTGGGGTCGTTTTCTCAAAATGTTGATCGAAGTCAAACTTGACCTTTTTAAAGCCAACTTAAGGAACCAAGTGTTCCGATTTCAACCCAAACACTTCCAAATCCTGTACCAACAATCTCCGCAAGTCATAAATCATTAAAATCACATACGAAAAGTTTAATTTTAGGGAACGGGGTTCTAAAAGTCAAAATGACCGGTTGGGTCATTACATTCTCCACCTCTTAAAAAACGTTCGTCCTCGTACGAGTTTAGAATAATATCTAAAGTGCTGAATAAGTGTGGATATCTGCTGCACATGTTTTCCTTGGCCTCCCAAGTCGCTTCCTCGACTGGTTGGCCCATCCACTGGACTTTTACTGCAGAAATCCTCTTGGACCTCAACTAGCGAACCTGTTTATCAACAATGGAAATTGGTTCCTCTTCATAACCCAAACTCTTATCTAGTGGAATTGTGCTGAAATCTAACACATGTGATAGGTCGGCATGATACTTCCGGAGCATAGATACATGGAAGACCAGATGAACTCCTGATAGGCTGGGAGGCAATACAAGCTCATTAGCAACCTCCCCAACTCATTTCAACACCTCAAATGGGCCTATAAACCTTGGGCTCAACTTTCCCCTTTTCCCAAATCTCATGATTCCATAGGCGAAACCTTCAAAAAAACTTGTTCACTTACCGTAAATGATAAATCACGCGTTTTCTAATCCGCGTAGCTCTTATGTCTGGACTGTGCTGTACGAAGTTGCTCTTGAATCAACTTTACCTTTTCCAAGGCATCCTGCACCAAAGCAGTGCCATAAAACTTAGCCTCACCGGGCTCAAACCACCCGATGGGCGAACGACATTGCCAACCATATAGAGCCTCAAATGGAGCCATCTCGATGCGGGATTCGAAACTGTTATTATAAGCAAACTCGGCCAAAGTCAAGAAACGATCCCACTGACCTCCAAAGTCAATCACACATGCCCTGAGCATATCCTCAAAAATTTGAATTGTCTGCTCTGACTTCCCGTCGGTCTGCGGATGAAAGGCTATGCTGAGCTCTACACGGGTCCCCAATTCACTCTGTATTGCTCTCCAGAAATGTGAAGTAAATTGAGGACCTCTATCTGATATGATGGAAATTGGCACACCGTGCAACCGAACTATCTCCTAAATATAAATTTTGGCCAACCTCTGAAGTATACGTAGTCACAACCAGAATGAAGTGTGCCGACTTAGTCAACCTGTCAACAATGACCCAAACTGCATCAAACTTTTGCAAGGTCCGCTGCAACCCAACTACAAAGTACATAGTAATGCATTTCCATTTCCACTCTAGTATAGTCATCTGCTGAAGTAGGCCACCTAGCCTCTGGTGCTCATATTTAACTTGTTCACAATTTAGACACCTAGCCACATACTCAACTATGTCTTTTTTCATTCGTCTCCACCAATAATGCTGCCTCAATTCACAATACATCTTCGTAGCACCTGGATGAATAGAATACCAAGAACTATGTGGTTCCTCTAGGATCTTTTTCCTCAGTTCATCCACATTAGGAACACATAGATGAGCCTGGAGTCGCAGAACACCATCCGCTCCAATAGTAACTTCCTTGGAACCACCCTGTAGTACCGTTTCTCGAAGAACCATTAAGTGTGGATCATCATACTGGCGAGCCTTGATCTGTTCAAATAGTGAAGACTGAGCTACAACACAAGCAAGAAATCGGCTGGGCTATGAAATATCTAGCCGCACAAGTTTGTTGGACAAGGACTGAATGTCCAAAGCTATTGGCCCTCCTCTTCTGAAATGAAAACCAAACTACCCATACTCTTCGCCTTTCTACTCAAGGCGTCTGCAACCACATTTGCTTTTCCCGGATGATACAAGAAAGTAATATCATAATCTTTTAGTAACTCAAGCTATCTGCGCTGTCTCAGATTTAGGTCCCTCTGCTTGAACAAATGCTGCAAACTGCGATGATCAGTGTAAACTTCACAAGACACCCCATAAAGATAATGCCTCCTAATCATTAGAGCGTGAACAATCACAGCTAACTCTAAATCATGTACCAGATAATTCTCCTCATGGGGCTTCAGTTGACGTGAAGCATATGCAATGACTCACCCTTCCTGCATTAATACACAACCCAAGCCAACGCGTGAAGCGTCACAATACACTGTATACATCCCCGAACCAAAAAGCAACACTAACACCGGTGATGTAGTCAATGTTGTATTGAGCTTCTGAAAGCTTACCTCATAATCATCGGACCATCAGAACGAAGCACCCTTCTTGATTAATTTGGTCAAAGGTGCTGCAATAGATGAAACACCTTCCACGAACCGACGATAATAACCTGCTAAACCTAGAAAACTCCTGATCTCAGTCGCCGAAGTGGGACGATGCCAATTTCGAACTGCCTCAATATTTTTGGGATCAACCTTAATACCCTCGCCGATACAATATGCCCCAAAAATGCTACAGACTCTAGCCAAAACCTACATTTAGAGAACTTAGCATACAACTTTTATTCCCGCAGCGTCTGAAGCACTCCTCTCATATGCTGCTCATGCTCCTCCTTACTACACGAGTAGATCAAAATGTCATCAATGAAGACAATGGCAAACGAATCAATATATGGCCTGAATACCCTGTACATAAAATCCATAAACGTTGCCGGGGAGTTAGTTAAACCGAAGGATATTACTAGAAACTCATAATGATCATATCTAATCCGGAAAGTAGTCTTCGGAACATCCGGATCCCGAATCTTCAACTGATGGTACCCCGACCTCAGGTCGATCTTAGAGAACACCCTAGCACTCTGCAACTGGTCAAATAGATCATCAATACGCGGCAACGGGTACTTGTTCTTAATAATGACTTTGTTCAATTGGTGATAATCAATACACATCCGCATTGTTCCATCCTTCTTCTTCACAAATAATGCCGGTGCACGACAAGGCGATACACTCGGTCTGACAAACCCTTTGGCTAGTAACTCCTCAAGCTGTTCTTTCAATTCCTTCAATTCTTTTGGAGCCATGCGATACTGTGGAATAGATATAGGCTGGGTATCTGGAGCCAAGTCCATACAAAAATCAATATCACGATCAGGTGGCATACCTTGAAGATCTGAAGGAAATACATCAGAGAACTCCCAAACTACAGGCACTGAATCAATAGCTGGAGTCTCTATAGTAGTATCCCGAATATAGGCTAGATAATCCAAACAACCCTTCTCAACCATGTGTTGAGCCTTTATAAAAGAAATAACTCGATTAAATGAACTAGCTGATGAACCCTTCCACTCCAGCTTAGGCAATGGTGGAATAGCCAAGGTAATAGTCTTGGCATGACAATCTAGAATAGCATGATATGGAGATAACCAGTCCATGCCCAGAATAATTTCAAAATCGGTCATCTCAAGCAATAGGAGATCTGCGCTAGTTTCATAAACACAAAATGTAATAATCCACGATCGGTAGATCCGGTTCACAACAACAGAATCACCAACAGGAGTCGACACATAAATAAGAGTAATTAAGGACTCACGAGAAACACCCAGGAATGGAGCAAATAGAGATGACACATATGAATATGTAGATATTGGATCAAATAATACTGAGGCATCTTTGCCGCAAACAGAAATAATACCTGTAATCACGGCATCTGAGGCCTCTACATCTGGTCTGACCGAAAAAGCATAGAACCGAGCTGGAGCGCCAACTGGCTGGCCTCCGTCTGGCTGACCTCTACCTCTAGGACATCCCCTACCAACCTGTCCTCCACCTCTTAGTGGTCGGACCTCTAATGGAGCAGCGGGTCCAGTAATCATAGGCTGCTGACCATGTTACACTAGTTTACCCCAAAGCCTGGGGCAGAATCTCAGTATGTCATTGGGATCCCCGCACTCGTAACAACTTATCGGTACGATAAGCTGTTGACTAAAAGTCTGGCCCTGGTGACCTGAATACCCAGTGGGAGGACCCGAAATAACTGGTGGTGGATAAGAACTCTCTGGTATAGCACTGAGATATGGTCGCACTGGAGCACCTTGAGGAGGCGGTAGTGGTAGATATGGGGGCCTGCTGGACTGCCCTCTGGCGAACTGACCTCTACCTCCAGATGGAGCACCTTTGAACTCTCCAAAATACATGAATTGCTTATCTCTCATAACCTGTTCTCGGCTCCGCTGACGTACACCCTCAATCCTACGGGCTCATAAGAAGTTCCCATCTCAACCTCTCGAGCCACAGTGGACTGAATGCTAGTATGTAAACCAACAACAAACCTCCGCACTCTCTCCGCCTTAGTAGGGAGTATCATAAGTGCATGGTGAGATAACTCAGAAAACCTCGCCTCATAATCGGTCACTGACATCTGACCCTGCTGGAGCTGCTCAAACTTAAACCGTAACTCTTCCCTCTGAAAGGGTGGAATAAACTTGTCCAGGAAAATACAGGTGAATATGTCCTAAGTCATGGGAGGAGAATAAAATGCAAGAAGAGGCACTGGTAGCTGTAGAATGACTCAAAAAGGCAGCTCACCACTACGCCTCTGGATAACGTGGATGTGCGATGATAGGTCTCATGGCCCTCGATCCAGGCCTCGATTACGGCATCGATCCTGGCATCGAGCCTGGTCCTTCGATCATGGCCTCGATCCTGGCATCGAGCCTGGTCCTTCGATCATGGCCTAGAGCCTGGGCCTTGTCCCTGGCTTCGACCCAAGCTGTCGACCCTAGGCTCGAAATTTGGGCTCGATCTCAGCCCAGAATATCCAGCAGAAGGAAAAATTATAGCAACTTTTTAAATATAATTGTTTGTCCGTTAACCATCCGAAACTCACCCGAGGCCCTCGGGACCTCAACCAAATATACCAACAAGTCCTAAACCATCATACAAACTTATTCAAAACTTCAAATCACATAAAACGACGCTAAAACCACGAATTATGCTCCAATTCAAGCTTAGTGAAACTTAAAATTTCAAACTTCTACATTCGATGTCGAAACCTATGAAATCAAGTCTGATTGACCTCAAATTTTGCACACAAGTCATAAATGTCTTAACGGAGCTATGAAAATTTTCATAACTGGATTCCGACCCAGATATCAAAAAGTCAACTCTCCGGTCAAACTTTCAACTTAAATTCTTGTTTTAGCCATTTCAAGCCTAATTTAAATACGGACTTCCAAATAAAATTTTGAACACGCTCCTAAGTCCAAAATCACCATACTAAGATGTTGGAATCGTCAAAATTCTATTCCGGGGTCGTTTTCTCAAAATGTTGACCGACGTCAAACTTGGCCTTTTTAAAGCCAACTTAAGAAACCAAGTGTTCCGATTTCAACCCAAACACTTCCAAATCCTGAACCAACCATCATTGCAAGTCATAAATCATTAAAACCACATACGGAAAGTTTTATTTTAGGGAACTGGGTATTAAAAGTCAAAATAACCGGTTGGGTCATTTCAATTATTGTAGGTTTGATGTGATTCATGAGTAATTGGTTATGATTTTTGATTTTATACTCTACCGAGGTGAGAGTTTAGTAAGTGTTGTGATTTTATTGGAAAAACTGAGTTAGTGGAAGATTTCAATTGGTATGATGTGTATGCAGCTTGTGATTAAGAGTTGAGGGTGAGACTCTTGCGATTCCATGTGATTTGATTTATTTGAGCAGGCTGCGTGCCGCGGTGGAAGTTATACCAGGATGAGATCCTTATGATTTGTTCATATACTTTGATTTGTCCTTTTAAATTGATTCGTAGTATGGTACTGTTAGAGAGTTGTGCATGTCAGGCTTGTATGATATTTCTCTTATGTGTTTCTCTTTACATATTCAGTCATTTTCGTTATGTACTTCTTGAGTTTTAGTTTGCGGGGTATGTGCCTGGTGGCGTTAGATGTGACTTGTTGACCCGGTTGTATAGTTATGAGGTCTTCGTGTTTCTTGCATCATTGTCAGCGTTGTGGAGGTTTGAAATGGGTCTCAAGTAGATATAAGGCTAATTGGTTTTGATTACGGGCAACTATTGTGATCAGAAATATTATCATGGGCCTATGTGTGGCGTGTCATGTTGAGTGGTCGTACCTTGTGGGTGTAGGTATGAGTTGTTTCAACTGGTTGAGACTGATACTTGGTATGGATATAGAATCGTGTCTTTTGAAGATAAATGGAAGGTGGGAATTTTGACTCTAAGGCTTATCGGTGTTGATAGAAAGGATACATTATAGTTGGAATGGTGTCGTCAGTCTTATGTGGATTGGGGTAACGTGAGTTCACCCACGGGTGTATGTTGGATATGTACTTTTTGTGATTTGAAGACTTCGAGGCGATTCTTGGCACGTTCAAGGACGAACGTTTGTTTAAGAGGGGAAAGATGTAACGACCCTGCTGGTCGTTTTGAGAATTTAAGTCCCGATCGGCGGCATAATGCCCTGAGCAACTTCGTATTATGTGTATTGACTTGCGTGCGTTGTTGAATTCAGTTACTGGATAACTCAGAATGATTTGGGACACTTGGTCCCTAAAACGGAAGCTTAAGTCTTAGGATTCTAACCGTAGTTAGAACTGTGTGAAGACGACTTCGGAATGGAGTTATGTCGGTTCCATTAGTTTCGTTGGGTGATTTTGGACTTAGGAGTGTGTCCGGACTGTGAATCTGAGGTCTGTAGCTAATTTAGGCTTGAAATAGTGTAAGTCAAATTTTTAGAGATTTCGACCGGAAGTGGACTTTTTGATATCGGGGACAGAATGCGATTCTGTGAGTTGGAACAACTCTGTTATGTAATTTTAGACTTCCCTAACAACTTTGGCGTCATTCCGGGTTGGTTTGATAGGTTTCGGCACGAGTTTTAGAAGTTGGAAGATTTGGAAATTTATAAGTTTGATTCTTGGTTCGATGTTGTTAGATGTGATTGGAGACCCCGAGCGAGTCCGTGTTAGGTTACGAAACTTGTTGGTATGTTTGGACGGGGTTCCGGGGGGCCTCGGGTGTGTTTCAGATGGGCTACGGGCCATTTCCTTCTATTTTTGAACTGCTGATATCTGTCATCTGGTTTTCTCCTTCGCGTTCGTGTCTGCTCCTCCGCGTTCGCGATGAATAATTTGGGAGGAGGGAATATTTGTTTTTCGCATTCGCGTTCAAGGTCTCACGTTCACGAAGGTCTGCCTTTTTCCTTTTTTGCGTTCGCATAATTCCTTCCGCGTTTGCGTAGTAAAAACCAGGCCCCGAGCACTAGTGATCATTTACTCTTCGCTTTCGCATAGATTCCTGTCCCTTGTGCTTCGCGTTCGCGTCCCTTTGCTCGCGTTCGCAAAGGGTCTTCTGGAAGCCTTCATTTTTCTTCTTCGCGAATGCGATCACCCTTTCGCGTTCGCGATGCTTTAAGACCTAGGCAGAATAAATAGTAGTCTATTCCGAGGTTTTGCTGTTTTCACCATTTTTGGAGTTCTAGAGCTCAGTTTTGAGCGATTCTTGGTGTGTTTTTCAAGAAAATCTATTGATTAAGTGTTCTTCACCTAGAATTTAATATAATCCATGATTTTATCTTTATTTTTATCATTTAATATGTGTTTTGAGTTGAGGAAATGGTAGGTTTTGAAGAAAATTTACAAAATAAAAAATCATGATTTGAGGGATAAAATGGTAACGGAATTTGATAATTTTAGTATGGTTGAACTCGTATTGGAATGTGTGTTCGGGTTTTGTGAAATCTTTTGGGTTCCAATGTCCGGGCCTGGGGGTCGACCTTTGGACCGATTTTTAGACTTGGTTAAAGATTGAGGGTTTATGATCCGGAATAGTCTCTTATGAGTTTTATTTATTCTTTGAAGTTATTTTGATTAGATTTGAACCGTCTGGAGGTCATTTCACCCGAGAAATTTGTTTTCGAGTATCAGTCTGTCTTCTTTGAGGTAAGTATCTTGCGTAACTTTGTGGGGGGGGGGGGAACTAGCCCTTAGGATTTGAGTCTTCTATGCGAACTGTAGTCCGTGTACACGAGGTGACAAGTACGTACCCAAACGTATTTGTGGAAAATTGGCCTTTAGGCATTCTTAGGTCCTTGTATTCACTGAATATGCAATTGTTCTCGTTATGATTACATTTCTTAATTTCCATTTTCACTTTTACCTGCTTTAATTGGAATTATTTGCTTCATGGTCCATTTTTGTTGTTCATTTGATTCATATGTGCCTTAACTGTAATTGTATATCTTCTATTGCCATTTTGTCTTTTACCTAAGTGCTTATCTTTATCTGAAATTATAATTATCTCTTCTGTAATTGTTCATCCTTAATTGAGGAAAATGATTATCCTTATACCGCTTATCCTTAATTGGAGTTGTTGTATCTCTCTCTTAATTGCCCAACCTTAAAAGAAGTTAGATATCCTATATTTTAGTTGACTTGTCCTTATTTGGAATTATTCGTCTTGTGTTAGCTCCCTCATTGTCGAACTTTACATTGTGGACCGTTGTAACATAATATTTCCTTTCTTGTTGAGCTTTTCTTATTATGACTAGCATTCTCTATTGTGGCTACTCCTTGTGACATAGTTCCTCCGTTTCTTTGAGTTCAGGAATTTATGAGTTGACTTATTTGGCGTACCCTTGTATTATTATCATTGTTGCTGTTGTACTCATTGTGGTGATGCACGAGGTTTCTGCCGTGCGGTTGTGGTTATTGTAATGCACGAGGTTTCTATCGTGCCGTTATTGTTATTGTGATGCACCAGGTTTCTGCCGTGTAGTTGATGTTATGGGGTTAAACGTGGTTTCTGTCGTGCCATTATTACTATTGATATTTGCACATGCAGCGTGACAAGGCGGGATATATATATATATATATATATATATATATATATATATATATATATATATATATATATGTGTGTGTGTGTGTGTGGGTAGCACATGTGGGGAGACAAGGTGGGAACATTGTTATGCACGTATGGCGAGACAAGGCGGGCACTTACTTTATTATTGCATACGTGGCGAGACAAAGTGGGCTATGTCAGGGATTGGTATGTGATGGCCTGGGGGCATTCTTGTTGTTGATATTTATGTAGTGGTATACTTACTCTTGTGTGCTTCATCTTGTTAAAGTTGTGAGAAAATATTCTATGTGTTGTCCGTTCTTTTTTCCTTATACTTATTTACTGGAATGGACTATGTTAGGACACTTGCACAAGCATACACGTAGTTAAGAACTCTTATCGGATAAGAGGTTTTCTTGATATTGTTGAGCATGGATGCTCACCCTTGTTTATTTGCCTTCTATATGAGAATGGATCTATTGGCACGTGAGTCTTTAGTGCGGTTATAAGGTATTATTAGGGCACAAGATGCCAAGTGTTAGGGTTCAAGTATTGAGAACTGTGAGTTATGATTTGTCCAAGGTTCGATACCTTGTGGAGTTTGATGACTAAAACCTGATGTAAAACCGATTGTAGTTGCTGAGTTATTACTTGTCCTTGCTGTATTTGTGATTCCGGATTTAGGTTGTGTTCCATTCACTTTACTGTGTCATTTTTATGGTATTCTGCTGATACTTGTTGTTTCCTTTCTTATTGCAATTACTGTATTGTGAGCCATATTGCATAGTTTTTATGTAGATATCATATTTCTGTTGTTCCTATACTTATACTTGTTCTGTTTATTAGACCAGTAGGTATCTTGACTGTTCCTCGTCACTACTCCACCGAGGTTAGTCTTGATACTTACTGGGCACCGCTATGGTGTGCTCATACTATACTTCTGCACATTTTTGTGCAGATCTAGGTATCTGCTCATTAGTAGCTGTGCGGGTCGTTGCTATGGAGACTCAAGGTAAACCTACTGCTGCGTTCGCAAGCTTCAGAGTCACCTTCAAGTTTTTATTTTGCACTGTTTATTCTTATTTCTGGTCAGTTGTATTTAGAAGTTTTCTAGCAAACACTCTGTAGAGATTTCTACTTCAAAATGTCAAATGTTATTTAAATAATGTGTTTGTTTCAATTAAAGTTAGGCTACCCTAGTCCCTAAGACTAGGTGCCATCACGATACCCAAAAGGAGGGAAAATTGGGTCGTGACATTATAGTAGTTAATGCATGACCAAAATCTAGATGTCCTATTGTTGCTAATCTGTCTGCCTCCCCACTTTTCATCCTGCGTTAGAACATCGTTAAAATCTCCGCCTATGAACTAAGGCCATTTATAATTATTAAATATTGACTTAAGGTTTTCCCAAAGAGTATTTCTATTAACTAGATATATGCTTGCATACATAGCACTAAGTTTCCAAGGAGTGTGGTTAGGGAGTACCTGAACTGGGGCATGCAGCTCTTGGCTAGTTTGCCTAATGCGTTCAACAACTACCATAGTGTCCATCCACATAATTACTAAGCTACCAGCTCTCTCATGGGTTGGAACTTCTATCAGGTCAGAAAAGTGGAACTCCTCCTTAAGGGTTGCATGGCTTTTCATTTTTATTTCCAATAGGACTACCATATAGGGATTGTAATTATTAACCAATTCTCTAAAGTTACGTCTAAAATATGCGTTGTTTGCACCTCTAACATTCCAAATGACTATGCTAGTGGGTGTGTTCATGATTGCAAAGAAGTTAAGGTGTGTATCTCCATTAGGGTTCATTCCCCTCGTCCTAAACTGACTCTCTCAAATTGGGGTCAGTAGGACAACATGCTTTGCTTCACCTCTGGTGATTGGTGGTGTTATCTCGATCGAGCATTTTTGAAGAGCTATCGGGCATCGAAATATGTATTTCTTGTCCTCCCTCTCCGGGAATAGCATAAGGACTATATCTCTTATTGCTGAGATTTATGTGAATGACTTTCTTCCCAGAGGGGGAAGTATCTCCAGGTCTTCCACCCTTTTCATTTCTTATCCTTCCTAATTTGGGCTTAGTGGTTGTTCCATCTGGGCCGACATTTGTGGTTGTTGTTGCGTTGGTTGTGGTTGCCATGGAAATAGTAGTGGATTCATGTCTATCAACACCTGAGGTTGTAAAAAAGGGAGATCGAACATTTGGTTCATGTTCAGTAGTGGATTAAAGTGTCGAGGTAGGTTCTAGTGGTTGTGCATGGCATGGTACAATGCTGGAGCTACTACAAGTGCCAGTAGATCGAGAATATTGGCCATCCACATGTGCTTCATGGAGTTGTCTATTGCCAGTTATATCCCTTTTGTCACTACTTGGGCAAGAAAGTTTGAATTTCGAATGGCCACCATAATCTCCTGTCCCTCGAGCATAATTGTGAAGAACAGAGCTTGGCCATGGAGGTCTTGGTTGATCCATAAGGTTGGTTGGTGGTCTAGGTGTAGCGGGTGTGTTGTGTACATCAGGTGTGGGAATTGCATGTGGTTGTTCTTATTGTTCATGGTGGGAAGTTGGAAAGATGGTCTGGGAATTCTGTGAGTGCAGTGTTAGTCTATTTCTCCTGTTTAGAGGAAGTAGCATGTTTGGCATTATTCTCTCATGTGGTGTCTTTTAAAGTATTAGAGGAAAGCTGATTTGGAAGATTCAATGTGCATGTTATTGGGTGAGTTTGGTGTGTGCAAATAAATAGAGGCAACTTGATCAGCTAACTCCATAGCTATGTCCATTTGGATGATGTCTGTTGACAAGTGTTGAGCATTGTTTTGTATTTTTGTGACTTGTCATTTGTGGAGTGTATTTTGTCTGCATGTAATAGGGGAGGCTTAGTTAAACTTGAGCTATCATTAGGATTTGGCAGCAAATCAGAATGCAAGGGTGTAGGGTTATGATCATTTTGAGCCACGTATGGGACACGTGTCTCTTCATTACTGGTTGATTTCTTTGGTTGTATCGAAGGGATAGAGTGTGCGGTAGGGGAAGTGTTTTGCAGGTCATTTGGAGCGTTTGAGGAATTAATGTCTTCTTCATGATCTTCTTGGAGAGAGAAAATTTATTAGAAGTGGTGGGGTACTGGATATTAATTATTGGATTCTTCTCCAACATGTTGTCTAAAGGATTGGCGTGTAGTTGTCTTTTATTGAGTAAGTTAGTATTAGGATTATTGGAATATTCAGACTCTTTAGATTTGAAAGCAAGTTTCTGGGTACGAAAGATACTTACCTGTGGCGGCGTCAAAGATTTTAACATATATATCTGGCTCTCCACTTTGCAATTTTGTGGTACTGTGTTGTTGTACTATTTGTTTGCCTTGGTTCTGTATCATAGCTGTTGTTGGATGTCACGACCCAAAATTCCACCACAGGCGTCGTAATGGCACTTAGTCTGTAAGACTAGGTAAGCCGATTACAATTATAATTTAAACCATTTTTTGAAACATATAACTTAATACACGTGTCGAAACCAACAATAGAAATAATTCTATCAACCTCCCAAGACTGGTAATACTGAGCCACGTACTCTAACTGAATACATGAAATAATCTCGAGGATCAAATATTCAATACTATTTGATTAATAAATAACAGTACAATAAAATGGAAAGACTCCAAGGGACTGTGACGACCAAGCGGCTCTACCTTGAATCCTTGCGATCACACTCTAACTCTATCCTAGTCCGATATCTCCAATACCTGGCTCTGCAAAAAAATGTTCAGAAGTGTAGTATGAGTACACCACAGACGGTACCCAGCAAGTATCAAGACTAATCTGAGCGGAGTAGTGACGAGGTACAGTCAAGACACTCACTAGTCTAATAACATGTGCAATATAGTATACAAAAATAATAGGAAACAATTAACAATGATGGCAGCAAAAATCGACCAATGATATACATTGCCGGGCAAGAAGAACACCATAAATGCTGCTCAACAAATAATGAATACAAGTACAACCAATTAATCAAGTCCTTCCAATATAAATATTTCGCCTATATGTTTTTCAAATAATAATCTTCAGGATATAATATTTTACAATAAATATATTTCGAATATACTTTCTTCAAATAAATATCTTTCAAATAAATCTCTTTTAAATATAATTCCTTCAAATAAATATATTTCAAATATAATTCTTTGAAATAAACCTTTTTCAAATATAATTCTTTTAAATAAATATCATTCAACTAAAAGTCACCCTGTGACACCTAATTTACAAATCATACAAATACGGTCTCAGCCCACTTTCATATTTCCACGGTACCTCGTGCCAAATAAAAAATATATTTCTCGTATAATTCTTTCAAATAAATATCTTTCGAAAAAAGTCACCCTGTGACACCTCATTTAAAAATCATAGAAATACGAGTCTCAGCCCACTTTCATATTTTTACGGCACCTCGTGCCAATTTCTCTATCACAACCGCACAGACAACTCATGTGCCAATATCATCATCATTTACTCACGGCAACTCGTGCCCACATTTCATATCACAACTGCACGGACAGTTCACGTGCCAATATCATCATTATTTACTCACGACACCTCGTGCCCACATTTTATTTCATAATCCGCCTGGCAATAGCCACATGCTCCCAATTTTAACATAGATCAGACTATTATCAATTTACTAACAACGAGACAAATTGCACAAGATATAAAAATAAACATAAGGAAAATCACAACATCACATGAAATTTACCAACGCAATAACCCCAACTCATAACATAAAAAGTACCAACACAATAACCCCACATCATCACATATCATTACCAACACAATAACCCCACATCATCACATATTATCCCTGAGAATAACCACCTTTATCTCTCCAATAGCTACCTTTATTACTCCTATAATAGCCTCCCTTATCCCTCCGCCCTGACAATATCAATAGACACTCTTATCGCTCCTATAGCCACCCTTATCTCTCCTATAGCCACCCTTATGGCTCCTATAATAGCCTCCCTTATCGCTCCATTTAATAGCCTCCCTTATTGCTGCGCCCAGACAATATCCCAACACACATAACAACAGTGAAATGCCACCCTTATGCCTACATAATGTCAACAATGGAATTTCACCCTTATACGTCGCATAACAGTAACACAAATCACACAACAATTCACACACAATATTATCACAATAGCACAACATCATCAACTCGTATTTACAAATTGCCCTTAGGCCACAACCATTCCAAAGGTACAACAAAGTCAATTAATTTCACAACAGATAGTCCACAACTCAACATAATGTATATAAAATCTCAAAAACAACCACAAGGATGGAAAAATAACTCATCATATGACAACACCTTCTTTAATCTAAATTTTAGATAAATATTTAAACGCCTCAATTTAAACTTATTTAATTAATTATTTGCAAATGAAAAATTCATAATGAAATTATTTACAAGAAACATCAAATCAACAACACACGAAATTCACATAAAAATCCAAGTGACAATGACACCAAATTGTCATAAATAATACAAATTCGACAAACAACGAATGAGGCATGACAAATCAAGGATTTACTAAGTTCCAACAATTTTCCAATTTAATACATAAGGAAATCTACAAATTTCAACCGATATAATTTACACATATAAACCAAGTACGTACTCATCACCTTGCATACATAGTTTTTAATTATACAATTTCCATATGAGACTCAATGCTTAAGAGGTAATTCCCCCACTTAAGGTTAGGAAAGATACTTACCTTGTTTCGAAACAAAATTTCAAGATTCCATTAAGCCTTTGCCTCGTGAATTCGTATCCAAAAGCTTCAAATCTAGTCACAAACAATTCAATATACTCAACACGAATCGTAAGAATTAATTCCATATGAATTTGCTAAATTTCTCAATCTAAATCCGAAATTAACTCAAAATTCAATATTGGGGCCCATATCTCGGAACCCGACCAAAGTTAAAAAATATGAATGCCCATTCAACCACGAGTTCAACCATACAAAAATTATCGAATTCCGACATTGGATTGACCTTCAAATCTTCTTTTTACATATTTGGAAGATTTTATAAAAATCTGATTTTTCTTCCATAAATTCACGGATTCATGATGTAATAAGTATGGAATCATGAAATATAATCAATATAGGATAAGGAACACTTACCACAATATTTTTCCGTGAAAATAGCACAAAACTCGCCCAAATCGAGTTCCCAAAACACAAAAATGAGTAGAAATGGCAAAACTTCCTGTTTTATGGGTTGTTTACTGTTCGGGCGCCATAGGTGGCGTGGGGAGCTACCTGTGGCGCGGTTTCTAGAACCCTTAAATATCCCAGCACTAGGTATAGCGCCCCACGCTACACCGGACACTGACAATGACGAAAAATCATTCCCGACACAGAAATGGGCATATCTCTCTCATACGATGTCCGAATTCGACGATTCTTTTTGCTATGGCTCAGAAATTGCAATAAGGATCTAATGATATACCACGTATTCTTGGAGAATCGATGTCGAAACAGTGTAGGTTCGATGCTGAAACATAGCAAATCAAGTCCAATTGACTTTAAAGTTTGCACACAAGTCATAAATGACATAAGGGGCCTATCAAAATTACCATAACTGGATTCCGTCGCCGATATCAATTAATTCGACTCCCGGTCAAACTTCCAAACCTTCCATTTCCAATTTTTGCCATTTCAAGCCAAAATTAACTACGGACTTCCAAATAAATATCTGGCCGCACTCCTAAGTCCAAATTCACCATACAGAAATATTTGAGTAATAAAAGTTCCATTCTAGAGTCGTTTGCTCAAAAGTTGACTCTCTCGTCAACTCTTTTCTTTTAAGCTTCTTAATTAAGAATTGTTCTCCCAATTTGATCCAAAATCGTCCGAAAACCAAACTCAACCACACACGCAAGTCATAATACGTATTACAAAGTTGTTCTGGACCTTAAGTCATTGTACGGGGTGTAAATTCTTAAAACGACAAGTCGGTTCGTTTCATTCTCCCCCTCTTAAACATACGTTCATCCTCGAACATGCCAAGAATTATTCTGAGGACATGAAATTACTGAGTGCATTCTTACACACATAACTTGTGGGTGATTCTACGTTACCATAAATTTAACATGGATCTGACAACGCCATCTCAGTTGAAGATTACTTCTTTCATCCATACTTATAAGCTTTAAAACAAATTTCTCAGACTCCAAATATTTTGAAAATGCCTGATTTTCACATCAACACACGGTATTAGTCTCAAGTAGCTATAGCAACTCGTGCCTACACACACATCAACTTTCATGATAGTACTGAACTTCAAAATTTTTCGGGGTGTTACATTCTCCCTTAAATGAGAGGTAGAGTCCGCCCTCAAACATATAACATAACTTATCTATTCTTTCGCATGTCTTAATTCCCCAAATTTTACTAACTCCCAATTTTTTTCAGAAATTTCGATAGAGTCTCCCTTGTAATTGGTCCTATCCACCTACCAGAGTAACACCAAAACAAATCCTTATAACACATCCACAACCCATTAAAGCACCACAATGTATATATCAATAACACTAATCTTAGCATTACAAACACTATATTATCATAATGATATCTTGACATGAAGCATATCATATGTATGACCATAACCACATCTCTGGTCTTAATAGTTGTTCATAATCGATTACAACATCGCCAATTAACCTAATCTTAACAAAATCTCGTTTCAAACCTCCACATTACTAACAACGAGACACGAGGCATGAAGACCTCAAAATTATTTACCCAATTTAATGAGTCATATTTAACCCCACCTGGGCACTCACCTCGTAGGCTAAAACTCAATAATTACAATACGAATATGGAAAATTATGCACAGAGAAATTCATACAAGAATTTTCAAATAAGCCTAACAGGCATGACTCCCTATAAGTACTATAGTATAAATTAAATTTTACAAGGGAGAATTTAAACACATAAATATTTATCACAAGGATATCATCCTTATATAACTTCCACTGCGGCTCGTAGCTCGGTTTAAACATATCAAATCATATTAAAATGCGAGGATCTCGTCCCCAGTCCTTAATCACAAGTATTTTGCATATTGTACCTACAAAAAATTTTCATTTCCTTTCTTCTTTCTTTTCAATTAATTTCGTAAACAATTTTCACAACACATAATGAACCCCCATACCGGTAGGGCATATAATTCATAAAATTATAATTAATTATCCCGAAATTACATCAAAACCCATTGTAGTGAGTAATAGAAAGTCACTTTTGGACTCATAACCCTCAATAGTGTGCAAAACAATTTGATAGACACGGGCTAACACCATCGAATCTCCCAACAGGGATAAACACATGAGTGGTGTACAAATCACAAACACGTCCTATATGGAGCACGATAAAAGGTCTCACCTCGATAGTCAGAATTGAATCAAAATAAGAGTAGTGCTCCTTTCGTTATAAATTAAATCATTCCTGTAACGACACCATCTAGTGTAGTGGTCTCAGTCACACCATAGAAAATATATCAACGGGCTGGGCCTACCCCTCTAGGGCGTCCTCTACCCGCTTGTCCTCCACATCTAACTGGCTGTGCATGTGGGGTAGTAACTGCATTGGGGCCTATATCCTGAGTGTTCTGATAAAATCCAGCCCTCCCAAGTCTGGGATAATCTCTCATGATGTGCCTAGTATCACAACACTCATAACAACCCCTCTGAGGTCGCGACTGCTCGTATTAAGTCTGTGCCGGTTAACTAGAATAACCACTCTAAGAATTTTGTGTCGGTGGTGTACTGTAAGAAATTATTGAAGCACCCTGAGTAATCTGATGTGCGGATTGAGCTGGCCGACTGCTCGAGTCTCCGCCATAATGGGTCATAGCTGAAGAGTAAAATCCACTGAACCCTCAAGAGCTTCGAGACCTTTTGGCCTCCTTAGACTCCCTTTCCTCACCTAGAACACCCTCAATCCTCCTCGCAATCTCCACTACTTGCTGAAATGGAGTATCAGTTTGTAACTCTCGAGCCATACATATTTGTAGATCATAATCGAGCCCCTCAATGAATCTGCGATCCCGCTCTCTGACTGTAGAAACCAAGATATGTGCATGAAGGGCTAACTCCCTAATCTGTGAAATATCTATAGTACGGGCGGTAGGCGATTGAGTTACTTTCCCAATCTGTGAAATATTCGGTGCAACAAAGATCAATCCCGCCTGAGTTAATGTACCAAACATATTCTAAAACTGTGTTTAAGTCCCCTGAATTCCGGGGGTAACAACAGGTGCTTCTGGTACCTATCCCCCAATTGGAGCAACTGGCGGCTCCTCAACTACCCCTCTAACCGATGTTATAGCTGTGACACGTGCCCTTCCTCGGCCTCTACCTCAGCCCCGGCCTCTTGCGGCCCTAGCAGTATGTGCGGGTGCCTGCTCAGCTGACCCGGTAGTACGTGTCCTCACCATCTATGAGAGAATAGAGATGTATAGGCTCAAATTTCACAATCAACAAATCCGCACGACAGGAATGAAAGAAATGGAAGTTTTCTAACAGTTCTGTAGCCTCTCGAAGATAAGTACAAACGTCTCCGTACCGATCCGAAAGACTCTACGAGATTTGTTTGTGACTCGTAGAACTTATGAACCTAGAGCTCTGATACCAACTTGTCAAGACCCAAAATTCCACCACAGGCGTCGTGATGGAACTTAGTCTCTAAGACTAGGTAAGCCGATTACAATTACAATTTTATGCCATTTGTTTTAAACATATAACTTAATACACGTGTTGAAACCAACGGCGCAAACAATTCTATAAACCTTCCAAGACTAGTATTACTGAGTCACGAACTCTAACTAAATACATGGAATGATATCGAGGATAAAATACTAAATACTGTTTGATTAATAATTTACTGTACAATAAAATAGAAAGACTCCAAGGGACTGCGACGACCAAGCGACTCTACCTTGAATCCTTGCGATCACACTCTAACTCTATCCGAGTCCGATATCTCTAATACCTGGCTCTGCACAAAAATGTTCAGAAGTGTAGTATGAGTACACCACAGTCGGTACCCAGTAAGTATCAAGACTAACCTCAGTGGAGTAGTGACGAGGTACAGTCAAGACACTCACTAGTCTAATAACATGTACAATATAATATACAAAAATAATAGGAAATAATTAACAATGATGGCAACAAAAATCGACCAATGATATACACAGCCGGGAAACAAGAACACCACAAATATTGCTCAACAAATAATGAATACAAGTACAACCAATTAATCAAGTCCTTTAAATATAAATATTTCGCCTATATGTTTTTCCAATAATAATCTTCAGGATATAATATTTTCCAATAAATATATTTTGAATATACTCCCTTCAAATAAATATCTTTCAAATAAATCTCTTTTAAATATATTTCCTTCAAATAAATATCTTTCAAATATAATTCTTTCAAATAAATCGTTTTCAAATATAATTCTTTCAAATAAATATATTTCGAATAAAAGTCACCCTGTGACACCTTTTTAAAAATCATAGAAATACGATCTCAACCCACTTTCATATTTTCACGGTACCTCGTGCCAAATCATAAATGTTTTTTACTTATAATTTTTTCAAATAAATATCTTTCGGAAAAAAGTCACCCTGTGATGCAAAAATCATAGAAATACGGGTCTCAGCCTACTTTCATATTTCCACGGCACCTTGTGCCAATTTCTCTATCACAACCGCATGGACAACTCATGTGCCAATATCATCATCATTTACTCACAGCACTTCGTACCCACATTTCATATCACAACTGCACAGACAGTTAACGTGCCAATATCATCATTATTTACTCACTGTACATCGTGCCCACATTTTATTTCATAATCCGCCTGACAATAGCCACATGCTCCCAATTTAAAAATAGATCAGACTATTATCAATTTACCAAAAACGAGATAAATTGCACAAGATATAAAAATAAACACAAGAAAAATCACAACATCACATGAAAATTACCAACGCAATAACCCCACATCATCACATAAAAATTACAAACACAATAATCCCATATCATTACCAACACAATAACCCTACATCATCACATATCATCCCTGACAATAGCCAACCATATCTCTCCTATATCCACCCTTATCACTCCTATAATAGCCTCCCTTATCCCTACACCTTGACAATATCAATAGCCACCCTTATCGCTTCTATAGCCACCCTTATCTCTCCTATAGCCACCCTTATCGCTCCTATAATAGCCTCTATTATCGCTCCGTTTAATATCCTCCCTTATCACTCCGCCCAGACAATATCCAAACACACATAATAACAGTGAAAAGCTACCCTTATGCCCGCATAATGTCAACAATGGAATTCCACCCTTATATGCCGCATAACAATAACCCAAATCACACAACAATTCACACAGAATATTATCACAACATCACAACATCATCAACTCGTATTTACAAATTGCCCGTAGGCCACAACCATTCCAAAGGTACAATAAAGTCAATTAATTTCACAACAGATAGTCCACCAGTCAACACAATGTATATAAAATCTCAAAAACAACCACAAGGATAGGAAAATAACTCATCATAGGACAACGCCTTCTTTAAACCAAATTTTAGATAAATATATAAACGCCTCAATTTAAACTTATTTAATTAATTATTTGTAAATAAAAAATACATAATGAAATTATTTAAAATAAATATGAAATCAACAATACACGAAATTCACATAAAACTCCAAGTGACAATGACACCAAATTATCATATATAATACAAATTCGACAAATAAGGAATGAGGCATGACAAATCAAGGATTTACTAAGTTCCAACGATTTTCCAATTTAATACATAAGGGCGTCTATGAATTTCAACCGAGATAATTTGCACATATAAACCAAGTACGTACTCGTCAACCCACGTACATAGTTTTCAATTACACAATTTCTACATAAGACTCAATGCCTAAGGGGTAATTCCCCCAGTCAAGGTTAGGCAAGATACTTACCTCGTTTCGCAACCAAATTTCAAGATTCCAATAAACCTTTGTTTCGTGAATTCGTGTCCGAAAGCTTCAAATCTAGTCACAAACAATTCAATATACTTAACACAAATCGTAGGAATTAATTCCATATGAATTTGCTAAATTTCATAATCTAAATCCGAAATTAACACAAAAATTAACAGTGGGACCCATGTCATGGAACCCGGGAAAAGTTATAAAATATGAACGTCCATTCAACCACGAGTCCAACCATACAAAAATTATCCAATTCCGACATCGGATTGACCTTCAAATCTTCTTTTTACATTTTTGGAAGATTTTATAAAAATCTGATTTCCCCCCCATAAATTTCCGGATTCATGATGTAAATGAGTGTGAAATCATGAAATATAATCAATATAGGATAAGGAACACTTACCCCAATGTTTTCCCGTGAAAATCGCCTAAACCGAGCTCCCAAAACTAAAAAATGAGTAGAAATGGCAAAACTCCCTGTTTTACGGGGTTTTTACTGTTTGGGCGCCACAGGTGGCGTGGGGCGCTGCCTGTGGCACTGTTTCCATAACCCTTACACATCCCAGCGCTAGGGCTAGCGCCCCACGCTACCCTGGGCGCTGACGGCGACAAAAAATCATTCCCGACACGAAAATGGGCATAACTCTTTCATACGATATCCGAATTCGACGATTCTTTTTTCTATGGCTTCGAAATATCAATACGGATCTAATGCTTCAATATGTGATACCACGTATTCTTGAAGAATCGATGTCAAAACATTCTAGGTTCGATCTTGAAATATAGCAAATCAAGTCCGATAGACCTCAAATTTTTAACACAAGTCATAAATGACATAATGGACCTATCAAAATTTTCATAGCTGGATTCCGACGTCGATATCAATAAAGTTGACTCCCAGTCAAACTTCCAAACCTTCCATTTTTGACTTTCGCTATTTCAAGCCAAAATCAACTACGGAATTCCAAATAAATATCCAAACAAACTCTTAAGTCCAAAATCACTATACGAACCTATTGGAATCATAAAAAATCCATTTGAGAGTCGTTTGCACAAAAGTCGACTCTCTAGTTAACTCTTTTCTTTTAAGCTTCTTAATTAAGAATTGTTTTCCCAATTTGATCCCAAATCATCCGAAAACCAAACTCAACCCCACTTGCAAGTCATAATACGTATTGTGTAGTTGTTCTGGACCTTAAGTCGATGTGCGGGGCATAAATTCTTAAAACGACAAGTCAGGTCATTACACTGGAGCTCTCTTTCTCTTGGCGAATGAAATAATTTGCCATTGTTCCCTCGACTGGTTGGCGCTGCTATGGGCTCTGTTTCGTTGCTTGATGATGATGGGGTTTTATGGGTGCGATGATGGAAGGTGTGGCCTAGCCTCCCACATAACTTGCAGAGGATATGTTCCCCCTCGTATATGATTTGCTGCTTATATTTGCCTATGAATATTCAGGTCTGGACTGGTTAATTAGAGGCATCTCAATACACATCCATGCATATCTTCCACGCATAGTTGCACCGGTGCATGCGTCTATTTTTAACAGGCGCCTAATGGTGTTACCTATTTTCCTTAGTATTAAGGCATCGTAGAACTCAGTAAGTAACTATGGGAGGTGTATCCAAAATGCTGATCTATCTTGTGTTGCTTCACTTGCTATGAAATTAGGTTCCTATTTTTTATAAAGAGGAAATAACCATTAACAAACTGATAACTTCCATGGAAATGGAGTTTGCAGCTAGAGAGACGACGAAGGAGAAGAAGATAACCTCTGCAGTACATGAGGCCATGCTTCTAAATTCAGCTTCAGCTGAGCTTCTAGAGACAATATCTTGCTTCTTTGATTTATAGGAGATAAGAGCACAACCAAACTTCACTAGTGTCACGACCCAAAATTTCCCACCGATGGGACCGTGATGGCGCCTAACATTTTACTTGCTAGGCAAGCCAACGTTAGAGAATCATTAACCAATTCCTTATTCCCATTTAGTAATTAACAATAATTAACTAAGATAAAATATATTAAGTGCGAAATATCATAAAACTATATTAATTACTACCACCCTGATCTGGAGTCACAGTTCACGAGCATTCTAGAATTTACTACAAGTAATAGTCTGAAAGAAATACAACTGTGTGAATGAAAGAAAACAGTAGGACATAAAAAGATAGATGAGGACTTCAAGGTCTGTGAACACCGACAGATCTACCTTGAGTCTCCGGACAGTGGACCAATAGCCAATCTCTATCAACCTAAGCCGGTATCAAAATCTTCACAGAAAGTGCAGAGTGCATCATCAGTATAACCGACCCCATGTACTGATAAGTGTCGAGCCTAACCTCGACGAAGTAGTGACGAGGCTAAGGCAAGGCACCTATAATTAACTTGTACAATTATAA
Source organism: Nicotiana tomentosiformis (assembly GCF_000390325.3). Taxonomy (NCBI): domain Eukaryota; kingdom Viridiplantae; phylum Streptophyta; class Magnoliopsida; order Solanales; family Solanaceae; genus Nicotiana; species Nicotiana tomentosiformis. The sequence continues at coordinate 110,496,986 of NC_090820.1, forward strand.
CAGTGTATATGCAAATAATAGGAATGAAGAACTAGACAGGAAATGTCGGGAGGGGAAACATACTGAGAGGAATACAAGATAAAGAACTACCACAAAATGATCATCGGAGCAGTCAATATACCATGAATCAACACGAATAGTGAATACAGTAAAGAAAAATGTACGACATCACCCTTCATGCTTTTACTCTCAATCTCACCATTAAATTAATAGAAACGGCACAGCATCACCCTTCGTGCTTTTACTCTCATATCATGGAACGATATCACCCTTCGTGCATTAACACTCACAATATGGCACGACATCACCCTTCGTGCATTAACACTCAAAATATGGCACGGCATCACCCTTCGTGCATTAACACTCAAAATATGGCACGGCATCACCCTTCGCGCATTAACACTCACAATATGGCACGACATCACCCTTCGTGCATTAACATACTCCCTTACCATAATGCAATTCATAAATAACAACAAGGAGATAGAATAACAGGTACAAACCTTGCTTCAACATTTGATTCCATAATATCAATCTCAACTTGAAATAAAAACTCAATTATCCCCAGAAAAATCCGTAAACATGATAAGAACGATAATTTGAACAACACTAGTATCACACGTACATAGTTGGCATAGGAATGAGACAATATCAGAAAAATAGAGAAACATGGAAAACAGGTAAATTGGCGGCGCATAGGTACTCGTCACCTCACATATATGCCACTCATATGAATTTCACTTAGCAAATAATCTAAGGTTCCTAATTCCCTCAATTCAGGGTTAGACACAATACTTACCTCGCTCCGAAGGCCACTTAATTCTCAACCACAACTTTTCCTTTGGAATTCACCTCCAAACCACTCAATAAATTCAATTATTGCTAAAGTAAGCAATTATATTGAATAAATTAAATTTTCCAAATTATTTTTCCTCCAAAAGTCGAAAAATTGAATCCAGGCCCGCTTGGTCAAAATCCGAGGTTCGGACCAAAATCTTTTTACCTATTTACCCCCGAACCCGAATATGTAATTAGTTTTGGAATCCGACCTCAAATTGAGGTCTAAATCCCCAAATTTCTGAAATCCCTATTTTCTACCCTAACCTCTAATTCTACCATGAAACCCATATATTTTTAAGTTGAAATCTTATAAAAAGGTGTAAAAGATTGAAAGAAATAAGTTAAGAATCATTTACCTATGACTTGGGGAATAAATAGCCTTTGGAAAATCGCCTCTTGAAGTTTAGGTTTTGAAAAATGAGAGAATGAATGAAAAGTCCCGTCTAAGTCCAAAGTTATGAACTGCAGATGTCGCATTTGCGACCTGAGGTTCGCAATTGCGAAGGAGTCATTGCAAATGCGAGAACCTTCACATTTCTGCTGTCTTCACAAATGCGAAGAGTATGTCGCAATTGCGACAATTGGCCCATCGCAATGGCGGGTAGAAATTCTCATTTGCGAACATGCCCTTCCCCAGACCCCCTTCGCAGTTGCGGGAGCTGTTGGCCTAGGATTTCTTCGCAATTGCAATAAAAACCTCGCAATTGCCATACCTGCTTGGTTCGCATTTGCGAAGCCTGATCTCACAATTGTGAGATCAGATGCCTGTTACAGACACTAGTTACACTAGCAAATTTCTAAGTTCCAAAATCACTCCGTAGCCTAGCCGAAACTCACCCGAGCCCACGAGACTCCAAACCAAACGTGCATGCAAGTCTAAAAATATCATACGCACTTGTTCGCGCGATCAAATTGCCAAAATAACACCTAGAACTATGAATTTAGTACCAAATCAAATGAAATTATCAAGAACACATTAAAATTTCTATTTTCTCAACTGGACGTCTGAATCACATCAAATCAACTCCGTTTCTCATCAAATTTCACAGACAGGTCTTAGATATCATATTGAATTTGTACTAGGCTCCGAAACTAAAATACGGACCCGATACTAACAATGCCAAATATCAATCAATTCTTAAAAATAATAAATTTTCAGACTTTTAATTTTCCTCAAAAATTCATAACTTTAGCTAGGGACCTCCGAATTCGATTCCAGGCATATGCCCAGGTCCCATAATTCAATACGGACCTACCAGGACCGTCAAAGTATGGTTCCGGGCCCGTTTACCAAAAATATTGACCGAAGTCAACTAAAATCAACTTTTAAGGTAAAATTTCTTATTTTCATTAGTTTTCAACATAAAATCTTTCCGGAAACTTGCCCGGACTGCGCACGCAAATTAAGGAGGGTAAAAATGATATTTTTAAGGCTTAAAAGCGCAGATTCGAGTTCTAAAATATAAGATGAACTTTTGGGTCAACACAACTAGATAGCCTGTAAGCGACCTTCTTGTCTCCACACAGGCTCCCCAATCTGAGTCACAATAGGATGTTAACTTGCTTGTATTCTTTGCAGGCATTAAGAGTCCTAGACCAAGTTCAGCCTTGACATATTTCACCACTATGAGAGCAGCTTCTAGGTAAGATGTTTTGGGGCACTATCTTAGTGCCTTGGCTAAGTGAGTGAATTTCCTTATGATGAAACTGCACCCTCGAGCCATTCACCTTTTCAAACCTCTCTCTCAAATCCTCCAAGACCTTATGCGCACTCGATACATACAACACACTAATTAGTAACCAAGTCTAACAACATTAATAATCCATGAAAAGACAACAACATTCAGCTTTTCCAACAGATCGTGTAGTTCAGGTGCAAATCTAGATTTAGGATATCGACCATCTACAAACCCTAGCTTGCTTTTCCCTAGCAGAACAATTCGCATAGCACGACTCCACAATGCATAGTTTTCAGATCCAACAAGTTGAAGAGAAATCAGAGAACTACCCGGTGTGTCAGTTGGCTGAAAGTACAAGGGGTGATTTTGATCGATTGTATGGAAGACACTTCCTCCAGTTGTAGCATTCATTGGATTTAAAGTTCCAGTAGAATTTGCATATGTAGTGCCATGAATTACATCTTCAACTGCCATCTCTAGCTGAATTAATGAGTGAACAACAAATAATAAGCCCTAGCTTCAATTAGAGTTTCCTCGCGAGAATTCACTCACTTAATTGAGTGAATTAGAGAAACTAACGAAGACAACTGAGTTATTGAGTGCCACTGATCAGCGTTATAGGCTCTGATACCATGGAAATGGAGTTTGCAGCTAGAGAGATGACGAAGGAGAAGAAGATCAGAGTTGAGAGAAAGCAGAAATGCTCTGTATTTCTGAGAAAGAAGGAAATGAAAAAATTGTTCTTACCTCCTACATGTACAGAGCATTTATAGTTATAACTAACTAACCAAATATTACATAAACAAATGTAATATCTTAACTAACTTAAGATGAGTTGGATCCTAGCTGGAATGTTGTAACTACAGCTTGAACTTTGCTTTCACACGCTCATTGTTCAACACAAACCATGGCGTATTTTGAAGTACTCTTATCATGTTTTCCTCTTTGTTGAATTTCACAATAAAATAGTCAGACCCAAGATCAATCAGTGGAAAGTTTTTTGATGATTTCCACAATTCTTGTATTTTCCTTTTTAGGTATTGATGTTGGATTCTTTTTCCTATAAGCTTAATGATCAGCGAGTGCTTCCATGGTTGGTACATGCGATTTTTGTCTTCCTCTGTGAGTGGGATCCACCTTATGCCATGAGAGAGTTTTTCTGTGGCTATATCCATGCTTGCATCTAGTGGGGATTGTAGCTCATTTGTAATTGCATCTTTTGATAGGTCAATGTTCATCATATATTCGGTTGAGAGGAGTTTTTCTTTGAAAGAAGACTATTGGTTAGGTTCATTATTAATACTTGTACTATTGATATCTGGTGGTTTGGGAGGTATATGGTATTGTTTTTGTTCTTCTTTTTGTAGTTTCTCCATAGTTGGATTCATTGGTAGTTTGGTGAAGTTTGCGTAGATGTTATAGAGAAGGTAGAGCTTCTCACTCTATCAGATTGCGGCGTATATCTATTTTGAACTCACAATGATCATTAAGATAAGTTGTACACAATTACATTGAGAATATGTTTTGTTAATACCAAACCTTGCTGAGAATTCGCTATATTCCGAAGGCTAGAAATGCGATAAAAAACTTAACATGTTCAAAAAGGTTTTTGGCGGGAACATGCTAGTCCGAAAAAATGCTCGTCCCTAAAACTATATTGTCAAAATTATTACGAAGAATAATAATAAAAACAAGCTGGACCAGAATCTAAAAAGTAACATAATATGTAGAAAAACCAAAATGCATGAACTTTGATTACAATAATTTAAGAGTCTTTAGACTTTATCTTCGGGGAAGTATACAAACATCCGTTCTTAGTACAACTATTTAGGGATTAATCAATACTTATTTTATCTTGAAAATTTAAATTAAAAATCTTAATTTCAGAACAACTCAGGATTTATGTTCCGAAAACAGAAAAGAAAAACTGAATTCACGACACATTGGCTAATTCCTAAATAGCAACCCGCAGAGAGGCTACATGATGTCGTTTCTACTTCATCTTCGTGTATATGGGCTAGACTGGACTGAAAAATTGGATTGCTATGAAGATGGACCGAAAACAAGAAGCTCAGTCTAATATTAGGGGAAGGTGCAAGGGATCTTTACACAAATAGTCGCTCATATTCATTATTTTTTTTCTTCGCCATATACATAAATTATACATAATTATACACATAGAATACATAAATTATGTATGTATTATAACTCCACCAGTTTTGTTTAGTTTAAGTGGTTGGATGACCGGCTATTTGGGTTAATTTTTCAAGATGGACATGTGAGCCATAATGCATAACTATGGGTTTTGTACTATCATTCAGTGTGGTACTTTATCATTTAAATATAAGAGATTTTACACTAATAGCCGGTCGAATTCACTATTTAATTTTTGTAGTCCTTATACATAGATTTTAAATTGATTATATATGATTATGCATATAATATAGAATTATATGAAGCCGAAGAGGCAAATATGTTATTTGGCGCACAAGCTAAGAAGGAGTTGAAGGGGTAAAAATGTTATTTGGTGCACAAGCGAAAGAGGTAGAGTCCATTTATTAAATATACTCTGATGTTCATTGTTCCAACAAAGAAAGCACACAGAAAGTGATGAGTGATGACTAAATATGGATCGAATGAATGAAATAAAAAGATAGAAATAAGGTAATTCGGATTAAGTCAAATGATTAGATGGAGTTAGAAACATCATTTTTAGGGTACTATAAATAAATTAACATAGTAAAGATTTTTAACATTGTGATATTGTACTAAAACTACTCTTAATATATAGTTGCCAACAATTGACAGGACAAGATACAAACTATATTAATTTACTGAAATACATGCACAAATTATTCATACTATAAGCATTAAATAAAATATTGACCCCGTGATTAGCAGAAGTACTACTCCAGCATACAACAAAATTTTCTTGATATCTCCACCAAACGACGTCAAATTTTCATCCTTATTAGGAATTTTCGATGCTGGAACATTGCTTCTTTGGTACCTTTGGAAAAATTGACACTGCTCTACTTGGTAGATGCTTCATTTCTTGTACTGGACTAAACATTGCTTGAAGTGCTACAAAAAATTTACAAGAATAAATTAGCCACAAAATTAGATGCCTTGCCGCAGAAGGTGTCATCTGATACTGTTTCGCAAAAAAGAAGAAGAAGAAAATACATGTATAAGTAGTACTCGCCCTATTTCTTTTTATATGTCTTGTTTTGACTGTGTACGAGTTCAAGAATGAAAAATGGACTTTTAAATCACACGACCTTCAACTAAATGTGTGTATGATCTATAATATACTTACCAAATTACCCTTTGAATCTAGTGATCTTAATTAAACATGCCAAGTTATTTCTATAAGAGACTTCATTAAGGGTAAAATGAGTGGTGAAAGGTATTTTTTCTAGAACAGATGAAAAAAGTAAATCACATAAATATAAATGGAGAAAATATTTTTTTGTCACGACCCAATTTCATCTATAGGTCGTGATGGCGCCCAACACTACAGCTAGGCAAGTCAACTTAATAAATTAAGCATATATTGACAAAATCTAAAACCAAGAAAAATAATAAAACACCACATTCTACCAATGTGTGTGTGTGTCAAGACCCGGTGTCACAAGTGTAAGAGCATCTAGTAGATTATACAAAGCCTCAGATACTGTCTGAAATAAAAATAGAAAGAATGAAAAATACAAAGAGAGACACTAGTAGCTGCAGAAAGGCAGTTCACCACTATGCCCCTGGATAACGCGGGTGTAAGACGATAAGTCCCCCACTAGTACTTGCCTCAGGTCCTGTACAAAAAGTGCAGCAAGTGTAGTATGAGTATGTAAACAACGCGTACCCAGTAAGTATCAAGCCTAATCTCGAAGTGGTAGAGACGAGATGGCCAACTTTGACACACACTATGGGTCAATAATAATAACTGAAATACAACTAGAATATCTAAATCAACATGATTCACAGAATTTACAATAATTTATTTAACCAGCGGAAATAATCATATTCCTTCAAATGCAACAATTCTCAATATATTAATTAAATTCCTTATATTTAAATAATTTCCAATTTATCAATTAAATCTCATTTATAGGAATAACAATAAATTCCTCAACAAGCAGGCATAATAATCCATTAAATTCCAAGGATTCTCAAATTTATCAATTAGCTTCGCAAGCTGAAATAAACTATTAAAGTATCGTGAAATTATTATTATTAAGCACGATTTCTACCGAAAACGTAAGACCTGATACAGAGTGTCATGTACACTGCCGAGGTACGTGCGGCATGATCCATAGATGCATCTATCCTGCCGAGGCGTTCGGCCCGCTCCACAAGAAAGGAGGACATTTTCTTATGTACCTCCGGAAGGTGAGTATATTGATTATAAGATAAATTCTGGAGGAAGAACAGTTTTTTTAACAATTAATTAATTTAAAAAGAAAATCAAGCATACGAGATTTTCATCCTTTAATATCTTTATCTAACAATTCACAATATATTCCTATATGTCAAATAATATTAATTAAGCAAACAATACAATTTACACAAGTAATTCATGTTTTGAGTCCTAAACTACCCGGACTTTAGCATTAATAGTAGCTGCACACGGACTCTCGTCACCTCCTGTGTACGTAGCCCCCACAATTAGCAACAATTATTCAATTTAATCCCTATGGGGTAATTTTCCCCTCACAAGATTAGATAAGAGACTTACCTCGTCTCAAAGTCCACTTTCCAATTATCGCGTAGCGTAAAATTTTTGATTCGATGCCGAAAAATCCGAAACTATACAAAAGTTATATAAAATAATTAATAAATGTTCAATAATTCAAAATTTATCTATTAAATAAATTACTATACCAAAAATGGTAAATTTTCTAAAATTAACCCCGAGCCCACGTGCCCAAATTCCGAATATTTTCGGATGGAAACATTACCCATAATCTCAAGAACTCAAATATATAATTTCTACCCAATTCCATTACTATTTTCGTGGTTAAAATCTCATTTTTATAAAAATATTATTTTTTCACCTAAACCCTTAATTTCTAAGATTTACTAGTTATAATCTACCTATAATCTATGTATTTAACCCAAAGGGTGTAGAATTAACTTACCTCCAAGTTGATAGTTGAAAACTCCTCACAAAGAGCTCTAAAATCCCCTAACAATGGATGAAAATAGAAAGAAATGGACTGAGTTTTCGTCCGTTTTAAGGTTCTGCCCAGACAGGTTTTTTGCACCTGCGGAAGGAGTATCGCACATGCGATTTTCGCACCTACGGAAATTCCTCGCGGGTGCGCATTTTCCTACTTTTCCTGGTTCCGCACCTGCGGAAGAAATGCTCGCATCTGCACAAGCGCAGGTGTAGCCATTTCTTCGCACCTGCGCATCCCTCCGCTTCTGTGCACAAGACCTTCGCACATGCGCGTTCGCAGGTGCGCCAAATTACTCCGCATCTGCGATGGCTGGACATGCTCCTCTCTTTTACACCTGCGATTGGTAACTTGCACTTGCGGCTGTCCAAGTGCAATTGCGATTATGACAGTAGCTGGGAGCTTCAGTCCTTGCTCAATTTCCCAAAATTGGTCTGAGCCTCGTCCGGTTAACACTCGGGACTCCTGGGGCCTCGCCCGAACATACCAACAGGTTTGAAATTATAAAGCGGGCTCGCTTGAACTCTCGAAACGCGTAAAAGAACATAAAATCTAAGAATCATACCCTAAACCAAATTGATTCAAACTTAAGAATTTCAAGTTCTTCAATTTATTTCCAATGCACCGAAATATACTTAAACTACTCGGAATGACACGAAATTTTACGTGCAAGTCTTAAATCACTATACGGAGCTATTCCCAAACTCGAAATTCCAAACAGACATCAATTACTCAAAAACCTACCTCAAACCAAATTTAAAGAATTTTAAACCTTCAAATAGTTAAATTTTATTATTAAGTGTCAAAATGCTACCGGGTTATCCAAAATCTGATTCGGACATACGCCCAAGTCCAAAATCTTCATACAAACCTACTGGAACCGTCAAATCCCGATCCAGGAGTCGTTTTTTCAAAATATTGACTGAAGTAAAACTTGTCCATTTAAAGCTAACTTAAGGAACCAAGTGTTCCGATTTCAACCGAAACGCTTCCAAATCCCGAACCAACCATCCCCGCGAGTAAATAATCATTAAAAGCACATACAAAATTTTTTATTTTAGGGAACGGGGTTCTAAAAGTTAAAATGACTGATTGGGTCATTACATTCTCCACCTCTTAAATAAACGTTCGTCCTTGAATTGTTTTAGAATAATACCTGGAGTGCTAAATAGGTGTGGATATTTGCTCCGCATGTACTCCTCGGCCTCCCAAGTCGCTTCCTCGACTAGTTGGCCCCTCCACTGGACCGTTACTTTAGAAATCCTCTTGGACCTCAACTGGCAAACTTGTTTATCAACAATGGCAAATGGCGCTTCTTCATAACCCAAACTCTTATCTAGCTGAACTATTCTAAAGTCCAACACATGTGATAGGTCAGCATAATACTTCCGGAGCATCGATACATGGAAAACTGGATGAACTCCCGATAGACTAGGAGGCAATTCAAGCTCATAAGAAACCTCCCCAACTCGTCTCAACACCTCAAATGGGCCTATAAACCTTGGGCTCAACTTGCCCTTCTTCCCAAATCTCATAATTCTCTTCATCGGCAAAACCTTCAAGAGAAATTTTTCACCTACCATAAATGATAAATCACGCGCTTTCTGATCCGCGTAACTCTTCTGTCTGAACTGTGCTGTACGAAGACGCTCCTGTATCAACTTTACCTTTTCCAAGGCATCCTTTCCCAAATCAGTACCATATAATTTAGCCTCACCGTGCTCAAACCATCCGATACGTGAACGATATTGACGGCCGTATAAAGCCTCAAATGGAGCCATCTCGATGCTGGATTGGTAACTGTTATTATAAGCAAACTCGGCCAAAGGCAGGAAACAATCCCACTAACCTCCAAAGTCAATCACACATGCCTTGAGCATATCCTCCAAAATATGAACTGTCCGCTCTGACTACTCGTCGGTCTGCGGATGAAAGGCTGTGCTGAGCTCTACATGGGTCCCTAATTCACTCTGTACTGCTCTACAGAAATGTGAGGTAAACTGAGGGCCTCTATATGATATGATAGAAATTGGCACACCGTGCAACCGAACTATCTCCTGATTATAAATCTGGGCCAACCTCTCTGAAGTATACGTAGTCACAACAGGAATAAAATGTGCCAACTTGGTCAACCTATCAACAATCACCCAAACTGCATCAAACTTCCTCAAGGTCTGCGACAACCCAACTACAAAGTCCATAGCAATTCGTTCCTATTTCCAGTCTGGTATAGTCATCTGCTGAAGTAGGCCACCTGGCCTCTGGTGCTCATATTTAACTTGCTGGCAATTTATACACCTAGCTACATACTCAACTATGTCCTTTTTCATTCTTCACCACCAATAATGCTGCCTCAAGTCACGATACATCTTCAAAGAATGTGGATGAATAGAATACCGAGAACTGTGTGCCTTCTCCAGGATCGTTTTCCTCAGTTCATCCATATTAGGAACACACAGATGATCCTAGAATCGCATAACACTATCTGCACCAATAGTAACTTCCTTGGCACCACCTCGTAGTACCATTTCTCGAAGAACCATTAAGTGTGGGTCATCATACTGGCGAGCCTTGATCTGCTCAAATAGTGAGGACTGAGCTACGACACATGCAAGAACTCGCTGGGCTCTGAAATATCTAGCCGCACAAGTCAGTTGGCCAAGGACTAGATATCCAAACCTAATGGCCTCTCTTCTGCTGAAATGAAAGCTAAACTACCCATACTCTTTGCCTTTCTACTCAAGGCATCTGCCACTACATTTGCTTTACCTGAATGATATAGGATAGTAATATCATAATATTTTAGTAACTCCATCCATCTGCGCTGCCTCAAATTTAGGTCCCTCTGCTTGAAAAAATGCTGCAAACTGCGATGATCCGTGTAAACTTCACAAGACACCCCATAAAGATAATGCCTCCAAATATTAAGAGCGTGAACAATCGCAGCTAACTCCAAATCATGTACTGGATAATTCTGCTCGTGGGGCTTCAACTGACGTGAAGCATATGCAATAACTCACCCTTCCTACATTAATACACAACCCAAACCAATGCGTGAAGCATCACAATATACTGTATACATTCCCGAACCGGAAGGTAACACTAACACTGGTGTTGTAGTCAATGTTGTATTGAGCTTCTGAAAGCTCACCTCACAATCATCGGACAATTGGAACAGAGCACCTTTCTGGGTTAATTTGGTCAAAGGTGCTGCAATCGATGAAAAACCTTCCATGAACCGACGATAATAACCTGCTAAGCCCAGAAAACTCCTGATCTCAGTCGCCGGAGTGGTTCGATGCCAATTCTGAAATGCCTCAATCATTTTGGGATAAACTTTAATACCTTCATCCGATACAATATGTCCCAAAAATGCTACAGACTCTAGCCAAAACTCACATTTAGAGAACTTAACATATAGCTTTTGTTCCCGCAATGTCTGAAGCACTACTCTCATATGCTGCTCATGTTCCTCCTTACTGCACGAGTAGATCAAAATGTCATCAATGAAGACAATGACAAACGAATCAATATATGGCCTGAATACCCTGTTCATCAGATCCATAAACGTTGCCGGGGCATTAGATAAACCGAAAGACATTACCAAAAACTCATAATGACCATATCTAGTACGGAAAGCAATTTTCGGAATATGCGAATCTCGAATGATACCCCGACCTCCAGTCAATCTTTGAGAATAACCTAGCACCCTGCAATTGGTCAAATAGGTCATCAATACGTGGAAACGGGTACTTGTTCTTAACAGTAACATTGTTCAATTGGCGATAATCAATACACATTGGCATTGTGCTATCTTTATTCTTCACAAATAATACTGGTGCACCCCAAGGAGATACACTCGGCCTGACGAACCCTTTGGCTAGGAACTCCTCAAGCTGCTCTTTCAATTCTTTCAAGTATTTCGTAGCCATGCGATACAGTGGGATAGATATAGGCCGAGTATCTGGAGCCAAGTCAATACAGAAATCAATACACCGATCAGGTGGCATACCTGAAAGATTTGAAGGAAATACATCGGGGAACTCCCGAACTACTGGCACTGAATCAATAGCCGAAGTCTCTGCAGTAGTATCCCAAACATAGGCTAGATAAGCCAAACAACCATTCTCAACCATGTGTTGAGCCTTTATAAAAGAAATAACCCGATTAAATGAACTAACCGATGAACCCTTCCACTCCAGCCTAGGCAAAGATGGAATAGCCAAGGTAACAATTTTGGCATGACAATCTAGAATGGCATGATATGGAGATAACCAGTCCATACCTAGAATAATTTAAGAGACCTGCTCTAGTTTCATAACCACAGAATGTAATAATACAAAATCGGTAGATCCGGTTCATAATAACAGAATCTCCTACAGGAGTGGACACAAAAACAGGAGTACTTAAGGACCCACGAGAAATACCCAGGAATGGAACCAAGCTGGAGTGCCGGAAAAGCATAGAACCAAGCTGGAGTGCCAACTAGCTGGCTTCCGCCTGGCTGACCTCCACCTCTAGGACAACCCCTACCCACCTTTCCTCCACCTCTTGGTGGTTGGACTACTGGTGGAACAACTGGTCCGGTAAGCATAGGCTGCTGACCCTGCTATATTGGTCTACCCCGAAGCCTGGGGAAAAACCTCCGCTTGTGACTGGGATTCCCGCACTTGTAACAACTCTTCAGTGCGATGGGCTGCTGACTAAGAGTCTGGCCCTAGGGACATGAATACCCACTTGGAGGACCCTGAATAGCTGGTGGGCGGTAAGAACTCTCTGGTATAGCACTGAGATAGGGTCACACTAGAGCACCTCGAGGAGGTGGTGGTGCTGGATACGGGGGTCTATTGGACTGCCCCCTCACGAACAGACCTCTGCTCCCAGACAGAGCACCTCTGAACTCTCCAGAGTTCCTGAACCGTTTATCTCTCATAATTTGCTCTCGGCTCTGCTGGCGTACACCTTAAATCCTGGGGGCTATCTCCACAACTAGCTCATAAGAAGTACCCATCTCAACTTCTCGAGCCATAGTGGCCTGAATGCCAGTATGTAAACCTGCTACAAACCTCCGCACTCTCTCCGCCTCAATAGGGAGTATCATAAGTGCATGGCGAGATAATTCAGAAAATCTCGCCTCATAATCGGTCACTGACATCTGACCCTGCTGGAGCTGCTCAAACTAAAACTGCAACTCTTCCCTCTCTGAGGGTGGAATATACATGTCTAGGAAGATACGGGTGAACCTGTCCCAAGTCATGGGAGGAGAATCTGCTGGTCTGCCAAGAATATAAGACTGCCACCATCTACGGGCACTGCCCTCTAGCTGAAATGTAGTGAACTCAACCCCATGGGATTTCAATATCCTCATGTTGTGCAGTCTGTCCCTGCAACGATCAATGAAGTCCTATGGATCCTCATGTCACTCACCCCCAAAGACAGGAGGATGTATTCTAGTCCATCGGTCCAATAGTTTCTGAGGATCGACGGCTACAGCTGGCCTGGGTTCAGGTGTAGCTGCTGCCACTGGCTGGGCTCCACCCACGGGTAGTGTACCGTGGGTCTGATATACAGCAGCTGCATGTCCATGAGCCTGCGCGGTAGGTGTCTGTGCTCCACCGCCCTCTTGATATGTGGCTGGTTCTGTCGGAAATAAACCGGCCTGAGTCATATTGTCCATGAACCATAGCATACAACCCATGACATCTTCAAATCCCGGTGCAGATGTGAAATCCACCGGAGCTGGCTCTTCCACAGGCAGCTCGTCCTGTTCCTCAACAATGGGGTTCTTTGCTGGACCCACTGGCGGCATAACTAGAATAGTCCTGGGACGTCCTCGCCCTCTACCACGGGCCAGAGCCCTCCCTCGGCCTCTAGCAACTGAGGGAGTAGCTCTTCCCTGGTCTGGAACCTCATTCGAGCGCGTTCTCACCATCTGAGAGAGAATAAGAGAAGGATATTTAGAACTACATCAATTGCACGATGGAATATGAAGAAACGTAATTTCCTAACACCCCACAACCTCTCGAAGATAAGTACAGACGTCTCCGTACTGATCCTCAAGACTCTATTAGGCCTGCTCATAAATTGTGAGATTTACGTGAACCTAGTGCTCTGATACCATGTTGTCACGACCTAATTTCACCTATAGGTCGTGATGGCTCCCAGCACTACAGCAAGGCAAACCAACTTAATAAATTAAGCATATACTGACAAAATCTAAAACCAAAAAAATAATAAAACACCAAATTCTACCAATGTGTGTGTGCCAAGACCTGGTGTTACAAGTGTATGAGCATCTAGTAGATTATACAAGCCTCAAATACTGTCTGAAATAAAAATGGACAGAATGAAAAATACAAGGAGAGACTCTAGTAGCTGCAGAATGGCTCAGAAAGGCAGCTCACCAATATGCCCCTGGATAACGTTGGTGTAAGACGATAGGTCCCCCACTAGTACTTGCCTCAGGTCCTGCACAAAAAGTGCAGCAAGTGTAGTATGAGTACGTAAACAATGTGTACCCAGTAAGTATCAAGCCTAATCTCGAAGTGGTAGAGACGAGATGGCCAACTTTGACACTCACTATGGGTCAATAATAATAACTGAAATACAACTAGAATATCTAAATCAGCATGATTCACAGAATTTACAATAATTTATTTAACAACCGAAAATAATCATATTCCTTAAAATGCCACAATTCTCAATATATTAATTACATTCCTTAAATTCAAATAATTTCCAATTTATCAATTAAATCTCATTTACAGGAGTAGCAATTAATTCCTCAACAAGTAAGCATAATAATTCATTAAATTCCAAGTATTCTCAAATTTATCAATTAGTTTTGCAAGCTGAAATAAACTATTAAAATATCGTAAAATTATTATTATTAAGCACGATTTCTGCCGAGGACGTACGACCCGATCCAGAGTGTCGTGTACACTGCCGAGGGACGAGCGACAAGATCAATAGCTGCATCTATCCTGCCGAGATGTTTAGCCCGCTCCACAAGAAAAGATGACATTTTCTTATGTACCTCCAGAAAGAGAGTATATTTATTATAAGATAAATTCGGGAGGAAGAACAAATTCTTTTAATAATTAATTAATTTAAACAGAAAATCAAGTATATGAGATTTCCATCCTTTAATATCTTTATCTAACAATTCACAATATATTCCTATATGTCAATTAATATTAATTATATAAATAATAGAATATACACAAGTAATTCGTGCTTTGAGTCCAAAATTACGCGAACTTTAGCATTAATATTAGTTACGCACGGACTCTCGTCACCTAGTGCATACGTAGCCCCCACAATTAGCAACAATTATTTAATTTAATCCCTATGGGGTAATTTGCCCCTCACAAAATTAGACAAGAGACTTACCTCGTCTCATAGTCCACTTTTTGATTATCGCGTAGCGTAAAATTCTCGATTCAATGCCGAAAAAGCCGAATCTATCCAAAAGTTATATAAAATAATTAATATATGTTCCATAATTCAAAATGTATCTATTAAATAAATTACTATACCAAAAATGGTAAAATTTCTAAAATTCAACTCGGGCCCACGTGCCCGGATTCCAGATATTTTAGGATGGAAACGTTACCCATAATCTCAAGAACTCAAAAATGTAATTTCTACCCATTCCATAACTATTTTCGTGGTTAAAATCTCATTTTTATAAAAATCTAGATTTTTCACCTAAACCCTTAATTTTTGAGATTTACTAGTTATAATCTACCTATAATCTATGTTTTAAACTCAAAGGGTGTAGAATTAACTTGCCTCCAAGTTGATAGTTGAAAACTCTTCACAAAGAGCTCTGAAATCGTCCAACAATGGATGAAAACTAGAAAGAAATGGACTGAGCTTTCGTTCGTTTTAAGGTTCTGCCCAGACAGGATTTTTGCACCTGCGGAAGGAGTACCGCACATGCGGCTTTCGCACTTGCGGAAATTTCTCGTAGGTGCGCATTTTCCTTCTTTTCCTGGTTTCACACCTGCGGAAGAAATGCTAGCTTCTGCGCAAGCGCAGGTGCGCCCAATCCTTCGCACCTGCGCATCCCTCCGCTTATGCGCACAAGACCTTAACACCAGCGCGTTCGCAGGTGCGCCAAATTACTTTGCATCAGCGATGGCTGGGCAGGCTCCTCTCTTTTGCACCTGCGATTGGTGGCTCGCACCTGCGGCTGTCCAAGCGCAGGTGCGATTATGACAGTAGCTGGGAGCTTCAATGATTGCTCAATTTTCCAAAATTGGTCTGAGCCTCGTCTGGTTAACACTAGGGACCCCCGAGGCCCCGCCCGAACATGCCAACAAGTTTGAAATCATAAAGCGGACTAGCTCAAACTATCGAAACGCGTAAAACAACATCAAATCTAAGAATCATACCCTAAACAAAATTGATTCAAACTTAAGAATTTCAAGTTCTTCAATTTATTTCCAATGCGCCGAAATATACGGAACTATTTCCAAACTCGGAATTCCAAACGGATTTCAATTGTTCAAAAACCTACCTCAAACCAAATTTAAAGAATTTTAAACCTTCAAATAGTTGATTTTTACTATTAAGCGTCAAAATACTTCCGGGTTATCCAAAATACGATTCGTACATACGCCCAAGTCCAATATCATCATACGAACCTATTGGAACCGTCAAATCCCGATTCCGGGATCGTTTTCTTAAAATGTTGACCGAAGTCAAACTTGTCTATTTAAAGCTAACTTAAGGAACCAAGTATTCCGAATTCAATCCAAACGCTTCCAAATCTCGAACTAACCATCCCCGCAAGTCAATAATCATTAAAAGCACATACAAAAAATTATATTTTAGGGAACAGGGTTCTAAAAGTTAAAATGACTGGTTGAGTTATTACATTTTTCTTTTTGGTAAAAATACATTGTGTAAATATATTTGTACGATAAGCATTTGAAAATAATGGAAATGGAAAATCAATTTGGAACAAGAAACGAAGCATTAGAAACCCCACTAAACTAAAGTCAAGCTATACTAAGAGGCCTCTTAAATTTATTTCGTAAAATCCATATAATAATAAGATACAATTGAATTTGCCTTTTGATCTAAAGATCAATACAAATATGACTAAATATAAAGTAGCTAAGTCAGAGACAATGAGTTAAATTTAGAAAATAAGTAAAAAATATGAAAACAAATAAATGAACTTAGAGGAGGAAAAATTAAAATAGAAGAGGAAGATAAATATACTAACTACTAAGAGAAAACTTATTGTTATTTGCTAACTCGTCTTGTACAACCTCAACAAAATAAATAAATTTCTTAAACTTGAAATCTCTTATTAATAACTTTTATATAAAATAAATTGTATGTTATATATAATAATTAATAATATAGTAAACTCCTAATAATTTTGGGGCGTTCTAATTTTGGGGTCTAGCCTTACCCTTCGGCCGCCCCTGGAAGCATATATTGATACATTTTTATGAAAATTCACTAAAACTTTCAAATGACTTTAGTATTAAGAAACTTAAAAGTCAAACGGAACAATTTTGAATCTTGGATATTTGATAGGGCAAAAATTACTTTTAGCCCGCGACCTAAATTATTTATATCCATAGCCGCAAAACTTTATAACATTTAAGTATTTTTATAACATATAGAAATACATATTTATAAAGAAAAAACAAATTTCAGCTATTATTTTTCAGAGCAGCTATACGGTGTCATTTTTCCTATTGGATATCCCGCCACTGATTACTGGTTTAATAAAAAGTTTAAAATTAAATAGTTTTCAAATATTAAAAGATATCATTCTTTTGAAAAAACGAAAAAGAAGTGTACTATATAAAATAAAACAGAGGGACATGTTGATGAACTCACCGAGGTGAGGAGTAGGGTTGGGGTCCCGAGTTGAAACAACTGAAGTAGTAAACAAAAGAAAAGCTAATGTGACCATCGCTAAGCTGGAGCTGCAAAAATATTTGCACAATCAATTTACTTATTTGATAATTACATGTAACTTTCTGTGGTAAACAATTTTGATAACTAGACAAAATTGTAACTAATTTATAATAAGTTGAACTTCAATGATTATGTAAAAAGGGTATTTCATATTGTCATTACATATAACTTAACTCATTCTTTTTTAAGATACAAGGAGGTATGTTTTGAGTTTTAAGAAATTTTGCGTCCAATAGTCTAAAAAGGGAAATTAAGTAAAGAATAAGAAAACGTTTTTATGTGTTGCCTAGCATGAATTTAATCCAGTATTGTTTTTATTCCTATTTATTTGACGCATATCTCAGCAACGAGAATTTATACTATTTTACAAAATTTCAATGAAATAGAATAGAATTTTACCCCATTTTCATGCTGACAAAAGTATTTTGAGGCTGTAAGATCAAAATATTTCCTCTTTCAGATGGTTTGTGTTTTTGTGACAAATAACAAAGTCCTATATATAGATGAAGCAAAACGAAAGATAACAATTATAAGAGGAATCACATTAGAAACCAATTAATTAACGCATGAGACGATGGTAGTTAGGATTAAGGAGAAAATACTGTATCATTTGAGAAGTAACGCACAATAAAACATGCGCAAAAGGCATAAATGCAAGAAATTCGTTATTAAAGAAAACAAATATTACGTACTATTATTTAAATCATTAACTGACTAGAAATTGATTTGGGTATTATCCACACTAAATGTGATGATCTCCAATAAATTTCCTCTTTATCATTCTAATTATTGTTTTTGTTTTTGTTTTTGTTAGAGAATAGTTTCTGTTTTTTTTTTTTGGAGAAACAGATATTTTATTAATAAACTACTAAGGTGGCATTACATCACTAGTACTATTAGTAGGAATAACACTTAAGTTTCCAAACATTACGAGTTTGTTACATATGGAATTTGATATAAGTCTAGTAGTAGCTGTCTTGACAAGATCTGGGGGTGAACAAAATATTTGTGCCAGCAGGAGGTGGTAGTTTGGAGTCTAATTTACTCAAAACGTGTGCCACCTTTTTCCCTTCTCCGAAACTATCCGGATCACTGGATTCCCAATCTCTTCAATAAGCACATACATTCAAGGACAAGGTTAGTATATGCTGGGTAGCTATTATGCTCAAGTAACTGGATTGTCTCTGTGGAGTCAGTTTCTATTTCCAGGGGAGTTAATCTTCTATTATCTACGAGTTTTAACCTTGTTTGGAGTGCTAGTAACTCTGCATGTGTAGGGGCATAGGCTCGGACTGCTTTATTGAAGCCTACTATCCAGTTACCTCGTGTGTTTCTAATAATTCCTCCAATGCTCCCTGCATGATATCTATCCAAAAAAGTTCCATCTGTATTTAATTTGTATGTATGAGGTGGTGGTGATTGCCACTTGATGAGGATGGTTTTTTTGTGCGTGGGGCTCATATTTGTTTCTACGAGCAGTTTGAATTCGATGGTACGTATTTTGACCAATTGGTAGTTTAGAGGTTTGGAGAGGTTGTGAAAGCACTTGCTGTTTCTATTTAGCCAAAGTTGCAATAGTACAAAAGGAAATACATCTTCCCAAGCTATATATTTGTAGTTGGTAGGTATATGGAGATCCTTAAGCAAAAGCATCCGGTGCTTGCCATTTGGGAGGGTTTGAGTATCAATTCCCAGGCTACTCCAGAATGTATGGGCAGCTATACAATATAGAAAGATATGTGTGATAGTTTCTTCTTCATTCTTACATATTGGGCACAGGTAGTCATTAGTGACTCCAATTTGATGAAGATATGACTTTGTGGGAAGCGTGTTACGATAGCATTTCCAAAGGAAGAATTTTATTTTATTTAAGGTACTTAGTTTCCAAATCCATTCATACTCAATATGTGTTTGTTGGTGTTGGTGAAGTAAGATATAAACAAAGTGTGTGGAGAAGGTGCCATTTGGGTTTAGAGACCAAATGAGGGTGTCCATGGCCATTGGGTTGTTGGAAAGGGAAATGGAGGAAATCTTTTCTCTAATGTTTTCTAATAGTTCGAAGGAGATTTGTGACTAGTTCCACTGGTCGTGGTACCACAACTGGGAGACTATTAGGTTAGTGGCGTTGATACAAAAGGACCCTTGAATTATCGAACGGATACCAGGAGTGTTGGGGATCCAATTTTCATAATAGAAATGAATGAATTTTCCATTTCCAACATCCCATGTGATGCCTTTTGTAACAATTTCCCATCCTTTCAACACATTTTGCCAAATGAAAGAGTTGGTTTTGGCATTAGCTCGCCTACAGTATTTTTGGATTAGGGTATTAGCACAAATTGTAGAACGGTTGGTGAATAATCTCCATGCTAACCCTGCTAGTGCATATTTATTTTTATGGATTGCTTTATGAATTCCCAGATCCCCAGATTTTTAGGGAGAGTTACGACATCCCAGGCAACGTAGTGGATTCTCTTGTTATGAGAAGTAGTGCCCCAAATGAAGTCACCCTGGATTTTGTCAATTTGTTATTGAGTCTTCTTGGGAGGGAAATGTATAACATTGGGGGAATATTTTGCTAGAATTGTACGTCCCGCAAGACTTAGGAAGTTTGATTTCCTATTTGACAGCTTGTGACGCATATTATCAATTACAAATAGGAAATCGCATGGCTTGGTTTGTTGTTGAGGATAGGGAATCCCAAGTATTTTTCAACCAGTGTGGTTGGGTTAATGTTGGGCAACTCAACGGTGTATTCTCTTATGGCAAGTGAGCAGTTGTTTGAGAAAAGAATTTTTGATTTTGTATTGTGTCACGACCTAAAATCCCGCCACAGGCGTCGTGATGGCACTTAGTTTCTAAGACTAGGTAAGCCGATTATAATAACAATTAAAGCCATTTTTTAAAAATATAAACCAACAACGGAAATATTTAAACAAACTACCAAGACTGGTAATACTGAGTCACGAAATCTAACTGAATACATGGAATGATCTCAAGGATCGAATACTCTAAACTGTTTGATTAATAATTAACAGTACAATAAAATGGAAAGACTTTAAGGAACTGTAATGACCAAGCAGCTCTACCTTGAATCCCTGCGATCACACTTTAACTCTGTCCGAGTCCGATAGCTCCAATACCTGGCTCTGCACAAAAATGTGCAGAAGTGTAGTATGAGTACACCACGGTCGGTACCTAGTAAGTATCAAGACTAACCTCAGTAGAGTAGGGAGGAGGAACATTCGAGACACTCTCTAGTCTAATAACATGTGCAATATAATATACAAAAATAATAAGAAACAAATAACAATGATGGCAACAATAATCAACCAATGATATACACAGCAGGGCGACAAGAACACCATAAATATTGCGCAACAAATAATGAATACAAGTACAACAAATTAATCAACTCCTTCCAATATAAATCTTTCACATATATGTTTTTCAAATAGAAATTTTCAGGATATAATACTTTCAAATAAATCTCTTTCAAATATAATTCCTTCAAATAAATATCTTTCAAATAAAATTCTTTCAAATAAATTTCTTTTGAATAAAAATCACACAGTGACACAACATTTCAAAATCATAAAATACGGGTCTCGGCCTACTTTCATATTTCCATGGCACCTCGTGCCAATTTCTCTATCACAAACACACGGACAACTCACGTGCCAAATATCATCATCATTTAACCACGGCACCTCGTGCCCACATTTTATATCACAACTGCACGGACAATTCACGTGCCAATATCATCATTAATTACTCATGGCACTTCGTGCCCGTAATTCATATCATAATTGCGTGGACAATTCACGTGCCAAAATCATCATTATTTACTCACGGCACCTGGTGCCCACATTTCATTTCATAATTCGCTTGCCAATAACCACATGCTTTCAATTTTAACATATATCAAGCTATTATCAATTTTCCAACAACAAGGCAAATTGCACAAGGTATAAAAATAAACACAAGAAAAATCAACATTACGTGAAAATTACCAACGCAATAACCCCATATCATCACATATCATCCCTCACAATAGCCACCCTTATCTCTCCTATAGCCACCCTTATCACTCATATAATAGCCTCTCTTATCCCTCCGCCATTACAATATCAATAGCCACCCTTATCTCTCATATAGACACCCTTATCACTCCTATAATAGCCTTCCTTATCCCTCATCCCTGACAATGTTAATAGCCACCCTTATCGCTCATATAGCCACCATTATCTCTCCTATTGCCACCTTTATCACTCCGCTCTGACAATTTTCCAACACACATAACAACAGTGAAATGCCATCCTTCAACCCACATAATATCAACAGTGAAATGCCAACCTTATATCCTCAAAGTAATAACTCAAATAACACAATAATTTATACGGAATATTATCACGGCCATATAACAAAATAAATTCATATCATAATTTGCCCAATGACCAACTCGAATTCCAAAAAAATAACAAAATCAATTAATTTCACAACAAATAACCCAAGGCTCCACACAGTATGTATAAAATCTCAAAACAACTACAGAGATGGAAAATACTCAGTATAGGGCAACACCTTCATTAATCCAAATTCTTGATAATTATATAACGCCTCGATTTAAACTTATTTCATTAATTATTTACAGATGGAAAATCCATAATATAATTATTTCCAAGAAATATGAAATCACCAAACTCACGGAATTCACATAAATATGCAAGAAATAACCACATAAAATTGTCATATAAAAGCAAATTCAACAAACACGAATTGAGGTATAGCAAATGGATGATTTAATAAATGCCAACAATTATCCAATTTACTACACAATATGCCTAAGACTCTAACCCAATCAATTTTGCACATATTTTTCCGAGTACGTACTCGTCACCTAGCGTACACGGCCTTTTCACATTTCACAAATGGTATATAAGACTCGATTCCTAAGGAGTAATTCCCCCACTCAAGGTTAAGCAAGATACTTACCTCAACGAAATTAAGTCAATGCTTTAAATGATCTTCGCTAGTGAAGCCACCTCCGGACGGCTCAAATATGAAATTCTCCCCTTAATAATACTACGATAGTCCACCACCTAAACAAATTTCAATCTACAATAATGCAACACAATTGTACCAATATTAGTAAACAAATTTCTAGATTTTTGGTCATTTAGGCATTTTATCAAACACCTAGAGTACATAGCATTTTACTACCTCTAGTAATGGTGTTTCTTCATCCAACAATCCCTCCTCCCCACCAACAAGAGATACTAAACCATCCTTTTTCTACAAAAAACCTTCTTTAGCACCATTAAAATCATCCATGAACTCACATCCACCCAATTGTTACTAATTAATTAATTACAAAATCTCTACAACACCCAATAATTTAGTTTAAGTATTTATGGCTCCCAAGCACCATCCAATAAGTATTACTACTTATTTTTGTTGCTCACATACTCATAATAAATCCAAACATGTAAGTTTAAGGGTGTAGATTTACCTTTTTGGAAGAGATCTTGCAAAACCCTCCTTTGAGTTCTTGAAGAAATTTCTTGAAGATCTAAGTAGTTTATGTGTAGATTTCATCAATACTAATGTAGAAATGATGGAATTTCACACCAAGATAATGGGGATTTCTTACCTTGAAGAAGAGGGGAGTTGGGGGTCTTGAGAGAGTGGAGAGGAGCTCCAAGAATCGGCCAAGAGGAGTGGGAGAAGTGAGATACCAAAATGGTCTTTATAATGGCTTCAGGCCTAGCTTGTCAATCCTCGTGCATCGCGTGGACATGCACGAGCTCTTGTTCACGTTTGCGTGCTGGGTCAATGCTTCGCTATTTTGTTGAAATGGCTGGGGGTCATGGCTTGTTCAAACCCACGCGGTGCACGAGTTCATACGAGCTCCCCAGTTGCATCCTTTCTATAGTTTTTGTTTTCGATCTTACCCTCATTCGATACCTTGCTCTGATATAGACCCCGATTCACTTCCAAACTTTTATATAAGTATGAAACCATGATTATACGACGTTACCCTCATCCATAGCCATCTGGGGTACGCAAGCAAAAAGTGCAAATCTGAGGCGCGATTTAAGTCCTTAAACCCTTAGCAAAACTTTCCTTGTTTTGACTGCCTTATTTTAGTAATTTGATTACAACTTCTTGTAGAAATATCCAAATGACAAATGGTTTGATGCGTTTGAAACCAGACTCGAAGGGCTATTCCTTTGTCTACAAAATATTCATGGAATGTATCTTCACATTATGAGAGTTATACCCATTCAAAGGTAGGTGTTGTGCAAGTAAGACACCTTTTCCACTTAATATTTCCAACTTTCGCCAATATGCGTCGAATTGTCCTACAGACTTCCAAATCCAAATCCGGACACATGCCTAAGTCTGAAATCACCATATCAAGCTATTGACATCATCAAAATTCCATTATGGAGTCGCTTTCTTTAGAGTTAAACTCCGGTCAACACTTTTCATTTTAAGCTTCAAAATGAGAATTGTTCATTTACTTAAATTCTAAATCTTCCGAAAACCTGACTCGACCACACACACGGGTCATAATACATATTACAAAGCTGATCAAGATCTTTAGTCGCTGAATGGGGCGTTAATTCTTAAAAGGACAAGTTGGGTCGTTACATTGTCCCCCTCTTAAACATACGTTCGTCCTCGAACGTGCCAAGAATCTTTCTGGGGACTTTAAATTCCCGAGTGCATTATTTCACACATACTCAAGGGTTATTCTACGTTACCGTAAATTTAACAGGGGTCTGACAGTCTCAGTAGAGATTATTTCCTTTATCCATACTTATAAGATTCAAATCCAATTCCTTACTCTCCAATCAAATTTCAAATGCGTGATTTTTCATATTAATACATTGTGTTAGTCTCAACCGGTTGAAGCAAATTTCGTGCTCACACACACATCATACGTATGCCCATAGCCACATCTTTGGTCGTAATAGCTATTTATAATTAATTACAGCATCCTCAATTAATCTTTTAGTAACCAAAATCTCGTTTCAAATTTTTCTCAACACTGACAGCAACACGCGAGGCATGAAGACCTCATAATTATTTACCCAAATTAACGAGTCATATTTAATTCCACCTAGAAACTCATCTCGGCAGGCTAAAACTCAATATTTACAGTCAAAATATGGCTAAATATGCACAGAAAATACATACAAAATTAACAAATAAGCCTAACAGTTATGACTCCTTATTAATACTATAGTACAAATTTAAATTTCATAAAGGAAGAATTTAAACACATAAAGGTTTTACCACAAGGACCTCGTCCTTATATAACTTCCATCGCGACTTGTAGTCCAGTTTAAATATTTCACACCATATAAGAAAAATGCGAGAATCTCGTCCTAATATCTGAATCACAAGTATTTTGCATATTGTGCCAACTAAAATTTTCCATTCCCTTTATTTCTTCTTTTTAATAAATTTCGTGAAATAATTTCACAACAAAAAATGAACCCCCATACCGGTAGGGCATATAATTCACACACTTTAACAAAACTATCCCGAATTTATATCAAAGCCCAATGTAGTGAGTAACAGAATGTCACTTTTGGACTCTTAGCCCTCAATAGTGTACAAAACAAAACGTTAGACATGGCTAACACCATCAAATCTCCCAACGGGGATAAACACGTGAGTGGTGTAGAAAATCACTAACTCACCATACATGGAGCATGATAGGAGGTCTCACCTCGATAATTCGAATTGAATCAAAATAAGAACAGTGCTCCTCTATTACGAATTAAATCATACCTGCAACGACACTATCTGTTGTAGCGGCCTCAGCCATTCCATATCAAATATATCAATGGGTCGGGCCTCCCTCTCTAGGGCGGCCTATACCCGCCTATCCTCCACCCCTAATTGACTATGCATGTGGGGTAGTAACTGGAATATATCATGTAGCCTGAGTATTCACATGAAATCTACCTCTCCCAAGTATGGGACTATCTCCCATGATGTGCCTAGTATCAGTACACTGATAACAACCCCTCTGCGGGTTCGACTGCTCATACTGAGTCTGTGCCAGATAACAGGAATAACCATTATAGGAATCCCGTGCCGGTGGTGCATTAAAAGAACTTACTGGAGCACCTCGAGTATTCTGAAATTGTTTCCATGACCTTGCTGATACTGAAATGTAGAATTATTAAGGACGCGGGAATACCGCAAGTCCCAACATCATCCCATACAAATCTCAGCTCTTAATCATATACAAGTTTTGGAGAACCTTTTAATACCACATATATACATCTCAGGTCAAAACTGATATAACGTATAGCCCCGCAATCTGATCGTTGATAGTGGACTCTCCTCACTTGGCGCGAAGCGATAGGACACAGTCCGATGATCCACAATACTAACCTTCATCGCTCGTACGACACCAATCATAACACACATTAAGTCATTTATTAGGCGCATGTCATCCTCGTGACAGTTAAAATTTCTTCCTCAAGTGCTTTGACTGCTAGTATGTTTCCTTCACTAAATGGAAATCCCATATGAACCACATAGTCTCTAATACCACCAACTATCTTCAAAACTACATCCATATGGTGACCCTACCATGATTGTGACAATTAAGCAACTAATTAAACCTTCTTAAGATCATACTTATCAACCAGATGTCAGAACTTGTTGCACCCCTATGTGCACAACTGAATGATCTCTCAATACTTCCGCATCCTTGATCTGGACGACACATGATAACAATGGTTGAGCAACCCTGGCTCCCTTATAACCCCTCTGTAGTATCACGAACCATTGGCGCATAGTTGATACCGAGTGCGCAATTTTATACACGAGTAGATGCAAAAGAACATAAGATATCTGCTTCAAGCTGAATAAATACTGCACGATAAGGAATGAAAGAAGTGAAACATTTTTCTACAAGCTCTGTAGCCTCTCAAAGATAAGTACAGATATCTCCGTACCGATCCGTAAGACTCTACCAAACTCGTTCTTGACTCGTAAAACCTATGAACGTAGAGCACTGATACCAACTTGTCACGATTAAAAGTCCCGCCATAGGCGTCGTGATGGAACTTAGTCTCTAAGACTAGGTAAGCCGATTATAATAACAATTCAAGCCATTTTGTTTTAATATAAACCAACCGCGGAAATATTCAAACAAACTCCCAAGACTGGTAATACTGAGTCACGAACTCTAACTGAATACATGGAATGATCTCAAGTATCAAATACTCAATACTATTTGATGAATAATTAACAGTACAATAAAATGGAAAGACTTCAAGGGACTGCAACGACCAAGCAGCTCTACCTTGAATCCTTGCGATTACACTTTAAATCTGTCCGAGTCTGATAGCTCCAATACCTGGCTCTGCACAAAAATGTGCAGAAGCGTAGTATGAGTACACCACGGTCAGTACCCAGTAAGTATCAAAACTAACCTCAGTGGAGTAGTGACGAGGTACGGTCGAGACACTCACTAGTCTAATAACCTGTGTAATATAGTATACAAAAATAATATGAAATAAATAACAATGATGGAAACAATAATCAACCAGTGATATACACAACAGGGCGACAAGAACACCATAAATATTGCGCAACAAATAATGAATACAAGTACAACCAATCAATCAAGTCCTTCCAATATAAATCTTTCACCTATATGTTTTTCAAATAGAAATCTTCAGGATATAATACTTTCAAATAAATCTATTTCAAATCTCTTTCAAATATAATTCCTTCAAATAAATATCTTTCAAATAAATTTCTTTCAAATAAAAGTCACCCTGTGACACAACATTTCAAAATCATAAAATACAAGTCTCAGCACACTTTCCTATTTCCTATGCCCACATTTTATATCATTCACGTGCCAATATCATCATTATTTACTCACGACACTTCGTGACCATATTTCATATCACAACTGCACGGACACTACATGTGCCAATATCATCATTATTTACTCACGGCACCTTGTCCCCACATATCATTTCATAATCCGCCTGGCAATAACCACATGCTCCCAATTTCAACATATATCAAACTATTATCAATTTACCAACAACAAGACAAATTGCACAAGGTATAAAAATAAACACAAGAAAAATCACAACATCACATGAAAATTACCAACCCAATAACCCCACACCATCACATATCATCCCTGACAATAGCCACCCTTATCTATCCTATAGCCACCCTTATCACTTATATAATAGCCTTCATTATCCCTCCGCTCTGACAATATCAATAGCCACCCTTATCGCTGCGTCCTGACAATATCCCAACCCACATAACAACAGTGAAATGCCACCCTTATATCCTCAAAATAATTACTCAAATAACAAAATAGTCTACATGGAATATTATCACGCCAACATAACAAAATTAATTCATATCACAATTTGCCCAATGGCCACAACCAATTCCAAATATATAATAAAATTAATTAATTTCACAACAGATAGCCCAAGGCTCCACACAATGTGTATAAAACCTCAAAACAACAATAGAGATGGAAAATACTCAGTATGGGGCAACACCTTCATTAATCCAAATTATTTTGATAATTATATAACGCCTCGGTTTAAACTTATTTTATTAATTATTTGCAGATGAAAAATCAATAATATAATTATTTGCAGGAAATATCAAATCACCAAACTCATGGAATTCACATAAATATACAAGCAATAACCACATCCAATTTTCATATAAAAGCAAATTCAACAAACACGAATTGAGGCATGGAAAATGGATGATTTAATAAATGCCAACAATTATCCAATTTACTACACAATATGCCTAAGAATTTAACCCAATCAATTTTGCACATATAAGCCCGAGTACGTACTCGTCACCATGCGTACACGACTTTTCACATTTCACAAATGGCACATAAGACTCGATGCCTAAGGGGGAATTCCCCCACTCAAGGTTAGTCAAGATACTTACCTCGACGAAACTAAGTCAATGCTTTAAATGATCTTCGCGAGTGAACCCACCTCCGGACGGCTCAAATCTGAAATTTGCCTCTTAATAATACTACGATAGTCCACCACCTAAACAAATTTCATTCTACAATAATGCAACAAAATTGCAATAATATTAGTAAATAAATTTCTAGATTTTTGGTCATTTAGTCATTTTATCAAACACCTAGATTACATAGCATTTTACTACCTCTAGTAATGGTGTTTTTTCATCCAACAATCCCTCTTTCCAACCAACAACAGATAGTAAACCATCCTTTGTCTACGAACAACTTTCTTTAGCACCATTAAAATCATCAATGAACTCACATTAACCCAATTATTGCTAATTAATTAATTACAAAACCTCTACAACACCCAATAATCTAGTTTAGGTATTTATGGCTCCCAAGCACTGTCCATTAAGTTTTAATACTTATTTATTGCTCACATACTCATAACAAATCCATACATGTAAGTCTAAGGGTTTAAGTTTACCTTTTTGGAAGAAATCTTGCAAAACTCGCCTTTGAGTTCTTGAAGAAATTTCTTGAAGATCTAAGTATTTTATGTGTAGATTTTATCAATACTAGTGTAGAAATGATGGAATGTAACACCAAGATAATGGGGATTGATTACCTTGAAGAAGAGGGCAGTTGGGGGTCTTGAGGGAGTGGAGAGGAGCTCCAAGAATTGGTCAAGAGGAGTGGGAGAAGTCAGCTACCGGAATGGTCTTTATAAAGGCTTCAGGCCTAGCTTGTCCATCCTCGTGCATCGCGCGGATATGCACGAGCTCTCTTTCACGTTCGCGTTCTGGGGCAATACTTCGCTGTTTTGTTGAAATGGCTGGGGGTCATGGCTTGTTCAAACCCGCGCGGTACACGAGTTCACTCGAGCTCCTCAGTTGCATCCTTTCTATATTTCTTGTTTTCCAACTTACCCTCCTTCTATACCTTGCTATGATGTATACTCCAATTCACTTTCAAATTTTCATATAAGTATGAAACCATGATTACACGATGTTACCCTCATCCATAGCCATCTGGGGCATGCAAGCAAAAAGTGGAGATCTGAGGCGCAATTTAAGGCCTTTAACCCTTAGCAAAACTTTCCTTGTTCCACCTGCCTTATTTTAGTAATTTGATTATAACTTCTTGTAGAAATATCCAAACGAAAAATGGTTTAATGCGTTTGAAAAAAGACTCGAAGGACTATTCTTTAGGAAATATATTCATGGACTGTATCTTCATATTAAGAGATTTATACCCGTTCAAAGGTAGGTGTTGTGCAAGTAAGACACCCTTTTCACTTAATATTTCCAACTTTCGCCAATATGCATCGAATTGTCCTACGGACTTTCAAATCCAAATCCGGACACATGCCTAAGTCTTAAATCACCATACAAAGCTATTGGCATCATAAAAATTCCATTAAGGAATTGTTTGCGCAAAAGTCAAACTCCGATCAACTCTTTTCATTTTAAGCTACAAAATGAGAATTGTTCTTTTACTTAAATTCTGAATCTTTCGAAAACCAAAGTCGACCACACACGCGGGTCATATTACATATTACGAAGCTTCTCAAGACCTTAACTCGTTGAAAGGAGCATTAATTCTTAAAACGACATGTTGGATTGTTACATATTGTGCATCTTCTGCCCAGATATAGAGTGGTGAATGTTGTTGATAGTTCTTTCATTGGCATGTGTCATTAGTGTTAGGTCATCTGCATAGAAAAGATGTGATAATTGGGGGCCTCTGGTGTTAATTTTAATGGGATCCCACAGGGTTAGAGCGACTTGGTGGTAGATATATATAGACAATAACTCCATGCATAATATGAATATGTATGGAGATATAAGGTCACTTTGTCTGATACCCCGTGTAGGTTCAAAGTAGTTGGTTTGGGATCCATTGATTAGAACTGCTATCTTGCTAGTAGAGATGCAGCTCATGATAAGGCTTTTAATTTTTGGTGGGAAGCGAAAGAAAGTTAGGGCCTTGTAAAAAAAAGACCTTTAGATTCCATCGAATTCTTTCTCTAGGTTAATTTTAATAATTAGATGGCCTTTTGCCCCTTTCATGTTTTTGAAGTGGTTAAGGGATTCTTGAATAATTATAGCATTATGACATGCTCTCCTGCCTTTTAGGAATCTAGATTGGCATGGGCTGATGAGATCATTTAAGTAGGGTTTAATGCGATTAACAATGATTTTTGTAATAATTTTGTAGATAATATTACAAAGACCTATGGGTCAGTAATTTTTGAGGTTGTTCGCATGTTTGAATTTAGGCATGAGGCACAGTAATGTATGATTTATTTTCTCAGGCATTTTTGGCTCTAAAAGATTACGTGGCATAGTTGGATAATTGAGGTACTTACTATATCCTAATGTCTTTGGTAAAAAAAAAGGGGTGAATACCATCGGGGCATGAGGCCTTATAAGGCTTGAAGGAATAGACAACAAAAATGATTTCTTGCGTATCTATGGGCCTATCTAGTGGTGAAAGCTCAACATTGGCAAACTTTGTGGTGGTATTTTTAATGGTTCTCCAATCCATTTGGGTATGGTTTATAGCAAATGTTTTAAAAATAATGAAGTGTGTGATCAATGATCCTACGATGATCCGTTATCCAATTACCATTATCATCTTTAAAGAAGGATATGTTGTTACGTCTACGTCTATTGAGGACAAATATGTTGAAGAACCTTGTATTGGCATCGCCCTCATTGAGCCAATTGATTCTTGATTTAAGCTTCCAGTGGTCCTCCTCAAGACGTATGATATTATTGTAGTCAACTAGAAAGGTTTGCTCCAAGTTTCTAAGAAAGGTGCTAGTTGCGTAGTCCGGTGAATTCTGGATCACTTTTAGCCTAGAAAGTAGTCTTTTTTTATTAGCGAAAATCTCACCAAATGTTTATTTTCTCCAACTATTACTATTGGTTTGAAATTTAGTGATGACGTCACTGAATTTTCTATTATGCCAACTATATTTTACTACGTTTGTGAACTCAGGATGATTACACCAATACTTTTCCAGCCTAAAAGGTTTGGTGGTATTAGCGGCACTAGGATTTGTTAGCCTAATTAAAAGAAGGTTGTGGTCAGAGTATGTTTTGTGCAGGTGTGTTATCCTTACTGATGGGTATGAATCTAACCAAGCTTCGTTAGCAAGACATCGGTCAAGTCTTTCTAGGAGAAGCCCATGCCTCCTATTTCTATGGTTTGAGCAAGTGTAACGACATCTCTTGAACCCTAAATCTATTTATTTACATGTAACGACCTGGCCAGTCGTTTTGAGAATTTAAGTCCCGATCGGCAGCAAAAGGCCCTGAGCAGCTTCATATTATGTGTATTGACTTGCTTGCGTGGTTGAATTTAGTTACCAGATGATTCAGAGTGATTTGGGATACTTGGTCCCTAAAACGGAAGCTTACGTCTTACGATTTTGACTGTAGTTGGAACTATGTGAAGACGAATCTGGAATGGAGTTATGTTGGTTCCGTTAACTCCGTTGGGTGATTTTGGACTTAGGAGCATGTCCAGACTGTGAATCTGAGGTCAGTAGCTGATTTAGGCTTGAAATGGTGAAAGTAGATTTTTTGAAGATTTGGACCGGAAGCAGACATTTTGATATCGGGGTTGGAATGCAATTCTGAGAGTTGGAAAAAATCCGATATGTTATTTGGGACTTGCCTGCAAACTTTG
Source organism: Nicotiana tomentosiformis (assembly GCF_000390325.3). Lineage (NCBI taxonomy): Eukaryota > Viridiplantae > Streptophyta > Magnoliopsida > Solanales > Solanaceae > Nicotiana > Nicotiana tomentosiformis. The sequence continues at coordinate 110,529,343 of NC_090820.1, forward strand.
ACGTCATCCTGGGTTGGTGTGATAGGTTTCGGTACGAGTTTTAGAAGTTGGAAGATTTGGAAATTTATAAGTTCGATTCTTGGTTTGATATTGTTTGATGTGATTTGAGACCTCGAACGAGCCCTTTTTAGGTTATGGAACTTGTTTGTATGTTTGGATGGGTTCCCGAGGGGCCTCGAGAGTGTTTCAGATGGGCTACAGGCCATTTCCTTCTATTTTTGGACTGCTGATATCTGTTATAAGGTTTTCTCCTTCACGTTCGCGTCTGCTCCTCAGCGTTCACGATGAATAATTTTGGAGGAGGGAATATTTGTTCTTCGCGTTTGCGTTCAAGCTCTAGCATTCGCGTAGTAGAAACTAGGCCCCGAGCAATGGTGATCATTTACCCTTCTCGTTCGCGTGTCCTCTTCGCGTTTGCGTAGGTTCCTGTCCGTTATGCTTTGCATCGCGTCCCTTTGCTCGTGTTCGCGAAGGGTCTTCTAGGAGTGTGTTCGGAATTTTATTTGGAAGTCCGTACTTAAATTAGGCTTGGAATGGCTAAAATAAGAATTTAGGTTGGAAGTTTGACTGGAGAGTTGGCTTTTTGATATCGGGGTCGGAATCCAATTCCGAAAATATTTATAGCTCTGTTATGTCATTTATGACTTGTGTGCAAAATTTGAGGTCAATCGGAGTTGATTTGATAGGTTTCGTTATCGAATGTAGAAGTTGGAAATTTTAAGTTTCATTAAGCTTGAATTGGAGCATAATTCGTGGTTTTAGCGTCGTTTTATGTGATTTGAGGTTTCAAATAAGTTCATATGATGTTTTAGAACTTGTTTGTATAATTGGTTGAGGTCCCGAGGACCTCGGGTGAGTTTCGGAAGGTTAACAGGTAACAAATATGACTTAAAAAGCTGCAACAAATTTTCCTTCTGCTGGATATTTTTGGGCTGTGATCGAGCCCAGGGTCGACGGCCTGAGGCGAAGCCAAGGACGAGGTTCAGTATCGAAGACAAGATCGAAGGTCCAGCTCGAGGGCCATGATCGAAGTCAATGCTCGAGGGCCATGATCAAGACCCAAGATCGAGGGTCACAATCAAAGGCTCATGCTCGATACCATGATCAAGGCTATGATCGGAGGACCAGGCTCGATTCCATAGTCGAGGACATGATCAAGGTTCAGGCTCAAGCTTGTGATAGAAGACACGATCGAGGCCTAGGCTCGAGGGACATGATCGAAGCCACGATCGAGGCCCAGTTCGAGGCCCAATTCCGAAGGCTGCCTGGGCAGTTTTATAAAAAGAAGGCATTCGTCCCATTCGCCATTTCTAACAAATTAGAGCTTGAGCAGAGGCAATTTTGGATAGATTTTCAAGGAAAGACATTGGGGTAAGTGATTCTAACTTGGATTTGGTCTATAAACACAAATATATCATGGTTCTCATCATTTAATTAGTATTTTGAGATTGAATTTTTGGAAATTTTTAGAAATCTCATAGTAACGAATTTCTGAGATTTCGGTATCGATTTGGAGTCGGATTTGAGTGAAACTGGTATGGTTGGACTCATAATTGAATGGGTTATCGAATTTCATAACTTTCGTCGGATTCTGAGACGTGGGCCCCACAGGCGTATTTTTAATTAATTTTGGTATTTTATTGAAAATGTAGTATTTTCTTATAGAATTGATTCATATAAATTGTAATGATTGTATCGAATTCTTTTGGCCACATTCGAGCCAGACAGAGTTGGATCATCGAGGAAAGGGTCTACTAGTGGATTAAATTGGAGCACGACGAGGTAAGTCTCTTGTTTAATCTTGTGAGGGAAAAATTACCTCATAGGTGATTAAAATTAAATAATTGTTGCTAATTGTGGGGGCTACGAACGCACGAGGTGACGAGAGTCCGTGTGTAGCTACTATTAATGCTAAAGTCCGGGTAGTTTAGGACTCAAAGCATGAATTACTTCTGTAAATTGTATTCTTTGTTTAATTAATATTATTTGATATATATATATATATATATATATATATATATATATATATATATTTTTTTTTTGAATTGTTAGATAAAAATATTAAAGGATGGAAATCTCATATACTTGATTTTTTTTTGTTTAAATTAATTAATTGTTAAGAGAAATTGTTCTTGCTCCTGAATTTATCTTATAACAAATATACTCTCATACCGGAGGTACATAAGAAAATGTCCTCCTTTCTTGTGGAGCGGGCCGAACGCCTCGGGAGGATAGATGCATCTATGGATCATGCCGCACGTCTCTCGGCAGTGTACACGACAATCTAGATCAGGCCGAACGACCTCGGCAGAAATCATGCTTAATAATAATAATTACACGATACCTTAATAGTTTATTTCAGCTTGCGAAGCTAATTGATAAATTGAAGAATCCTTGGAATTTAATGCATTATTATTCTTGCTTGTTAAGGAATTAATTATTATTTCTGTAAAAGATATTAATTGATGAATTGGAAATTATTTGAATTTAAGGAATTTAATTAATATATTGAGAATTATTGCATTTGAAGGAATTTGATTATTTTTGTTTGTCACATAAATTATTGTAAATCCTGTGAATCATGTTGATTTAGATATTCTAGTTTTATTTCAATTATTATTATTATTGACCCATAGTGAATGTCAAAGTCGGCTATCTCGTCTCTACCACTTCGAGATTAGGCTAGATACTTATTGGGTACACATTATTTTCTTAATCATACTGCACTTGCTGCACATTTTATTGTGTAGGTACATATATGAATAGCGGCCTAGTGGACACATATGTGTGGTTAATAGTTGTGGGGACATAGGTGAGCTGCATTTTATATTACGATCCGCAGCTAACAGAGTCTCCTTCAGAGTTATTATATTTTCCTGTATGATTTGTATTCTGGACAGATGCTGTATTTTATTTTAATTCCCTAGTAAATGCTCATGCACTTGTGACACTAGGTTTTGGGAATGGTTGTGAATTGTTTAAAAATTTAGTTGCTAAAAATATTTATCATTTACTCTATGAGTTTTATCTTTACTATTTCATTGAAGAAAATTGTATTTCAAAAATACTAAAATGGATAATTAAGTTAATTGATTATGGTTGGCTTGCCTGACAGTGGTATCCGGCGCCATCATGACCTTGTTGGTGTGATGACCCAAAATGTCATATTTAAATTTAATAAGTAATTCTGTATTCTAAGACCTCGAAAATCACCATTTATCATTCCTCGACTTGCGTGCGTATTCCGTAAAATTTTCATGTGAAAAATTAATTAAAATGTGATATAGAGCTTTGAAATTCAAGTGAGTTGACTTTAGTCAACATTTTTAGCAAGCGGACCCGGATCAGTGTTTTGACAGCTTCGGTATCTCCGTATCGTGATTTGGGACTTGGGCGTATGCTAGGAATTTAATTTGGAGGTCCCTAGCTCAAGTTATGACCATTTAACGGAACTAGCAATTTAAAGGCTAAATATTCCAAGTTTGACCACGGGGTTGAGTTTTTGATATCGGAGCCGGAATCCGATTCTAGAAATTTGAACAGCTCTGTTATGTTATTTATGACTTGTGTGCCAAAATTGAAGTCATTCCGGATTCATTTAATATGTTTTGGCACGAGATTTGCAAATTGAAAGTTTAAACCTCAAAGTTCGAATAGGGGTATGAATTGTAAATTCAGTATTATTTGACGTGATTTTAGACTCCGAGTCAGTCCGTATTATGTTACGGGACTTGTTGGTATATTCGGACTAGGTACCGAGTACCCCGAGTGTGATTCGAATCGAAATCGGAACAAGAATTGGACTTAAGAAAAATTTAAAATTTTGGGTTCTAGTGTAATCGTACCTGTAGAATTTTGACAGTAGGTGCGAGCTCGCAGAAGCGAGACTTCCATCACAGATGCGGTCTTGGCAGGTGCGGCCCTTTTGCGCAGAAGCGGATGTCGCAGGTGCGACATTTTTGAGCGCAGATGCGACCACTGGTCAAGCTGCCTTGTTTCGCAAATGTGAGCTTTGTCTTGCAAATGCGAGACCACAGGTGCAAAAATATAGCCCGCATATGCGACAATGCTGGGCAGAATACATAAAATCGGGTCTTAGCCATTTTTACTCATTTTTGAGTTTTAAGCCTCAGATTTGGGCGATTTCAAGGGGGATTTTCACGACTTTGAATTGGGTAAGTGTTCTTTAACCAAAAGTGATTATATTTCACAAATCCATATCTATATTTATCATTTATTTTGGATTTATATTGAAGAAATTGAAATTTTTGTAAAATTTTCCAAAAATGAAAAATTAAGATTTGAAGGTCCATTTGATATTAGAATTGGACAAATTTTGTATGGTTGAACTCGTATCGGAACGACTGTTCGGATTTCACGAGTTTTTTTGGGATTTGATATGTGGGTCCCACTGCCGAAAAAATTGTAAATTTATATGGAATTAATTCCTATGATTCGTATTGAATATATCGAATTGTTTGTGAAAAGATTTGAAGCTTTCAGAAGAAAATTTAAAAGGAAAAGTTGTGGTTGAATAATTGATTGGAATTTGCAAGGCGAGGTAAGTGTCATGGTTAACCTTGACTTGAGGGAGTAGAACCCTTAAATTATTTGTTATATGAATTGCATGTGAACGACGTATAGGCGAGGTGACGAGTGTCTATACGTCGTCAAATTAATTGTTTGTCTGTTTACTTGGAAATCATAAATTGTTTTTATTCAAAAATTAATTATTATAATAATTGTTTCTCTTATTCTTTGTCAAAATATTAATTTTTGAATTCGTGCGTTAATTGTTACATACTATTTGAATTATGTGTTTTAAATTGTTATTTGATATTTAGCATATTAAATATTAAACTGCCTATTCTCTCGCTGATTTCTATAATAAATTGTTAATTGTCATTGTTTGTTTCATAATTAAATTATAATTATTGTATGCTTGTTGTCTTATGATTTTTATATTAATTATTGCGTTTATTGGGGAATTGCTTCTATAAGAATTGATTGGTAAATGAATATGTTGGAGGAGCGAGTTGCACGCCGCAACAAGGTTGATTATAATGAATATATTGGAGGATCGGGTTGCACGCTACAAGAGACTTATTAAAAGTCAATATTGGAGGATCGGGTTGCACGCCGCAACAAACTTATTAAAAGTCAATATTAGAGGATCGGGTTGCACGCCGCAATAGATTAAAAGTCAATATCGAAGGATCGGGTTGCACGCCGCAACAGACTTATTAAAAATCAATATTGGAGGATCGGGTTGCACGCCGCAACAGACTTATTAAAAAGTCGATATTGAAGGATCGGGTTGCACGCCGCAACAAAGTTATTAAAAGTCCATATTAGAGGATCGGGTTGCACGCCGCAACAGACTTGATAAAAATGAAAATATTGTGAGAGCGGATTGCACGCTGCAACTAAATTGATGGAAATGATAATTGGTTATGGCCGCTGAATTGGCTTCGATTATTATAAATTAGTTACTTGATTTATTTCTATTATTGTTGTTGTTTCTAATATAGCATATAGGTAATGTAAGTGACCCACCTTAGCCTCGTCACTGCTTCGTCTAGGTTAGGCTCAACACTTACCAGTACATGGGGTAGGTTGTACTGATACTACACTCTGCACTCCTTGTGCAGATTTTGGAGTTGGTCTCTCCGTCGTGCCATAGTTTTTCTTAGATTTCAGCTATTCAGAGGAGACTTGAGGTATAACTGCATAGCGTCCGCAGCTCTGAAGTCCCCGTCCATTTTACTTTGGCTATGTGTTTATTTCCAGACAGCTTTATTTTATTCAGACCTTTTTTTTATATTTATTCTAGAAGCTTGTGCACTTGTGACACCAATTCTGGGATGGTATTTAGACACCGTTGTTCGATGGATTATTTCATTATATTTCAAACTTTGCTTCGCTTTTGTTTCCTTGTTATTAATACATTTAAAAATTATTTTAAAATGGATAATATTTTTGTAACGTTGGCTTGCCTAGCAAGTGAAATGTTAGGCGCCATCATGGTCCGAAGGTGGGAATTTCAGGTCGTGATAGTTGGTATCATAGTACTAGGTTACATAGGTCTCATGAGTCACGAGCAAGCTTAGTAGAGTTTGAAGGATTGGTACAGAGACGTTTGTACTTATCTCTCAGAGGTTATGAAGTTTAGCAACAATATCACTTCTTTCTTATTCTATCATGCAGTTTTATTCTATCATCGACGATTGAACCATTCTACTTTTATTCTCTCGCAGATGGTGAGAACACGCAATACCTCTACCGATGGACAGGGACCAGTACCCCCGATGGCAACTATGGTCAGGGGTAGAACGTCGAGGTCGAGGCCGAGGTCGTGCTAGAGGCCAAGGTGGAGTTCAGTACAGAGCTCGAGCACCTGCACCTGTTGTAGAACCTCAGGTAGACCTTCAGGAGGTGGTCCCAGTTCAGAATGTACCAGTTGGACCAATTCAGGTCCCGAAAGGATTCATAGCCACTCCAGTGCTTCAAGAAGCTCTAGTCCGATTAATGAGTCTTATGGAGGGCGTGGCCCAGAATGGTACATTTCTAGTGGCACCAGCCGTCTCACAGGCTGGGGGAGGAGCACAACGCTCAAGAGCAGATGGCTCCCCAGAATCAGGCTCCAGCAGCCCCGCCAGTTGGGGTATTTTAGCAAGTCGTTGGAGGATCGGGTTGCACGCCGCAACAGACTTATTAAAAAGTCAATATTGGAGGATCGGGTTACACGCCGCAACAGACTTATAAAAATGAAAATATTGTGAGAGCGGGTTGCATGCTGCAACAAAATTAAATGTGAATATATTGTGAGAGCGGGTTGCACGCTGTAACTGAATTGATGGAAATGATAATTGGTTATGATTGTTGAGTTGGCTTCAATTATTATAAATGACTTACTTGATTTATTTCTATTATTGTTGTTATTTCTAATATTGCGTACATGTGATGTAAGTGACCCGCCTTAGCCTCGTCACTACTTCGTCGAGGTTAGGCTCAGCACTTACCAGTACATGGGGTCGATTGTACTGATAGTACACTCTGCACTTCTTTTGCAGATTTTGAAGTACGTCCCAACGGCGTGCCATAGTATTACTCGGATTTCAGCTATTCAGAGGAGACTTTAGGTATAATTGCACGGTGTCCGTAGTTCTGAAGTCCCTGTCTATTTTACTTTGGATGTGTGATTATTTTCAGACAGCATTATTTTATTCGGACCTTTATTTGTATTTATTCTAGAAGCTCGTGCACTTGTGACATCATTTGTGGGATGGTATTTAGACACCGTTGTTCGATGGATTATTTCACTATATTTTAAACGTTGCTTCCGCTTTTGTTTCCTTGTTATTAATACATTTAAAAATTATTTTAAAATGGATAATATTATTCTAACATTGGCTTGCCTAGCAAGTGAAATGTTAGGCGCCATCACGGTCCGAAGGTGGGAATTTCGGGTCGTGACATTTGGATTTTGGGTCATGACACTTCCCCTCTTAAACATACGTTCATCCTCGAACGTGCCAAGAATTATTCTGATGAAATTAAATTACTGAGTGCATTCTTACACACATAACTTACAGGTGATTCTACGTCACCGAAAATTTAACATGGATCTGACAACGCCATCTTAGTTACAAAGATTACTTCTTTCATCCATACTTATAAACTTTAAAACAAATTTCTTACACTCCAAAAATTTTCAATAGGCCTGATTTTCACATCAACACACGGTATTAGTCTCAACTGGCTATAACAACTCGTGCCTACGCACACATCAACTTTCTTGATAGTGCTGAAGTATTTCAAAATTTTCCGGGGTGTTACATTCTCTACCACTTAGGATCATTCTCCATTGAATGAGAAGTAAAGTTCTCCCTCAAGCATATAACATAACTTATAGCTTCTTTCGCACATCTCAATTCCCCAAATTTTACTAACTCCCAAATAGTTTTTAGAAATTTCGGCAGAGTCTCCCTTGTAACTGGCCCTATCCACATGACAGAGTAACACCAAATCAACTCCTAACAACACATCCACAACCCAACAAAGCACCACAATGCATATATCAATAACACTAATCTCAACATTACAAGCATTATATTATCATAATGATATGTGGACATGAAGCACATCATGTGTATGCCCATAACCACATCTATGGTCTTAATAGTTGTTCATAATCGATTACAACATCACCAATTAACCTCATGTTAACAAAATCTCGTTTCAAACCTCGACTTTACTAACAACTAGACACGAGGCATGAAGACCTCATAATTATTTACCCAATTTAACGAGTCATATTGAACACCACATGGGCAGTCACCTCGTAGGCTAAAACTCAATAATTACAACACGAATATGGCAAATTATGCACAGAGAAATTCATACAAGAATTTTCAAATAAGCCTAATAGGCATGACTCCCTATAAGTACTATAGTACAAATTAAATTTCACAAGGGAGAATTTAAACAAATAAATGTTCATCACAAGGATATCATCCTTATATAACTTTCACCGCGGCTCATAGCCTGGTTTAAACATATCAAATCATATTAAAATGTGAGGATCTCGTCCTCATTTCTGAATCACAAGTATTTTGCACATTGTGCCTACAAAATTTTTCCATTTCCTTTCTTTCTTAGTTTCAATAAATTCCATAAACAATTTTCACAACACATAATGAACCCCCATACTGGTAGGGCATATAGTTCATAAACTTATAATCAATTATCCCAAAATTACATCAAAACCCATTGTAGTAGAGTAATAGAAAGTCAGTTTTGGACTCATAGCCCTCAATAGTGTGCAAAATAACATGATAGACACAGGCTAACACCATCAAATCTCCCAACAAGTATAAACAAGTGAGTGGCGTACAAATCACAAACTCGTCATATATGCAACACGATTAGAGGTATCACATCGATAGTCAGAATTGAATCAAAGTAAGAATAATGCTCCTTTCATTATAAATTAAATCATATTTGTAATGACACCATATGGTGTAGTGGCCTTAGCCACACCATAGAAAATATATCAATGGGCTGGGCCTACCCCTCTAGGGCACCCTCTACCCGCTTATCCTTCACCTCTAACTGGTTGTCCACATGGGTAGTAACTACATTGGGGCCCACAACCTGAGTGTTCGGTTAAAATCTAGCCTTCCCAAGTTTGGGACAATCTCTCATGATATGCCTAGTATCACCACACTCATAACAACCCATATGAGGTCACGACAGCTCGTACTAAGTCTATGCCAGATAACTGGAATAAACACTGTAAGAATTTTGTGTCGGTAGTTTACTGTAACAGCTTACTAGAGCACCCCGAGTAATCTGATATGCGGATTGAGCTGGCCGACTGCTCGAGTCTCCACCATAATGGGTCATAGGTGAAGAGTAAAATCCACTGAACCCTCTAGAGCATCGAGACCTTTTGGCCTCCTTAGACTTCATTTCCTCACCTAGAACACCCTCAATCCTCCTCACAATCAACACTACTTTCTGAAATGGAGTATCGGTTTGCAACTCTCGAGCCATGCTTATTTTAAGATCATAATCGAGTCCCTCAATGAATCTGCGGACCCTCTCTCTAACTGTAGAAACCAAGATAGGCGCATGACGGGCTAACTCATTGAACCTGATGGTATATTATGATATTGTCATAGTGCCCTAACGCAACCATTCAAACTCTGTGCGCCACACATCTTGGAGAGTTTGGGGAACAAACTCTTTCAAAAACATCTGTGAAAACTGAGCCCAAGTAGGTGGTATTGCATTGGCTGGTCTACCTTCTTCATAGACTTTCCACTACTGATACGCTACTCCTGACAGCTGAAATGTGATAAGGCAACTCCGCTCACTTCCACAATACCCATGGTGCGTAGAATACAATGACACTTTTCTAGAAATCCTTGAGCATCCTCAATAGATGTGCCACTAAAAGTAGGTGGACGATACCTCTTAAATCTCTCTAGTCTCTTTTGTTCTTCTTCTGATGCCTCTGGCCTGACCTCAGGCTTAATCGAAATAACAGGTTGCACCGGTACTACACCCGGAACCTGACAAACATCAACTCGCTGCTCTAGAGTATAGGCGGTAAGAGTTTGAGTTACTCCCCCAATCTGTGAAATATTCGGTGCAACAGAGATCAATCCCGCCTAAGTTAATGTACCAAACATATTCAAGAACTGTGCTAAAGTCTCCTGAAGTCCGGGGGTAATAACAAGTGCTTCTGGTACCTATGCCCCAATTGGAGCAACTGGCGGCTCCTTAACTCTCCCTCTAACCGATGTTCTAGCTGTGACACGTGCCCTTCCTCGGCCTCTACCTCAGCCCCGACCTCTTGCGGCCCTAGAAGTATGTGAGGGTGCCTGCTCAGCTGACCCGGTAGTACGTATCCTCACCATCTGTGAGAGACTAGAGATACAAAGGCTCGAATTTCACAATCAACATATTCGCACGACATGAATGAAAGAAGTGGAAGTTTCCTAACAGTTATGTAGCCTCTCAAATATAAGTACATACATCTCCATACCGACCCGCAAGACTCTACTACACTTGTTCGTGACTCGTAAAATCTATGAACCTAGAGCTCTGATACCAACTTGTCAAGACCCAAAATTCTACCAGAGGCGTCATGATTGCACTTAGTCTCTAAGACTAGGTAAGCCAATTACAATTACAATTTAAACCTTTTTTTGGAAACATATAACTTAATATACGTGTCAAAACCAATAGCAGAAATAATTCTATCAACCTCCCAAGACTGGTAATACTGAGTCACGAACTCTAACTGAATATATGGAATGATCTCGAAGATCAAATACTCACTATTGTTTGATTAATAATTAACAGTACAATAAAATGGAAAGACTCCAAGGTACTGCGACCACCAAGCAGCTCTACCTTAAATCTTTGCGATAACACTCTAACTCTATCCGAGTCTGATATCTCCAAAACTTGGCTCTGCACACAAATGTGTAGAAGTGTAGTATGAGTACACCACAGTCGATACCCAGTAAGTATCAAGACTAACCTTAGTGGAGTAGTGCCGAGGTACAGTCAAGACACTCACTAGTCTAATAACATGTGCAATATAGTATACAAAACTTATAGGAAACAATTAACAATGAGGGAACCAATAATAGACAAATGATAGAGTAAACAAAGCGGAAATGAAATAAATACATAGTATGTTCGGATAATACATAAACAGAGCTTTTATAAATCTAAGGCTACCCTGAATAAGAGGAAGCTACAACAAGAACGCAGGTACATCTTCAAGTCTCGCAACCATCGAGCACAGCAACAACAACAGCCAACATCTGCACGCAATGTGCAGAAGTGTAGTATCAGTACAACTGACCCCATGTACTGAGTAAGTAACAAACCTAGCTGTAGATTGAAAGTAATGATGAGCTTCTACCAAGGTCGGGTTCAAATCCACTAATCCACAACAGTTAATAATGACATAAAGAAAAAAATACCAAAAGTAACTCAGAGATAAAATGCTCAGTCACATCATGATTTCAGCAATAATCGTTCTTCCTTTCAAGTAGATCAGTGAAAACCCAAATCTTTTGCCAAAGTTACCAAAAAATGTGAATAAGTTTGGAAACAAAAAATTTTCCAAAATCCTTTCAATAATAAATAAAATATCTCATTTTTTTAGATAACCATTGTAAAACAAATGTATCACTTTGCCCATCTGTCAACATGTGTGAGAAATCATGAATAATGTAATACCGCACAGCATGAGGAGAACACATCTCTATGCATATATGTCATGTGTGCATGTCAATTCAATGTATCTCAGAGATTGTACTCATAAACTCACACTCTCAGAGTACTAAATGTTACTGCCTCGCATTCTCTATCACTGTGCTCAACACACTCAATCATTTAGCGCTATACAATACCTGCTACGGTGTGCAGCCCGATCCCTGTTTATAATCGACTGCGCTCACTGGGGGTGTACAGACTCATGAGGGGTTCCTACAACCCAAGCGCTATAAGCATTGATAACTCACGTGCTGCACGGATAACTCACGTGCCATAATATAAATATCTGGATCCGCACGGCCAACTCACATGCAATAATAATATAAGGATCCACACGGCCAACTCACGTGCAATAATAATATCTGGATCTGTACGGCCAACTCACGTGCAATAGTATAATATATAGATCCGCACGGCCAACTCATGTGCAATAATATAATATATAGATCCGCACGACCAACTCACGTGCAATAATATAATATATATAAAGCCAACATGGACTGCTGCGGCATGCATCCCAATCCCAAAAATATCCTCAAAAACTCAGGCCCTCAGCCTCCTTCAATCATCAATCTCTCATGTCTCTCTTTCATGGGCTCACAATGTCATAAGAATAGCCCAAACAAAAATGATAATATAATGTATCAATAAATAACAATAGGGACTGGGATATGATATGCCACGAAAAGAATATGACTAAGTATGAATTTTAATTTTAACTACAAAATTCCACAGAAATCATTATGTTACAATTTCTATAGTGCACGCCCACACGCGCGACACCTAGCTTGTGCGTCACCTCCCAACAATTCACGAAATACATATATTCAGGGTTCATACCTTCAACTCCAAGATTAGAAGAGTTACTTACCTCGAATAAGATAAATCCAAATGTTGAGCAAGCTAAGCAACACTCCAGCAATTCCACTCTGCGTGTATCAACTTCTAAACGACTCGAATCTAGTCATAATTAATTTGATTCAGCCCACAAAATTTATTGGAATTAATTCCATATCAAAATACTAATATTTCCACAAAATTCGAAATTACTCCCCAAAAATCACCTGTGGGGCCCATGTATCAGAATCTGACGAAAGTTACAAAATATTAACACTCATTCAACCACGAGTCCAACCATATAAATTTTACTCAAATCCGACATCAACTCAACCCTCAAATATCCAAATTAAACCAAGAGGGATTTCACAATTTTCCAACTTAATTCACCAATTAAATGTTAAAAACAACCATGGATTCGGGTAATTTAACCAATATTGAGTTAAGAACACTTACCCCGTTGTTTCCTCTGAAAATCTCCCAAATATCGCCTTAATCCGAGCTCCAAATCGTTAAAACTGGAGTCCCATTTTTTGAACTTAAACTTTCTGTCCAGACCTCTCTTCTTCGCGAACGCGACAGGTCCCTCGCGTTCGCGAAGCACAAAATGTACTTCCCAACATTTGCTCTTCGCGAACACGAGACACTGCTCGCGAATGCGAAGGTAATAACCCATGCCCACTATGTTTCCCTTCGCGAATGTGATACCCCAAACGCGAACGCGATGCACAACCCAACACCTCCTCGCGAACGCGATGAGTTAATCGTGCCTGCCTAAAATTCCTCTTCGCGAACGCGAAAGAGAAAATCCGAAAAATGCAGCAACAGATATCAGTAATCTCACCAAGGACACAAATGATCCGTTAACCGTCCAAAACTCACCTGTGCCCCTCGGGACCTCAACTAAATATACCAACAAGTCCTAAAACATCATACGAACTTAGTCAAACCCTCAAAGCAGCTAAAACAACACTAAAACCATGAATTACACCCCAATTCAAGCCTAATGAACTTTGAAATTTCTAATTTCTACAAACGACTCCGAAACCTATCAAATCACGTCCGATTGACCTCATTTTTGCACACAAGTCATAAATGACATAACAGAGGTATTCTAATTTTCAGAATCGGATTCCGACCCCGATATCAAAAAGTCGACTCCCCGGTCAAACTTCCCAAAAATTGAACTTTTGGCATTTCAAGCCTAATTCCTCTACGGACCTCCAAATAATATTCCGAACATGCTCCTAAGTCCAAAATCACCATACGGAGCTATTGGAATCATCAAAATTCAAATCCGAGGTCGTTTACACATAGGTCCATATCGGTCCACTTTTCTAATTTACATTTTCAATTATGAGACTAAGTGTCTCATTTCACTCTGAGTTCTTTCCGGACCCGAACGAACTAGCCCGATAAGTCATAAATCAATTTCAAGACATAAATTGAGAAGTAAATGGGGGAACAGGGCTATGATACTCAAAACGACCTGTCGGGTCGTTACATTCTCCCCCACTTAAACATACGTTCATCCTCGAACGTGCCATACCCGGGGGTGAACTCACGTTACCCAATTTTATATAGGCATGACCACACAACATAACTGAAAAATCTTTAATTCCAAATTGGCCCAGAAATCATGGAGCCAAATTTCTAACATCCAGAATTCTTTTCAATACCCGAATCTCACATCTACACACTATATAAGCCTGAACAAGTTGTATCCATCCATAACCATAATCCTAGATATAATCACATAACATACTACACAACTCTCATACTCGTAGCACCATTTCTGATCACAGTAATTACTCAAAACCAACCAAGTACTAGTATAAAACCCCGCATTCAACAGAATCTCATTCCGAAACCTTCGTACACTACCAATGATGAAAGAAACAATCAAAACTCATAACCACTCATCAGATCAACTAGCCATGGAGCTCTCTCGTCTCAAACAGAACCATAAACCTCTCCTAAGCCGACTTTCAGTATTATCCTCCAGAATATACCATAATCAAGCCTGATAGTACCCATTCTAGGTCCAATGACCTTATATTATTACACACAACTATCCCACAGACACGCCACATCAATATAAATCAAGCCACAGTTGCGCAATTTGTGTACCCAAATACAGGAGATGTCTCAAAGAATAGAACTGTATTACAAGTTCAGCAAGCACTACCACAACCGCAATGTTAGAACCAACTCCTCCAATTTCGTGAAGAGGATAACAATAGGTGCATGTGCACAATTGTAGAAGAAGGAAATTAATGAATCAGATAAATTATCATAGAAATACAATTCTCACACACGACACGGTCGACTCACGTGCCAATAATATGAATCGCTCGGCATGGTCACAGGCCTCCAGTCCCAGCATATCATACATGAGCAATTAAACAAGTACACTTGTATATGATAATGAAATAAAATTCTCATGCTCCTAGACTGGTATAAATAACACGCCATAGTGTAAGCATGTGCAAAGTTTACTACCACACTTCAAATCGGCAATTTAACGTAGAAATAGTAAGTACCCCATTTATTCAAGGAAATTAGCATATGTGTAACCTCAAATGTAGCCCAGATAGTTTTCAACAGAGGTATGAACATGAGAAACGTTATAACTTTACGCTTAACAGTCAATCTAGGCATATCATAGCCTAAGCATTCTTTCGAGTATGAATACATGCCTTGATGCTCGTACATTGGCTCAAACCTCACATATATGCACACTTATAGCACGTAGCTATCACAAATAATTAACGCAACTAGTGCCTCCACTGAGTTTAAAGAAAATACTCATCTCAAACAGGCCGCAACCCGAAACAATATACTTTTGAGAACTCCCAATCTCCAAATTCATCTAACACATAAATCACCGTAACTGATCTCAACTCCAGCACTAGAATGACTAACACATCCTCTATTCACGATCTTCCCATAAGGAATACTTTCATAATTCTTTTGTGCCACATAGCAATAATTTGAATATCTACAGTCTATCAACCAGGTGAGGACTGCAATACCAATAAACATTCGTAAGTCAAAACACAATGCGCCTTTTGAAATGCGCATCCTTCTCAGGGATTACCTAGCAATTATAACATTCATCTAATTATCTAAAAGTCACCATTCTGTCCAAAATTCGCGATCTTCCCTTCAAGAATGAACTACCATCTTGTACATGTAAATCTTAATTCCATGCCACACGCCACATCTATCATGTCATCATGTGACAAGCACGAGAATCTCATTATTAACTTTGGGTAACCATCAAATTACATACCCGGTCATTCAGTAACCTTCATCTTGCTTCCTTCCACGCGGAATTTATAATACACAACACGTTCCCTACACCGGTAGAATATATCTGGTTCAACCCATGGTAGAAACCATTAAGAACACTTTGAAACCATTTTCACATAACCAAGCTATCAGAACTAAATTCCTATAACTCCACCAAGCCACACAAGTTGCCAAATCCATGAGTATTGCCACAAAACACCCGTAAAGTCTCACCTCATCATAAGAACTAAAAGAACCGAACATACCATTACCATATTGATCCATCATGTTACCCATTAAGGCCCATAAGCCAATGTATTCTTCTTAAGCACCTCCATAAATACCAAAACGGTAACACTCACTCTGAAAATACCTTATGCGAATTTAAAATTGTTCCTCTTTCCTTTCTTATACTGAAATGTATAATCCATTAAAACCCTCTCGAGGGTCATCCACTCTGCTCACATCTAATTTACTCCGCCCCAAACAGGCCGAAAGATATGTGCTCTTTTAGCACGATCAGCACTCAAAGAAGTAACCCTACTTTAACACGACCAATTCATACTTCGTGCGCACTACATCCTTCAAATTAACAACTTAATCATTCCATAATTTTCATAAAGTTCAATGTAACCCGTATCGAGGAAGTTACTTACCCGATTCATCCTCGATCTCTACCTCTGTAAGTCATAACTAACCAACAAGTATGCCTCAAATCAAAACAAAAATTTAACATATATCCATGAAATTGAATTGCCAATAGGAACTCCCCCACTTGGCTCAAAGCCATAGAAGAAAACACTCGATAACTCATAATACCCATACTTCATTACTGCCATAATACTGCAGTTAGTTCAACGAAAATGTTTCTCAAGATTATGCAACACCCACCATAAAATACCTCAATCATCCGCTAAGTTAGCATTTATTCTCGCGACAATCAAGTCAAATTTTCTCAACCTGATTCAAATTCAAATCTCAACACATACCGCCCGTTGGAAGAAAAGAAACTCTCTATTCATATCATAAGCAACACACCTACATAGATTACAGTGGAGGAGATAGCCCACCTGCTTAGTCTCAAATTGGCATCTTGTTATACCCTTTTACAACCACAATTATTATGAAATCACTTAATCTTTCTGAGTCCAAACTTATTAACTAGACACGAGAATTTAATTTTCCCCAAAATGTAACAACGTGAAGAATCTTTCAACACATTCACACTCGAGATTGTACGTCACATCAAACGAAAATAAAGAACCCAATGGCCTTCCTTTACATTTCAAGGAAACACTTCTTGTTAAGTTCAAATCATCTTAACACATCCCACGGTCACATCATACCCATCATACCGTTATTTTACCGCTCACCGAGCCAGAAATTTCCATGTAGGGTCATCACCGGATATATAAGCCCAATTGTACGAGTTACAACTGAAGCTACCGAGCTTAAGCTGCGGTCTAACCATGGCCTCAAGTCCTCCAGACTGGCCCACTATCAAAACACAGAATACTCACCTCGAACCTTGATCATAGAATTACAAGTCGGCGATGCACAGCTGATTCTGAGCGCTCATGTACGCATATGAATACGTGGAAGGAATTTAAAGAGTTATGTCCCAAGCTGAACCAATCAGGCACGATAAGGAAAGAAAGATGGGAAGTATATATCCTAAATGCCTTGTATCCTCTCGAAGATAAGTATGGACGTCATCATACCGATCCGCAAGACTCTACTAGACACTTGCTCATGACTTGTAGAACCTATGAACCTAGAGCTCTGATACCACCTTGTCACGACCCAAAATCAAACTAGTCATGATGGCACCTAACCCAGCCCGTTAGGTAAGCCAACTTTCAATTATCCAATTCCAATAGCCATTATTAGAGAAATTTAAGTGAATAAAGGTCTATATTTGATACATCCCCAAAGAACTGGTAGTACAAATCATGAGTTTCTAAGAATAGAGTAAACAAAGAGGAAATGAGATAAATACATAGTTTGTTCGGATAGTACATAAATAGAGCTTTTATAAATCTAAGGCTACCCTGAATAAGAGGCAGCTACAACATAAACACAGGTACATCTTCAAGTCCCGCAACCATCAAGCACAACAACAACAACAGCCAACATCTGCATGCAATGTGTAGAAGTGTAGTATCAGTATAGCCGACCCCATGTACTGAGTAAGTAACAAACCTAGCCGTAGGTTGAAAGTAGTGACGAGCTTCTACCAAAGTCGGGTCCAAATCTACTAATCCACAACAGTTAATAACAACATAAAAAAATAATACCAAAAGTAACTCATAGATAAAATGCTCAGTCACATCATGATTTTAGCAATAATAGTTCTTCCTTTCAAGTACATCAGTGAAAACCCAAATCTTTTACCAAATTTACCAAAAAATGTGAATAAGTTTCAAAACAGAAAATTTTCCAAAATACGTACAATAATAATTAAAATATCTCATTTCTTTTCATATAACCATTGTCAAACAAATGCATCACTATGCTCATCTGTCAACATGTGTGAGAAATCATGAATAATGTGATACCGTACAGCGTGAGGAAAACACATCTCTATGCATATATGTCATGTGTGCATGTCAATGCAATGTATCTCAGAGATTTTACTTATGTACTCACACTCTCAGAGTACTCAATCTCACTGCCTCGCATTCTCTCTCACTTAGCTCAGCACACTCAATCATTCAGCGCTATTCAATATCTGATGCGTCGTGCAACCCGATCCCTGTTTATAGTCGATTGCGCTCACTGGGGTGTACAGACTCTTGAGGGGCTCCTACAACCCAAACGCTATAAGCACGAACAACTCATGTACTGCACGGATAACTCACATGCCATAATATAAATATCTAGATCCGCACGGCCAACTCACGTACTGCACGTCCAACTCATGTGCAATAATAATATCTGGATCCGCCCGGCCAACTCACGTGCTATAATAATATCTTGATCTGCACGGCCAACTCACGTGTAATAGTATAATATATAGATCTACATGTCCAACTCACATGCAATAATATAATATATAGATCCACAAGGCCAACTCACGTGCAGTAATATAATATATATAAAGCCAACATGGCCTGCTGCGGCGTGTATCCCGATCCCAAAATTATCCTTACAATCAGGCCCTCGGCCTCCCTCAGTCATCAATCTCACCAGTCTCTCTTTCATGGGCTCACAATGTCATGAGAATAGCCCAAACAAAAATGATGATATGATGTATCAATAAATAACAACAGAGACTAGGATATGATATGCCATGAAATGAATATGACTGAGTATGAATTTGCATTTTAAAATACATATTTCACAATAATATGACCTCTGTGGGTCCCAATAATACTGGAACATAGCCTCAACATGATTTTTAATATGCCTTTCTGCTCAATTTCTTTAACTCATAAAATCGCATGGAAAATGCCAAGATCATTTAACTACAAAATTCCACAAAAATAATTATACCATAATTTCTATAGTGCACGCCCACATGACTGTCACCTAGCATGTGCGTCACTTCCCAACAATTCATGAAATACATATATTCAGGGTTCATACCCTCAACTCCAAGATTAGAAGAGTTACTTACCTCGAACAAGCCAAATCCAAATGTCGAGCAAGCTAAGCAATGCTCTAGCAATTCCACTCTGCGTGTATCAACTTCGAAATTGCTCGAATCTAGTCACAATTAATTTCATTCAGCCCACAAAATTTATAGGAATTAATTCCATATCAAAATACTACTATTTCCACAAAATGCGAAATTAAGCCCCAAAAATCACCCGTGGGGCCCACATCTCGGAATCTGACGAAAGTTACAAAATATTAATGCCCATTCAACCACGAGTCCAACTATATAAATTTTACTCAAATCCGACATCAACTCGACCCTCAAATCTCCAAACAACCATGGATTCGGGTAATTTAACCAATATTGAGTTAAGAACACTTACCCCGTTGTTTCCTCTGAAAATCTCCCAATTATCGCCTGAATCCGAGCTCCAAATCGTTAAAAATAGAAAATGGGACGAAGTCCCATTTTCTAAACTTATACTTTCTGTCCAGACCGCTCTTCTTCACAAACGCGACAGGTCCCTCGTGTTCGCGAACGCGATACCCCAAATGCGAACGTGATGCAGAACCCAGCTCCTCTTCGCGAACGCGAAGAGTAAATCTTGCCTGCCTGAAATTCCTTTTCGCGAATGCGAAAGAGAAAATCCGAAAAATGCAGCAACGGATATCAGCAATCTTACCAAGGCCACAAATGATCCGTTAACCATCCAAAACTCACCCGAGCTACTCGGGACATTAACCAAATATATAAACAACTCCTAAAACATCATACAAACTTAGTCGAATCCTCAAATCACCTAAATCAATATTAAAACCATGAATTACACCCCAATTCAAGCCTAATGAACTTTGAAATTTCTAATTTCTACAAATGACTCCGAAACCTATCAAATCACGTCTGATTGACCTCAAATTTTGCACACAAGTCATAAATGCCATAACATAGGTATTCCAATTTTCAGAATCGAATTCCGACCCCGATATCAAAAAGTCAACCCCCCAGTCAAACTTCTCAAAAATTAAACTTTCGGCCTAATTCCTCAAAAAATTAAACTTTCGGCCTAATTTCAAGCCTAATTCCTCTACGGACTTTCAAATAATATTCTGGACACACTCCGAAGCCCAAAATCACCATACAGAGCTATTGAAATCATCAAAATTCAAATCAAAGGTCGTTGACACATAGGTCCATATCCGGTTCACTTTTCTAACTTAAATTTCCAATTATGAGACTAAGTGTCTCATTTCACTCCGAGTTCCTTCCTGACCCGAACCAACTAACCCGATAAGTGATAAATTAATTATAAGACATAAATTGAGCAGTAAATGGGGGAACAAGGTTGTGATACTCAGAATGACCTGTCGGGTCATTACAACTGGAGCTCTCTTTCTATTGGCGAATGAAACAGTTTGCCATTATTCCCTCAACTTGTTATTGTTAGGCGCTGCTATGGGCTCTATTTCGTTTGTTGATGATGATCGAGTTTGATGGGTGCAATGATGGAAGGTGTGGCCTAGCCTCCCACATAACTTGCAGAGGATCTGTTCCCCCTCGTAGATGATTTGCTGCTTATATTTGCCTATGAAGATACAGGTCTGGACTGGTTCATTAATAGGCAGCTCAATACACAACCGTGCATATCTTCCACGCATTGTTGCAGTGGTGCATGCATCTATTTTTAACAGGCGCCCAATGGTGTTACCTATTTTCCTTAGTATTAAGGCATCGTAGAACTTAGTGGGTAACTGTGGGAGGCATATCCAAATTGCTGATCTATCTTGTGTTGCTTCGCTTGCTATGAAATTAGGTTCCCATTTTTTACAGAGATGAAATAACCATTAACAAACTGATAACTTCCATGGAAATGGAGTTTGCAGCTAGAGAGACGACGAAGGAGAAGAAGATAACCTCTGCAGTAAATGAGGCCATGCTTCTAAATTCAGCTTTGGCTGAGCTTCTAGAGACAATATCTTGCTTCTTTTATTTCCATGAGATAAGAGCACCACCTAACTTCACTAGATAGCATGTAACCAACCTTCTTGTCTCCACACAGGCTCACTAGATATTCTCTGCAGGCATTAAGAGTCCTAGACCAAGTTCTGCGTTGACATATTTCACAACTCTAAGAGCAGTTTCTAGGTGAGATGTTTTGGGGAACTATCTTAATGCCTTGGCTAAGTGAGTGAATTTCCTTATAAAAAATCTGCACCCTCGAGCCATTCACCTTATCAAACCTCTCTCTCAAATCCTCCAAGACCTTATGCGCACTCGATGCATACAACACACTACTTAGTAAACCAGGTCTAACAACATTCATAATCCATGAAAGGACAAAAACATTAACCTTTTCCAATAGATCGTGTAGTTCAGGTGCAAAACTAGATTTAGAATATCGACCATCTATAAACCCTACCTTGATTTTCCCTAGCAGACCAATTCGCATAGCACGACTCCGCAGTGCATAGTTTTCAGATCCAACAAGTTGAAGAGAGATCAGAGAACTACATGGTGTGTCGGTTGGCTGCAAGTACAAGGGGGTGATTATGATCGATTGTAGGGAAGACACTTCCTCCTGTTGTTGCATTCATTGGATTTGAAGTTCAAGTAGCATTTACAGAAGTAGTTCCATCAATTACATCTTCAATTGTCATCTCTAGCTGAATTAATGAGTGAACAAAATAAAACAAGCCCTATCTTCAATTAGAGTTTCCTCACAAGAATTCACTCAATTAATTGAGTGAATTAGAGAAACTAACAAAGACAACTAAGTTATTGAGTGCCACCGATCATCGTTACAGGCTCTGATACCATGATAACTTTTATGGAAATGGTGTTTGCAGCTAGAGAGACGACGAAGGAGAAAAAGATCTGAGTTGAGAGAAAGCAGAAATGCTCTGTATTTCTGAGAAAGAAGGAAGTGAAAAATTTGTTCTTACCTCCTACATGTACAGTGTATTTATAGTTATAACTAACTAACTAAATATTACACAAACATATGTAATATCTTATCTAACTTAAGATGAGTTGGATCCTAGCTGAAATGTTACAACTACAACTTGAACTTTGCCTTCACACGCTCATTGTTCAGCACAAACCATGGCCTATTTTGAAGTACTTTGATCATGTTCTCCTCTTTGTTGAATTTCACAATAAAATAGTCAAACCCAAAGTCAATCAATGGAAATTTTTTTGATGGTTTCCACAATTCTTGTATTTTTCTTTTTAGGTATTGATGTTGGATTCTTTTTCCTATAAGCTTAATGATCAACGGGTGCTTCCATGGTTGGTACATGGGATTTTTGTCTTCCTCTGTGAGTTGGATCAACCTTATGCCTTGAGAGAGTTTTTCTAGGGCTATATCCATTCTTGCATCTAGTGGGGATTGTAGGTCCTTTGTAATTGCATTTTTTGATAGGTTAATGCTCATCATATATTCGGTTGAGAGGAGTTTTTCTTTGAAAGAAGAACGTTGGTTAGGTTCATTATTAATACTTGTACTATTGATATCTGGTGGTTTGGGAGGTATCTGGTATTGTTTTTGTTCTTGTTTTTGTAGTTTCTCCATAGTTGGATTCAGTGGTAGTTTGGTGACGTTTGCGTAGATGTTATAGAGAAGGTAGAGCTTCTCACTCTATCAGATTGCGGCGTATATCTTTTTTGAATTCACAATGATCATTAAGATAAGTTGTACACAATTACATTGAGAATATTTTTTGTTAATACCAAATGTTGCTGAGAATTCACTATATTCCTAAGGCTAGAAATGCGATTAGAAACTTAACATGTTCAACAAAGTTTTTGGTGGGAACATTCTAGTCCGAAAAAAATGCTCGTCCCTAAAACTATATTGTCAAAATTATTACGAAGAATAATAATAAAAACAAGCTGGGCCAGAATCTAAAAAGTTACATAATATGTAGAATAACCAAAATGCATGAACTTTGATTACAATAATTTAAGAGTCTCTACCCTTAGAGAGGCTACATGATGTCGTTTCTACTTCATCTTCGTGTATATGGGCTAGACTGGACAGAAAAATTGGATTGCCAGGAAGATGGACCGAAAACAAGAAGCTCAGTCTAATATTAGGAGAATGTGTAAGGGATCTTTACACAATTAGCCGCTCATATTCATTATTTATTTTTTCTAGCCATATACATAAATTATACATAATTATACACATATAATACATAAATTTTGTATGTATTATAACTCCACCAGTTTTTTTTAGTTTAAGTGGTTGGAGCTATTTGGGTTAATTCTTCAAGATGGGGATGTGAGCCATAATGCATAACTATGGGTTTTGGACTATCATTCAGTGCGGTACTTTATCATTTAAATATAAGAGATTTTCCACAAATAGCCGGCCGAATTCTCAATTTAATTTTTTTAGTCCTTATACATAGATTTTAGATTGATTATATATGATTATACATATAATATTGAATTATATGAAGCCGAAGAGGCAAATATGTTATTTGGCGCAAGAGCTAAGAAGGAGTTGAAGGGGTAAAAATGTTATTTGGTGCACAAGCGAAAGAGGTAGATTCCAATTATTAAATACAGCCTTTATATGTCTACTCTAATGTTCATTGTTCCAACAAAGAAAGCACACAGAAAGTGATGAGTGATGACTAATTATGGATCGAATGAATGAAATAAAAAGAAAGAAATAAGGTAATTTGGATTAAGTCAAATGATTATATGGAGTTAGAAACATCATTTTTAGGGTACATTAAATATATTAACATAGACAAAATTTCTAACATTGTGACATTGTACTAAAACTACTCTTAATATATAGTTGCCAGCAATTGACAGGACAAGATACAAACTATATTAATTTACTGAAATACATGCACACATTATTCATACTATAAGCATTAAATAAAATCTTGATCCTGGAATTAGCAGGAGTACTACTACAGCATACAACAAAAATTTCTTGATATCTCCACCAAACGACGTCAAATTTTCATCCTTATTAGGAATTTTTGATGCTGGAACAGGACGGCCACACAGAATTGCTGGCGATTGAATCGAAGGGTTATTTGTATCGTCTCGGGTTGAACTTAGAACTGGAATATCATCCATATTTGGTGGTAAGGGCAACACCAAATCCTTTGTCATAGATGGTAGTGGTGATGGTGGTGGCTCCTTTGGTACCTTTGGAAAAATTAGCACTGCTCTACTTGGTAGAGGCTTCATTTCCTGTACTGGACTAAACATTGCTTGAGGTGCTACAAAACATTTACAGTAATAAATTAGCCCCAAAATTAGATGTCAGAAGGTGTCATATGACACTGTTTCGCAAAAAGAAGAAGAAGAAAATACATGTATAAGTAGTACTCGCCCTATTTTATTTTATATGTCTTGTTTTTACCGTGTACAAGTTAAAGAATGAAAAATGAACTTTTAATTCACACGACCTTCAACTAAATGTGTTTATGATCTATAACATACTTACCAAATTAGCCTTTGAATCTAGTGGTATTAATTAAACATGCCAAGTTATTTCTATAAGAGAATTCATTAAGGGTAAAATGAGTGGTGAAAGGTATTGTTTCTAAAACAGATGAAAAAAGTAAATCATATAAATATAAATGGAGAAAATATTTTTTCTTTTTGGTAAAAATAGATTGTGTAAATATATTTGTACGATAAAGTTACGACCCGAAAGGTTCCGCCGACGGGACCGTGATGGCGCCTAACATTTCACTTACCAGGCAAGCCAACGTTAGAGAATCATTAAACCATTTTCTTATTTCGATTCAGTAAATAACAATAATTAACTCAAATTAAAAATAATATGTGCGGAATATCATAAAATTGTGTTAACTACTACCACCCGTATCTGGAGTCATAATTCACGAGTATTCTAGAATTTACTATAAGTAATAGTCTGGAAGAAATACAACTGTCTGAATAAAAGAAACAGTAGAAAAGAAATGATAGACGGGGACTTCAAGGTCTGTGGACGCCGAAAGATCTACCTTGAATCTCCGGACAGCGGTCCAATAGCAAAATCTCGATCAACCAGAGCAGTTATCAAAATCTGCACAGAAAGTACAGAGTGCAGTATCAGTACAACCGACCCCATGTATTGGTAAGTGTCGAGCCTAACCTCGATGAAGTAGTGACGAGGCTAAGGCAAGGAACCTACAAATCAACCTGTATAATTTAACATTGTATATGCAAATAACATAAATGAAGAACTAAATAGGAAATCTCGGGAGGAGAAACATACTGAGGGGAATGCAAGATAAAGAACTACAACATAATGATCATCGGAGCAGTCAATATACCATGAATCAACAGGAATAGTGAATACAGTAAGAAAAAATGCACGGCATCACTCTTCGTGTTTTTACTCTCAATCTCACCATAAAATTAATAGAAACGGCATGACATCATCCTTCGTGCTTTTACTCTCATATCATTGCACGGCATCACCCTTCGTGCATTAACACTCACAATATGGCACGGCATCACCCTTCGTGCATTAACACTCACAAAATGGCACGACATCACCATTTGTGCATCAACACTCACAAAATGGCACGGCATCACCCTTCGTGCATTAACACTCTCCCTTACCATAATGCATTGCATAATAAACAATAAGGAGAGAGAATAACAAGTACAAGTCTTACTTCCATATTCGGTTACATAATATCAATCTCAACTTTGAAATAAAAACTCAATTATCACTAGAAAATCCGTAAACATGATAAGAACGATAAATTGAACAATACTAACATAACACGTAGCAATTTGACATAGGAAAAGACAATATAAGAAAAACAGAGAATTATGGAAAAATAGGTAAATTTGGCAGCGCATAAGTACTCGTCACCTCACATATATGCCGCTCACATGAATATCACTTAGCAAGTAATCTAAGGTTCCTAATTCCCTCTAGTCAGGGTTAGACACAACACTTACCTCGCTCCGAAGTCCAATTAATTCTCAATCATAGCTTTTCCTTTGCAATTCACCTCTAAACTACTCGTATCTATTAAAAAATGACTCAATAATATCAAATATTGCTAAATGAATCAATTATAATGCATAAATTAAATGTTCTAATTTTTCCTCCAAAAAGTCAAAAAATAGACCCCGGGCCCGCTTGGTCAAAATCCGAGGTTCGGACCAAAATATTTTTACCCAATAAGCCCCGAGCCCGAATATGTATTTAGTTTTGGAATCCGACCTCAAACTGAGGTCTAAATCCCCAAATTCCCGAATTCCCTATTTTCTACCCTAATCCCTAATTCTACCAAGAAAACTCTAGATTTTAGGTTGAAACTTCAAGATATGTAATGGGTAATTTAAAGAAAATAGTTTAGAATCACTTACCAACAATTTGGGGAAGAAATGGCTCTTGAAAAATCGCCTCTCACCGTTTTGTTTTTGAGAAAAAATGAATTTTGGCTAAAATCCTGTTTTTGGGTTCTATTAAGTGCTGGGTGACAGTGTTCATCGCGTTCGCGAGAGCACTGTCGCTTTCGTGAAGTGTATGGCCTGCCACGCTTTCGCATTCGCGAGGCAGTGCTCGTGTTCGCGTAGGCTACCCTTCCCCGGTCTTCGCGTTCGCGAGATGTTGCTCACGTTCGCGATGAAGAAAAGACTGACTCCCCCTCCCAGTGCCTAACGCTACGCGTTCGTGATGGGCTTGTCGCGTTCGCGAAGGGTAATGCCCCCATCTCTTCGCGTTCACGACCAAGCCTTTGCGTTCGCGATGAAGAAATACTCAGCTGCCCAGTTTACCTTCTCGAACGCAAAGAAGGACATGCAAGAACACAGATTCTGCAGAAAAACCAGATTTTCAATGTCCAAAATATCTCGTGGCCTATCCGAAACTCACCCGAACCCTCGGGGCTCCAAACCAAACATGCATACAAGTCTAAAACTATCATACTAACTTGCTCGCGTGATCAAATCACCAAAATAACACCTAGAACTCTAAATTCAATACCAATTCAAATGAAATTCTCAAGAACACTTTAAAACTTCTAATTTCTCAACTGGACGTCCGAATCACGTCAAACCAACTCCATTTCTCACCAAATTTCATAGACATGTCTTAAATATCATAATGAACCTTTACCGGGCTCCGGAACCAAAATACCGACCCGATACTAACAATGCCAAATATCAATCGATTCTTAAAACAAATAATTTCCAAACTTTTAATTTTTATAAAAAAATCATAACTCAAGGTTGGGACCTCCAAATTCGATTCCGGGCGTACGCCCAGGTCCCATAATTCGATACAGACCGACCGAGACCGTCAAAGCACGTATCCGCACCCGTTTACCAAAAATGTTGACCGAAGTAAACTAAAATCAACTTTTAAAGTAAAAATTCTTATTTTCATTAGTTTTCAACATAAAAGCTTTCCGGAAACCTGCCCGGACTGCTCACGCAAATTGAGGAGGTTAAATATGAGATTTGTAAGGCTTAAGAGAACAAATTCAAGTAATGAAACATAAGATGACTTTCTGGATCACATTCTCTACCTTTAAAACAATCGTTCATCCTCGAACGGACATAGAAAAATACCTGGGCTGGTGAAAAGGTGGGGATATCTACTCTGCATATCGGACTCGGACTCCCAAGTAGCTGCCTCAATAGGCTGACCTCTCTACTGCACTCAAACAGAAGGGTAACTCTTTGACCTCAACTGACGAACCTGCCGGTCTGGAATGGCCACCGGCTCCTCCTCGTAAGTCAAATCCTTGTCCAATTGGACAGAGCTGAAATCTAACACGTGGGACGGGTCACCATGACATTTCTTGAGCATAGACACATGAAATACCGGATGAACTGAGGATAACCTTGGAGGCAACACAAGTCTGTAAGCTACCTCCCCCACTCTCTCGAGGATCTCAAATGGCCCGATATACCTAGGGCTCAACTTGTCCTTCTTCCTAAATCTCATAACACCCTTCATGGGCAATACCCGAAGCAATATTATTTCTCCAACCATGAATGCAATATCACGAACTTTACGGTCAGCATAACTCTTTTGCCTAGACTGAGCTGTACGAAGTCGATCCTGTATAATCTTAACCTTGTCCAAGGCCTCCTGAAGTAAATCTGTACCCTATAACCGAGCCTCCCCTGGTTCAAACCACCCAACTGGCGACCTACACCGTCTACCATATAATGCCTCATAGGGAGCCATCTGAATGCTCGACTGGTAGCAATTATTGTAGGCAAACTCCACTAACGGTAAAAGCTGATCCCAATAACCTCCAAAGAAAATAAGATAGGAGCAGAGCATATCCTCCAAGTTCTGAATTGTACGCTCGGACTGCCCGTCCGTCTGAGGATGAAATGTTGTGCTCAACTTAACCCTCATACCCAACTCACGCTGAACTGCCCTCCAAAAGTGCGAGGTAAACTACGTACCTCGATCAGAAATGATAGACACGGGCACACCGTGAAGACGGACGATCTCACGAATATGAATCTCTGCTAACCGCTCCGAGGAATAGGTAACTGCCACAGGAATGTAATGCGCTAACTTAGTCAGCCTGTCCACAATGACCTAAACTGCATCGAACTTCCTCTGAGTCCGTGGGAGTCCAACAACAAAGTCCATAGTGATACGCTCCCACTTCCACTCAGGAATATCTAACCTCTGAAGTAAACCACCATGTCTCTAATGCTCACACTTTACCTGCTGGCAATTTAGGCACCGAGCTACATAGGAAACTATGTCCTTCTTCATTCGCCTCCACCAATAATGTTGCCTCAAGTACTAATACATCTTGGCGGTGGCTGGATGAATAGAATAGCGGGAACTGTGGGACTCCTCAATGATAAACTCACGAAGTCCATCCACATTAGGCACACAAATACGACCCTGCATTCTCAAAACTTCGTCATCTACAACAGTAACTTGCTTGGCACCACCGTGCATCACTGTGTCTATAAGGACAAGTAAATGAGGATCGTCATCCTGCTGATCTCTAATGCGCTCAAATAAAGAAGACCGAGCAATTGTACAAGCTAGAACATGTCTGGGCTTAGAAACATCTAACCTCACGAACTGGTTGGCCAAGGCCTGAACATCCAATGCAAGCGGTCTCTCACCAACTAGAATATATGCAAGGCTACCCATACTGACTGTCTTTCTACTCAAAGCATCGGCCACCACATTGGCCTTCCCGGGATGATACATTATGGTGATATCATAGTCTTTCAATAGCTCTAGCCACCTCATCTGCCTCAAATTGAGTTCCTTCTGCTTGAACAAATACTGCAAGCTCCGATGATCAGTGAATACCTCACATGGCACGCCGTAAAGATAATGCCTCCAAATCTTCAGCGCATGAACAATGGATGCCAGCTCTAGATCATGAACAGGGTAATTTTTCTCATGAACCTTCAGCTGCCGTGAAGCATATGTAATAACTTTTGCCACCCTGCATCAATACCGCACCCAGACCAATATGATATGCGTCATAATATACTGTATAAGATCCTAAACCTGTGGGTAACACCAATACCGGTGCCGTGGTGAAAGCAGTCTTGAACTTCTAAACACTCGCTTCACACTCGTCTCACCACCTGAACGGGGTACCCTTTTAGTTCAATCTGGTCAACGGGGCTGCTATGGATGAAAACCCCTCCACAAATTGACGGTAATATCCCGTCAAACCCTAGAAACTATGGATCTCTGTAGCTGATGTGGGTCTAGGCGTGTTCTGGACTGCCTCAATCTTCTTAGGATCCACCGGAATACCCTCTGCTGATACAACGTGACCCAAGAAAGCAACTGAACTCAAGCAAAATGCGCATTTTGAGAACTTAGCATATAACTGGCTATCTTTCAGAATCTCAAGGACGATACGAAGGTGCTGGTCATGCTCCTTTCGACTGTGGGAGTAGATCAAGATATCATCAATAAACAAAACCACAAAGGAATCCATATACGGTTTGAACACCCGGTTCGTTAAATCCATGAATGCTGCTGGGGCATTTGTAAGCCCAAATGACATCACTAGAAATTCATAATGCCCATACCGAGTCCGAAAAGCTATCTTAGGAACATCGGATGCCCTAATCCTCAACTGATTGTAGCCAGATATCACATCAATCTTTGAAAACACCTTGGCGCCCTGAAGCTGATCAAATAAATTATCAATTCTCGATAATGGATATTTGTTCTTGGTGGTGACTTTGTTCAACTCCCGATAATCTATACACATCCTCATCGATCCATCTTTCTTCTTCACAAACAACACAGGTGCACCCCAGGGTGAGACACTAGGTCTAATGAAGCCCTTATCAAGCAAATCTTGCAACTGCTCCTTTAATTCTTTCAACTCTGGCGGGGCCATGCGATATGGCGGAATGGAAATAGGCTGAGTGCCCGGAGCCAAGTCAATGCAGAAATCAATATCCATGTCGGGTGGCATCCTTGGCAGGTCTGCAGGAAACACCTCTGGAAACTCATGAATAACCGCCACTGTATCCATGGAAGAAACCTCCGCATTAGAATCGCGGACATAAGCCAAATAAGCTAGACACCCCTTCTCGACCATATGTTGAGCCTTCACATAAAAGATGAACCTGCTGGCAGAATGGCCAAGATTCCCTCTCCACTCTAATCGAGGCAACCCCTGCAAGGCTAAGGTCACCATCTTGGCATGACAATCTAATATAGCATGATAAGGTGACAACCAATCCATACCTAGTATGACATCAAAATCAACCATGTCGAGAAGTTGAAGATCTACACGAGTCTCAAGATCCCAAATGGTGACCACACAGGAACGATAAACATGATCTACAACAATAACATCTCCCACCGGTGTGGACACATACACAAGAGCACTCAAAGAATCACGGGCCACAACCAAATAGGAAGCAAAATTGGAATACACATAGGAATAAGGAGATCCCGGATCAAATAGAACTGAAGCATCTCTACTGCAAACTGAAACATTACCTGTGATAACAGCGTTAGATGACTCAGCCACAGGCTTGGCTGGGAAAGCATAACACTGGGGCTGGGCCCTACCACCCTGAAGTATGTCTCTAGGACGACCTCTAGTTGGCTGGTCTCAACCTCTAACGGCCTGACCTCCACCTCTAACTGTCTGGCCCCTACCTCTGGCTGCCTAACCCCTGCCTCTGGCTGGCTGAGCAGGTGGTGTAGCAACTGGTGCCGGATCCATGGCTTGAGAACTCTAATGTTGTGAGATGCTTTTGCCCGAGGGCAAAAGCTTGTAATGTGCCTCATATCACCACAAGTATAACATAACCTCAGCTGCTGTGAATGTTGACCCTGAAACAGACCATGTCGACCTGAATAACCACCCTAATAACTCTGGAGAGGAGGTGAACTAATAAGAGCTGGTGGTGCACTGTAGGCTAGCTAGTCAGAATAATGCATCTGAGGGCCACGACCACCTGAGGCACCGTGGGATGCCTGGAGCGCTCAATGAAACGGCCTGGGAGGATGGCCTCTACCAAAAGTACTCTGCTTCTAGATGAGGCACCACTGAACTCACATGAATAACGAGGCCTCTTGTCAGACCCCTGACCTCCCTGAGTAAGAACCATCTCGACTCGTCAAGCGACATTTGCAGCCGTCTGAAAAGAAATCTCACTCTTAGTCTCCTTAGCCATCTGCAATCTGATAGGCTGAGCAAGTCCATCAATAAACCTCCTCACCCTCTCTCTCTCGGTGGGAAGCATAAAAATGGAATGACGGGCCAAATCTACAAAATGGGTCTCATACTGAGTAACAATCATATTGCCCTGGTGGAGACACTCAAACTGACGGCGACGCTCCTCTCTTAATATGATAGGAAGAAACTTCTCTATGAAGAGCTGAGAGAACTAGTCCCAAGTAAGAGCTGGCGACCCAGCTGGTCTGGTCAACAAGTAATCTCTCAACAATTTCTTGGCGGAACCAGTCATCTGAAATGCAGCAAAATCGACCCCATCGGTCTCCACTATACCCATGTTTAGTAGAACCTCGTGATAGCTGTCAAGATACTCCTGGGGGTCCTCTGAAGGAGCACCACTTAAGTGAACATGAAAGAGCTTGGTAAACCTGTCCAATCTCCATAAAGCCTCAAAAGACATAGCTGGCCCATATCCGACCTGTGCCGCAATAACCGGCTGAACTAATCCGATTGGCTGAGCTGCTGGAGCCTGATACTGGGGAGCTATCTGCTCCGGACCAGGAGTGGGCTCCTCCTCCAGCCTGAGAGACTGCTGGTTCCATGGGAAATGCGCCAGTCTGGGCCACACTCTCCATAAGGCCCACCAAACGGACCAAAGTGTCCTGAAGTACTGGGGTAGCAATGAACCCCTCCGGAACCTGAGCTGGCCCGACAAAAACAGTTTGGGCTAGAACCTCCTTGCCAATCTCTATCTCAGGCTCCACTGCTGGGGCTGCTGCTCGGGCCCTAGGCTGAGGCCTACCCCTGCCTCGGCCTCTGGCACGACCTTGGTCTCGACCTCTACCCCGCGTAGGAGCTGTCACTGGAGGCTCTGGCTACTGCTCAGCTGAGGAAGCGATACGTGTTCTTGCCATATGGTAGAGAATAAGAGTAGAAAAGTTCAATTAGTATTGAGAAAGCAAAATGGCACGACAGATAAGAAAAAGAAATGCAACTTGTTCCTAAACTTCATAGCCTCTGGAAGACAAGCACAGACGTCTCCGTACCGATCCTCCAGACTCTAATAAGCTTGCTCGTAAATCGTGAGACCTAGGCAACATAGTGCTCTGATACCAACTGTCACGACCCGAAATTTTCCACCGACGGGACCGTGATGGCACCTAATATTTCACTTGCCAGCCAAGCCAACGTTAGAGAATCATTAAACCATTTCCTTATTTCGATTCAGTAAATAACAATAATTAACTCAAATGAAAAATAATATGTGCGGAATATCATAAAATTGTGTTAACTACTACTACCCGGATCTGGAGTCACAATTCACGAGCATTCTAGAATTTACTACAAGTAATAGTCTGAAAGAAATACAACTATGTTAATAAAATAAACAGTAGAACATAAATTATAGACGGGGACTTCAAGGTCTGTGGACGCCAACAGATCTACCTTGAGTCTCCGGACAGCGGACCAACAGCAAAATCTTGATCAACCAGAGACGGTATCAAAATTTGCACAGAAAGTGCAGAGTGCAACATCAGTACAACTGACCCCATGTACTGGTAAGTGTCGAGCCTAACCTCAACAAAGTAGTGACGAGGCTAAGGCAAGGCACCTACAAATTAACCTGTACAATTTAACAGTGTATACACAAATAACAGGAATGAAGAACTAAACAGGAAATGTCGGGAGGGGAAACATATTGAGGGGAATGCAAGATAAAGAACTAAAATGGAATGATCCCCAGAGCAGTCAATATACCATGAATCAACAGGAATAGTGAATAGAGTCAGAAAAAATGCACGACATCACCCTTCGTGCTTTTACTCTCAATCTCACCATACAATTAATAGAAATGGCATGATATCATCCTACATGCTTTTACTCTCATATCATGTCATGGCATCACCCTTCGTGCATTAACACTCACAATATGGCACGGCATCACCCTTTGTGCATTAACACTCACAATATGGCACGACATCACCCTTCGTGCATTAACACTCACAATATGGAACGACATCACCCTTCGTGCATTAACACTCACAATATGGAACGACATCACCCTTCGTGGATTAACACTCTCCCTTACATGATAACAACGATAAATTGAACAATACTAGCATAACACGTAGCAATTTGACATAGGAAAAGACAATATAAGAAAAACAGAGAAACATGGAAAAATAGGTAAATTTGGCGGTGCATAAGTACTCGTCACCTCACATATACGCCGCTCACATGAATTTCACTTAGGAAGTAATCTAAGGTTCCTAATTCCCTCAAGTCAGGGTTAGACACAACACTTACCTCGCACTGAAGGCCACTTAATTCTCAGTCAAAACTTTTCCTTTGGAATTCATCTCCAAACCACTCGTATCTATTCAAAAATGACTCAATAATATCAAATATTGCTAAAGGAATCAATTATATTGCATAAATTAAATTTTCTAATATTTTCTCCAAAAAGTCGAAAAATTAACCCCGGGCACGCTTGGTCAAAACCCAAGGTTCGGACCAAATTCTTTTTACCCATTCACCTCCGAGCCCGAACATATAATTAGTTTTGGAATCAGACCTCATACTGAGGTCTAAATCCTCAAATTTCCGAAATCCCTATTTTCTACCCTAACCTCTAATTCTTCCATGAAAACTCTAGATTTTAGGTTGAAAATTCAAGAAATGTAATGGGTAATTGAAAGAAAATGGTTTATAATCACTTACCAATAATTTGGGGAAGAAATGGCTTTTGCAAAATCGCCTCTCACCATTTTGTTTTTGAGAAAAAATAAATTTTGGCTAAAATCCCGTTTTTTGGTTCTGTTAAGTGCTGGGCGACAGTGTTCATCGCGTTCGCGAGAGCACTGTCATGTTCGCGAAGTGTATGGCCTGCCAAGCCTTCGCGTTGGTAAGGCAGTGCTCGCATTCGCGTAGGCTACCCTTCCCTAGTCTTCGCATTCACGAGACATTGCTCGCGTTCGCGATGAAGAAAAGGCTGACTCCCCCTCCCTAGTGGCTAACGCTACGCGATGGGCTTGTCGCGTTCGCGAAGGGTAACACCCCCATCGCTTTGCGTTCGGGACCAAGCCTTCGCGTTTGCGAAGAAGAAATCCTCAACTGCCCAGTTTACTCTTTGCGTTTGCGAGAGTACCTTTGCGAACGCGAAGAAGGACATGCCAGAACACAGATTATGCAGAAAAACCAGATTTCCAAAGTCCAAAACATCTCGTGGCCTATCCGAAACTCACCCCAGCGCTCGGGGCTCCAACCCAAACATGCACATAAGTCTAAAAACATTATACGAACTTGCTCACGTGATCAAATCACTAAAATAACACGTAGAACTGTAAATTTAGCACCAATTCAAATGAAATTCTCAAGAACTCTTTAAGACTTCTAATTTCTCAACTGGACGTCCGAATCACGTCAAATCAACTCCATTTCTCATCAAATTTCACAGACATGTCTTAAATATCATAATGAACATGTACCAGGCTCCGAAACCAAAATACGAACACGATACTAACAATGCCAAATATCAATCAATTCTTAAAAACAAATAATTTCCAAACTTTTAATTTGCATCAAAACTTCATAAATCAAGCTAGGGACCTCCAAATTCGATTCCGGGCATACGCCCAGGTCACATAATTCGATACAGACCTACCGCGACCATCAAAGCACGGATCCGAGCCCGTTTACCAAATATATTGACTGAAGTCAACTAAAATCAACTTTTAAGGAAAAACTTCTTATTTTCATTAGTTTTCAACATAAAAGCTTTTCGGAAACCTACCCGAACTACGTAAGAGCGCATATTCGAGTTATAAAACATAAGATAACCTTCTAGGTCATCACAGATAAGCATTTGAAACTAATGGTAATGGAAAATCAATTTGGAACAAGAAATGAAGCCTTAGAAACCCCACTAAACTAAATCCAAGCTATACTAAGAGGTCTCTTAAATTTATTTCGTAAAATTCATATAATAATAAGACTCAATTGAATTTTCCTTTTGATCTAAAGATCAATGAAAATATGACTAAATATAAAGTAGCTAAGTCAGAGACAATGAGTTAAAGTCAGAAAATAAGTCAAAAATATGAAAAGAAATAAATGAACTTAGAGGAGGAAAAATTAAAATTGAAGAGGAAGAAAAATATGCTAACTACTAAGAGAAAATGTATTGTTATTTGCTAACTCGTCTTGTACAACGTCAACAAAATAAATAAATTGCTTGAACTTGAAATTTCTTATTAATAACTTTTATATAAAATAAATTGTATGTTATATATAATAATTAATAATATAGTAAACTCCTAATAATTTTGGGGCGTTCTAATTTTGGGGTCTAGCCTTACCTTTCGGCCTCCCCTGGAAGCATATATTGATACATTTTTATGAAAATTAACTAAAACTTTCAATTGACTTTAGTATTAAGAAACTTAAAAGTCAAATGGAACAATTTTGAATCTTGGATGTTAGATAGGGCAAAAATTACTTTTAGCCCGCGACCGAAATTATTTATATGCCTAGCCGCAAAACTTTATAACATTTATGTATTTTTATAACATATAGAAATGCATATTTATAAAAAAATATTTTTTTATAAATATTATTTTTCAGAGCAGTTATACGATGTCATTTTTCCTATTGGATATCCCGCCACTGATTATTGGTTTAATAAAAAGTTTAAAATTAAATAGTTTTTAAATATTAAAGATGTCATTATTTAGAAAATACGAAAAAAGAAGAGTACTATATAAAATAAAACAGAGGGACATGTTGATGAACTCACCGAGGTGACGAGTAGTGTTGGGGTCCCGAGTTGAAACAACTGAAGTAGTAAACAGAAGAAAAGCTAATATGACCATCGCTAAGCTGAAGCTGCAAAAATATTTGCACAGCCAATTTACGTATATGATAATTACATGTAACTTTCTACGGTAATCAATATTTGATAACTAGACAAAATGGTAACTAATTTATAATAAGTTGAACTTCAATGGTTATGTAAAAAGGGTATTTCATATCGTCATTACATATAACTTAACTCATTCTTTTTTAAGCTACAAGTAGGTATTTTTTGAGTTTTAAGAAATTTTGCGTTCAATAGTCTAAAAAGGGAAATTAAGTAAAGAACAAGAAAATAATTTTATGCGTTGCCTAGCATGAATTTAATCCAGTATTGTTTTTATTCCTATTTATTTGATGCATATCTCAACAACGAGAATTTATACTATTTTACAAATTTCAATGAAATAGAATAGAATTTTACCCCATTTTCATGATGACAAAAGTATTTTTAGGCTGTAAGATCAAATTATTTCCTCTTTCAGATGGTTTGTGTTTTGTTTGACAAATAACAAAGTCCTATATATAGATGAAGCAAAACGAAAGATAATAATTATAAGAGGAATCACATTAGAAGCCAATTAATTAACTCATGAGACGATGGTAGTTAGGATTAAGGAGAAAATAGTGTATCATTTGAGAAGTAACGCACAATAAAACATGCGCAAAAGGCATAAATGCAAGAAATTCATTATTAAAGAAAACAAATATTAAGTACTATTATTTAAATCATTAACTTACTAGAAATTGATTTGGGTATTATCCACTCTAAATGTGATGATCTCCAATAAGTTTCCTCTTTATCATTCTAATTATTGTTTTTATTTTTGTTAGAGAATATTTTCTGTTATTTTTGTGGAGAAACGTATAATTTATTAATAAACTACTAAGGTGGCATTACATCAATAGTACTATTAGTAGGAATAAGACTTAAGTTTCCAAACATTGCCAGTGTGTTACATATGGAATATAATATAAGTCTAGTAGTATCTAGTCCATCTTTGTCCTCTTGGATGGTTGTCTTGATAAGATCTGGGGGTGAACAAAATATTTGTGCCAGCAAGAGGTGGTTGTTTGTAGCCTAATTTACTCAAAACGTGTGCCACCTTGTTCCTTTCGCGGAAACTATGCCGGATCACTGGATTCCCCAGTTTCTTCAATAAGCACCTGCATTCAAGGACAACGTTAGTACATGATGGGTAGTTATTATGCTCAAGTAACTGGATTATCTCTATGGAATCAGTTTCTATTTCCAGGGAGTTAATCTTCTATCATATGCGAGTTTTAACCCTGCTTGGAGTGCTAGTAACTCTGCATGTGTTGGGGTGTAGGCTCGGACTGCTTTAGTGAAGCCTACTACCCAGTTACCTTGTGTGTTTCTAATAATTCCTCCAATGCCCCCTGCATGATATCTATCCAAAAAAGTTCCATCTGTTTGAGGTGGTGGTGATTGTCACTTGATGAGGATGATTTTTTTGTGCGCGGGGCTCGTATTTCTTTCTATGAGCAGTTTGAATTCGATGGTACGTATTTTGACCAATTGGTCGTTTAGAGGTTTGGAGAGGTTGTGAAAGCAATTGTTGTCACTATTTAGCCAAAATTGCAATAGTACAAAGGGGAATGCATCTTCCCAAGTGATATAGTTGTAGTTGGTAGGTAGTCATTGGTGACTCTAATTTGATGAAGATATGACTTTGTGGGAAGCGTGTTAAGATAGCATTGCCAAAGGAAGAATTTTATTTTATTTAGGGTACTTAATTTCCAAATCCATTCTTAGTCAATATGTGTTTGTTGGTGTTGGTGAAGTAAGGTATAAACAAAGTTTATGGAGAAGGTGCCATTTGGGTTTAGAGACCAAATGAGGGTGTCCATGGAAATTGGGTTGTTGGAAAGAGAAATGGAGGAAATCGTTTCTCTAATATTTTCTAGTAGCTCGAAGGAGATTTGTGACTTGTTCCACTAGTCGTGGTACCACAACTGGGAGACTGTTAGGTTAGTGCCGTTGATACAAAAGGGCCCTTGAATGATCGAACGGATACCAGGAGTGTTGGGGATCCAATTTTCATAATAGAAATGAATGGATTTTCTGTTGCCAACATCCCATGTGATGCCTTTTGTAACAATTTTCCATCCTTTCAAAATATTTTGCCAAATGAAAGAGTTGGTTTTGGCATTAGCTCGCCTACTGTATTTTTGGATTAGGGTATTAGCACAAATTGTAGAATGATTGGTGAATAATCTCCATGCTAACCCTGTTAGTGCATCTTTATTTTTATGGATTGCTTTATGAATTCAAAGACCCCCAGCTTTTTAGTGTGAGTTACGAAATACGAGGCAACATAGTGAATTCTCTTGTTATGAGAAGTAGTGCCCCAAATGAAGTCACCCTGGATTTTGTAAATTTGTTATTGAGTCTTCTTGGGGAGGAACATGTATTGCATGATATGATTTGGTATAGTGTTGGGGGCATATTTTGCTAGAATTGTACGTCCCGCAAGACTTAGGATGTTTGATTTCCAATTTGATAGCTTCTAACGCATATTATCAATAACAAATTGGAAATCATCTAGCTTTGGTTTGTTGTTAGGATAGGGAATCCCAAGTATTTTTAAAACTGTGTGGTTGGGTTAATGTTTAGCAACTCAATTGCGTATTCTCTTATGGCAATTGAGCAATTGTTTGAGAAAAGAATTTTTTATTTTGTATTGTGTCACGACCCAAAATCTTGCCACAAGTGTCGTGATGGCACTTAGTCTCTACGACTAGGTAAGCCGATTATAATAACAATTCAAGCCATTTTTCCTAAATATAAACCAACAGCGGAAATATTCAAACAAACTCCCAAGACTGGTAATACTGAGTCACGAACTCTAACTGAATGCATGGAATGATCTCAAGGATTGAATACTCTAT
Organism: Nicotiana tomentosiformis; assembly: GCF_000390325.3. Lineage (NCBI taxonomy): Eukaryota > Viridiplantae > Streptophyta > Magnoliopsida > Solanales > Solanaceae > Nicotiana > Nicotiana tomentosiformis. The sequence goes on from NC_090820.1 coordinate 110,569,294, forward strand.
ACTGTTTGAATCATAATTAACAGTACAATAAAATGAAAAGACTTTAAGGGACTACGGTGATCAAGCAGCTCTACCTTGAATCCTTGCGATCACACTTTAACTCTATTCGAGTCTGATAGCTCCAATACCTAGCTCTGCACAAAAATATGTAGAGGTGTAGTATGAGTACACCACGGTCGGTACCCAGTAAGTATCAAGACTAACCTTAGTGGAGTTGTGACGAAGTACATTCGAGACACTCACTAGTCTAATAACCTGTGCAATATAATATACAAAAATAATAGAAAACAAATAACAATGATGGCAACTGTAATCAACCAGTGATATACACAACAAGGTGACAAAAACACCATAAATATTGCGCAACAAATAATGAATACAAGTACAACCAATTAATCAAGCCCTTCCAATATAATTCTTTCGCCTATATGTTTTTCAAATAGAAATCTTCAGGATATAATACTTTCAAATAAATATCTTTCAAATAAATTTCTTTCGAATAAAAGTCACCCTGTGACACAACATTTCAAAATCATAAAATACGGGTCTCAGCCCAGTTTCATATTTCCACAGCACCTCGTGCCAATTTATCTCTCACAACCGCACAGACAACTCACGTGCCAAATATCATCATCATTTAATCACGGCACCTCGTGCCCACAATTTATATCATAACTGTACGGACAATTCACGTGCCAATATCATCATTATTTACTCACGGCACTTCGTGCCCCTATTTCATATCACAACTGCACGGACAGTTCACGTGCCAATATCATCATTATATTTTCACGGTACCTCGTGCCCACATTTTATTTCACAATTCGCTTGGCAATAACCACATGCTCCCAATTTTAACATATATCAAACTATTATCAATTTACCAACAACAAGGCAAATTGCACAAGGTATAAAAATAAACACAAGGAAAATCAACATCACATAAAAATTACCAACGCAATAACCCCACATCATCACATATCATCCCTGACAATAGCCACCCTTATCACTCCTGTAATAGCCTCCCTTAACCCTCCGCCCTGACAATATTAATAACCACCCTTATCGCTCCTATAGCCACCCTTATCACTCCTATAACAGCCTCACTTATCCCTTCTCTCTGACAATATCAATAGCCACCCTTATCGCTCCTATAACCACCCTTATTTCTCCTATAGCAACCTTTTATCGCTCCGCCCTAACAATTTTCCAACACACCTAACAACAGTGAAATACCACCCTTAAACCCACATAATATCAACAATAAAATGCCACCCTTATATCCTCAAAATAATAACTCAAATAACACAATAATTTACACATAATATTATCACGGCAACATAACAAAATCAATTCATATCACAATTTGCCCAATGGCCACAACCAATTTCAAAGATAAAACAAAATTAATTAATTTCACAACAAATAGCCCAAGGCTCCACACAATGTGTATAAAACCTCAAAACAACCACAAAGATGGAAAATACTCAGTATAGGGCAACACCTTCATTAATCCAAATTATTGATAATTATATAATGCATCGGTTTAAACTTATTTCATTAATTATTTGCAGATGGAAAATCTATAATATAATTATATCCAAGAAATATCAAATCACCAAACTCACGGAATTCACATAAATATACAAGAAATAACCACATCAAATTGTCATATAAAAATAAATTCAACAAACACGAATTGAGGCATGACAAATGGATCATTTAATAAATGCTAACAATTATCCAATTTACTACACAATATGCTGAACACTTTAACCCAATCAATTTTGCACATTTAAGCACGAGTACGTACTCATCACCTCGCGTACATGACTTTTTATATTTCACAAATGGCACATAAGACTCGATGCCTAAGGGGTAATTCCTCCACTCAAGGATAAGTAAGATACTTACCTCGACGAAACTAAGTCAATGCTTTAAATGATCTTCGCGAGTGAAGCCACCTACGGGCGACTCAAATCTTAAATTCTCCCCTTAATAATACTGCGATGGTCCACCACCTAAACAAATTTCAATCTACAATAATGCAACACAATTGCACCAATATTAGTAAATAAATTTCTAGATTTTTGGTCATTTAGGTATTTTATCAAACACCTAGAGTACATAGCATTTTACTACCTCTAGTAATGGTGTTTCTTCATCCAACAATCCCTCCTTCCCACCAACAAGAGATACTAAACCATCCTTTGTTTACAAAAATCCTTATTTAGCACCATTAAAATTACCAATGAACTCACATCCATCCCATTGTTGCTAATTAATTAATTACAAAAATCTCTACAACACCCAATAATCTAGTTTAAGTATTTATGGCTCCCAAGCACCATCCAATAAGTGTTAATACTTATTTCTTTCTCACATACTCATAAAACATCCATACATGTAAGTCTAAGGGTGTAGGTTTACCTTTTTGGAAGAGATCTTGCAAAACCCTCCTTTGAGTTCTTGAAGAAATTTCTTGAAGATCTAAGTCGTTTATGTGTAGATTTCATCAATACTAGTGTATAAATGATGGAATTTCACACCAAGATAATGGGGATTGCTTACCTTGGAGAAGAGGGGAGTTGGGGGTCTTGAGTGAGTGGAGAGGAGCTCCAAGAATCGGCCAAGAGGAGTGGGAGAAGTGAGCTACCGAAATGGTCTGTATTAAAGGCTTCATGCCTAGCTTGTCCATCCTCGTGCATCGCGCGGACATGAACGAGCTCTCATTCACGTTCGTGTGCTGGGGCAATACTTCGCTGTTTTGTTGAAATTGTTGGGGGTCATGGCTCGTTCAAACATGAACGGTGCACGAATTCACACGAGCTCCTCAGTTGCATCCCTTCACAAGCTATTCTTTGGGAGGCTTTCCAACCATGCCCCATGACCCCTTGGACGCGCCCTGTGGCGTCCTGGACAACTTCCCAATGCCCGTCACCACGGTCGGCCTCGTGGTCTCGGCAGCTCCAAGTGACAAGCGCGCATGTGCCTCTGTCGCCCCACTGATAGCCATTGCCAACGCCCAGCCACAGGCAGATGCCAACAGCGCCGCACGCGTAGACAATGCCACGCGCGCAGACCCTGATGCTAAAGATAAAGTTGCTGTCAACGACATTGTCAATCTAGTCTAGCGTACGGAGGGGACCTCAGTTGGCGGACAATAATTGCACTGAAATCGGTTGCTTAGCCTTACGTCGCCCTTCCAAGGAACTTAAAGAAGGCGCCACGAAACATAAATCATACCTGTAATGACATTATCTGGTGTAGCAGCCTTAGGAATTCCATATCAAATATATCAAAGGGTCGGGCCTCCCCCTCTAGGGTGGCCTGTACCCGCCTATCCTCCACCCCTAACTGACTATGCATGTGGGGTAGTAACTGGAATATAGCATGTAGCCTGAGTATTCAGATGAAATATGCCTCTCCCAAGTATGTGACAATCTCTCATGATTTGCCTAGTATCACTACATGAATAATAACCTCTCTGCGGGTTCGATTGCTCATACTGAGTCTGTGCCAAATAATTGGAATAACCATTATAGGAACCACATGCTAGTGGTGCATTAAAAGAACCTACTTGAGCACCTAAAGTATTCTGAAATTGTTTCCATGACCCCGCTAATACTCAAATGTAGAATTATTAAGGACGCGGGAATACCGCAAGTCCCAACATCATCCCATACAAATCTTAGCTCTTAATCATATACAAGTTTTGGATAACCTTTTAATACCGCATATATACATCTCAGGCCAAAACTGATATAACTCATGGCCCCGCAATCTGATCGTTGATAGTGGACTCCCCTCACTTGGTGCGAAGCGATAGGACACAGTCCGATGATCCACAATACTAACCTTTATCGCTCGTACGACACCAGTCATAACACACATTAAGCCATTTATTAGGTGCATATCATCCTCGTGACACTCAAAATTGCTTCCTCGATGCCCTGACTGCTAGTATATATCCTTCACTAAATGGAATTCCTATACGAACCACATAGTCTCTAATACCACCAACTATCTTCAGAACTACATCAATCTCGTGATCCTACCATGATTGTGACAATTAGGCAACTAATTAAAACTTCTTAAGATCGTACTTATCAACTAGATGTCTGAACCTGCTGCACCCCTATGTGCACAACTGGCCTAAGGCTGAGTCATCTGACGCCGTTATCATAGGTACTGTTTCAGTTTGCAATAGAGATGCTTCAGTTCTATTTGATCTATGATCTACTTACTCTTATGTGTTGTCCTATTTTGCTTCCTATTTGGTTGTGCCCCGTGATTCTTTGAGTGCTCCTGTGTATGTGTCCACAACAGTGGGAGATGCTATTGTTGTAGATCATGTTTATCGTTCATGTGCGGTCACCATTGGGAGTCTTGAGACTTGTGTACATCTTCTAATTCTCGACATGGTTGATTTTGATGTCATATTGGGTATGGATTGGCTGTCACCTTATCATGTTATATTAGATTGTCATGCCAAGACGATGACCTTAGCCTTGCAAGGGTTGCCTCGATTAGAGTGGAGAGGGAATCTTGGCCATTTTGCCAGCAGGGCTATCTCTTATGTGAAGGTTCGGCATATGGCCGAGAAGGGGTATCTAGCCTATTTGGCCTGCGATTCTAGTGCGGAGGTTCCTTCCATAAATTCGGTGTCGGTTGTTCGTGAGTTTCCAAAAGTGTTTCCTGTAGACCTACCGGGGATGTCACCCGATAGGGATATTGATTTTTGCATTGATTTGGCTCCGGGCACTAAACCTTTTTCCATTCCGCCATATCGCATGGCCCCGCCATAGTTGAATGAATTGAAGGAGCAGATGAAAAATTTGCTTGATAAGGGCTTCATTATACCTAGTGTCTCGCCCTGGGGTGCCAAGGTGTTTTCAAAGATTGATTTGAGATCTGGCTTCCATCAGTTGAGTATTAAGGCATCCGATGTTCCTAAGATAGCTTTTTGAACTCGGTATGGGCATTATGAGTTTCTAGTGATGTCATTTGGGCTGACAAGTGATCTCGTGACCCTTCATGGATTTGATGAACCGGGTGTTCAAACCCTACTTGGATTCCTTTATGGTTGTGTTTATTGATGATATCTTGATCTACTCCCACAGTTGAGAGGAGCATGAGCAGCATCTTCGGGTCGTTCTTCAGACTCTAAAAGACAGCCAATTATATCCTAAGTTCTCAAAATGCGAGTTTTGGTTGAGTTAAGTTGCTTTCTTGCGTCATGTTGTGTCAGCAGAGGGTATTCAGGTGGATCCTAAGAAGATTGAGGCAGTCTAGAACTGGCCTAGACCCACATCAGCTACAGAGATCCGTAGTTTCTTTTGTTTGGCTGGCTATTACCGTCGATTTGTGGAGGGGTTTCCATCTATAGCAGTCCCGTTGTCCAGATTGACCCAGAAGGGTGCCCCGTTTAGGTGGTCAGATGAGTGTGAAGCGAGCTTTCAGAAGCTCTAGACAGCTTTGACTATGGCACCGGTATTGGTGTTACCCACAGGTTCAGTATCTTATACAGTATATTGTGACACATCTCGTATTGGTCTGGGTGCGGTATTGATGCATGGTGGCAAGGTTATTGCATATGCTTCACGGCGGCTGAAGGTTCACGAGAAGAATTACCCTGTTCATGATCTAGAGGTGGCAGCCATTGTTCACGCGTTGAAGAGTTAGAGGCACTATCTTTACGGCATGCCATGTGAGGTATTCACTGATCATCAGAGCTTGCAATATTTGTTCAAGCAAAAGGAACTCAATTTGACGCAGAGAAGGTGGCTGGAGCTATTGAAAGACTATGATATCACTATATTGTATCATCCCGGGAAGGCCAATGTGGTGGCCGATGCTTTAAGTAGAAAGTCAAAACTAATTACATATTCGGGCTCGGGGGTGAATGGGTAAAAGAATTTTGGTCCGAACCTCAGGTTTTGACCAAGCGGGCCCGGGGTCGATTTTTTGACTTTTTGGAGGAAAATTTGGAAAATTTAATTTATGCAATATAATTGATTCCTTTCGCAATATTTTATATGATTGAGTCAATTTTGAATTAGATACGAGTGGTTTGGCGGTGAATTCCAATGGAAAAGCTGTGATTGAGAATTAAGTGGCCTTCAGAGCGAGGTAAGTGATGTGTCTAACCCTAACCTGAGGGAATTAGGAACCTTAGATTATTTTCTAAGTGAAAGTCATGTGAGCGGCGTATATGTGCGCTGACGAGTACCTATGCGCCGCCAATTTACCTATTTTTTCATGTTTCTCTATTTTTCTGATATTGTCTCATTCCTATGCCAAATTGCTACGTGTTATACTAGTGTTGTTCAAATTATCGTTCTTATCATGTTTACGAAATATTTGGTGACAATCGAGTTTTTATTTCAAGTTGAGAATTGTTATATTGGAACCAAATGTTGAAGTAGGGTTTGTACTTGTTATTTTACCTCCCCATTGTTATTTATGCATTGCATTATGGTAAGGGAGAGTGTTAATGCACGAAGGGTGATACAGTGCCATATTGTGAGTGCTAATGCATGAAGGGTGATGCCGTGCCATATTATGAGTGTTAATGTACGAAGGGTGATGTCGTACCATGTTGTGAGTGTTAATCCACGAAGGGTGATGCCGTGCCGTTTCTATTAATTTTATGGTGAGATTGAGTGTAAAAGCACAAAGGGTGATGCCGTGCATTTTTCTTTACTGTATTCACTATTCCTGTTGATTTATGGTACATTGACTGCTCCGGTGATCATTTTATTGTAGTTCTTTAGCCTGTATTCCCCTTAGTATGTTTCCCCTCCCGACATTTCCTATTTAGTTCTTCATTCCTGTTATTTGCGTATACACTATTAAATTGTACAGGTTGATTGTAGGTGCCTTGCCTTAGCCTCATCAGTACTTCATCGAGCATAGGCTCGACACTTACCAGTACATGGGGTCGGTTGTACTAATGCTGCACTCTCCACTTTTTGTGTAGATTTTGATACAGGCTCAGGTTGATCGGGATTTTCTATTGGTCCGCTTCCTGGAGACTCAAGGTAGTTCTGTCGGTGTTCACATACCTTGAAGTCTCCATCTATCTTTTATGTCCTACTGCTTTCTTTCATTCAGACAGTTGTATTTCTTTCACACTATTACTTGTAATAAATTCTAAAATGCTCGTGAATTGTGACTCCAGATCCGGGTGGTAGTAATTAATACAGTTTTATGATATTCCACACTTATTATATTTTATTTTAGTTAATTATTGTTAATTACTGAATGAAAATAAGAAATTGGTAAATGATTCTCTAACGTTGACTTGCCTAGCAAGTGAAATGTTAGGCGCCATCACGGTCCCGTTGGTGGGAAATTTTTGGCCGTGATAGTTGGTATCAGAGTACTAGGTTGCTTAGGTCTCACGATTCACGAGCATGCTTTGTAGAGTCTGGAGGATTGGTATGGAGACGTCTGTGCTTATCTTCCAGAGGCTATGAAGTTTAGGGACAAGTTTCACTTATATTCTTCTCTGTCGTGCGATTTTTTATTTCTCAATACTGATTGAACTCTTCTACTCATATTCTCTCGCAGATGGCGAGAACACGTAAGGCTTCCTCAGCTGAGCAGCAGCCAGAGCCTCCAGTGATTTCTCCTACACGGGGCAGAGGTCGAGGCCGAGGCCGTGCTAGAGGCCGAGGTAGGGGCAGGGCTCAGCGTAGAGCCCGAACACTTGCCCCAACAGTGGAGCCTCAGATAGAAATTGACAAGGAGGTCCCAGCCCAGACTGTTCCTATCGGACCAGCTTAGGTTCTGGAGGGGTTCATTGCTACCCCAGTACTTTAGGACGCTTTGGTCCGTTTGGTGGGCCTTATGGAGAGTGTGGCCCAGACTGGCACATTTCCCATGGCACCAGCAGTCTCTCAGGTTGGAGGAGGAGCCCAGACTCCTACCACTCCCTCTCCGGAGCAGATAGCTCCTTAGTATCAGGCTCCAGTAGCTCAGCCAATCGGATTAGTTCAGCCAGTTATTGCGGCGTAGGTTGGAGATGGGCCAGCTATGTCTTCTGAGGCTTTATGGAGATTGGACAGGTTTACCAAGCACTTTCATGTTCACTTCAATGGTTCTCCTTCAGAGGACCCCCAAGAGTATCTTGACAGCTGTCACGAGGTTCTACAGAACATGGGTATAGTGGAGACCAATGGGGTCAATTTTGCTGTATTTCAAATGACTGTTTCCGCCAAGAAATGGTGGAGAGATTACTTGTTGACCAGACCAGCTGGGTCGCCTGCTCTTACTTAGGACCAGTTCTCTCAGCTCTTTATAGAGACGTTTTTGCCTATCACATTGAGGGAGGAGCGTCGCCATCAGTTTGAGCATGCCCACATTTTATATCATTCACGTGCTAATATCATCATTATTTACTCACGGCACTTCGTGCCCATATTTCATATCACAAACGCACAAACAGTTCACGTGACAATATCATCATTATTTACTCATGGCACCTTCTGCCCACATTTCATTTCATAATCAGCCTGGCAATAACCACAAGCTCCCAATTTCAACATATATCAAACTATCATCAATTTACCAAAAAAAAGACAAATTTCACAAGGTATAAAAATAAACACAAGGAAAATCACAACATCACATGAAAATTACCAACGCAATAATCCCACACCATCACATATCATCCCTGACAATAGCCACCCTTATCTATCCTATAGCCACCCTTATCACTTATATAATAGCCTTCATTATCCCTCCGCTCTGACAATATCAATAGCCACCCTTATCGCTGCGCCTTGACAATATCCCAACCCACATAACAACAGTGAAATGCCACCCTTATATCCTCAAAATAATTACTCAAATAACACAATAGTCTACACAGAATATTATCATGGCAACATAACAAAATTAATTCATATCACAGTTTTTCCAAAGGCCACAACCAATTCCAAAGATATTACAAAATTAATTAATTTCACAACAAATATCCCAAGGCTCCACACAATGTGTATAAAACCTCAAAACAATAACAGAGATGGAAAATACTCAGTGAAGGGCAACGCCTTCATTAATCCAAATTATTGATAATTATATTACACCACATTTAAAACTTATTTCATTCATTATTTGCAGATGAAAAATCCATAATATAATTATTTCCAAGAAATATCACATCACCAAACTCACGTAATTCACATAAATATACAAGCAATAACCACATCAAATTGTTATATAAAAACAAATTCAATAAACTCGAATTGAGGCATGGCAAATGGATGATTTAATAAATGCCAACAATTATTCAATTTACTACACAATATGCCTAAGACTTTAACCCAATCAATTTTGCACATATAAGCCCGAGTACGTACTCGTCACCTCGCGTACACATCTTTTCACATTTCACAAATGGCACATAAGACCCGATGCCTAAGGGATAATTCCCCCACTCAAGGTTTTATTCTACAATAATGCAACACAATTGCACCAATATTAGTAAACAAATTTCTAGATTTATGGTCATTTAGGTATTTTATCAAACACCTGGATTACATAGCATTTTACTACCTTTAGTAATGGTGTTTCTTCATCCAACAATCCCTCCTTCCAATCAACAAGAGATACTAAACCATCCTTTGTCTACAAAGAACATTCTTTTGCACAATTAAAATCATCAATGAACTCACATCCACCCAATTATTGCTAATTAATTCATTACAAAATCTCTACAACACAATAATCTAGTTTAGGTATTTATGGCTCCCAAATACCATCCATTAAGTGTTAATACTTATTTATTGCTCACATACTCATAATAAATCCATACATGTAAGTCTAAGGGTTTAGGTTTACCTTTTTGGAAGAGATCTTGCAAAACCCTCCTTTGAGTTCTTGAAGAAATTTCTTGAAGATCTAAGTATTTTATGTGGATATTTCATCAATACTAGTGTAATAAAGATGGAATTTCACACCAAGATAATGGGGATTGCTTACCTTGAAGAAGAGGGGAGTTGGTGGTCTTAAGAGAGTGGAGAGGAGCTCCAAGAATCGGCCAAGAGGAGTGGGAGAAGTATGCTACCGGAATGGTCTGTATAAAGGCTTAAGGCCTAGCTTGTCCATCCTCGTGCATCGCCTCGGACATGCACGAGCTCTCATTCACGTTCGCGTACTAGGGCAATACTTCGCTGTTTTGTTGAAATGGCTGGGGGTTATGGCTCGTTCAAACCCGCGCGGTGCACGAGTTCATATGAGCTCCCCAGTTGCATCCTTTCTTGTCATGACCCAAAATCCCACTAGTAGTGATGGCACCTCACCCAACCCGTTAGGTAAGCCAATATCCATCTATCCAATTCCAATGAAATTAATTAATAGAAAATACCTAAAACCAATACATCTCCCCAAGAACTGGTAGTACAAATCATGAGCTTCTAAGAATAGAGTATATAAAGCGGAAATAAAATAAATACATAGTTTGTTTGAATAATACATAAACAAAGCTTTTATAATTTAAGGCTACCATGAACAAGAGACAGCTACAGCAGGAATGCAGGTACATCTTCAAATCCCGCAACCATCGAGCACAACAACAATATCAGTCAATATATGCACGCAATATGCAGAAGTGTAGTATTAGTACAACCGACCCCATGTATTGAGTAAGTAACAAACCTAGCCATAGGTTGAAAGTAGTGACGAGCTTCTACCAAGGTCAAGTCCAAAACCACTAGTCCACAACAATTCATAACAACATAAAGCCAATAATACTAGAAGAAATACAGAGATAAAATGCTCAGCAAAACTATGATTTCAAAGATAATAGTTCTTCCTTTCAAATACATTAGTGAAAACCCAAATCGTTTACCGAAGTTACCAAAAATATGAAAAAGTTTGAAAACATTAGTTTTTCCAATATCCTTTCAATAATAAATAAAATATCTCATTTTCTTTCCCAGATAACCAGTGTATGCATCACTATGCCCATCTGTCAACATGTGAGAGAAATCATGAATAATGTGATACCGTACAACATGAGGAAAACACATATCTATGCATATATGTCATGTATGCATGTCAATGCAATGTATCTCAAAGATTGTCCTCATGTACTCACACTCTCAGAGTACTCAATCTCATTGTCTCGCATTCTCTCTCACTGTGCTCAGCACACTCAATCACTCAGCGCTATAATATACCTACTGCGGCGTGCAGCCCGATCCCTGTTTATAGTCGACTACGCTCACTGGGGGTGTACAGACTCATGAGGGACTCCTACAACCCAAGCGCTATAAGAACGGACAACTCACGTGCCATAATATCAATACCTGGATCCACACGGTCTACTCACGTGCTACGCAGACAACTCACGTGCTATGATATCAATACCTGGATCCGCACGGACAACTCACGTGCTACACGAACAACTCACGTGCTATGGTATCAATACCTACATCCGCACGGACAACTCATGTGCTACGCGGATAACTCACGCGCTATGGTATCAATACCTGGATCCGCACGGACAACTCACGTGCAATAGTATAATATATATATAAAGCCAACATGGCCTTCTACGGCGTGCACCCCGATCCATAAAATATCCTAACAATCAGGCCCCCGGCCTCCCTCACCCACCAATCTCTCCAGTCTCTCTCTCATGGGCTCACAATGTCATGAAAATAGCCCAAAATGGTGATATGATGTATCAATAAATAACAACAGAGACTGAGATATGATATGCAATGAAATGAATATGACTGAGTATAAATTTTCAAATTAGAATAAATATTTCACAACAATATGACCTTTGTGCTTCCCAATAATACTGGCACATAGCCTTAACATGATTTTTAATATGCTTTTCAGCTCAATTTCTTTAACTCATAAAATTGCATGAAAAATGCCAAAATCATTTAACTTCAAAATTCCACAAAAACAATTATGTCATAATTTCTACAGTGCACGCCCATACGCCCTTCACCTAGCATGTGCGTCACCTCCCAACAATTCATGAAATACATATATTCAGGGTTCATACCCTCAGCTCTAAGATTAGAAGAGTTACTTACCTCGAACAAGTCAAATCTAATGTCGAGCAAGCTAAGCAACGCTCCAGCAATTCCACTCTGCGTGTATCAACTTCCAAACGACTCGAATCTAGTCATAAATAATTTGATTCAGCCCACAAAATTTATAGGAATTAATTCCATATCAAAATACAAATATTTTCACAAAATCCGAAATTACGCCTCAAAAATCAACCGTGGGGCTCACGTCTCGGAATCCGACGAAAATTACAAAATATTAATGCCCACTCAACCACGAGTCCAACCATATAAATTTTACTTAAATCCGACATCAACTTGACGCTCAAATCTCCAAATTAAACCAAGAGGGTTTTCACAATTTTTCCAACTTAATTCACCAATTAAATGTTAAAAATAACCATGGATTTGGGTAATTTAACAAATATTGAGTTAAGAATACTTACCCCGTTGTTTCCTCTGAAAATCTCCCACATATCTCCTCAATCCGAGCTCCAAATCGTTAAAAATGGAAAATGGGACGAAGTCCCATTTTCTGAACTTCAACTTTCTGCCTAGACCTCTCTTCTTCACGAACGCGACAGGTCTCTCGCGTTCGCGAAGCACAAAATGTGCTCTTTGCAAATGCGAGACACTATTTGCGAACGCGATGCTTAATGGAGCCCTTCTTCTCGAACGCGAGCTCCCCTTCGCGAATGCGAAGGAAAAAACCCATGCCCGCTATGTTTCCCTTCGCGAATGTGATACCCCATACGCGAACGCGCTGTACAACCCATCTTCTCTTCGCGAACGCGAGACCCCCTCGTGAACGCGAAGAGTAAATCCTGCCTACCTGAATTTCCTCTTCGCGAACGCGAGGGCCACTCGCGAACACGAAAGAAAAAATCCGGAAAATGCAGCAACAGATATCAGCAATCTCACCAAGGCCAAAAATGATCTGTTAGACATCCAAAACTCACCCCAAGCCCTCGGGACCTCAACCAAATATACCAACAAGTCTTAAAACATCATACGAAATTAGTCAAACTCTCAAATCACCTCAAACAATCCTAAAACGATGAATTACACCCCAATTCAAACCTAATGAACTTTGAAATTTCTAGTTTCTACAAACGACTACGGATCCTATCAATTCACATCCGATTGACCTCAAATTTTGCACACATGTCATGAACGACATAACGGAGCTATGAAAATATTTAGAACTGGATTAGGACCTCGATATCAAAAAGTCAACCCCCGGTCAAATTTCCAAAAAATTTAACTTTCGGCATTTCAAGCCTAATTCCACTACGGACCTCCAAATATTTTTTCAGACACGCTCCTAGGTCCAAAATCACTATTCGGAGCTATTGGAATCATCATAATTAAATTTTGAGGTTGTTTACACATAAGTCGACATCCGGTCACTATTTTAACTTAAGCTTTAAACCTTGGAACTAAGTGTTCTAATTCATTCCAAAACCTCACTGGACCCGAACAAATTACCCCGGCAAGTCACACAACAACTGTAAAGTACAATTTGAGAAGTAAATGGGCAAAAAGGGATTGTAATACTCAAAATGACCGGCCGGGTCATTACATTTCTATATTTCTTGTTTTCCAACTTACCCTCCTTCTATACCTTGCTATGATGTAGACCCCAATTCACTTCCAAACTTTCATATAAGTAAGAAACCATGATTACACGATGTTACCCTCATCCATATCCATCTGGGGTATGCAAGCAAAAAGTGGAGATCTATGGCGCGATTTAATGCCTTAAACCCATAGCAAAACTTTCTTTGTATCGCCTGCCTTATTTTAGTAATTTGATTATAACTTCTTGTAGAAATATCCAAATGAGAAATGGTTTGATGCATTTGAAACAAGACTCGAAGGGCTATTCTTTAGGAAAATAATTCATGGACTGTATCTTACATTATGAGAGTTATACCCATTCAAAGGTAGGTGTTGTGCAAGTAAGACATCTTTTCCACTTAATATTTCCAACTTTCGCCAATATGCGTTGAATTGTCGTACGGACTTTGAAATCAAAATTCGGACACATCCCTAAGTCTGAAATCACCATAAGAATCTATTAACATCATCAAAATTCCATTACGGAGTCGTTTTCTCAAAAGTCAAACTTCGGTCAAGAATTGTTCTTTTACTTAAATTCTGAATCTTCTGAAAAATAAACGCGACCACATACATGTGTCATAATACATATTACGAAGCTTCTCAAGACCTTAAGTCGCTGAACATGGCGTTAATTCTTAAAATGACATATTGTTTACCTTCCTTCCACGTTCGCGTAGTAGAAACCAGGCCCCGAGCGCTGGTGATCATTTACTCTTCGCGTTCGTGTCTCCTCTTCGCGTTCGCGTAGGTTCCTGTCCCTTGTGCTTTGCATCCTGTCCCTTTGCTAACATTCGCGAAGGGTCTTTTGGGAGCCTTAATTTTTATTCTTTGCGAACGCGATCATCCTTCCGCATTCGCGATGCTTTAAGACTTGGGCAGAATAAATAGTACTCTATTCCGAGGGTTTGCCATTTTCACAATATTTGGAGTTCTTGAGCTCGGTTTTGAGAGATTCGTTGCGGATTTTTCAAGAAAATCGATTGGGTAAGTGTTCTTCACCTAGAATTTAATATATTCCATGATTTTATTTTTATCGTTATCATTTAATTTGTGTTTTGAGTTGAGGAAAATGGTTGGTTTTTAAGAACAATTTCAAAATGAAAGATCATGATTTGAGGGACGAAATGGTATTGGAATTTGATGATTTAGTATGGTTGAACTCGTATAGGAATGGGTGTTTGGGTTTTGTGAAATTTGTCGGGTTTCAAGGTGCGGGTCCGAGGGTAGACTTTTGGACAGATTTTTAGACTTTGTTAAAGATTGAGGCTTTATGATCCGGAATAGTCTCTTATGAGTTTTATTTGTTCTTTGAAGTTATTTTGATTAGATTTGAGCCGTCCGGGGGTCATTTCTTCCGAGAAGTTGATTTTTGAGTATTGGTGTGTCTTCTTTAAGGTAAGTATCTTGCCAAATTGAGTCTTCTATGGTAATTATAGTCCGTGTACGTGAGGTGACGAGTACGTACCCGGACTTATTTATGAAAAATGTGCCTTTAGGGATTCTTAGGTCCTTGTATTTACTAAATATGCAGTTGGTCTCGTTATGATTACATTTCTTAATTTCCAGTTTCACTTCTACCTGCTTTTATTGGAATTAATTGCTCCATGGTCCACTTTTGTTGTTCATTTGATTCATATGTGCCTTAACTGAAATTGTATCT
This sequence comes from Nicotiana tomentosiformis, assembly GCF_000390325.3. Classification (NCBI taxonomy): domain Eukaryota; kingdom Viridiplantae; phylum Streptophyta; class Magnoliopsida; order Solanales; family Solanaceae; genus Nicotiana; species Nicotiana tomentosiformis. The sequence goes on from NC_090820.1 coordinate 110,584,615, forward strand.
GTTCTATTGTCGTGTTGTCCTTTCCTTAATTGCCTATCTTTATCTGAAATTATAATTATCTCTTGAGGCAAATGATTATCCTTATATTGCTTATCCTTAATTAGAGTTGTTGTATCTCTCTCTTAATTGCCCAACCTTAAAAGAAGTTAGATTTCCTACATTTTAGTTGACTTGTCCTTATTTGGAATTATTCTTCTTGTGTTAGCTCCCTCGTTGTCGAACTGTACATTGTGGACTGTTGTTACATAATATTTCCTTTCTTGTTTAGTTGTTCTTATTATGACTGTCATTCTCTATTGTGGCTACTCCTTGTGACATAGTTCCCCCGTTTCTTTGAGTTCAGGAATTTCTGAGTTGGATTATTTGTCGTACCCTTGTATTATAATCATTATTGTTGTTGTACTTATTGTGGTGATGCACGAGGATTCTGCCGTGCAATTGTTGTTATTATGATGCATGAGGTTTCTACCGTGCGGTTGTGGTTATTGTGATGCACGAGGTTTCTACTGTGCGGTTATTTTTATTGTGATGCACGAGGTTTCTGCCATGCGGTTGCTGTTATGAGATTGCACGCGATTTCTGTCGTGCCATTATTACTATTGATATTTGCACATGCAGCATGACAAGGTGGGATATATATATATATATATGTGGGGGGGGGGGTTGCGCATGTGGCAAGACAAGGTGGGAACATTGTTATGCATGTGTGGCGAGACAAGGCCGACACTTACTTTATTATTGCACATGTGGCGAGACAAGTTAGGTTGTGTGAGGGATTTATTTGTGATGATTTGTGATGGCCCGGGGGCATTCTTGTTGTTGACATTTGTGCAGTGGTACACTTACCTGTATGAGCTTTATCCTGTGAAAGTTGTGAGAAAATATTCTAAGTGTTGTCCGTTATTTTTACTTTTACTTATTTGCTGGTATGGACTATGTTAGGACACTTGCGTAAGCATACATGTAGTTAAGCACTCTTATGTGATAAGAGGTTTTCTTGATATTGTTGAGCATGGATGCTCACCCTTGTTTATTTGCCTTTTATGTGAGAATGTCTTTATTGGAACGTGAGTCGTCAGTGCGGTTATAAGGTGTTATGAGGGAACAAGATTCCAAGTGTTAGGTTTCGGGTATTGAGACCCGTGAGTTGTGATTTGTCCGAGGTTCGGTACCTTGTGGAGTTTGATGACTAAAGCATGATGTACAAGCAGTTGTAGTTGTTGAGTTATTACTTTTCCTTGTTGTATTTGTGATTCCGGATTCAGGTTGTGTTCCATTCACTTTTCTACATCATCTTTATGGTATTCCGCTGATACTTGTTGTTTCCTTTATTATTACAATTATTGTATTGTGAGCTATATTGCATAGTCTTTATGTAGATATCATATTTCTGTTGTTCCTATACTTATACTTGTTCAGTTCATTAGACTAGTGGGTGTCTTGACTGTTCCTCGTCACTACTCCACCGAGGTTAGTCTTGATACTTAGTTGGCACCGTTGTGGTGTGCTCATACTATACTTCTACACATTTTTGTGTAGATCCAGGTATTTGTTCGTTAGTAGTTGTGCGGATCGTTGCTGTGGAGACTCAAGATAAACCTGCAACTGCATTCGCAAGCTTCAAAGTCACCTTCTGGACAATTGTATTTAGAAGTTTTCTAGCAAACACTCTATAGAGGTTATGACTTGTACTACCGATTTTGGGAATTGTAAATATTAAGAATTTTCTATTTCAAATTGTCAGATGTTATTTAAATAATGCTGTTGTTTCAATTAATGTTAGGCTTACCTCGTCCCTAAGACTAGATGCCATCAAGATAGCCAAACGGAGGGGAAATTGGGCCGTGACAAGTTGGTATTAGAGCTCTATGTTCATAGGTTCTACGAGTCATAAGCGAGTTTAGTATAGTCTTACGGATCGGTACGGAGACGTCTCTACTTATCTTCGAGAGGCTACAAAACTATTATATTAGGACAGTTTCACTTCCTTAATTCCTATCATGCAAGTTCATTGATCTCGAAGTTTGAACTTTTATCATTCTAATCTCTCACAAATAGTGAGGACACAAGCTACAGTTGTTGATGATATTACCCCAGAAGCAGATGTCGCTAGGGTAGAGGCAGAGGCCGAAGAGGAGCACGCGCCGCTGCTAGAGCACCTACCAGAGCAGTAGTTGAGGAGCCGCCAGTAGTTCTAGTTGGAGGACAGGTACCGGAGGCGCCTGCTGTTACCCCCGGACTTCAAGAGACCTTAGCACAGTTTCTGAGCATGTTTGGTACATTGGCCCAGGCGAGCTTGATTCCGATTTCACCAGCTACTTCACAGACATGGGGAGGAACCCAGACTCCCGCTGCCCACACCCCAGTGCAGCGAGTTCATGTTGGTAAGGTTCCAGGTGTCATGACGACACAACCTGTGGTCCTAGTTCAGCCCATGGTTAGGGAAGCAACATCTAAAGAAAAACAGCTTAGACTTGCAAGGTTCAAGATACATGACCCTTCTACATTCAGTGGTTTAGCTCAGTTTTCAGGGATGTTCTTGAGAGAGTTTGTACCTCAGTCTCTTCTAGATGCATGGTTCTTAGAGTTTGAGTGGCTACACTAGGGCACTATGTCAGTATCATAGTATTCCGTGAGATTCAGTGATTTGGCCAGGCATGTACCTACTTTGGTTGCCACAGTTAGAGAGCGTGTCCATAGATTCATTGAGGGACTCAGGCATGATATTCGGTTCAACATGGCTCAGGAGTTAGAGTTAGATGTCTCGTTTCAGCAGGTAGTAGGGATCGCTCGTCGTGTAGAGGGCATGTGGGATCGGGAGAGAGAGGACAGGAGGGGCCATGAGAGAGAGTACATGCGAGATTAGGAGAGAGGGCAGGGAGGCGAGGAGGCCTCGTAGACCGGAGAGATCTACTAGTCCTTATTTTGGATGCAAGGTACAACATGGTAGAGGTTTTGAGGGTCAACCAGTTCAGTTTGCACTTCAGGCTATGCACAGTGTTTCAGGTGCTCATGGGTCTCAGAGTACCTGTACCGCAAAGTTTCCACAACCACATCAGCAGAGAGGTTGCTTCGAGTGTAGAATTACCAGCCACAAGGTGAGAGATTGTCCTAGACTCTAGACATGTGTGTCATATTAGAGTATTCAGGCTAGTACAGGGCGCCCAAGAGGGGAAGGCCCAACCTATTGATGTGTCTCATATAGTAGGTTGGAGGCCGCTGCGCCAGATATTTTCATACCGCTATGCTTTTGATTTGTTACATAGGGGCACCATTCGTATTCAGAATCGGTTATGCTTATCTGGGTGAGTTCCCCTATTTGTTGTCCCACATATGGGTGAGTTCATGACTTAGTATTATGTTTTTGTGTTTTCCCCTGTTGGGAGATTCTATGAGTGATAGTCATGTCTATCATTGTTTTAATTCATTATTGAAAGTTACGAGACTAGAAGTGAAGTCATGTTGTCCATTATTGTAGGTTTTATGTGATACCTGAGTAATTGGTTACGATTTGTGATTTGATATTCTACCGGGGTGAGAGTTCAGTAAGTGTTGTGATTTTATTGGCAAAACTGAGTTAATGGAAGATTTCAATTGGTATGATGTGTATTAGGCTTGTGATTTAGAGTTGAGGGTGAGACCCTCGCGATTCCATGTGATTTGATATATTTGAGCCAGGCTGCATGCGGCGGTGTAAGCTATACCAGGATGAGATCCTTATGATTTGTTCATGTACTTTGATTTTTCCTTTTAAATTGATTCGTAGTATGGTACTGTTAGAGAGTTGTCCCTGTCTGGCTTGTTTGATATTTCTCTTATCTGTTTCTCTTTACATATTCAGTCATTTTCGTTATGTGCTTCTCGAGTTTTAGTTTGCGGGGTGTATGCCCGGTGGCGTTAGATGTGACTTGTTGACCCGGGTGTATAGCTATGAGGTCTTCGTGTTTCTTGCATCATTGTCAGCGTTATGGAGGTTTGAAATGAGTCTCTAGTAGATATGAGGCTAATTGTCGGTCCTGGTTTTGATTACGGGCAGCTATTGTGATCAGAAATGTTATCATGGGCCTATGTGTGGCGTGTCATGTTGAGTGGTCGTACCGTGTGGGTGTAGGCATGAGTTGTTGCAACTGGTTGAGATTGATACTTGGTATGGATATAGAATCGGGTCTTTTGAAGATAAACAAAAGGTGAGAATTGTGACTCTAAGGCTTATCGCTGATGATAGAAAGGATAAATTACATATGGGATGGTGTCGTTAGACTTATGTAGATTGGGGTGACATGGGGTCACCCGCATGTGTATGTTGGATGTGTACTTTCAGTTATTTGAAGACTTCGAGGCAATTCTTGTCACGTTCGAGGAAGGACATTTGTTTAAGAGGGGAATGATGTAACGATCCGACTGGTCGTTTTGATAATTTAAGTCCCGATCAGCGGCATAAGGCCTCGATCAACTTCGTATTATATGTATTGACTTGCGTACGTGGTTGAATTCAGTTATCGGATGATTCAAAGTCATTTGCAACACTTGGTCCCTAAAACGGAAGCTTAAGTCTTAGGATTTTGGCCGTAGTCGGAACTGCATGAAGACGACTCCAGAATGGAGTTCCATCAGTTCCATTAGTTCCGTTTGGTGATTTTGGACATATGAGCGTGTCCGGACTGTGAATCAGAGGTATGTAGCTTATTTAGGATTGAAATTGTGAAAGTCAAAATTTTGGAGATTTGGACCGGAAGTGGGCTTTTTGATATCGGGGTCGGAATGCGATTCCAAGAGTTGGAACAACTCTGTTACTTAATTTGGGACTTGCCTGCAAAATTTGATATCATTCCGGGTTGGTTTGATAGGTTTCGGCACGAGTTTTAGAAGTTGAAATATTTGGAAATTTATAAGTTTGATTCTTGGTTTGATGTTGTTTGATGTGATTTGAGACCCCGGGCTAGTCCGTGTTAGGTTATGGAACTTGTTGGTATGTTTGGACGGGGTCCCGTGGGGCCTCGGGTGTGTTTCAGATGGTCTTCGAGCTATTTCCTTCTATTTTTGGACTGCTGATATCTGTGATATGGTTTTCTCCTTCGCGTTCGCGTCTGCTCCTCCGCGTTCGTGATGAGTAATTCTGGAGGAGGGAATATTTGTTCTTCGCGTTCGCATTCGCGTTCAAGCTCTCACATTCGCGGAGGTATGCCTTTTTCCTTTTTCGCATTCGCATCGTTCCTTCCGCGTTCGCAAAGTAGAAACCAGGCCCCGAGCGCTGGTGATCATTTACACTTCGCGTTCATGCGTCCTCTTCACGTTCGTGTATGTTCCTGTCCCTTGTGTTTAGCATTGCGTCCCTCTGCTCGCGATCATGAAGGGTCGTCTGGCAGCCTTTATTTTTCTTCTTCCTGAACACGATCACCCTTCCGCGTTCACGATGCTTTAAGACCTAGGTAGAATACATAGTACTCTATTCTGAGGGTTTGCCATTTTTACCATTTTTGGAGTTCTAGAGCTCGATATTTAGCGATTGTTTATGGGTTTTTCAAGCAAATCGAGTGGGTAAGTGTTCTTCACCTAGAATTTAATATATTCCAAGATTTTAGTTTTGAGTTGAGGAAAATGGTGGTTTTTGAAGAAAATTAAAAATCATGATTTGAGGGACGAAATGGTATCGGAATTTGATGATTTAGTATGGTTGAACTCGTATCGGAATGGGTGTTCCCTAAAATGAAAGCTTAATTCTTAGGATTTTGACTGTAGTTGAAACTGAGTGAAGACAACTCCGGAATGGAGTTATGTCGGTTCAGTTAACTTTGTTGGTTGATTTTGGACTTAGGAGCGTGTCCGGACTGTGAATCTTAGGTCAGTAGCTAATTTAGGCTTGAAATGGCGAAAGTCGATTTTTTGGAGATTTAGACCGGAAGCAGACTTTTTGATATCGAGGTTCGAATGCGATTCTGAGAGTTGGAACAGCTTTGTTATGTTATTTGGGACTTGCCTGCAAAATTTGATGTCATTCCGGGTTGGTTTGATAGGTTTCGGCACAAGTTTTAGAAGTTGGAAGATTTGGAAATTTATAAGTTCGATTCTTGGTTTGATGTTGTTTGATGTGATTTGAGACCCTGAGCGAGTCCGTGTTAGGTTACGGAACTTGTTGGTATGTTTGGACGGGGTCCCGGGGGGCCTCAGGTGTGTTTTGGATGGGCTACGGGACATTTCCTTCTATTTTTGTACTGCTGATATATGTCACCTGGTTTTCTCCTGCGCGTTCGCGTCCGCTCCTCCGTGTTCGCGATGATTAATATTGGAGGAGGGAATATTTGTTCTTCATGTTCGTGTTCAAGCTCTTATGTTCGTGAAGGTCTACCTTTTCCCTTTTTCGCATTCACATCGTTCCTTCTGCGTATGCGTAGTAGAAACCAGGCCCCGAGCGCTGGTGGTCATTTACTCTTTGCGTTCGCGTGTCCTCTTCGCTTCACGTGTCCTCTTCGCGTTCGCGTAGGTTCCTGTCCCTTGTGCTTTGCGTTCATGTCCCTTTGCTCGCATTCGCGAAGGGTCTTCTGGAAGCCTTCATTTTTCTTCTCTGCGAACGCGATCACCCTTCCGCGTTCGCGATGATTTAAGACCTGGGCAGAATAAATAGTACTCTATTCCGAGGGTTTACCATTTTCACCATTTTTGGAGTTCTAGAGCTCGATATTTAGCGATTGTTTGTGGGTTTTTCAAGAAAATCGATTGGGTAAGTGTTCTTCACCTAGAATTTAATATATTCCAAGATTTTAGTTTTATTTTTATCATTTAATTTTTGTTTTGAGTTGAGAAAAATGGTGGTTTTTGTAGAATATTAAAAATCAGGATTTGAGGGACGAAATGGTATCGGAATTTGATGATTGAGTATGGTTGAACTCGTATCGGAATAGGTGTTCCCTAAAATGGAAGCTTAAGTCTTAGGATTTTGACCGTAGTTGGAACTGTGTGAAGACAACTCCGGAATGGAGTTATGTCAGTTCGGTTAGCTTTGTTGGTTGATTTTGGACTTAGGAGCATGTACGGACTATGTATCTTAGGTCAGTAGCTAATTTAGGCTTGAAATGGCGAAAGTTGATTTTTTGGAGATTTAGACCGGAAGCGGACTTTTTGATATCGGGGTTGGAATGTGATTCCGAGAGTTGGAACAACTTTGTTATATTATTTGGGACTTGCCTGCAAAATTTGACGTCATTCCGGGTTGGTTTGATAGGTTTCGGCACAAGTTTTAGAAGTTGGAAGATTTGGAAATTTATAAGTTCAATTCTTGGTTCGATGTTGTTTGATGTGATTTTAGACCCTAAGAGAGTCTGTGTTAGGTTATGGAACTTGTTGGTATGTTTGGACGGGGTCCCGGGGGCCTCGGGTGTGTTTTGGATGGGCTACAGGCCATTTCCTTCTATTTTTGTACTGCTGATATATGTCACCTGGTTTTCTCCTTCACGTTCACGTCTACTCCTCCGCGTTCGCGATCAGTAATATTGGAGGAGGGAATATTTGTTCTTCGCGTACGCGTTCAAGCTCATATGTTCGTGAAGGTCTACCTTTTTCCTTTTTCGCATTCACATCATTCCTTCTGCGTTCGCGTAGTAGAAACTAGGTCCCGAGTGCTGGTGGTCATTTACTCTTTGCGTTTGCGTGTCCTCTTCGCGTCGCGTGTCCTCTTCGCGTTCGCGTAGGTTCATGTCCCTTGTGCTTCATGTTCGTGTCCCTTTGCTCGCGTTCGCGAAAGGGTCTTGTGGCAGCCTTCATTTTTCTTCTTCACGAACGCGATCACCCTTCCGCGTTCGCGATTCTTTAAGACTTGGACAGAATAAATAGTACTCTATTCCGAGGGTTTATCATTTTCACCATTTTTGTAGTTATAGAGCTCGGTTTTTAGCGATTCTTTATGGGGTTTTCAAGCAAATCGATTGGGTAAGTGTTCTTCACCTATAATTTAATATATTCCATGATTTTATTTTTGTTTTTATCATTTAATTTGTGTTTTGAGTTGAGGAAAATGGTAGTTTTTGATGAAAATTTTCAAAATGAAAAATCATGATTTGAGGGACGAAACGCTATCGGAATTTGATGATTCAGTATGGTTGAACTCATATCGGAATGGGTGTTCCCTAAAACGGAAGCTTAAGTCTTGCGATTTTGACCGTAGTTGGAACTGTGTGAAGACGACTCCGGAATGGAGTTTTGTCGGTTCCGTTAGTTCCGTTGGGTGATTTTGGACTTAGGAGCGTGTCCGGACTATGAATCTTATGTCAGTAGCTGATTTAGGATTGAAATGGCGAAAGTCAATTTTTTGGAGATTTGGACCGGAAGCAGACTTTTTGATATCATTGTTGGAATGTGATTCCGAGCATTGGAACAGCTCCGTTATGTTATTTGGGACTTGCCTGCGAAATTTGATGTCATTCCGGGTTGGTTTGATAGGTTTTGGCACGGGTTTTAGAAGTTGGAAGATTTGGAAATTTATAAGTTCGATTCTTGGTTTGATGTGATTTGAGACCCTGAGCGAGTCCGTGTTAGGTTATGGACCTTGTTGGTATGTTTGTACTGGTTTCTGAGGGACCCCGAATGTGTTTCGGATGGGCTACGGGCCATTTCCTTCTATTTTTGGACTACTGATAGTTGTTATCTGGTTTTCTCCTTCGCGTTCGCGTCTTTTCCTCCGCGTTCGCGATGAGTAATTTTGGAGGAGGGAATATTTGTTCTTCGTGTTCGCGTTCAAGATCTTACATTTGCGAAGGTTTGCCTTTTACCTTTTTCGCGTTCGCATCCTTCCTTCCGCGTTTGCGTAGTAGAAACCAGGCCCCGAGCGCTAGTGATCATTTACTCTTCACGTTCGCGTGTCCTCTTCGCGTTCGCGTAGGTTCCTGTCCCTTGTGCTTCGCATTGCATCCCTTTGCTCGCCATCGCGAAAGGTCTTCTGGTAGCCTTCATTTTTTTTCTTCGCTAACGCGATCACCCTTCCGCGTTCACGATGCTTTAAAACTTGAGCAGAATAAATAGTACTCTATTCGAGGGTTTGCCATTTTCACCAATTTTGGAGTTCTAGAGCTCGGTTTTGAGCGATTCTTTGTGGGATTTTCAATAAAATCGATTAGGTAAGTGTTCTTCACCTAGAATTTAATATATTCCATGATTTTATTTTTATTTTTATCATTTAATTTGTGTTTTGACTTGAGGAAATTGTATCGGAATTTGATGATTTAGTATGGTTGAATTCGTATCAGAATGGGTGTTCGGGGTTTGTGAAATTTGTCGAGTGTCAAGGTGCGGGCCCGGAGGTCGACTTTTGGACCAATTTTTAGACTTTGTTAAAGATTGAGGATTTATGATCCAGAATAGTCTCTTATGAGTTTTATTTCTGCTTTGAAGTTATTTTGATTAGATTTGAGCCGTCCGGAGGTCATTTCACCCGTGAAGTTCAATTTTGAGTATTGGTTTGTCTTCTTTGAGGTAAGTATCTTGCCTAACTTCGTGTGGGCGAACTACCCCTTAGTATTTGAGTCTTCTATGCTAATTGTAGTCAGTGTACGCGAGGTGACGAGTATGTACCCGGACTTATTTGTGGAAAATTGTCCTTTAGTGATTCTTAGGTCCTTGTATTCACAGAATATGCAGTTGTTCTCGTTATGATTACATTTCTTAATTTCCAGTTTCACTTCTACCTACATTAATTGGAATTAATTGCTTCTTGATCCACTGTTGTTGTTCCTTTGATTCATATGTTCCTTAATTGAAATTGTATCTCTTCTATTTCTGTGTTGTCTTTTCCCTAACTGCTTATCTTTATCTGAAATTATAATTATCTCTTCGGTAATTGTTCATCCTTAATTGAGGGAAATGATTATCCTTATACTGCTTATCCTTAATTGGAATTTGTTGTATCTCTCTCTTAATTTCCCTACCTTTAAAGAAGTTAGATATCTATTATTTTAGTTGATTTGTCCTTATTTGGAATTATTCATCTTGTGTTAGCACCCTCGTTGTCGAACTGTATATTGCGGGCCGTTGTTACATAATATTTCCTTTCTTGTTGAGTTGTTCTTATTATGACTAGTATTCTCTATTGTGGCTACTCCTTGTGACATAGTTCCTCCGTTTTGTTTGAGTTCAGGAATTTCTGAGTTAACTTATTTGTCGTACCCTTGTATTATTATCATTGTTGTTGTTGTACTTATTGTGGTGATGCACGAGGTTTCTGCCGTGCGGTTGTTGTTATTGTGATGCACGAGGTTTCTGCCACGCGGTTGTGGTTATTGTGTTGCACGAGGTTTCTATTGTGTCATTGTTGTTATTGTGATGCACGAGGTTTCTGCCGTGCGGTTGTTGTTATGGGGTTACACGTGGTTTATGTTGTGCCATTGTTAATATAGATATTTTCACATGCAGCGTTACAAGGCGGGATATATATATATATATATATATGGGTTGCGCATGTGGCGAGACAAGGTGGGACCATTGTTATGCACGTGTGGCGAGACAAGGCGGGCAATTACTTTATTATTGCACACGTGGCGAGACAAGGTGGGTTGTGTCATGGATTGATTTTTGATGATTTGTGATGTCCTGGGGGCATTCTTTTTATTGATATTTATGTTTTTGAGGTTCATCTTGTGAAAGTTGTGAGAAAATATTCTACGTGTTGTCCGTTCTTTTTCCTTATAGTTATTTGCTAGTATGGATTATGTTAGGACACTTGCACAAGCATACATGTTGTTAAGCACTCATATCGAATAAGACGTTTTCTTGATATTGTTGAGCATGGATGCTCACCCTTATTTATTTGCCTTCTATGTGAGAATGGCTCTATAGGCACATGAGTCATCAGTGCTATTATAAGGTGTTACGAGGGCACAGGATACTAAGTGTTAGGGTTCAGGTATTGAGACCTGTGAGTTGTGATTTGTCTGAGGTTTGGTACCTCGTGGAGTTTGATGACTAAAACCTGATGTAAAAGCGGTTGTAGTTGCTGAGTTATTACTTGTCCTTGTTGTATTTGTGATTCCGGATATAGATTGTGTTCCATTCACTTTTCTGTGTCATTTTTATGGTATTATGCTGATACTTGTTGTTTCCTTTCTTATTGCAATTATTGTACTGTGAACCATATTGCATAGTCTTTATGTAGATATCATATTTATGTTGTTCCAATACTTATACTTATTCAGTTTATTAGACCAGTGGGTGTCTTGACTGTTCCTCGTCACTACTCCACCGAGGTTAGTCTTGATACCTTTTGGGCACCGCTGTGGTGTGCTCATACTCTATTTGTTCGTTAGTAGCTGCGCGAGTCGTTATTGTGGAGACTCAAGGTAAACCTGTTGTTACGTTTGCAGGCATCAGAGTCACCTTCAAGTTTTTATTTTGCACTGTTTATTCTTATTTCTGGACAGTTGTATTTAGAAGTTTTCTAGCAAACATTTAGTAGAGATTTCTATTTCAAAATTTGAGATGTTATTTAAATAATATTTTTATTTCAATTAATGTTAGGCGTACCTAGTCCCTAAGACTAGGTGCCATCACGATACCTAAACAGAGGGAAAATTAGGTCGTGGAATTACAGTAGTTAATGCATGACCAAAATCTAGATGTCTTATTGTTGCTAATCTGTCAACCTCCCCACTTTTCATCCTGCGTTAGAACATCGTTAAAATCTCTGCCTATGATCCAAGGCCCTTTATAATTATTAAATATTGACTTAACATTTTCCTAAAGAGTATTTCTATTAAATAGATATGTGCTTGCATAAATGGCACTAAATTGCCAAGGAGTGTGGTTAGGGAGTACCTGAACTAGGGCATGAAACTATTGGCCAGTTTGCCTAATGCGTTCAACAGCTACCATAGTGTCCATCCACATAATTACTAAGCCGCTAGCTCTCTCATGGGGTGGAACTTCTATCAGGTCAGAAAAGTGGAACTCCTCCTTAAGGGTTGCATGGCTTTTCATTTTTGTTTCGAATAGGACTACCATAAAGGGGTTGTAATTATTAACCAATTCTCTAAAGTTACTTCTAAAATCTGCGATGTTTGCACCTCTAACATTCCTAATGACTATGCTAGTGGGCGTGTTCATGATTGAAGAGAAGTTAAGGTGTGTATCTCCATTAGGGTTGGTTCCCCTCGTCCTGAATTGACTCTCTCTCAAATTGGGGTAAGTAGGACAACATGTTTTGCTGCAGCTCTGGTGATTGGTGGTGTTATCTCGATCGAGCATTTTTGAAGAGCTATCGGGCATCGGAATATGTATTTCTTGTCCTCCCTCTCTGGGAATAGCATAAGGTCTATATCTCTTATTGTTGAAATTTCTGTGAATGACCTTTTTCGCAGAGGGGGAAGTATCTCCAGGTCTTCCACCTCTTCCATTTCTTGTCTTTCCTAATCTGGGCTTAGTGGATGTTCCATTGGGGCCACCATTTGTGGTTGTTGTTGCGTTGGCTATGGTTACCATGGAATAGTAGTGGATTCATATCTATCAGCACCTGAGGTTGGAAAAAAGGGAGATCGAACATTTGGTTCATGTTCAGTAGTGGATTAAAGTGTTGAGGTAGGTTTCAGTGGTTATGCATGGCACGGTGCAATGCTGGAGCTACTGCAGGTGCCAGTAGATCGAGGATATTGGCCATCCACATGTGGTTCATTGAGTTGTCTATTACGAATTTCATCCCTTTTGTCACTACTTGGGCTAGAAAGTTTGGATTTCGAATGGTCACCATAATCTTGTATCCCTCGAGCATCATTGTGAAGAAAAGATCTTGGCCATGGAGGTCTTGCTTGATCCACGAGGTTGGTTGGTGGTCTAGGTGTAGCGGGTGTGTTGTGTATACCAAGTGTGGGAGTTACATGTGGTTGTTCTGATTGTTCATGGTGGGAAGTTGGAAAGATGGTCTGGAAATTCTGTGAGTTAGCTGTATTAATTGATTTCTCCTGTTTAGAGGAAGTAGCAAGTTTGGCATTATTCACTCATGTGGTGTCTTTTAAAGTATTAGAGGAAAGCTAATTTGAAAGATTCAATTTGCATGTTATTGGGTGAGTTTGGCGTGTGCGAATAAATAGAGGCAGCTTGATCATGTAACTCCGTAGCTATGTCCATTTGGATGATGTCTGTTGACAAGTGTCGAGCTATCATTAGGATTTGGCAGCAAATCAGAATGCAAGGGTGTAGGGTTATGAACATTTTGAGCCACGTTTGGGACACGTGTCTCTTCATTACTGGTTGATTTCTTTGGTTGTATCGAAGGGATAGAGTGTGCGGCAGGGGAAGAGTTTTGCAGGTCATTTGGAGTGTTTGTGGAATTAACGTCTACTTCATGATCTTCTTAGAGAGAGCAAATTTATTAGAAGTGGTGGGGTACTGGATATTAATTATTGGATTCTTCTCCAACATGTTGTCTATGGGATTGGCGTATAGTTGTCTTTTATTGTGTAAGTTAGTATTAGGATTGTTGGAATATTAAGACTCTTTATTTGAAAGCAAGTTTCTGGGTACGAAGATATTTACCTATGGCAGCGTCAAAGATTTTAACATTTATACTTGGCTCGCCACTTTGCAATTATTTGGTACTGTTTTGTTGTACCATCTGTTTGCCTTGGTTCTGTATCATAGTTGTTGCTGGATGTCACGACCAAAATTCTACCACAGGCGTCATGATGCCACTTAGTCTCTAAGACTAGGTAAGTCGATTACAATTACAATTTAAGCCATTATTTTTAAACATATAACTTAATACACGTGTTGAAACCAACAACGAAAATAATTCTATCAACCTCCCAAGACTGGTAATACTGAGTCACGAACTCTAACCGAATACATGGAATGATCTCGAGGATCAAATACTCAATACTGTTTGATTAATAATTAACATTACAATAAAATGGAAAGACTCCAAGGGACTACGACGACCAAGCAACTCTACCTTAAATCCTTGCTATCACACTCTAACTCTATCCGAGTCTGATATCTCTATAATGACCCGGCCGATTGTTTTGAGATTTAGAGCCTCGATCCCCTAATATTTGCTTTCCCCATATTTTTTTCTACTTTTGGGACTTTCCGGAGTGATTGGTTATGAGATTCTGAGAGTTTTGGGACACTTAGTCCCTAGTTGTGAGTTTAAGCCTTAGAGTTTGGAGCATAGTTGGAATTGTGTGAAGACGGATCCAGAATGGAATTCCGTCGACTCCGTTAGCTCTGTTGAGTGATTTTGTGGTTAGGAGCATGTTCGGAATGTGCTTTGGAGGTCTGTAGTAGATTTAGGCTTGAATTAGCGAAAGTTAGTTTTTCGGTGATTTTGCCCGATAGTGGAAATTTTGATATTGAGCTCATAATGGAATTCCGAAAGTGGCTGCAGGTTCGTAGTGTCATTTGTGACCTGTGTGTAAAATTTGAGGTCATTCAGACTAGATTTGATGTGGTTCGGTGTCGGTTGTAGAATTTAGAAGATTTTAACTTCCTAGGCTTGAATTTGTGCTTAGTTCATGATTTTGATGTGGTTTGAAGGCTCGACTAAGTTTGTATGGTGTTTTAGGATTGGTTGACATGTTTGGTTAAGGTCCCGGGGGCCTCGGGTGTGTTTCGGATGCTTAACGGATGAAATGTTGGACTTCGAGGAATTTATGATCTTTGCTAGTTCTGGTGTTCCGCACCGGCGGAAAAGAGACCGCATGTGCACGAGCCGCACAAGAGGAGATGGAAGGGCATATGCGAGAAGTCGAGAGTTGGCCTGGGGTCGCAGGTGCGAGGAAGTTCTGCATCATTGGAAGTTGGAGGCTAGGGATTTGGAAGTTTGAATTGTGGATTGGAGGACCATTTGGTGTTGGATTTTAGTAAATTTGATATGGTTAGACTCGTGAGTGAATAGGCTTTCTAGTTCGTACATTTTGTCGGGTTTCAAGACGTGGCCCCGGGGGCTAGGTTTGAGCCAATTTCGGGTTTTGGCCTAATGTTTGTAGTTTTTCTTGTGGGATTCATTCCATTAGCGCGCATTGATGGTATCAGGTTGATTTTAGCGGTTTGAGGTATGTGGCTTGCCTAACCTTGTTTTGGGGACTTTTCCCTTAAGGTGTTTGATATTAATTGATGTGTGGGCGCCGTGTACGTGAGGTGACGAATACGTACAAGGGCTATTATTGCAAAAATCCCATTTTTCCTTTCTAAATCACAAATTGTTTTCCTTATTAAATTGCACTAATACGTTTAATTGTGAAACTTAGAGTAGAGAAGCATGCTTACGTGTTATAACTGCTTAATTGACATTCTGTGCGTCATGTTTTGTTAAGTCCTTATTTTTCTTATCTGTGTCTAGTACAAACTGTATAACTCAATGTCATACCTGTCATTTCATCTTGCGTTGAATATTTAAATTGGGACTACGGACGTATTCCGGGAGATCCGCCTGTACTGCATATTTACTTTGGGACTACAGACTTATTTCGGGAGATCCCCTTGTACTACCTATTTACTTTGGGTCTACGAAAGTATTCAAGGAGATCCCCATGTACTGCATATTTACTTTGGGACTAAGGACGTATTCCGGAAAATACCCCATGTACTGCATATTCATTTGAAACTACGGGATGGTATCCCGAGAGAATCCCCATTGTGTTTACCTTGTTCTGAGCCGAGGAATCCTTTATCTGTTAAATTTTTGATAATTTCTTTAATTATGTTACCGTAAAGTTTACTTATATCTTCTACTATTTGATTTATTATATTTACTCCGGTAGGGCATTGACCTGACCTCGTCACTACTCGATTGAGGTTAGGCTTGGCACTTACTGGGTACCGTTGTGGTGTACTCATGCCCTTTCCTGCACATGTTTTTGTATGCAGATCCAGGTACGAGCTATCAGCCTTAGGATTAGCGCGTGCTGCTGATTCTAGGAAACTTCAAGGTACTTCTGCTTGCGTCCGCAGATCTTCAGAGTCCCCTTATACTCCCTCGCATAGAGACTTTCTTTATTATCTTCAGACTTTTGTATAGAGCTACATAGATTATAGCAGCTTGTGACTTAGTGATATTCCGGGTCTTGGGAAACTATTTTGTATATGCCAAGTGGTGCTACTCTTGGCTATTTATAATATGGTGTTTATCTTTAAAATGTTGTGTTTTCTTTATAATTTTCGTAATATTAGGCTTACCTAGTAGTAAAGACTAGGTGCCATCACGACACCTTACGGAGGCATAATTTGGGTCGTGACAAGTTGGTATCAGAGCACTAGGTTTGTAGGAGATGTCCGTACTTATCTTCGGGAGGCTATGTAATTGTTAAGAACAATCACATTTCTTTGATTTCCTTGTCATGCGAGTTATTGACACCAAATTTCTGTGATTCTATTCTATTATTTCTCACAGATAGTGAGGACCCGCAATGGGAGGACCGGCGATCAGGCACCTGAGCCCCCTGCCAGAGCCGCTAGAGGCCTGGTTCGGGGTAGAGGACATCCACGCGGTGTATCTCGAGTGGCTTGCGAGAGCTGTGTCATAGGAGCCCCCAGCAGCTCCAGCCTGAGGGCCAGCACCGGAGATCCCTATTACTACTCCAGCCCTCCAGGAGACTTTTGCTCAGTTCTTGAGCATGTTCAGCACTCTGGCTTAGGCTGGACTATTTCCGATAGCTCCCGCTACATCTCAGGCTGTGGGAGGGGCACAGACTCCCGTAGCCCGCACTCCTGAGCAGAGGGTCCAGGTTGATCATGCCCAAGAGTATATTCTTATGCCCCTAGTGGCTCCGGTTCAGCATGAGATCAGGGTAGCTGCTTCTGAGGCAAAGCAGCTCAGACTTGAGAGGTACAGGAAGTACCACCCACCTACTTTCAGCAGACTAGCTTCAGGTG
Source organism: Nicotiana tomentosiformis (assembly GCF_000390325.3). NCBI lineage: Eukaryota > Viridiplantae > Streptophyta > Magnoliopsida > Solanales > Solanaceae > Nicotiana > Nicotiana tomentosiformis. The sequence goes on from NC_090820.1 coordinate 110,601,460, forward strand.
ATGCTCTAGGTTTTCTTGAGGAGTGTCATCGTATTCTCTGCACTATGGGAATTATGGATACGAGTGAGGTTTCTTTCACCGCTTTCCAGCTGAGGGGAGCAGCATATCAGTGGTGGCATACCTATGAGCTGAGTAGTCCGGACGAGGAAGCCTCACTCACTTGGACTCAGTTTTCAGAGATATTCTTGCGTGAATATGTTCCTCAGAGCCTCAGGGATGCTTGGGGCATAGAGTTTGTGCAGTTGTGTCAGGGTTATATGACTGTGTCAGAGTATGCAGTCCATTTTAGTGGGTTAGCTCGTCATACATCGGCTCTGGTTGCTACAGTCAGAGAGAGGGTTCGTCGCTTCATTGAGGGACTCCACCCCAGTATTCGGACCAGTATGGCCAGGGAGTTAGAGATGGAAATCACTTATCAGCAGGCAGCGAGCATTGCCAGGAGAGTGGAGAGCATGTTTACCTGGGACAGAGAGGAGAGGGAGGCCAAGAGGTCTCGGGAGACTGGTCATTATTCAGGAGCACGTGTGCCAGCAGCACGCTATCATAAGGGTTTTGTGAGTCGCCATGTTCATTCAGCTCTTCTACCATCCAGTGGTGTTCCAGCTCCTCCTAGACTTTAGGAGTTCAATTATGCACCGCCAGTATCCAGTATGCCTCATACTCGAGGTTCTATTACCGGCTAGTCCAGCAGGCCAGGCCCGAGTCAGTCCCAGTGGTCGCGTCCTCCGAGGGGTTTTTTTGAGTATGGTGACACTCGTCACCTGGTTAGAGATTTCCCCAGAGCCAGGAGGGGTGCACCTGCACAGACTTATCAGCCTCCACGTGCTCCACTAGGTCCTCCAGCCATTCATCCAGCACCAGCTGCTACCCCACCTCCTCATCCAGCTCGAGATGGAAGTCGGGAAGGTCGAGGTCGCCCTAGAGGGGGAGGCCAGGCTAGGTACTATTCCTTTCCAGCCCGTTCAGAGGCCGTTGCTTTAGATTCAGTTATCACAGGTATCGTCCCTGTCTGTCATAGGGATGTATCAGTATTATTTGACCCAGGCTCTACATATTCATATGTGTCTTCTTATTTTGCTCCACATTTGGGGGTATCTCAGGATTCTTTGAGTTCCCCTATTTATGTATCTACTCCTATGGGAAATCCTTTCATTGTGGACCGCGTATATCGGTCATGTTTGATTGCTCTTAGTCGTTTTGAGACCAGAGCTGATTTGTTATTACTCAGTGTGGTAGATTTTGATGTTATCATGGGCATGGACTGGTTGTTGCCTCATTATGCTATTCTTGATTATCACGCTAAGACCGTGACGCTGGCTATGCCATGCTTGCCGAGATTATAGTGGAGAGGTACCTTAGAGTATACTCCCCGTAGGGTCATTTCATTTCTTAAGGCTCAGCGAATGGTTGAGAAGGGGTGTGATGCGTATTTGGCCTATGTGAGAGATGTCAGTATTGATACCCCTACAGTCGAGTCAGTTCCAGTAGTGAGGGACTTTCCAAATGTGTTTCCAGCTGATCTTTTGGGCATGCCGCCCGACAGAGATATTGATTTTGGCATTGATTTGTTGTCGGGCGCTCAACCCATTTCTATTCCTCCCATACCGTATGGCTCCTCCTGAGTTGAAGGAGTTAAAGGAGAAGTTACAGGAGTTGCTTGATAAGGGTTTCATCATACCCAGTGTATCAACTTGAGGTGCTTCGGTCTTATTTGTGAAGAAGGAGGATGGTTCTATGCGTATGTGTATTGATTATCGGTAGTTGAACAAGGTTACAGTGAAGAACATGTATCCATTTCCTTGTATTGGTGATTTATTTGATCAGTTACAAGGTGCCAGGGTATTTTCCAAGATTGACTTGCGTTCTGGCTATCATCAGTTGAAGATTCGGGAGCCGGATATCCCGAAGACTGCTTTCAAGACCAGATATGGTCACTATAAGTTTCTTGTCATGTCATTTGGGCTAACCAATGACCCAACAACCCTCATGCATTTGATGCACAGTGTGTTCCGACCTTATCTTGATTCCTTCGTCATTGTGTTTATTGACGACATCCTGGTATATTCCTGGTCTTGGGAAGATCATGAGCAGCACCTGAGGACCATGCTTCAGACTTTGAGAGAGAAGAAATTGTATGCAAAATTTCCTAAGTGTGAATTCTGGCTTGATTCAGTGGCATTCTTGGGCCACATAGTGTCTTGTGATGGGATCAAGGTAAATCCGAAGAAGGTGGAGGCAATGCAGAGTTGGCCTAGACTGTCATCCGCTACAGAGATCCGCAGTTTCCTCGGTTTGGTGGGGTATTACTGTCACTTTGTAGAGGGATTTTCATCCATTGCAGTACCTATGACCAGGCTGACCCAGAAGGGTGCTCTGTTCAGGTGGACCGAGGAGTGTGAGGAGAGCTTTCAGAAGCTCAAGACATCTTTGACTATAGCCCCAGTATTAGTATTGCCTACAGGTTTGGGGTCTTACACTGTCTATTATGATGCCTCGAGGATTAGCCTTGGAGCGGTATTGATGCAGGATGATAGGGTAATTGCCTACTCGTCTAGACAATTGAAGGTGCATGAGAAGAATTATTCGGTTCATGATCTCGAGCTAGCAGATATTGTTCACGCCCTGAAGATGTGGCGTCATTACTTGTACGGTGTTCCCTGTGAGATTTACACTGATCGCCGGAGTTTGCAGTACTTGTCCAGGCAGGAGGACCTTAATTTGCGTCAGCGGAGGTGGTTGGAGCTACTTAAAGACTATGATATTATTATATTATATCACCCGGGGAAGGCTAATATAGTGGAAGACGCTTTGAGTCGCGTGTAGAGAGTTTGGGGAGCTTGGCATATCTTCCGATAGCTGAGAGGACCTTAGCCTTGGATGTTAAGGCCTTAGCCAGCCAGTTGGTGAGATTGGATATTGCAGAGCCTAGTCGGGTATTAGCTTGTGTGGTTGCTCGGTATTCTCTTTATGACCGTATCAGGGAGCGCCAGTATGATGATCCTCATCTTCTAGTTCTCCAGGACAGGCTTCGGCGAGATGATGCCAGAGATGTGACTATTTGTGATAACGGTGTTATGAGGATGCACGGCCGGATCTGTGTGCCCAATGTAGATGGGCTTTGGGAGTTGATTCTTGAGGAAGGCCATAGCTCGCGGTACTCTATTCATCCGGATGCCGCGAAGATGTACCAGAACTTGAGGTAGCACTATTTGTGGAGAAGAATGAAAAAGGATATAGTTAGGTTTGTGGCCAAGTGTCTCAACTGTCAGCAGGTTAAATATGAGCATCAGATACCAGGTGGATTACTTCAGAGGTTAGAGATCCCAGAGTGGAAGTGGGAGCAGATCACCATGGACTTTGTGGTTGGACTTCCTCGGACTTTGAGAAAGTTTGATACTATTTGTGTGATCGTTGATCCGCTGACCAAGTCAGCCCATTTCATTCCAGTGTTGACTACATACTCTTCAGAGAGATTGGCTAAGATTTATATTAGAGAGATTGTCCGCCTTCATGGTATTCCAATATCCATCATTTCAGACAGAGGTACACAGTTCACATCCCGGTTTTGGAGAGTCGTACAGCAGAAGTTGGGTACTAGGGTGGAATTGAGCACAGCCTTTCACCCTCAGACGGACGGATAGTCAGAGCGCACGATTCAGATTCTTGAGGATATGCTCTGTGCCTGTGTGATGTAGTTCGGAGGGTCATGGGACCAATACTTGCCACTCGCAGAGTTTGCCTACAACAATAGTTACCAGTCCAGTATTCAGATGGCACCGTATGAGGCTTTGTATGATAGGCTGTGTCGGTCCCCAGTGGGATGGTTTGAGCCGGGAGAGGCCCGACTGTTGGATACATACTTGCTCCAGGATGCCCTAGATAATGTGAATGTGGTATAGGAGAGACTTCGCACAGCCTAGTCTAGGGAGAAGAGTTATGCGGACCAGAAGGTTCGTGACTTGGCATTTATGGTTGGCGAGCGGGTCTTGCTTCGGGTATCGCCTATGAAGGGCGTCGTGAGGTTCGGGAAGAAGGGAAGGCTGAGCCCGAGGTTCATTGGTACTTTTGACATATTGCGATGACTTGGAGAGGTTGTTTATGAGCTTGCCTTGTCTCCCAGCCTAGCAGGATTTCACCTGGTATTCCACGTGTGTATGCTTCGGAAGTATCACGGTCATCCGACTCATGTATTGGATTTCAGCTCAATCCAGTTGAACAAAGATCTATCTTATGTTGAGGAGCCAATAGCCATTTTGGACAGGCAAGTCATAAAGCTCAGGTCAAAGAATATTACTTCAGTAAAGGTCCAGCGGAGAGGTCAGCCGGTCGAGGAAGCGACTTGGGAGACCGAGCAGGATATATGCTACCAGTACCCTCATCTTTTCACAGTTTCAAGTATATCAATATACTCATTTGAGTACAAATGATTATTTTAAGAGGGAGAGGATGTAACGACCCGGCCGAACCATTACGTGGGAAAGTATTCTATTGAAATGCACAAACCTGAATTATGTTTTCCTCTTTGTTGAATTTCACAATAAAATAGTCAGACCCAAGGTCAATCAGTGGAAAGTTTTTTGATGGTTTCCATAATTCTTGTATTTTCCTTTTTAGGTATTGATGTTGGATTCTTTTTCTTATAAGCTTAATGATCAGCGAGTGCTTCTATGATTGGTACTTGCGATTTTTGTCGTCCTCTGTGAGTTGGATCGACCTTATACCTTGAGAGAGTTTTTCTGTGGCTATATCCATGCTTGCATCTAGTGGGGATTGTAGCTCCTTTGTTATTGCATATTTTGACAGGTCAATGTTCATCATATATCCGGTTGAGAGGAGTTTTTCTTTGAAAGAAGACTATTGGTTAGGTTCATTATTAATACTTGTACTATTGATATCTGGTAGTTTGGGAGGTATCTGGTATTGTTTTTATTCTTCTTTTTGTAGTTTCTCCATAGTTGGATTCATTGGTAGTTTGGTGAAGTTTGCGTAGATGTTACAGAGAATGTAGAGTTTCTCACTCTATCAGATTGCGGCGTATATCTATTTTGAATTCACAATTATCATTAAGATAAGTTGTACACAATTACATTGAGAATATATTTTGTTAATTCCAAACGTTGCTGAGAATTCGCTATAGTTCGAAGGCTGGAAATGCGATCAAAAACATAACATGTTCAACAATGTTTTTGGCGGGAACATGCTAGTCCGAAAAAATGCTCTTCCCTAAAACTATATTGTCGAAATTATTACAAAGAATAATAATAAAAACAAGCTGGACCAGAATCTAAAAAGTAACATAATATGTAGAAAAACCAAAATGCATGAACTTTGATTATAATAATTTAAGAGTCTCTAGACTTTATCTTTGGGGAAGTATACAAACATCTGTTCTTAGTACTGCTATTTAGGGATTAATCAATACTTATTTTATCTTGAAAATTAAAATTAAAAATCTTAATTTCACGACAACTCAGGATTTATGTTCCGAAAACAGAAAAGAAAAACTGAATTCACGGCACATTGGCTAATTCCTAAATAGCAACACGTAGAGAGGCTACATGATGTCGTTTCTACTTCATCTTCATGTATATGGGCTAGACTCGACATAAAAATTGGATTGCTACAAAGATGGACCGAAAACAAGAAGCTCAGTCTAATATTAGGAGAAGGTGTAAGGGATCTTTACACAAATAGCCGCTCATATTCATTGTTTGTTTTTAGCCATATACATAAATTATACATAATTATAAACATATAATACATAAATTATGTATGTATTATAACTCCACCAGTTGATCTTAGTTTAAGTGGTTGGATGACCGACTATTTGGGTTAATTCTTCATGATGGAGATGTGAGCCATAATGCATAATTATGGGTTTTGGACTATCATTCAGTGCGGTGCCTTATCATTTAAATATAAGAGATTTTACACAAATAGCCGGCCGAATTCACTATTTAATTTTTGTACTTCTTATACATAAATTTTAGATTGATTATATATGATTATACATATAATTTAGAATTATATGAAGTCGAAGAGGCAAATATGTTATTTGGCGCATAAGCTAAGAAGGAGTTGAAGGGGTAAAAATGTTATTTGGTGCACAAGCGAAAGAGGTAGAGTCCATTTATTAAATACAGCCTCTATACGTCTACTCTAATGTTCATTGTTCCAACAAAGAAAGCACATAGAAAGTGATGAGTGATGACAAAATATGGATCCAATGAATGAAATAAAAAGAAAGAAATAAGGTAATTCGGATTAAGTCAAATGATTAGATGGAGTTAGAAACATCATTTTTAGGGTACTATAAATATATTAACATAGACAAACTTTCTAACATTGTGACATTGTACTAAAACTACTCTTAATATATAGTTGCCAACAATTGACAGGAGTACTACTCCAGCATTAAATAAAATCTTGACCCTGTGATCAGCAGGAGTACTACTCCAGCATACAACAAATATTTCTTGTTATCTCCACCAAACGACGTCAAATTTTCATCCTTATTAGGAATTTTCGATGCTGGAACAGGACGGCCACCCATAATTGCTGGCGATTGAATCGAAGGGTTATTTGTATCGTCTCGGGTTGAATTTAGAACTGGAATATCATCCATATTTGGTGGTAAGGGCAACACCAAATCCTTTGTCATAGATGGTAGTGGTGATGGTAGAGGCTTCATTTCTTGTACTGGACTAAACATTCCTTGAGGTGCTACAAAATATTTACAAGAATAAATTAGCCCAAAAATTAGATGCCTTGCTGCAGAAGATGTCATCTGACAGTGTTTCGCAAAAAAAGAAGAAGAAGCAAAGACATGTATAAGTAGTACTCGCCCTATTTTATTTTATATGTCTTGTTTTTACTGTGTACGAGTTCAAGAATAAAAAATGGACTTTTAAATCACACGACCTTCAACTAAATGTGTGTATGATCAATAACATACTTACCAAATTAGCCTTTGAATCTAGTGGTCTTAATTAAACATGCCAAGTTATTTTTATAAGAGAATTCATTAAGGGTAAAATGAGTGGTGAAAGGTATTTTTTCTAAAACAGATGAAAAAAGTAAATCACATAAATATAAATGGAGAAAATATATTTTTTCTTTTTGGTAAAAATACATTGTGTAAATATATTTGTACGATAAGCATTTGAAAATAATTGAAATGGAAAATCAATTTGGAACAAGAAATGAAGCCTTAGAAACCCCACTAAACTAAAGCCAAACTACACTAAGTGGCCTCTTAAGTTTATTTCGTAAAATCCATATAATAATAAGACACAATTGAATTTGCCTTTTGATCTAAAGATAAATGAAAATATGACTAAATATAAAGTAGCTAAGTCAGAGACAATAAGTTAAAGTCAGAAAATAAGTCAAAAAATATGAAAACAAATAAATGAACTTAGAGGAGGAAAAATTAAAATTGAAGAGGAAGATAAATATGCTAACTACTAAGAGAAAATTTATTGTTATTTACTAATTCGTCTTGTACAACCTCAACAAAATAAATAAATTGCTTAAACTTGAAATCTCTTATTAATAACTTTTATATAAAATAAATTGTAAGTTATATACAATAATTAATAATATAGTAAACTCCTAATATTTTTGGGGCGTTCTAATTTTGGGGTCTAGCCTTACCCTTCGGCTGCCCCTGGAAGCATATATTGATACATTTTTATGAAAATTCACTAAAACTTTCAAATGACTTTAGTATTAAGAAACTTAGAAGTCAAACGGAACAATTTTGAATCTTGGATATTAGATAGAGCAAAAATTACTTTTAGCCTGTGACCGAAATTATTTATATTCATAGCCGCAAAACTTTATAACATTTAAGTATTTTTATAACATATAGAAATGCATATTTGTAAAAAAAAAAAAAAAACTTTTTAGCTATTATATTTTAGAGCAGCTATACGGTGTCATTTTTCCTATTGGATATCTGCCACTGATTATTGATTTAATAAAAAGTTTAAAATTAAATAATTTTCAAATATTAAAAGATGTCATTCTTTTGAAAAGACGAAAAAAGAAGAATACTATATAAAATAAAACAGAGGGACATGTTGATGAACTCACCGAGGTGACGAGTAGGGTTGAGGTCCCGAGTTGAAACAACTGAAGTAATAAACAGAAGAAAAGCTAATGTGACCAACGCTAAGCTGGAGCTGCAAAAATATTTGCACAGTCAATTTACTTATATGATAATTACATGTAACTTTCTAAGGTAAACAATATTTAATAACTAGACAAAATTGTAACTAATTTATAATAAGTTGAACTTCAATGGTTATGTAAAAAGGGTATTTCATATTGTCATTACATATAATTTAACTCATTCTTTTTTTAAGATACAAGGAGGTATTTTTTGAGTTTTAAGAAATTTTGCGTTCAATAATCTAAAAAGGGAAATTAAGTAAAGAATAAGAAAACTTTTGTATGCGTTGCCTAGCATGAATTTAATCCAGTATTTGTTTTTTCCTATTTATTTGACGCATATCTCAGCAACGAGAATTTATACTATTTTGCAAAATTTCAATGAAATAGAATAGAATTTTACCTCATTTTCATGCTGACAAGAGTATTTTGAGGCTGTAAGATCAAAATATTTTCTCTTTCAGATGGTTTGTGTTTTGGTTACAAATAACAAAGATATATAGATGAAGCAAAACGAAAGATAATAATTATAAGAGGAATCACATTAGAAGCCAATTAATTAACGTATGAGACGATGGCAGTTAGGCTTAAGGAGAAAATACTGTATCATTTGAGAAGTAACGCAAAAGGCATAAATGCAAGAAATTCATTATTAAAGAAAACAAATATTAAGTACTATTATTTAAATCATTAACTGACGAGAAATTGATTTGGGTATTATCCACACTAAATGTGATGATCTCCAATAAATTTCATCTTTATCATTCTAATTATTGTTTTTGTTTTTTGTTAGAGAATATTTTTTATTTGGAGAAACGGATATTTTATTAATAAACTACTAAGGTGGCATTACATCACTAGTACTATTAGTAGGAATAACACTTAAGTTTCCAAACATTGCCCGTTTGTTACATATTGAATTTGATATAAGTCTAGTAGTAGCTAGTTCATATTTGTCCTCTTGGATGATTGTTTTGACAAGATCTGGGGGTGAACAAAATATTTGCGCCAGCAAGAGGTGGTTGTTTGGAGCCTAATTTACTCAAAACGTGTGCCACCTTGTGTCACGACCCAATCTAACCCAGTCGTGATGGCGCCTGTTGTGGAACTAGGCAAGTCGACTCATTTCCAAAACAAACCGATATTTTCATTTCAAAAATAATTGCAATGTTATTTAACATAAAAACCTTCGTAAAGGAGTTCAAATCAAAATAAAAGTGAGGAAGGAAAAGTCCGACATCGGGGTGTCACTAGTCATGAGCATCTACTACAATCTGTCTAACAATCTCAAGGCTAACTCAGCCTGAAAATAGCTAAATACAACTAGAGGAAGATAAGAGGGAGAAGAGCAGGGGCTGCGATCGCCAAACAGCTACCTTGCTATCTCCGAGAAAATTTTCAACTAGAACAATCAACAACCGCTACCGTGTCAGGCTACACCTGGATCTGCACACAAGGTGCAGGGAGTAACGTGAGTACGCCAACTCAGTAAGTAACAACAATAAAGAAGGATTGAGCAGTAGTGACGAGAAATAAAGCATATAACGTTCATATCATAAAATCTCAGTTCTAGTAAAAAACTCATTTAAGGATAATCTTCAACAACTGTCAAAGAGAGGAAAAAATGCAAAGCTGAGCAAAAATGAAGAAATCATAAACAGCCCCTCGGGCAAACCTCACAGTCACTTGTGCCATTCGGGCATACCTCACAATCACTCATGCCTCCCATACACTCAACACTTGGCACTCGCACTCAGTAGGTACCTTCGCTCACTGGGGGTGTGGACAGACTCCGGAGGGGATCCTTCACCCCAAACGCTATATCAAGCCAAATCATGGCATAATCACTCAGGCCCACGCCCTATATCAAACATGTTGCGGCGTGCAGACCAATCCCATAAATATGCAACATGTTGCGGCGTGCAGCCCGATCCCATAAATATCCTCACAAATCAGGCCCTCGGCCTCACTCAGTCATAAACCTCTCAAGCAACTCGAGCATTTCAGTAAAAATAGGATGCTCAGCCCAAAATAACATTTAAACAGGTATAACCATGACTGAGTATAGATTTTCAATCGAAAACAGTGAGAGGATAGTAAGAAAAGGCCCCTAAGGATCCAAACAGTACTGTCACAAGGCCCAAACTTGGCATTCAGCCCAATTAACAGAAACTCTTTCTAAAAACACATAAGTACCATATAATTTCCACAATATATGCAACTTTACAGTTGCTATAGGGCGGACTAAGTCACAATCCCCAACAGTGCATGCCCACACACCCGTCACCTAGCATGTGTGTCACTTCAAAATAGTAGAATGATATAAAATTCGGGGTTACATACCCTCAGGACTAGATTTACAAGCGATACTTACCTCAACCCGGTCAAATCTCTACCCCACAATTCTCTTGCCTCACGACTCGGACTCCAAATGCTCCAAGTCTATTCAGAATGAGTACAATACCATCAATATACACTAATGAAATGAATTGTACAAGAAAAGCTACAAAAATTAAACCAAAACCCGAAATTGGCTCAAACCCGTCCCCCGGTCCCACGTCACAAAATTCGACAAAATTCACAGAACTAGAAAGATCACTTACTCACGAGTCTAACCATACCAAATTCATCAAAATCCGACATCGTTTGGTCCTTCAAATCCTTAAATTACTCTCCACAAATTCCACACCCTAACCCCTCATTTTCACTAATTACATGATTAAACAACAGTAAATCACCATATATATGAGTATTAGGGCTCAAGCAACTTACCTCACTGATAGACCTTGCATCACCCTTCAAATATCACTCAAAAAGCTCCAAAAACCGGCTTGAAAATGGTGGAAATGAACCAAATTCGCGAAGGGTTCTGTTTATGATTTCTGCCCAGGATTTTCGCACCTGCGGGCTCTTTTTCCACGCCTGCGGGACTGCACACGCAGTCAAGGCGCCACATCCGCTAAATCCACTTAATTGCCCACCTTCCACACATGTGCTCCAGGCCTCGCACATGCGGGCTCACAGGTGCGGCCAAATCCTTCGTGCCTGCGCTCCAGCCTTGGCCTCACATTTTTCCGCATCTGCTCAGCAAATTCTCGCGCCTGCGAAAGGCACACCTGCGCGCTCCTACTCCGCTTCTGCGGAAACTGACGAACCTCATTTTCTTCGCATCTGCGCACCTTCCCTCCGCGCCTTCGAACTTGCACATGCGACTCCCCCTTCCGCAGGTGCGGAAATAGCAGAAGCAGCAGCTTCAGCTGCATTCCAACTTCGATACATCTGTTAACCACCCGGAATCACCCCGAGGCCCTTGGGACCTAAACCAAAAATACCAACAAGTCATATAACAACCTACAAACTTAGTCGAACCTTCGAATCACTCAAAACAACATCCAAACACCAAATTACCTTCGGATTCAAGCCTAAGAACTTCTAAATTTTCAAATTCGGCAACCGATGTCGAAACCAACCAAACAACGTCCGAATGACCTCAGATTTTGCACACACGTCACAAATGACACTACAAATCTTCTCAAACTTTCGGAATTCCATTCCGACCCCGATATCAAATTTTCCACTGCCGACCGAAATCGCCAAATTTTCAATTTCGCCAATTCAAGTCTAATTCTACCACAGACCTCCAAATCACATTTCGGACGCACTCCTAAGTCCAAAATAGCCTAATGGAACTATCAAAATTCAAATCCGAGATTGTTTACACATAGGTCAACATCCGGTTGACTTTTCCAACTTAAGTTTCTACTTAAGAGACTAAGTGTCTCAATTCACTCTGAAACCACTACGGTCGCGAACCAACTAACCCGATATAACATAATATAGCCGAATAACACAAAAAGAAGTAGAAATGAATAAAACGGGACTATAACTCTCGAAACGACCGGCCAGGTCGTTACATCCTCCCCCTCTTAAACATCAATTACACCTCGAACGGGTTTAGAAACACACTTGGAGTCTCGAATAGGCGTGGATCTCTGCTCCGCATCTCCCGCTCAGTCTCCCAGGTGGCCTCCTCCATAGGCTAACCTCTCCATTGAACCTTCACTAAAGCTATATCCAAAATAGCCACCGGCTCCACATCGTAAGTCATATCACCCTCAAACTAAACCGTACTGGTATCCAAAACATGGGACGGATCTCCGATATACTTCTGGACCATGGAAACATGAAACACTAGATGCACACTCGACAAGCTGGGTGGCAAGGCAAGCTTATACGCCACCTCCCCTATCTTCTGAAGCACCTCAAAAGGCCCAATGAACTGGGGGATCAACTTTCCCCTCTTACCGAACCTCATAACACCCTTCATGTGTGATACCTTCAGCAAAACCTTCTCCCCAACCATAAAAGACACATCACAGACCTTCCTATTTGCGTAGCTCTTCTTCCAATACTGCGTTGTCCAAAGCCGCTCTTGAATCAATTTCACCTTATCTAATGCATCCTGGACCAGGTCTGTACCTAAGAGCCTAGCCTCACCCGGCTCAAACCATACAACCAGAGATCTACACCTCCTCCCATATAATGGCTCGTACGGAGCCATATGAATACTCGACTGATAACTGTTGTTATATGCAAACTCAGCGAGTGGAAGAAACTGGTCCCATGAACCCCCAAAGTCAATGACACAAGCACGCAACATGTCCTCTAATATCTGAATAGTGTGCTCGAACCGCTCGTCCGTCTGAGGGTGAAAAGCTGTGCTCAACTCAACCTGAGTACCTAACTCTCACTGCACGGCCCTCCAAAACTGCGATGTGAACTAAGTACCCCTATCTGAAATGATGGAAACTGGGACACAATGCAGGCGAACGTTCTCTCGAATGTAAATCTCAGCCAACCGCTCTGAAGAGTAAGTACTACCAACTGGAATAAAGTGCGCAGACTTGGTCAACCGATCCACAATAACCCAAATAACATCGAACTTCCTCGAAGTCGGTGGGAGCCCAACTACAAAGTCCATGGTGATCTGCTCCCACTTCCACTCTGGGATCTCCAATCTCTTAAGCAAGCCACCCGGTCTCTGATGCTCACACTTAACCTGTTGACATTTGAGACACCGAGCCACAAACCCAAGTATATCCTTCTTCATCCGCCTCCACGAATAGTGCTGCCTCAAATTCTGGTACATCTTCGCAGCACCCGGATGGATGGAATACTGCGAGCTGTAAGCCTCCTCAAGAATCAACTCTCGAAGCCTATCTACATTAGGCACACATATCCAGCCCTACATTCTCATCACGACGTCATCACCAATAGTCACATCCCTAGTATCACCTCTTCGAACCCTGTCCTGAAGAACGAGCATGTGGGGATTATCATACTAACACTCCCTGATACTGTCATAAAGAGAAGACCCGGAGACCACACAAGCCAATACCCGACTAGGCTCCGAAATATCCAATCTGACAAGCTGGCCCGCTAAGGCTTGTACATCCAATGCCAAAGGTCTCTCTACTGCTGGAAGATATGCTAAACTCCCCAAACTCTCTGCCCGGCGACTCAAAGCGTCGGCCACCACATTGGCCTTCCCCGGATGGTACAAGATAGTGATATCATAGTCCTTAAGAAGCTCCAACCATCTCCGCTGACACAAATTAAGATCCTTCTGCTTGAACAGATGATGCAGACTCCAGTGATCAGTATAGATCTCACAATGAACCCCATACAAATAATGATTCCAAATCTTCAAGGCATAAACAATTGTTGCTAACTCAAGATCATGGACAGGATAGTTATTCTCATGGGTATTCAACTGGCGCGAGGCATAGGCGATAACCCTACCCTCCTGCATCAAAACACAACCAATGCTTATCTTAGAGGTATCACAATACACGGTGTAAGAACCTGAAGTTGATGGCAGAACTAATATTGGAATTGTGGTCAAAGCAGTCTTGAGCTTCTGAAAGCTCTCGTCACACTCACCCGACCATCTGAATGGAGCACCCTTTTGGGTTAATTTGTTCAAGGGCGATGCAATAGATGAAAATCCCTACACAAAGTAATAACCCGCCAAACCAAGAAATCTCCTAATCTTCGTGACTGAGGACGGTCTGGGCCAACTCTACATCGCCTCTATCTTCTTCGGGTCCACCGGAATACCCTCACTGGACACCACGTGCCCCAAGAATGCTACTAAACTGAGCCAAAACTCACATTTGCAGAACTTTCATAAAAGTTCTCCTCCCTCAATCTCTGTAATACAATCTTCAAATACTGAGCGTGCTCCTCCTGGCTACGAGAGTACACCAGGATGTCATCAATGAATACAACGATGCATGAGTCGAAATAGGGCAGGAATACACTATTCATCAAATGCATGAATGCAGCTGGGGCATTGGTCAGCCCAAAAGACATCACCAAGAACTCATAATGGCCATATCGGGTCCTCAAAGCTGTCTGAAGAATATCTGAATCCCGAAACTTCAGCTGGTGGTAACCGGACCTCAAATCAATCTTGGAGAACACACTCGCTCCCTGAAGCTGGTCGAATAAATCATCAATACAAGGCAAAGGATACTTGTTCTTGACTGTGACCTTGTTCAACTGCCTGTAATCAATACACATTCTCATGGAACTATCCTTCTTCTTCACAAATAGAACCGGTGCACCCCAAGGTGACACACTAGGCCGAATAAACCCCTTATCAAAGAGTTCCTGAAGCTGTTCTTTCAATTCCTTCAACTCCGTCGGTGCCATACGATACGGTGGAATAGAAATGGGTTGAGTGCCCGGCACCAAATCAATACCAAAGTCAATATCCCTGTCAGGCGGCATGCCCGGCAAGTCTGCAGGAAACATATCTGAAAAATCACGTACCACCGGAATAGAATCATTGACATGATTCTCTGCACTAACATCCCTCACAAAAGCCAAATAAGATAGGCAACCCTTCTCAACCATATGTTGAGCCTTCAAATATGAAATCACCCTACTTGGTACATAACCGCTATACTCAACCCTTAGAATTCCCGGCATAGCCAACGTCACCGTGTTAGCATGACAATCCAGAACAATATGACATGTAGATAACCAATCCATACCTAATATCACATCAACTTCGACCATACTGAGCAGCAAAAGGTCCACTTGGGTCTCTAGACCCCCAATAGTAACCACAAATGACCGATATACGTGGTCCACGATAATAGTATCGCCCACAGGAGTAGATACATGTACAGATGAAACTAAAGACTCACGGGGCATATCCAGAAAATAGGCAAAATTCGAGGAAACATATGAATACATTGAACCAGGGTCAAATAATACTGAGGCATCTTTGTGACAAACTGAGACAATACATGTAAACAGAGCATCTGAAGCAATAGCATCTGGTCTGGCAAGGAGGGCATAGAAACGAGCCTGGCCACCCCTGATCTGCCTCCCCCTTCTAGGGCGACCCATAGCTGTGTGACTTCCACCCCGAGCTAACTGGGCGGGTGGTGAGGTAACTGGTGCTGAAGTCGGAGGATGACTCCTCTACTGAGATAGACCTCCATGACGACGAGGACAATGCCTCCACATATTCCCAAGCTCCCCACACTCAAAACAACTCCCTGGTGCTGGTGGCAGAAACTGAAGGGTGCCCGTAGCACCGGGATGACTAGTAGAAGAACCTGGCATGGAAGAGCCTTGAACAGGTAGAGCACGGGACGAACTCTGAGCTGGAAGGGCACTAAGTGATGAGTGGCTCTGATGAGAACTATAAGAACTATGGCTAGATGATGCACCCTGATGAAATGGCCGAGCTGACTGAGCCTGTCTGAAATAACGACCTCTACCGTGCTAGAACTGACCCACAAAAGGAGCTCTACTGAATCCACCCTGACCACGAGGCCTCTTGGCCTCCCTCTCAACCATCTCCTAACTGCAAACCATCTGAATCTGTCGAGCAATGTCGACAACCTCATCAAAAGTAGCACCCGAAACCCTCTCTCTGGTCATGAGCAACTGTAGCAGATAAGTGAGACCATAAATAAACCTCATGGTCCTCTCCATATCCGGTGGAACCAACCACAACACATGACGGGCCAACTCAGAGAACGGCATCTCATAATGTGTCACAGACATATCACCCTGGCAAAGCTGCTCAAACTGTCAGGGTAGTTCCTCTCTGCGGGATCGAGGCACGAACTTCTCCAAAAAGACCACGGAGAACTGCTGCCAAGTAAGGGTTGCTGCCCCAACATGCCTATGCCTCCCGTAAGTCTCCCACCATCTGAGTGCAGCCCCAGATAATTGAAAGGTAGTGAATGAGACCCCACAAGTCTCCAGAATACCAGCAGTACGGAGTATCCTCTGACACCAGTCCAAAAATTCATGAGCATCCTCTCTCTCTGTGCCACTAAAAGGTGGTGGTCGGAGTCTCTCAAACCTCTCCAACCTACGCCGATCATCCTCACACATAGAAGGAACCACATAATCCTGAGAAACTGCAAGCAGCTGGGCTGGTGGTACCTCCGGTGTCTGAAGTCCCTGAATAACCTGCTTGGGTGTGCGAGCAACGGGAGTCTTAGTGCCTCCCCTAGCCTGAGAAGTGGCTACGGCTGTCGAAATAGAGACCGCCTGAGCAAGGCTGGTACATGCTGTCAGAATCTGAGCTAGGGCCTCCTTAAGGCCTGGAATCACAATAAGCACAGGTGGTGCTTGAGCTGGTGCATCAATAACCGGAACCTGGTCCTGATCTGGGATAACCGGTGGATCTGCAGGTACTGTCCCAGCTGTTGTACGGGCTGTACCTCTGCCCCTACCACGGCCTCTACCGCAGCCTCGGCCTCTAATGTCCATGGCTGGTGGTACTGGTGACTAGCCCTCTAGACTGATAGCACGAGTCCTCACCATCTGTGAGAGATTGAATCAACAGATGTTTAGTTACTAGAATCAACAGATTCGCATGACAAGAATTCATGAATGTGGAGTTTCCTAAAGGCTCTATAGCCTCTCGAAGATAAGTACAGACATCTCCGTACGGATACACAAGACTCTACTAAACCCGCTCATGACTCATGAGAACTGTGTAACCTAGGCTCTAATATCAATCTGTCACGACCCAATCTAACCCCAGTCGTGATTGCTCCTATAGTGGAACTAGGAAAGACGACTCATTACCAAAACAAATCGATATTTTCATTTCAAAGATAATTTCAATGTTATTTAACATAAAAACCTTCGTAAAGGAGTTCAAATCAAAACAAAAGTGCGGAAGAAAAAGCCCGACATCGGGGTGTCACTAGTCATGAGCATCTACTTCAATCTGTGTAACAATGTCAAGGCTAAATCAGCCTGAAAAATAGCTAAATATAACTAGAGGAAGATAAGAGGGAGAAGAACAGGGGCTATGATCGCCAAACAACTACCTTGCTATCTCCGAGAAAATTTGCAACCAGAACAATCAACAACCGCTACCGTATCATGCTACACATGGATCTGCACACAAAGTGCATGGAGTAACGTGAGTACGCCAACTCAGTAAGTAATAACAATAAATAAAGACTGAGCAGTAGTGACGAGTATTAAAGCATATAACGTTCATATCATGAAATCTCAATTCTAGTAAAAAAATCATTTAAGGATATTCTTCAACAGCTTTCAAACAGAGGAAAAAATGCAAAGGTGAGCAAAAATGAAGAAATCATAAATAGCCCCTCGGGCAAACCTCACAGTCACTCGTGCCACCAGGGCATACCTCAAAATCACTCATGCCTCCCAGTAACTCATCACACGGCACACGCACTAAGTAGGTACCTTCGCTCACTGGGGGTGTGTACTAACTCCGGAGGGTCTCCTTCAGCCTAAGCGCTATATCAAGCCAAATCATGGCATAATCAAACATGTTGCGGCGTGCAGCCCGATCCCATAAATATGCAACATGATACGGCGTGTAGCCCGATCCTATAAATATCGTCACAAATCATACCCTCGACCTCACTCAGTCAAAAACCTCTCAAGCCACTCGGGCATTTCAGTAAAAACAGGGTGCTCAGCCCATAACAACATCTATATGCATCAAAATTCGAGTAATAAAACTGAGTTATTTAGTAAATAGGTATAACCATGACTGAGTATAGATTTTCAATCGAAAGCGGTGAGAGGATAGTAAGAAAAGGCCCCTAAGGGTCCAAACAGTACTGGCACAAGGCCCAAACATGTCATTCAGCCCAATTAACAGAAACTCTTTATAAAAACACATACGTACCATTTAATTTCAAAAAAATATGCAACTTTACAGTTGCTATGGGACGGACCAAGTCACAATCCCCAACAGTGCATGCCCACACGCCCGTCACCTATCATGTGCGTCACTTCAAAATAGTAGAATGATACGAAATCCGGGGTTTCATACCCTCAGGACTACATTTACAATCGTTACTTACCTCAAACCGGTCAAATCTCTACCCCGCAATGCTCTTGCCTCTGGACTCGGCTTCCAAATGCTCCAAATCTATTCACAATCAGTACAATACCATCAATATACACTAATGGAATGAATTCCAAAATAAAAGCTACAAAAATTAAACCAAAATCCGAAATTGGCTCAAACCCGGCCCCTGGGCCCACATCTTGAAATCCAACAAAATTCACAAAACTAGAAAGCTCACTTACTCACGAGTCTAACCATACCAAATTTATCAAAATCCGACATAGTTTGGTCCTTCAAATCCTTAAATTACTCTCCAAAAATTTCAAGCCCTAACCCCTTATTTTCACTAATTACATGATTAAATAACGGGAACTCACCATATATACGAGTATTAGGGATCAAGAAATTTACATTACTGATAGCCCTCGAATCACTTTTCAAACATCACTCCAAAAGCTCCAAAAACCGACTTGAAAATAGTGAAAATGAATCAAATTCGCGAAGGGTTCTATTTATAGTTTCTGCCCAGGTTGTTTGCACCTGTGGGCTCTTTTTTCGCACCTCTGGGATTGCACATGCAGTCAAGGAGCCGCATCCACGAACTCCACTTAATTCCCCAGCTTCCACACCTACACTTTATGCCTCGCATATGCGGCCAAACCCTTCGTGCCTGCGCTCCAGCCTTGGCCTCACATTTTTCCGCATTTGCGCAGCACATTCTCGTGCCTGCGAAAGCGCACCTGTGCGCTCATACTCCGCTCATGCGGAAACTGACCAACCTCCTTTTCTTTGCATCTGCACACCTTCCCTCCGCGCTTGCGACCTTGCACATGCGACTCCCCCTTCCGCAGGTGCGGAAATAGCAGAAGCAGCAACTTCAGTTGCATTCCAACTTTGGCACATCTGTTAACCACCCGGAATCACCACGAGGACCTCAGGATCTCAACCAAAAATACCAACAAGTCATATAACAACCTACAAACTTAGTCGAACCTTCAAATCACTCAAAACAACATCCAAACACCAAATTACCTTCGAATTCAAGGCTAAGAACTTCTAAAATTTCCAAATTCGGCAACCGATGCCAAAGCCAACCAAATCGTGTTCGAATGACCTCAAATTTTGTACACATGCCCCAAATGACACTATGAACCTACTCCAACTTCCGGAATTCTATTATGACCCCGATATCAAATATTTTACTGCCGATCGAAATCGCTAAATTCCCAATTTCGCCAATTCAAGCCTAATTCTATCACGGACCTCCGAATCATATTCCGGATGCACTCCTAAGTTCAAAATCACCTAACGGAGCTAACAAAGCCATCATAATTGTAATCCGATATCATTTACACATAGGTCAATATCCGGTTGACTTTTCCAACTTAAGTTTATACTTAAGAGACTAAATGTCTCAATTCACTCTAAAGCTACTATGGTCCTGAACCAACTAACCTGATATAACATAATATAGCTGAATAACACAAAAAAAGTAGAAATGGGGAAAACGGGGCTATAACTCTTAAAATGACCGGCCGAGTCGTTACACCTTGTTCCATTCGCAGTAACTATCCGGATCACTGGATTCCCCAATCTCTTCAATAAGCACCTGCATTCAAGGATAACGTTAGTATATGTTGGGTAGCTATTATGCTCAAGTAACTAGATTATCTCTATGGAATCGGTTTCTATTTCCATAGGAGTTAATCTTCTATCATCTGCGAGTTTTAACCCTACTTGGAGTGCTAGTAACTCTGCACATGTAGGGGCATAGGCTCGGACTGCTTTAGTGAAGCCTACTACCCAGTTACCTTGTGTGTTTCTAATCATTCCTCCAATGCCCCTACATGATATCTATCCAAAAAAGTTCCATCTGTAATTAATTTGTATGTCTGAGGTGGTGGTGATTGCCACTTGATGAGCATGGTTTTTTTGTATGGGGGGCTCGTATTTTTTTCTACGAGTAGTTTGCATTCGATGGTACGTGTTTTGACCAATTGGTAGTTTAGAGGTTTGGAGAGGTTGTGAAAGTAGTTGTTATTTCTATTTAGCCAAAGTTGCTATAGTAAAAAAGGAAATACATCTTCCCAAGTTATATAGTTGTAGCTGGTAAGTATATGGAGATCCTTAAGCAAAAGCATCAAGTGCTTGCCATTTGGGAAGGTTTGATTATCAATTCCCAGGCTACTCCAGAATGTATGGGCAGCTAAACAATGTAGGAAGATATGTGTGATAGTTTCTTCTTATTGGGCACAGGTAGTCATTGGTGACTCCAATTTGATGAAGATATAACTTTGTGGGAAGCGTGTTATGATAGCATTGCCGAAGGAAGAATTTTATTTTATTTAAGGTACTTAGTTTCCAAATCCATTCATAGTCAATATCTGTTTGTTGGTGTTGGTGAAGAAAGGCATAAACAAAGTGTGTGGAGAAGGTGCCATTTGGGTTTAGAGACCAAATGAGGGTGTCCATGGCCATTGGGTTCTTGGAAAGGAAAATGGAGGAAATCTTTTCTCTAATGTTTTCTAGTAGCTCAAAGGAGATTTGTGACCAGTTCCACTGGTCGTGGTACCACAACTGGGAGACTGTTAGGTTAGTGTCGTTGATACAAAAGGGCCCTTGAATGAGCGAACGGATACTGGGAGTGTTGGGGATCCAATTTCCATAATAGAAATGGATGCATTTTCCGTTACCAACATCACATGTGATGCCTTTTGTAACAATTTCCCACCCTTTCAACACATTTTTCCAAATGAAAGAGTTGGTCTTGGCATTAGCTCGCCTACTGTATTTTGGATTAGGGTATTAGCACAAATTGTAGAATGGTTGGTGAATAATCTCCATGCTAACCCTACTAGTGAATCTTCATTTTTATGGATTGCTTTATGAATTCCTAGACCCCCAGATTTTTAGGGAGAGTTACCACATCCCAGGCAACGTAGTGGATTCTCTTGTTATGAGAAGTAGTGCCCCAAATGAAGTCACCCTGGATTTTGTCAATTTGTTATTGAGTCTTCTTGGGGAGGGACATGTATTGCATGATATGATTTGGTATAGCGTTGGGGGGATATTTTGCTAGAATTGTACGTCCCGCAAGACTTAGGAAGCTTGATTTCCAATTTAACAGCTTGTGATGCATATTATCAATAACAAATTGGAAATCGCCTGGCTTTGGTTTGTTGTTGAGCATAGGGAATCCCAAGTAATTTTCAAACTATGTGGTTAGGTTAATGTTGAGCAACTCAACTGCGTATTCTCTTATGGCAAGTGAGCTGTTGTTTTAGAAAATAATTTTTGATTTTGTATTGTGTCACGACCCCAAATTCCGCAATAAGCGTCATGATGGAACTTAGTCTCTAATACTAGGTAAGTCGATTATAATAACAATTCAAGCTATTCTTTTAAAATATTATCCAACAGCGAAAATATTCAAACAAACTCCCAAGACTGGTAATACTGAGTCACGAACTCAAACTGAATACATGGAACGATCTTAAAGATCGAATACTCTAAACTATTTGATTAATAATTAACAGTACAATAAAATGGAAAGATTTCAAGGGACTGCGACGACCAAGCAGCTCTACCTTGAATCCTTGCGATTACACATTAACTTTGTCTGAGTCCGATAGCTCCAATACCCGGCTCTGTACAAAAATGTGCAAAAGTGTAGTATGAGTACACCACGGTCGGTACCCAGTAAGTATCAAGACTAACCTCAGTGGAGTAGTAACGAGGTATATTCGAGACACTCACTAGTCTAAGAACATGTGCAATATAATATACATAAATAATAGGAAACAAATAACAATGATGGCAATAATAATCAACCAGTGATATACACAGCAGGACGACAAGAACACCATAAATATTACGCAATAAATAATGAATACAAGTACAACCAATTAATCAAGTCCTTCAAATATAAATCTTTTGCATATATGTTTTTCAAATAGAAATATTTAGGATATAATACTTTCAAATATAATTCCTTCAAGTAAATATCTTTCAAATAACATTCTTTCAAATAAATTTCTTTCGAATAAAAGTCACGTTGTGACACAACATTTTAAAATCATAAAATACGGGTCTCAGCCCACTTTCATATTTCCACGGCACCTCGTGCAAATTTCTCTATCACAACCGCACAAACAACTCACGTGCCAAATATCATCATCATTTAACCTCGGCACTTCGTGCCCACATTTTATATCACAACTGGACGGACAATTCAAGTGGCAATATTATCATTATTTACTCATGGCACTTCGTGCCCATATTTCATATCACAACTGTGCGGACAGTTCACGTGCCAATATCATCATTATTTACTCACGGCACCTCGTGCCCACAATTCATTTCATAATTCACTTGACAATAACCACAGGCTCCCAATTTTAACATATATCAAACTATTATCAATTTACCAACAACAAGGTAAATTGCACAAGGTATAAAAATAAACACAAGGAAAATCAACATCACATGAAATTTACTAATGCAATAACCTCACATCATCACATATCATCCCTGACAATGGCCACCCTTATCTCTCTTATAGCCACCCTTATCACTCCTATAATAGCCTCCCTTATCCCTCCGCCCTGACAATATCAATAGCCACCCATATCGCTCTTATAGCCACCCTTATCTCTCCTATAGCCACCCTTATCACTCCTATAATAGCCTCCCTTAACCCTCATCCTTGACAATATCAATAGCCACTCTTATCACTCATATAGCCACTCGTATCTCTCCTATAGCCACCTTTATCACTCCGCCCTGACAATTTTCCAACAAACATAACAACAGTGAAATGCCACCCTTAAACTCACATAATATCAACAGTGAAATGCCACCCTTATATCCTCAAAATAATAACTCAAATAACACAACAATTTACACAAAATATTATCACGGCCACATAACAAAATCAATTCATATCAAAATTTTCCCAATGGCCACAATCAATTCTAAAGATATAACAAAATCAATTAATTTCACAAAACATAGCCCAAGGCTACACACAGTGTGTATAAAACCTCGAAACAACCACAGAGATGGAAAATGCTCAGTATAGGGCAACACCTTCATTAATCCAAATTCTTGATAATTATATAACGCCTCGGTTTAAATTTATTTCATTAATTACTTGCAGATGAAAAATCCATAATATAATTATTTCAAGGAAATATCAAATCACCAAACTCATGGAATTCACATAAATATACAAGCAATAACCACATAAAATTGACATATAAAAACAAATTCAACAAACATGAATTGAGGCATGGCAAATGGATGATTTAATAAATGACAATAATTATCCAATTTACTACACAATATACCTAAGACTTTAACCCAATCAATTTGGCACATATAAGCCCGAGTACGTACTCATCACCTCGCGTACACGGCTTTTCACATTTCAGAAATGGCACATAAGACTCGATGTCTAAGGGGTAATTCTCGCATTCAAGGTTAGGCAAGATACTTACCTCGACGAAACTAAGTAAATGCTTTAAATGATATTCGCGAGTGAAGCCATATCCGGACCGCTCAAATTTGAAATTCTCCCCTTAATAATACTACGATGGTCCACCACCTAAACAAATTTCAATCTAAAATAATGCAACACAATTGCACCAATTTTAGTAAACAAATTTCTATATTTTTGGTCATTTAGGCATTTTATCAAACACTTAGAGTACATAACATTTTACTACCTCTAGTAATAGTGTTTCTTCATCCAACAATCCCTCTTTCCCAGCAACAAGAGATACTAAACCATTCTTTGCCTACAAACAACCTTCTTTAGCACCATTAAAATCATCAATGAACTCACATCCACCCATTTGTTGCTAATTAATTAGGTATTTATGGCTCCCAAGCACCATCCAATAAGTGTCAATACTTATTTCTTGATCACATACTTATAATAAATCCATACATGTAATTATAAGGGTGTAGGTTTACCTTTTTGGAAGAGATCTTGCAAAACCCTCCTTTGAGTTCTTGAAGAAATTTCTTGAAGAGCTAAGTAGTTTATGGGTAGATTTTATCAATACTAGTGTAGAAATTATGGAATTTCACACCAAGATAATGGGGATTGCTTACCTTGAAGAATAGGAGAGTTGGGGGTCTTGAGAGAGTGGAGGGGAGCTCCAAGAATCGGCCAAGAGGAGTGGGAGCAGTGAGCTTACTAAATGGTCTTTAGATAGGCTTCAGACCTAGCTTGTCCATCGTCGTGTATCGCACGGACATGCACGAGCTCTCATTCACGTTCGCATGCTGGGGCAATACTTTGCTATTTTGTTGAAATGGCTGGGGGTCATGGATCGTTCAAACCCGCGCGGTGTACAAGTTAACACGAGCTCCCCAGTTGCATCCTTTCTATATTTCTTGTTTTCCATCTTACCCTCCTTCGATACCTTGGTATGATGTCGACCCCAATTCACTTCCAAACTTTCATATAAGTATGAAACTATGATTACACGACGTTACCCTCATCCACAGCCATCTGGGGTACGCAAGCAAAAAGTGGAGATCCTAGGCGTGATTTAAGGCCTTAAACCCTTAGCAAAACTTTCCTTGTTTTGCCTGCCTTATTTTAGTAATTTGTTTAAAACTTCTTGTAGAAATATCCAAATGACAAATAGTTTGATGCGTTTGAAACCAGACTCGAAGGGCTATTATTTAGGGATAAAAATCCATGGAATGTATCTTCATATTATAAGAGTTATACTCATTCAGGTTATAATACTTTCAAATAAATCTCTTTCAAATCTCTTTCAAATATAATTCTTTCAAATAAATATCTTTCAAATAAAATTCTTTCAAATAAATTTCTTTCGAATAAAATTCACCCTGTGACACAACATTTCAAAATCATAAAATACGGGTCTCAACCCACTTTCATATTTTCACGACCCCTCGTGCACCCATTTTATATCATTCACGTGCTAATATCGTCATTATTTACTCACGGTACTTCGTGACCATATTTCATATCACAACTGCATGGACAGCTCACGTGCCAATATCATCATTATTTACTCACGGCACCTTGTGCCCACATATCATTTCATAATCCCCCTGGCAATAACCATAGGCTCCTAATTTCAACATATATCAAACTATTATCAATTTACCAACAACAAGATAAATTGCACAAGGTATAAAAATAAACACAAGGAAAATCACAACATCACATGAAAATTACCAACGCAATAACCCCATACTATCACATATCATCCCTGAAAATAGCCACCCTTATCTATCCTATAGCCACCCTTATCACTCCTATAATAGCCTCCCTTATCCCTCCGCCCTGACAATATCAATAGCCACCCTTATTGCTCTGCCCTGACAATATCCCAACACACAAAATAACAGTGAAATGCCACTCTTATATCCTAAAAATAATTACTCAAATAACAGAATAATTTACACGGAATATTATCATGGCAACATAACAAAATTAATTCATATCACAATTTT
Organism: Nicotiana tomentosiformis; assembly: GCF_000390325.3. Taxonomy (NCBI): domain Eukaryota; kingdom Viridiplantae; phylum Streptophyta; class Magnoliopsida; order Solanales; family Solanaceae; genus Nicotiana; species Nicotiana tomentosiformis. The sequence goes on from NC_090820.1 coordinate 110,627,513, forward strand.
CCCAATAGCCACAACTAATTCCAAAGATATAAAAAATCAATTAATTTCACAATAAATAGCCCAAGGCTCCACCCAATGTGTATAAAACCTCAAAATAATAACAAAGATGGAAAATACTCAGTATAGGGCAACGCCTTCATTAATCCAAATTCTTGATAACTATATAATGCCTCGGTTTAAACTTATTTCTTTAATTATTTTCATATAAAAAATTCATAATATAATAATTTCCAGGAAATATCAAATCACCAAACTCACGGAATTCACATAAATATACAAGCAATAACCACAGCAAATTGTCATATAAAAACAAATTCAATAAACACGAATTGAGGCATGGCAAATGGATGATTTAATAAATGCCAACAATTATCCAATTTACTACACAATATGCCTAAGACTTTAATTCAATTAATTTTGCATATATAAGCACGAGTACGTACTCGTCACCTCACGTACACGGATTTTCCTATTTCACAAATGGCACATAAGACTCGATGCCTAAGGGGTAATTCCCCCACTCAAGGTTAGGCAAGATACTTACCTCGACAAAACTAAGTCCATGCTTTAAATGATCTTCGCGAGTAAACCCATCTCCGGACGGTTCAAATATGATATTCGCCTCTTAATAATACTATGATGGTCCACCACCTAAACAAATTTCATTCTACAATAATGCAACAAAATTGAACCAATATTAGTAAACAAATTTCTATATTTTTGGTAATTTAGGCATTTTATCAAACACCTAGATTACAAAACATTTTACTACCTATAGTAATGGTGTTTCTTCATCCAACAATCCCTCCTTCCAACCAACAAGAGATACTAAACCATAATTTGTCTACAAACAACCTTCTTTAGCACCATTAAAATCATCAATGAACTCACATCCACCCAATTGTTGCTAATTAATTAATTACAAAATCTCCACAACACCCAATAATCTAGTTTAGGTATTTATGGCTCCCAAGCACCATCCAATAAGTGTCAATACTTATTTCGTGATCACATACTCATAATAAATCCATACATGTAAGTCTAAGAGTGTAGGTTTACCTTTTTGGAAGAGATCTTGCAAAACCCTCCTTTGAGTTCTTAAATAAATTTCTTGAAGAGCTAAGTAGTTTATGTTTAGATTTCATCAATACTAGTATAGAAATGATAGAATTTCACACCAAGATAATGAGGATTGCTTACCTTGAAGAATAGGGGAGTTGAGGGTCTTGAGAGAGTGGAGAGGAGCTCCAAGAATCGGCCAAGAGGAGTGGGAGAAGTGAGCTACCTAAATGGTCTTTAGATAGGATTCAGGCCTAGCTTGTCCATCATCGTGCATCGCGCGGACATGCACGAGCTCTCGTTCACGTTCGCGTGCTGGGTAATACTTTGCTGTTTTATTGAAATGGTTGGGGGTCATGTATCGTTCCAACCCACGCGGTGTACGAGTTAACACGAGCTCCCCAGTTGTATCCTTTCTATATTTCTTGTTTTCCATCTTACCCTCCTTCGATACCTTACTATGATGTAGACCCCAATTCACTTTCAAACTTTCATATAAGTATAAAACCATGATTACACGGCGTTACCTTCATCCATAGCAATCTGGAGTACGCAAGCAAAAAGTGGAGATCCGAGGCGCGATTTAAGGCCTTAAACCCTTAGCAAAACCTTCCTTGTTTTGCGTGCCTTATTTTAGAAATTTGTTTAAAACCTTTTGTAGAAATATCAAAATGACAAATTGTTTGATGCTTTTGAAACCAGACTCGAAGGACTATTCTTTAGGGACAAAAATTCATGGAATGTATCTTCACATTAAGAGAGTTATACTCATTCAAAGGTAGGTATTGTGCAAGTAAGACTCTTTTTCCACTTATTATTTCCAACTTTCGCCAATATGCGCCGAATTGTCCTACATACTTCCAAATCCAAATCCAGAGACATGCCTAAGTCTGAAATCTCCATACAAAGCTAATGACAACATCAAAATTCCATTACTGAGTCGTTTTCTCAAAAGTCAAACTCCGGTCAACACTTTTTATTTTTATCAAAATGACAAATTGTTTGATGCGTTTTAAACCAAACTCGACCACACATGTGGGTCATAATACATATTACGAAGCTACTCAAGAGCTTAAGTCACTGAACGGGACGTTAATTCTTAAAACGATAAGTTGGGTCGTTACATATTATTTATCTTCTGCCTAGATAGAGAGTGGTGAATGTTGTTAATAGTTTTTTAATTGGCATGTGTCTTTAGTGTTTGGTCATCCACATAGAAAAGATGTGATAATTGTGGGCCTCTGGTGATAATTTTAATGGGATCCCACAGGGTTAGAACGACATGGTGGTTGATATATATAGACAATAACTCCATGCATAATATGAATATCTATGGAGATATAGGGTCACCTTGTCTGATACCCCGTGTAGGTTCAAAGTAGTTGGTTTGGGATCCATTGACTAGAACTGCTATCTTGCTAGCAGAGATGCAGCTCATGAAGAGGCTTGTAATTTTTGGTGGAAAGCGAAAGAACGTTAGGGCCTTGTAAACAAAAGACCATTAGATTTCGTCGATTGCTTTCTCTAGGTTAATTGTAATAATTAGATGGACTTTTGCCCCTTTCATGTTTTGAAGTGGTTAAGAGATTCTTGAATAATTATAGCATTATCACACGCTCTCCTGCCTTTTAGGAAACTAGATTGGCATGGGCTGATGAGATCATTTAAGTAGTATTTAATGCGATTAACAATGATTTTTGTAATAGATTTGTAGATAATATTACAAAGACCTATGGGTCGGTAATTTTTTAGGTTGTTCGCATGTTTGAATTTAGGCATGAGGCATAGTAATGTTTGATTCATTTTCTCAAGAATTTTTGGCTCTACAAGATTTCTTGGCATAGTTGGATAATTGAGGTACCTACTATATCCCAATGTCTTTGGTAAAAAAATGGGTTAATACCATCGGGGCATAGGGCCTTATAAGGTTTGAAAGAATAGATAAAAGAAATGATTTCTTGAGTATCTAGGGGACTATCTAGTGGTGAAAGATCAACGTTGGCAAAATTTGTGGTGGTATTTTTAATTGTTCTCCAATCCGTTTGGGTATGGTTTATAGAGAATGTTTTGAAAATAATGAAGTGTCTGAGCAATCATCCTACGATGATCGGTTATTCAATTACCATTATCATATTTAAAGAAGGCTATGTTGTTACGTCTACGTCTACTGAGGACAAATATGTGGAAGAACCTTGTATTGGCATCGCCCCCATTGAGCCAATTGATTCTTGATCTAAGCTTCCAGTGGTCCTCCTCAAGATGTATGATATTATTGTAGTAAACTATAAAGGTTTGCTCCACATTTCTAACAAAGGTGCTAGTTGCGTAGTCCGGTGAATTCTGGATCCCTTTTAGCCTAGAAAGTAGTCTTTTTTTATTAGCGAAAATGTCACCAAATTTTTCGTTACTCCAACTTTTACTATTGGTTTGAAAGTTAGTGATGGCGTCACTGAAGTTTCTATTTTGCTAGCTATCTTTGACTACGTTTGTGAACTCAGGATGATTACACCAATACTTTTCCAGCCTAAAAGGTTTGGTGGTATTAGCAGCACTAGGATTTGTTAGCCTAATTAAAAGTGGGTTGTGGTCGGAGTATGTTTTGGGCAGATGTGTTATGCTTACTGATGGGTATGAACCTAAACAAGCTTCGTTAGCAAGACATCGGTCAAGGCTTTCTAGGAGAAGCCCATGCCTCATATTTCTATGGTTTGACCAAGTGTAACGACATCCCTTGAACCCAAAATTTATTTATTTATATGTAACGATCTGGGCGGCCATTTTGAGAATTTAAGTCTCGATCAGCGGCATAAGGCCCTGAGTAACTTCGTATTATGTGTATTGACTTGAACGCGTGGTTGAATTCAGTTACCGAATGATTCAGAGTGATTTGGGATACTTGGTCCCTAAAACGGTATGAAGACAACTACGGAATGGAGTTTCGTCGGTTCCGTTAGCTCCGTTGGATGATTTTGGACTTAGGAGCATGTCCGGGGGGCCTCGGATGTGCTACGGGCCATTTCCTTCTATTTTTAGACTGCTGATATCTATCATCTGGTTTTCTTCTTCGCGTTCGCATCTGCTCCTCCGCCTTCACGATGAGTAATTTTGGAGGAGGGAATATTTTTTCTTCGTGTACACATTCAAGGTCTCGCGTTCGCAAAGGTCTGTCTTTTTCCTTTTTCACGTCCACATCCTTCCTTCCACGTTCACGTAGTAGAAACCAGGCCTTGAGAGCTGGTGATCATTTACCCTTCGCGTTCGCGTGTCCTCTTCGTGTTCGCGTAGGTTCCTGTCCCTTGTGCTTCGCATCGCGTCCCTTTGGTCACGTTCGCGAATGTTCTTCTGGCAGCCTTCATTTTTCTTCTTCGCTAACGCGATCATTATCTTCATTCGTGTTGTCTTTTCCCTAACTGCTTATCTTTATCTGAAATTATAATTTTCTCTTCGGTAATTGTTCATCCTTAATTGAGGCAAATAATTATGCTTATACTATTTATCCTTAATTGAGTTGTTGTATCTATATCTTAATTTCCCAACCTTAAAAGAAGTTAGATTTCCTATATTTTAGTTGATTTGTCCTTATTTGGTATTATTTCGTCATGTGTTAGCTCCCTCGTTGTCGAACTGTACATTGTGGACCGTTGTTACATAATATTTCCTTTCTTGTTGAGATGTTCTTATTATGACTGGCATTCTCTATTGTGGCTACTCCATGTGACATAGTTCCCCCGTTTCTTTGAGTTCAGGAATTTTTGAGTTGACTTATTTGTCGTACCCTTATATTATTATCATTGTTGCTGTTGTACCTATTGTAGTGATGCATGAGGTTTCTTCCGTGCAGTAGTTGTTATTGTGATTCACGAGATTTCTACCATGCGGTTATGGTTATTGTGATGCACGAAGTTTCTGCCGTGTAGTTGTTGTTATTGTGATGCACGAGGTTTCTGTCGTGCAGTTGTTGATATGGGGTCGCACGAGGTTTCTGTTATGCCATTGTTACTATTGATATTTGCACATGCGATGTGACAAGGCTGGATATATATATATGTGGGTTGCGCATGTGGCGAGACAAGGTGGGAATATTGTAATGCACGTGTGGCGAGACAAGGTGGGTACTTACTTTATTATTGCACATGTGGCGAGAAACTATTCTTGTTATTGTTGACATTTGTGTAGTGGTACACTTACCTGCGTGAGCTTCATCTTGTGAAAGTTGTGTGAAACTATTCTACATGTTGTCCGTTCTTTTTCCTTTTACTTATTTGCTGGTATGGACTGTGTTAGGACACTTGCATAAGCATACACGTAGTTAAGCACTCTTATCAGATAAAAGGTTTTCTTGATATTCTTGAGTATGGATGTTCACCCTTGTTTATTTTCTTTCTATGTGAGAATGTCTCTATTGGCACGTGAGTCATCAGTGCGGTTATAAGGTATTATGAGGGCATAGGATGCCAAGTGTTAGGGTTCAGGTATTGAGACCCGTGAGTTGTGATTTGTTTGAGGTTTGGTACCTCATGGAGTTTGATGACTAAAACCTGATGTAAAAGCGGTTGTAGTTGCTGAGTTATTACTTGTCCTTGCTGTATTTGTGATTCCTGATTTAGGATGTGTTCCATTCACTTTTTTGTGTCATTTTTATGGTATTCCGTTGATACTTGTTGTTTCCTTTCTTATTGCAATTACTGTATTGTGAGCCATATTGCATTGTCTTTATGTAGATATAATATTTCTGTTGTTCCTATACTTATACTTGTTCAGTTCATTAGATCAGTGGGTGTCTTGACTGTTCCTCGTCACTACTCTACCGATGTTAGTCTCGATACTTACTGGGCACTGCTGTGGTGTTCTCATACTATACTTCTACATATTTTTGTGCAGATCCAGGTATTTGTTTGTTAGTAATTATGCGGGTCGATGCTGTGGAGACTCAAGGTAAACCTGTTGCTGCATTCGCAGTCTTCAAAGTCACCTTTATGTTTTCATTTTGCGCTGTTTATTCTTATTTCTGGACAGTTGTATTTAGAAGTTATCTAGCAAATACTCTATAGACCTTATGACTTATACTACCGATTTTTGGAATTGTAAATTTTAAGAGATTTCTATTTCAAATTGTTATATGTTATTTAAATAATGTTGTTGAATGTTAGGCTTACCTTGTCCCTAAGACTAGATGCGATCATGATAGACAAACGGAGGGAAAATTGGGTCGTGACAAGTTGGTATTAGAGCTCTAGGTTCATAGGTGCTACGAGTCATAAGCGAGTTTAGTAGAGTCTTGTTGATCGGTACAGAGACGTCTATACTTATCTTCGAGAGGCCCACAGACCGAGGGAGGAACCCAGACTCCCGCCACCCACACCCCAAAGCAGCGAGTTCATGTTGTTGAGGTTCTAGGTGTCATGGTGACACAACCTGTGGTTCCATTTTAGCCTGTGGTTAGGACAGCAACATCTAAAGGAAAGCAGCTTAGACTTGCAAGGTTCAAGAAATATGACCCTCCTACATTCAGTGGTTTGGCTTTAGAGAGTGCACAATATTTTCAGGATGAGTGCCATCGCATTCTCCGTACTATGGGTATTGTTGAGATGAGTGGTGTTGCTTTAACTACGTTCCAGCTTAAGGGAGCGGCTTATCAATGGTGGCGGGCATATGAGTTGGGCAGCCCGGCCGATGCTGCTTCACTTACATGGGTTCAGTTTTCAGAGATGTTCTTGAGAGAGTTTGTACCTCAGTCCCTTTGGGATGCATGGCGCGCAGAGTTTGAGCGGATACGCTAGGGCACTATGTCAGTATCAGAGTATGCCGTGAGATTAAGTGATTTGGCCAGGCATGCACCTGCTTTGGTCTCCACAGATAGAGAGTGTGTCCATAGATTCATTGAGGGACACATGCATGATATTCGGTTCATCATGGCTCGGGAGTTAGAGTCAGATGTTTTGTTTCAGTAGGTGGTAGGGATCGCTTGCCGTGTAGAGGGTATGTGGGATCGGGAGAGAGATGACACGAGGGGTCATGAGAGAGAGTACAGGAGAGAGGACAAGGAGGCGAGGAGGCCTTATATACCGGAGAGATATACTAGTCCTTATTTTAGAGGCAAGGTACGACATGGTAGAGGTTTTGTTGGTCATCCAGTTCAGTTTGCACTTCAGGCTTCGCACAGTGTTTCAGGTGCTCATAGGTGTTAGAGTACCCGTACAACAAAGTTCCCACAGCCACGTCAGTAGAGAGGTTGCTTCGAGTGTGGAGGTACCAGCCGCAGGGTGAGAGATTGTCATAGACTCCGGACAGGTGTGTCACATCGGAGTATTCAGGCGAATAGAGAGTGCCTAAGAAGGGAAGGCCCGACCTGTTGATGTGTCTCATATAGTAGCTTGGAGGCCACTGCGCCAGATGATGTCACACCGTTATACTTTTGATTTGTTACAGAGGGGCACCATTCATATTTTGAATCAGGTTCCCCTATTTTTTGTCCCATCTATGGGTGAGTTCATGACCTAGTATTATGTTTATGTGTTTGCCCCATTGGGAGATTCTATCAGTGATATCCATGTCTATCATTGTTTTAATTCATTATTGAAAGTTACGAGACTAGAAGTGAAATCGTGTTGTCTAATATTGTAGGTTTTATGTGATTCTTGAGTAATTGGTTACGATTTGTGATTTGATATTCTATCGGAGTGAGAGTTCAGTAAGTGTTGTGATTTTATTGGCAAATCTAAGTTAGTGGAAGATTTTATTTGGCATGATGTGTATTTGGTTTGTGATTCAGAGTTGACGGTGAGACCCTCGCGATTCCATGTGATTTGATATATTTGAGCCATGCTGCATGCCGCGGTGGAAGTTATACCAGGATGAGATCCTTATGATTTGTTCATGTACTTTGACTTTTCCTTCTAAATTGATTCATAGTATGGTATTGTTAGAGAGTTTTGCCTGCTGGGCTTTTTTGATATTTCTCTTATGTGTTTTGCTTTTCATATTCAGTCATTTTAGTTATGTGCTTCTTGAGTTTTAGTTTACGGGGTGTGTGCCTGGTGGCGTTAGATGTGACTTGTTGATCGGGTGTATATTTATGAGGTCTTTGTGATTCTTGCATCATTGTCAGCATTGTGGAGGTTTGAAACGGGTCTGTAGCAGATATGAGGCTAATTGTTGGTGCTTGTATTGATCGTACCTTGTGGGTGTAGGAATGAGTTATTGAAACTGGTTGAGACTGATACTTGGTATGGATATAGAATCGGGTCTTTTGAAGATAAATAGAAGGTGAGAATTTTGACTCTAAGTCTTATCGGTGTTGATGGAAAGGATAAATTACAGATGCGATGGTGTCGTCAGTCTTATGTGGATTGGGGTGACATGGGGTCACCTGCGGGTGTATGTTGGATATGTACTTTCAGTGATTTGAAGACTTTGAGGCGATTCTTGGCACGTTCGAGAACGGACGTTTGTTTAAGAGGGGAAGGATGTAATGATCCAGCTGGCCGTTTTGAGAATTTAAGTCCCGATCAGCAGCATATGGCCCCGAGCAGCTTCGTATTATGTGTATTGACTTGCGTGCGTGGTTGAACTGAGTTACCAGATGATTCTGAGTGATTACGGACACTTGGTCCCTAAAACGAAAGCTTAAGTTTGAGGATTTTGACCGTAGTCAGAATTGTCTGAAGACGACACCGGAATTGAGTTATGTAGGTTCTGTTAGCTCCGTTGGGTAATTTTGGACTTAGGAGCATGTCCGGACTGTGAATTTGAGGTTTGTAGTTGATTTAGGCTTGGAATGGCGAAAGTCGAATTTTCTGAGATTTGGACCGAAAGTGGGCTTTTTGATATCGGGGTCGGAATGTGATTTCGAGAGTTGGAACAGCTCTGCTATGTAATTTGGGAATTGCGTGCAAACTTTGACGTCATTCTAGGTTGGTTTGATAGGTTTCGGCAAGAGTTTTAGAAGTTGGAAGATTTGGAACTTTATAAGTTCGATTCTTGGTTCGATGTTGTTTGATGTGATTTGAGACCCCGAGAGAGTGTGTGTTAGGTTATGGACCTTGTAGGTATGTTCAGACGGGGTCCCGGGGGGCCTCGGGTGTGTTTCGAATCTGTCATCTGGTTTTCTCCTTCGCATTCGCGTCTGCTCCTCCGCGTTCACGATGAGTAATTTTGGAGAAGGGAATATTTGTTCTTCGCCTTCCCGTTCAAGCTCTTGTGTTCGCGAAGGTCTTCCTTTTTCCTTTTCCGCATTCGCACCGTTCCTTCCGTGTTCGCATAGTAGAAACAAGGCCCCGGGCGGCTGTTGATCATTAACTCTTCGCGGGTCCTCTTCACGTTTGCGTAGGTTCCTATCCCTTGTGCTTCGCGTTCGCGTCCCTTTGCTCGCGTTCGCGAAGGGTCTTCTAGCAGCCTTCCTTTATCGTCTTCACTGATGCGATCACCCTTCCGTGTTTGCGATGCTTTAAGACCTGGGCTGAATAAATAGTACTATATTCCGAGGGTTTTCCATTTTCACCATTTTTGGAGTTCTAGAGCTCGGATTTTAGCAATTATTTGTGGGTTTTTCAAGCAAATCGATTGGGTAAGTGTTCTTCACCTAGAATTTAGTATATTCCATGATTTTATTTTTATTTTTAACATTTAATTTGTGTTTTGAGTTTAGAAAAATGGTGGGTTTTGAAGAAAATATTCAAAATGAAAAATCATGATTTGAGGGATGAAATTGTATCGGAATTGGATGATTTAGTATGGTTGAACTCGTATCGAAATGGGTGTTCCCTAAAATAGAAGATTAAGTCTTCGAATTTTAACCGTAGTTGGAACAGTGTGAAGACGACTCTGGAATGGAGTTCCGTCGGTTTTGTTGGCACCATTGGGTGATTTTGGACTTAGGAGCTTATCCGTACTGTGAATGTTAGGTCAGTAGCTGATTTAGGCTTGAAATGGCGAAAGTCGATTTTTTGGAGATCTGGATCGGAAGCGGACTTTTTGATATCGGGGTTGGAATGCGATTCCGAGAGTTGTAACATCTCCGTTATGTTATTTGGGACTTGCCTGCAAAATGTGATGTCATTCCGGGTTGGTTTGATAGGTTTCGACACGAGTTTTAGAAGTTGGAAGATTTGGAAATTTATAAGTTCGATTCTTGGTTCGATATTGTTTGATGTGATTTGAGACTCCGAGCGAGTCCGTGTTAGGTTATGGAACGTGTTGGTATGTTTGGACGGGTTCCCTGGGGGCCTCGAGTGTGTTTCGGATGGGCTACTAGCCATTTCCTTCTATTTTTGGACTATTGATGTTTCTTACTGGTTTTCTCCTTCGCATTCGTGTCTGCTCCTCCGCATTCGTGATGAGTAAAGTTATAGGAGGGAATATTTGTTCTTCGCGTTCGTGTTCAAGCTCTCACATTCGCGAAGGTCTGCCTTTTACCTTTTTCGCGTCCGCATCCTTCCTTCCATTTTCGCGTAGTAGAAACCAGGCCCCGAGAGCTGGTGATGATTTACACTTCTCGTTCGCGTGTCCTCTTCGTGTTTGCGTAGGTTCCCATCCCTTGTGCTTCGCATTGCGTCCCTTTGCTCGCGTTCGCGAAGGGTCTTCTAGCAGCCTTCATTTTTCTTCTTCGCGAACGCGATCACCCTTCCGCGTTCGCGATGCTTTAAGACCTGGGCAGAATAAATAGTACTTTATTCCGAGGGTTTGCCATTTTCACCATTTTTGGAGTTCTAGAGCTCGGTTTAGAGCGATTCTATGTGGGTTTTTAAAGAAAATCGATTTGGTAAGTGTTCTTCACCTAGAATTTAGTATATTCCATGATTTTATTTTTATTTTTAACATTTAATTTGTGTTTTGAGTTTAGAAAAATGGTGGTTTTCGAAGAAAATATTCAAAATGAAAAATCATGATTTGAGGGATGAAATTGTATCGGAATTTGATGATTTAGTATGGTTGAACTCGTATCGGAATGGGTGTTCGAGGCATGTGAAATTTGTCGGGTTTCGTGGTGCAGGCCCGAGGGTCGACTTTTGGACCAATTTTTAGACTTTGTTAAAGATTGAGGCTTTATGATCTGGAATAGTCTCTTATGAGTTTTATTTGTGCTTTGAAGTTATTTTGATTAGATTTGAGTCGTCCGGAGGTCATTTCACTCGAGAAGTTCATTTTTGAATATTTGTGTGTCTTCTTTGAGGTAAGTATCTTGTCTAACATCGTGTGGGGGAACTACCCCTTAGGCTTTGAGTCTTCTATGCTAATTGTAGTCTGTATACGCGAGGTGACGAGTACGTACCCGGACTTATTTGTGGAAAATTGGCCTTTAGAGATTCTTAGGTCCTTGTATTCACTGAATATACTGCTTATCCTTAATTGGAATTTGTTGTATTTCTCTCTTAATTGCCCAACCTTAAAAGAAGTTTGATATCCTATATTTTAGTTGACTTGTCCTTATTTGGAATTATTCGTCTTGTGTTAGCTCCCTAGTTGTCGAACTGTACATTCTGGACCGTTGTTACATAATATTTCCTTTCTTGTTGAGTTGTTCTTATTCTGACTAGCATTCTCTTTTGTGGCTACTCCTTGTAACATAGTTCCTTCGTTTTGTTTGAGTTCATGAATTTGTGAGTTGACTTATTTGTCGTACCCTTGTATTATTATCATTGTTGTACTTATTGTGGTGATGCACGCAGTTTCTGCCGCGCGGTTGTTGTTATTATGATGTACTAGGTTTCTGCCATGCAGTTCTGGTTATTGTGTTGCACGAGGTTTGTGCCGTGTTGTTGTTGTTATTGTGATGCACAAGGTTTCTTCTGTGCGGTTGTTGTTATGGGGTTAGACGTGGTTTATGCCGTGCCATTGTTACTATTGATATTTGCACATGCGGCATGACAAGGCAGGGTATATATATATGGGTTGCGCATATGGCAAGACAAGGTGGGAACATTGTTATGCACGTGTGACGAGACAAGACGGGCACTTACTTTATTATTTCACACGTGGCGAGACAAGGTGGGTTGTGTCAGGGATTGATTTGTGATGGCCTAGGGTCATTCTTGTTGTTGATATTTGTGTAGTGGTACACTTACTCTTGTGAAAGTTGTGAGAAACTATTCTACGTGTTGTCCGTTCTTTTTCCTTATACTTATTTGCTGGTATGGACTATGTTAGGACACTTGCACAAGCATTCACGTAATTAAGCATTCTTATCGGATAAGAGGTTTTCTTGATATTGTTGAGCATGGATGCTCACCCTTGTTTATTTGTCTTCTATGTGAGAATGGCTCTATTGGCATGTGAGTCGTCAGTGCGGTTATAAGGTATTATGAGGGCACATCATGCCAAGTGTTAGGGTTCAGGTATTGAGACTTGTGAGTTATGATTTGTCCGAGGTTCGGTACCTCGTGGAGTTTGATGACTAAAACCTGATGTAAAACCGATTGTCATTTCCAAGTTATTACTTGTCCTTGCTATATTTCTGATTCCGGATTTAGGTTGTGTTCCATTCACTTTTTTGTGTCATTTTTATGGTATTCCGCTGATACTTTTTATTTCTTTTCTTATTGCAATTATTGTATTGTGAGCCATATTGCATAGTCTTTATGTAGATATCATATTTATGTGGTACTATACTTATACTTCTTCAGTTTATTAGACGAATGGGTGTCTTGACTGTTCCTCATCACTACTCCACCGAGGTTAGGCTTGATACTTTTCGGGCACCGCTGTGGTGTGCTCATACTATACTTTTTTACATTTTTTGTAGATTCAGGTATTTATTCGTTAGTAGCTGTGCGGGTCGTTGCTGTGGAGACTCAAGGTAAACCTGTTGCTGCGTTCGCAGGCTTCGGAGTCACCTTCAAGTTTTCATTTTGCAGTATTTATTCTTATTTCTGGACAGTTTTATTTAGAAATTTTCTAGCAAACACTCTGTAGAGATATCTGTTTCAAATTGTCAAATGTTATTTAAATAATATTTTTATTTTAATTAATGTTAGGCTTACCTAGTCCCTAAGTCTAGGTGTCATCACGATACCCAAACGGAGAGGAAATTGGGTCGTGACATTACGGTAGTTAATGCATGACCAAAATCTAGATGCCCTATTATTGCTAATCTGTCTGCCTCCCCACTTTTCATCTTGCGTTAGAACATCGTTAAAATCTCCGCTTATGAACCAAGGCACTTTATAATTATTAAATATTGACATAACGTTTTCCCAAAGAGTATTTCTATTAACTAGATATGCGCTTGCATAAATGGCACTATATTGCCAAGGAGTGTGGTTAGGGAGTACCTGAACTAGGACATGCAGCTCTTGGCCAGTTTGCCTAATGTGTTCAACAGCTACCGTAGTGTCCATCCACATAACTACTATGCCGCCAGCTCTCTCATGGGTTGGAACTTCTATCAGGTCGGAAAAGTGGAACTCCTCCTTAACGTTTGCATGGCTTTTCATTTTTGTTTCCAATAGAACTACCATACAGGGGTTGTAATTATTTACCAATTCTCTAAAGTTACGTCTAAAATCTACATTATTTGCACCTCTAACATTCCAAATGACTATGCTATTGGGTGTGTTCATGATTGAAGAGAAGTTAAGGTGTGTATCTCTATTAGGGTTGGTTCCCCTCGTCCTGAATTGACTCTCTCTCAAATTGGGGTCACCAGGACAACATGATTTGCTGCAGCTCTGGTGATTGGTGGTGTTATCTCGATCGAGCATTTTTGAAGAGCTATCGGGCAGTGGAATATGTATTTCTTGTCCTCCCTATCCGGGAATTGCATAAGGGATATATGTCTTATTGTTGAGATTTCTGTGAATGGCCTTCTTCCCAGAGGGGGAAGTATCTCCAGGTCTTCCACCTCTTCCATTTCTTGTCCTTCCTAATCTGGGCTTAGTGGTTGTTCCATCGGGGCCGCCATCTGTGGTTGTTGTTGCGTTGGTTGAGGTTGCCATGGAAATAGTAGTAGATTCATTTCTATCAACACCTGAGGTTGGAAAAAAGGGAGATCGAACATTTGGTTCATGTTCAGTAGTGGATTAAATTGTTGAGGTAGGTTCCAATGGTTGTGCATGGCATGGTACAATGCTAGAGCTACATCAGGTGCCAGTAGATCGAGGACATTGGCCATCCATATGTGGTTCATGGAGTTGTCCATTGCCAATTTCATCCCTTTTGTAACTACTTGGGCTAGAAAGTTTGGATTTAGAATGGTCACCATAATCTCCTGTCCCTCGAGAATCATTGTGAAGAACAGAGCTTGACCATATAGGTCTTGCTTGATCCACAAGGTTGGTTGGTGGTCTAGGTATAGCGAGTGTGTTGTGTACACCAGGTGTGGGAGTTGCATGTGGTTGTTCTGATTGTTCATGGTGGGACGTTGGAAAGATGGTCTGTGAATTCTGTGAGTTAGCAGTGTTAGTCGATTTCTCCTGTTTAGAGGAAGTAGCAAGTTTGACACTATTCTCTCATGTGGTATCTTTTAAAGAATTAGAGGACAGTTGATTTGGAAGATTCAATGTGCATGTTATTGGGTGAGTTTGGTGTGTGCGAATAAATAGAGGCAGCTTGATCAACTAACTCCATAGCTATGTCCATTTGGATGATGTCTGTTGACAAGTGTTGAGCATTGTTTTGTATTTTTGTGACTTGTCATTTGCGGAGTGTATTTTGTCTTCATGTATTAGGGGAGGCTTAGTTAAACTTGAGCTATCATTAGTATTTGGCAGCTAATCAAAATGCAAGGGTGTAGGGTTATGATCATTTTGAGCCATGTCTGGGACACGTGTCTCTTCATTACTGTTCAATTTCTTTGGTTGTATCGAAGGGATAGAGTGTGCCGTAGGGGAAGTGTGCCCCAAAAACGTTTTGAGGAATTAACGTCTTCTTCATTATCTTCTTGGAGAGAGCAAATTTACTAGAAGTGGTGGGGTACTGGATGTTAATTATTGGATTCTTCTCCAACATATTGTCTATGGGATTGGCGTGTAGTTGTCTTTTATTGTGTAAGTTAGTATTAGGAGTGTTGGAATATTCAGACTCTTTAGATTTTAAAGCAAGTTTCTGGGTACGAAGATACTTACCTGTGGTGGCGTCCAAGATATTAACATTTATACCTAGCTCTCCACTTTGCAATTTTGTGGTACTGTGTTGTTGTACCATCTGTTTGCCTGATTTTGTATCATAGTTGTTGCTGGATGTCACAACCCAAAATTTTATCACATGCGTCGTGATGGAACTTAGCCTCTAAGACTAGGTAAGCCGATTACAATTACAATTTAAGTCATATTTTTAAACATATAACTTAATACATGTGTCGAAACCAAAGGAAATAATTCTATCAACCTCCCAAAACTGGTAATACTGAGTCACGAACTATAACTTAATACATGGAATGATATCGAGGATCAAATACTCAATACTGTTTGATTAATAATTAACAGTACAATAAAATAGAATGACTCCAAGGGACTGCGACGACCAAGCAGCTCTATCTTAAATCCTTGCGATCACACTCTAACTCTATCCGAGTCCGATATCTCCAATACCTGGCTCTGCACAAAAATATTCAGAAGTGTAGTATGAGTACATCACAGTCGGTAACCAGTAAGTATCAAGACTGCCCTCAGTGGAGTAGTGACGATATATAGTCAAGAAACTCACTAGTCTAATAACATGTGCAATATAGTATACAAAAATAATATGAAACAATTAACAATGATGGCAATAATAATCGACCAATGATATACACAGCCGGGCAACAAGACCACCATAAATACTGCTCAACAAATAATGAATACAAGTACAACTAATTAATCAAGTCCTTCAGATATAAATATTTCGCCTATATGTTTTTCAAATAATAATCTTCAGGATATAATATTTTCCAATAAATATATTTCGAATATACTCCCTTCAAATAAATCTCTTTTAAATATAATTCCTTGAAATAAATATCTTTCAAATATAATTCTTTCAAATAAATTTTTTTCAAATATAATTCTTTCAAATAAATATCTTTTGAATAAAGGTCACCCCGTGACCCCTCATTTAAAAATCATAGAAATACGGTCTCAGTCCACTTTCATATTTCCACGGTACCTTGTGCCAAATCATCAATGTTTTTCATGTATAATTCTTTCAAATAAATATCTTTCGAAAAAACGTCACCCTGTGACACCTAATTTAAAAATGATAGAAATACGAGTCTCAACCCACTTTCATATTTCCACGGCACCTCGTGCCAATATCTCTATTACAACCGCACGGACAACTCACGTGCCAATATCATCATCATTTACTCATGGCACTTCGTGCCCACATTTCATTTCATAATCCGTCTGGCAATAGCCGCATGCTCCCAATTTCTATATAGATCAGACTAATATCAATTTACCAACAATGAGAGAAATGGCACAAGATACAAAAATAAACACAAGGAAAATCACAACATCACATGAAATTTACCAACGCAATAACCCCACATCATCACATAAAAATTACAAACACAATAGCCCCACATCATCATATATCACTATCAACACAATAACCCCACACCATAATAACATGTGGTGTAGTATGAGTACACCACGGTCGGTACCCAGTAAGTATCAAGACTAACCTCAGTGAAGTAGTGACGAGGTACAGTCGAGACACTCACTAGTATAATAACCTATGCAATATAGTATACAAAAATAATAGGAAACAAATAACAATGGTGGCAACAATAATCAACCAGTGATATACACAGCCGGGCGACAAGAACACCATAAATATTGCGCAACAAATAATGAATACAAGTACAATCAATTAATCAACTCCTTCTAATATAAATCTTTCACCTATATGTTTTTCAAATAGAAATCTTCGGGATATAATACTTTCACATAAATCCCTTTATAATAAATCTTTTAAAAATATAATTCCTTCAAATAAAATTCTTTCAAATAAATTTATTTTGAATAAAACTCACCATGTGACACAACATTTCAAAATCATAAAATATGGGTCTCAGCCCACTTTCATATTTCCACGGCACCTCATGCCAATTTCTCTGTCACAACTGCACGAATAACTCACGTGCCAAATATCATCATCATTTAACCACGACACCTCGTCCCCACATTTCATATCACAACTATACGGACAATTCACGTGCCAATATCATCATTATTTACTCACGGCACCTTGTGCCCATATTTCATTTCATAATTTGCGTGGAAATAACCACAGGTTCCCAATTTCACCATATATCATACTATTATTAATTTACCAATTCCCAGGCTACTCCAGAATGTATGGGCAGCAATACAGTGTAGGAAGATATGTGTGATAGTTTCTTCTTCATTCTTACATATTGGGCACAAGTAGTCATTGGTGACGCAAATTTGATTAAGATATGACTTTGTGGGAAGCCTGTTACGATAGCTATGCTTCAGAAAGAATTTTATTTTATTTAGGGTACTTAGTTTCCAAATCCATTCATAGTCAATATGTGTTTGTTTGTGTTGGTGAAGTAAGGTTTAAACAAAATGTGTGGAGAAGGTGCCATTTGGGTTTAGAGACCAAATGGGGATGTCCATGGCTATTGGGTTGTTGGAAAGGGAAATGGAGGAAATCCTTTCTCTAATGTTTTCTAGTAGCTTGAAGGAGATTTGTGACCAGTTCCACTGGTCGTGGTACCACAACTGGGAGACTGTTGGGTTATTGTCATTGATACAAAAGGGCCATTGAATGATCGAACGGATACCAGGAGTGTTGGGGATCCAATTTCCATAATAGAAGTGAATGAATTTTCCGTTGATAACATCCAATGATATGCCTTTTGTAACAATTTCCCATCCTTTCAACACATTTTGCCAAATGAAAGAGTTGGTCTTGGCATTAGATCGCCCACTGTATTTTTGGATTACGATATTAAGACAAATTGTAGGAGGGTTGTTGAAAAATCCCCATGCTAACCCTGCTAGTGTATCTTTATGTTTATGGATTGCTTTACGAATTCCCAGACCCCTAGGTTTTAAGGAGAGTTATGACATCCCCAGCAACGTAGCGAATTCTCTTGTTATGAGAAGTAGTGCCCCAAATGAAGTCACCCTGGATTTTGTCAATTTATTGTTGAGTCTTCGTGGAGAGGAACATGTATTGCATGGTATGATTTGGTATAGCGTTGGGGGCATATTTTGCTAAAATTGTACGTCCCGCAAGACTTAGGAAGTTTGATTTCCAATTTGACAGCTTGTGACGCATATTATGAATAACAAATTGGAAATCGCCTGGATTTGGTTTGTTGTTGAGGATAGGGAATCCCAAGTATTTTTCAAACTGTGTGGTTGGGCTAATGTTGAGCAACTCAACTGCGCATTCGCTTATGGAAAGTGAGCAGTTGTTTGAGAAAAGAATTTTAACTTTTGTATTGTGTGACGACCCAAAATCCTGCCATAGGCGTCGTGATGGCACTTAGTCTCTAAGACTAGGTAACCCGATTATAATAACAATTCAAGCTATTTTTTTTAAATATAAACCAACATCAGAAATATTCAAACAAACTCCCAAGACTGGAAATACTGAGTCACGAACTCTAACTGAATACATGGAATGATCTCAAGGATCGAACACTCAATAATGTTTGATTAATAATTAAAAATACAGTAAAATGGAAAGACTTCAAGGGACTGTGACGACCAAGCAACTCTACCTTGAATCCTTGCGATCACACTTTAACTCCGTCCGAGTTCGATAGCTCCAATACCTGACTCTGTGCAAGTATGTGCAGAACTGTAGTATGAGTACACCACAGTACCAATTTCTCAATCACAACCGCATGGACAACTCACATACCAAATATCATCATCATTCAAGGACATCGTTAGTAAATGCTGTATAGCTATTATTCTCAAGTAACTGGTTTATCTCTGTGGAATCAGTTTCTATTTCTGGGGGAGTTAATCTTCTATCATCTGCGAGTTTCAACCCTGATTGTAGTGCTAGTAACTCTGCATGTGTAGGGTTGTAGGCTCGGACTACTTTAGTGAAGCCAACTACCCAGTTACCTTGTGTGTTTCTAATAATTCCTCCAATGCTCCCTGCATGATATCTATCCAAAAACGTTCCATTTGTATTTAATTTTTATGTCTGAGGTGGTGGTGATTGCCACTTGATGAGGATGGGGTTTTTGTGCGTGGGGCTCGTATTTTTTTCTACGAGTAGTTTGAATTCAATGGTATGTATTTTGACCAATTGGTAGTTTAAAGGTTTGGAGAGGTTGTGAAAGAAATTGTTATTTCAATTTAGCCAAAGTTGCATTGGTACAAAAGGGAATACATCTTCCTAAGTTATATGGTTGTAATTGGTAGGTATATGGAGATCCTTCAGCAAAAGCATCCAGTGCTTGCCATTTGGGATGGTTTGAGTATCAATTCCCAGGCTACTTCAGAATGTATGGGCAGCTATACAATGTAGGAAGATATGTGTGATAGTTTCTTCTTCATTCTTACATATTGGGCACAAGTAGTCATTGGTGACTCCAATTTGATGAAGATAAGACTTTGGGGAAAACGTGTTACGATAGCATTACCTAAGGAAGAATTTTATTTTATTTAGGGTACTTAGTTTCCAAATCCATTCATAGTCAATATTTGTTTGTTGGTGTTGGTGAAGTAAGGTATAAACAAAGTGTGTGGAGAAGGTGCTATTTGAGTTTAGAGACCAAATGGGTGTGTCCATGGCTATTTGGGTTGTTGGAAAGGGAAATGGAGGAAATCTTTTCTCTAATGTTTTCTAGTAGCTCGAAGGAGATTTGTGACCAGTTCCACTGATCGTGGTACCACAACTGGGAGACTGTCGGGTTAGTGTCATTAATACAAAAGGGCCATTGAATGATTGAACGGATACCAGGAGTGTTGGCGATCCAATTTTCATAATAGAAGTGAATGCATTTTCCGTTGCCAACATCCCATATGATGCCTTTGTAACAATTTCCCATTCTTTCAACACATTTTGCCAAATGAAAGAGTTGGTCTTGGCATTAGCTCGCCCACTGTATTTTTGGATTAGGGTATTAACAGAAATTGTAGAAGGGTTGGTGAAAAATATCCATGCTAACCCTGCTATTGCATCTTTATTTTTTATGGATTGCTTTATGAATTCCCAGACCCCCAAGTTTTAGGGAGAGTTATGACATCCCCGGTAACATAGTGAATTCTCTTGTTATGAGAAGTAGTGCCCCAAATAAAGTCACCCTATATTTTGTCAATTTGTTTTTAAGTCTTCTTGGAGAGGGGCATTTATTGCATGATATGATTTGGTATAGCGTTGGGGGAATATTTTCCTAGAATTGTACGTCCCGCAAGAGTTAGGAAGCTTGATTTCCAATTTGACAGCTTGTGACGCATATTATCAATAAAATATTTGACATCTCCTGGCTTTGGTTAATGTTGACCAACTCAACTGCGTTTTCTCTTATGGCAAGTGAGCAGTTGTTTGAGAAAAGAATTTTTAATTTTGTATTGTGTGACGACCCAAAATTCCGCCACAGGCATCGTGATGGCACTTAGTCTCTAAGACTAGGTAAGCCGATTATAATAACAATTCAAGCTGTTTTTTTTAAATATAAACCAACATCAGAAATATTCAAACAAACTCCCAAGACTAGTAATACTGAGTCACGAACTCTAACTGAATACATGGAATGATCTCAAGGATCAAATACTCAATACTGTTTGATTAATTATTAACAATACAATAAAATGGAAAGACTTCAAGGGACTGCGACGACCAAGCTACTCTACCTTGAATCCTTGCGATCACACCTTAACTTTGTTTGAGTCCGATAACTCCAATACCTGGCTCTGCAAATAAATGTGCAGAAGTGTAGTATTAGTACACCATGGTCGGTACTCAGTAAGTATCAAGACTAACCTCAGTGGAGTAGTGACGAGGTACAGTCGAGACACTCACTAGTCTAATAACAATTGCAATATAGTATACAAAAATAATAGAAAATAAATAACAATAATGGAAACAATAATCAACCAGTGATATACACAGCTGGGCGACAAGAACACCATAAATATTGCGCAACAAATAATGAATACAAGTACAACCAATTAATCAAATCCTTCCAATATAAATCTTTCGACTATATGTTTTTCAAATAGAAATCTTCAGGATATAATACTTTCAAAAAAACCTTTTTCAAATATAATTCCTTCTAATAAATATCTTTCAAAAAAAATTCTTTCAAATAAATATCTTTCGAATAAAAGTCACCCTGCCACTTTCATATTTCTACGGCACCTCGTGCCAATTTCTCTATCACAACCGCACGGACAACTCATGTGCAAAATATCATCATCATTTAACCACGGCACCTCGTGCTCACATTTCATATCACAAATGCACAGACAATTCACGTGACAATATCATCATTATTTACTCACGGCACTTCGTGCCCATATTTCATATCACAACTGCAAGGACAGTTCACGTGCCAATATCATCATTATTTACTCACGGCACCTCGTGCCTACATTTCATTTCATAATTTGCCTGGAAATAACCACAGGCTCCCAATTTCAACATATATCAAACTATTATCAATTTACCAACAACACGACAAATTGCACAAGGTATAAAAATAAACACAAGGAAAATTACAACATCACATGAAAATTACCAACGCAATAACACCACATCATCACATATCATCCCTGACAATAGCCACCCTTATCTCTCCTATAGACACCTTTATCACACCTATAATAGCCTCCCTTATCCCTCCTCCCTGAAAATATCAATAGCCACCCTTATCGCTCCTATAGCCACCTTTATCTCTCCTATAGCCACCCTTATCACTCATATAATAGCCTCCCTTATCCCTCCGCCCTGACAATATCAATAGCCACCCTTATCCCTTCGCCCTAACATTTCTCATACAATTTTATGAACAAACCAACACCAAATTTGGGGACCTATTCGCCTTCTCTAGACTAGGACTAGAACGTATCAACGACAGGCTAGCAATGATAGGATTTGTCACCGCCCTTGGCACTGAATTCGGCGACGGCGCCAACATATTCGCTCAACTATCGAGCGGAGGTTTCGCGTGGTTTTTAGGGACAAGTGCTTTACTAACACTAGCCTCTCTAATTCCTCTATTTCAAGGCATTAGATCTGAGAAAGGATATACAAGTGTGATTATGAGTGTTGATGCTAAGATTTGGAATAGAAGATTTGCTATGTTGAGATTAGTTGCTTTGGCTTTTTATAACGACCCGACCAGTCGTTTTGCGCCCTAGCGCGTCATTCAGGAGTTCGAGACATTTAGTAGCTTTATTTTAGTTGTTATGACTTGTACGTGTAGTCGAAATAAAATTCGGGAAGTTCGGAGTTGATTTGGAAAGAAAATTCTAAATTTGGAAGCTTAAAGTTGGAAGAGTTGACCAAACTTTGACTTTTGAGTAAACGACCTCGGAATCAGAATCTGAAGGTTACAACATGTTCTTATGACGATTTTGGACTTGGATGTATGTCCGAAATGAGCGTTGGATGACCCGGGAGCGTTTCAGCGCCTATTATGGAAGTTGACAATTTGGAAGAATTTCATAAATTTGGTTTGAGGTGTATTTTAATGTTATCGATGTCCGTTTGGGATTCCGTGTCTGGAAATAGCTCTGTATGGTGATTCTGGAATTGGGAGAGCGTCCGGAAGTGGATTCGGAGGTCTGTAGGTCATTTTGTAGTCATTTGGCTAAAGCTAGAAATTTGAAGGTTTTTTAGAAGTTTGATAAGGAGTGGACTTTTTGATATCAGGGTCGGATTCTGATTCTGGAAGTTGGAGTAGGTATGTAATGTCAATTATGACTTGTGTGAAAAATTTGAGGTCAATCAGACTTGATTTGATAGGTTACGGCATCGGATGTGGGAGTTAGAAGTTCAATAGTTTATTAGGCTTGAATCAATGCAAACTTCATGGTTTCGATGTTGTTTGACGCGATTTGAGGCCTCGAGCAAGTTCGTGTCATGTTTTGGGACAAGTTGGTATGATTGGACGGGGTCTCGGGGGCCTCGAGTGTGTTTCGACTCATTTTTCCCATACTTTCTGCTACTGATGCTGGTTTTGGTGTCCTTCATCGGGAACGCGGGGAGGAGATCGTGTTCGCGAATAAGAATTTGGGCTGGAGGAAATTACTCATCGTGAACGAGACACAGGTGTCGCGAACGCAAAGAAGGAAATGTGTGGCTGCTATCTTGTGCTTCGCGAACACGAAGAAGGGCTCGCAAACGGGAACGCGAAGGGTCTGAGTAGCTGACTTTCGCGAACACGATAAGTTGGTCGCGAACGCGAAGTAGATTTTGGGCAGTGGCATTTTGGCGTTCGCGAACGCGAGAGTTGGAACGTGAACGTGAAGGGGAAGGGGTTAGAATCTTCGCGAACGTTAGATATAGGTCGCGAATGCGAAGAAGAATTTCGGGGCAGAGTCTTTTAGCCTTCGCGAACGCGAGGTTTTGGTCACGAACGTGAAGAAGGACGGACCTGGGCTGGGCAGAACATTTTATAAGCAGGGTTTGAGTTTTTTTCACCATTTTTAACACGTCTTAAATGATATTTGGAGATTTTGAAGAGGGGATTTCATCGTCAAGCATAAGGTAAGTGATTTCTACTAGTTGTGAGTTAAATACAAGGTTTATACATGAATTTAGACATCAAAATTTGTAGAAATTTGAGTCTGAAGAAAAACCAAGAAATTGGTATTTTTGGATTTTAACCACGTAAATGGCTATGGAATTGGATGGAAATGATATATTTGAGTTTTTGAGGTTATGGGTAACGATTTCGTCTGAAATTTTCCGAAATTCGGGTACATGGGCCCGGGGTGAATTGTAGGAATTTTACCATTTTGCGTTGGGTAATTAATTTGATAGTCTAATTTCGAATTTTTGAGCATGTATTAATTATTTTATATAACATTTGGATAGTTTCGAATTTTCGGCACCGAATTGAGAATTTAACGCGACGTGGTCATCCGAGAGTGAACTTTGAGACAAGGTAAGTCTCTTGTCTAATCTTGTGAGGGGAAAATTACCCCATAGGTAATTAAATTAATAATTATTGCTAATTGTGGGGGCTACGTATGTACGAAGTGACGAGAGTCCGTGCGTAGAAACTATTAATGCTAAAGTTCGGGTAGCTTAGGACTCAAAGTATGAATTACTTGTGTAAATTGTATATGTTGTCTAATTAAATTATTCGATATATATTGTAAAATGTTAATGAGAGATAGTAAAAGATGGAATCGCATATGCTTAATTTCTGTTTAAATAAATTAATTGTTAAAAGAAATTGTTCATCCTCTCGAATTAATCCTTATAAATATACTCTCATTCAGGAGGTACATAAGAAAATGTCCTCCTTTTTTGTGAGCGGGCCGAACGCCTCGGCAGTATAGATGCATCTGTAGATCGCGTTGCACGTCCCTCGGCAGTGTACACGACACTCTGGATCGGGCCGTACGACCTCGGCAGACATCGTGCCTAATAATAATAAAAGTTACACGATACCTTGATATTTTAATTTTAGCTTGTGAATTTAATTAACAGATTGGAAATTTGTTGCATCTGAAGGAATTAAATTATTTCTGCTGGTTACTGAAAATTAAATTTAATTCTATAAATCATGTCGATCTAGATATTGCTATTTTTATTTTATTTATTGTTATTGATAATTGGTGAGTGTCAAAGTCGGCCATCTCGTCTCTACCTCTTCGAGATTAGGCTTGGTACTTACAGGGTACATGTTATTTACGTACTCATGCTACACTTGCTATACATTTTATTGTGCAGGTACAGATATATCTAGCGGCCTTATGGGCGCAGAGGTGTGGTTAAAAATGCGGGGACTTACGTGAGCTGCATTCTATATTACGATCCGCAGCCAAAAGAGTCTCTTTATGAGTTATTTATATTTTTTCTGTCTAATTTTTATTCTAGGCAGATGCTCTATTTTATTTTTACTCCCTAGTAAATGCTCATGCACTTGTGACATCGGGTTTTGGGTGGGTTATTCTTTATTCAATCTGTTAAAAGTATTATTATTATTATTTACTCTATAAATTCCATTCTTTACGTGTTAATTTGAAGGGAAATATGATTTTTTTAAAAAGTAATGAGAACCCAATTGTGTATTTATTGTTGGCTTGCATGACAGTGACGTCCGGCGCCATCACGGCCTTAGTGGATTTTGGGTCGTGACAACATGGTATCAGAGCACTAGGTTCACTTAGGTCTCACGAGTCATGAGCAAGTTTAGTAGAGTCTTGCAGATCGGTACAGAGAAGTATGTACTTATCTTTGAGAGGCTACATGGCTGTTAGGAGCATTTCCCTTCTTGATTCGTCATCGTGCGATTCAATTCGTTTGAGGCTTATGCCTTTGATTCTTTCCTACTCGATCTTATGCGACGTGAAACGCTTGTTATAAATCGGGAATTGAGGAATCGTAATGGTACTACAGATGTGGTGCAGGATGTTTCCCCCTGTGTTATTAATTGGGCTATTGTTGTCACCTTGCAGAACGATGTTCTGTCATTTCAGCTCAGTAGCTATATTTCGGATGGTTCTGAGGCTACGCACTGGTTGCTACGATGTTCATGAGTTATTATCTCGCGGAATTGATGTAATGGTGTGGTGATCATTTATGTGCGATCTGAAAGAAGGTTATTCTCAGTACATGATGTAAAGGTTCGATGTTTAATCCCAGCAAATGAAAGGTAATCTTACTATGAATGTTCAAGTTTGGGGTTGATGGAGTAATGAGGCTTGATAATTTCGAGCGTGGTAGAATTTTCAATTGTGATGTGGTGTTAAATGAGTTAAGGTTCGCCGGTGTTATGGTTTTTTTTAACTCGCCTTCACGGCGGGGTGTTAGGAATTGGTATCGGGGAAGCAGTTGTCGGAAATAGCGGTGTGCAACACTTCAGGAGTTAATTGGTATTTCTAATGTCACGGCTCAAGGAAGATGATCTTCCAGGAGGATTAAGGCTGGTAGAAATTTGTTAGTTAAGGTATTACAGAGATGGATTTTGATTTGATACAATATTTGGGTAATGAAGGATGAGGAAGGACGTGTGGGAGGTGTCTTGCGGTGGTTAAACAAATTCTAGAAAGCCAAGTGTGAGAAATAGAAGTCGAGTACTTGCTTAAAGGAGAAGGTTTGACCAAAGTGAGAGAGTGGCAAGGTACCATATGGGTTACGTGGTAGGATAATTACACGTCTTGAGGAAAGTCTGGAGTGATTTGGGATTCATGATGGATAGTGACTAGGTCTACGGACTTAAGTTGTAATATTGGTTGTTATATCGAGGAAGATTGGGCATGACTGGAGAGAGTTGCTTAATATCTAGTAGGACGCAACATGACTTTGGATTGGGATGTATTATTTCACCTCTAGTTGATGTCAATGGTAGTGAACGGACTTGTACAACTGGAGAACGAGCACGGGCTCAGGATGGGTTATTGGTTTCGTGGTAATAGTACTCGGTGCAATGTTGTTGGAGGATGTCATCATAGAATTTCCATAGGTGGGATATCTCCTGTGAGCAACTTAGCGATTGCATAGTGTTGATGGAACTTCTACGAATAATTTTATTGACTATCCAGTAAGAGGTCAAGTATGTAAATGTGGCTAGTGATTCAAAATATTCATAAAATGTTAACATGAGGATTCTGATGAATTTTAAGGGTCGATTATGCGAGATTGTGTCAATGGGGGATAAAGAGTCTTTGTAGGTTCTAGGATTATGCAATTGTAGCTTCAAGCTAAGTGGGAGAGCCCCACCGTCTACGATTGGATTACATGGTTATCTACTTGTGAGGTTTCTGGTTATCGGCATATTGGTGGGTTATTACGACTAAGGAAAGAGAACATCAATGGTAATTTGAGCAAAGGATTTGAGGAATGTGTGCTGTAACTGGTTTTATTGATTCATGTTCAGGCTTTGGGAAGACTCAGGGTTTATGCTTCACGTGGAGGTGATGTACAAGGAAAGTGATCTAGCTGGGTGCTTCTTTGTGAGGGTATTCATGTACTAGCATGGCAATGGAGTTTGGTTATATTCGAGACTAGGTCAGAGTGGGTGACTCTTAGCAACGGTTCAGTGAGTTGAAGAGTTTAAGTCTGGCACTTGAAGATTCTGGGTCCGTGGTATGGTTAAGGATCGAGTTCTTTCGAATGAGACTTGGAGTGTTCTATGTTATTATCAGGTAAGCGTTGCAGTGTTGGAGGAAAGGAAGATATGGCTTAGGATTTGTGAGAGGTTCAGAATAATGTGTATACTAGTCGCAGATGCTATCGTGCGCTGGAAAAAGGTATGAGGTGATTCATGGGTATTGAGATGATGTAGTCTCGCGATTCGGGTCACTCAGGGTTAGTGCAGATTGAGTTTGATATGTTGTGAATGGAGCTAACATTATTTCTAAGGCATGTCAAGGGTAAATTTAATTAAGTTAGGTCAGTTGCAATGGCTGAATCAGCGTGATTGTGGCAATGATTTGTTCATCCGATGTGTGAAGTTATAACATGTGATTTGTGGTTATACGTGCAGGCTTGACAGCCACCAAGAAATGATTGATTTGGGAGGTAGTTGATTCAAATGGCCTTGTTGGGTAGATGGATCCCAAAAGAATTATGATGGTTTAGACCACTACTTGAGGAGTTTATTTCCTGCGGTTATGGGAATTCAGTAGCGTGTTGCAATGGTTCTCCTGAATTGAGTTAAGCAAAAGGTTGATATATGATGAAATGTTTGGTCTATTAGTGGTTCAAGAGTGATGATGGAATTCTTGAACCCTCGCGTATTGGCATGCTAAGTAAAGTGAGAGGTATGTAATTGGAAGTTGAGGATCGAGGTTGCAGTTTGGGTTTGACAAGAATGTCACAAGCTCGGACGAGCAGAAAAGGATTTAGAGGTTTAAAGCAAGCTGGTATTATCTTCAGCATCACCTGAGATCGGTGTCGTTTGTAAGAGGCTTTGTGTATTGATATTCAAATCCATCATTTACTTTTTTAGCATTTGTATAGCCGGTGGTATGGATGTGCAGACTTGTGGTGTAGTGCGGAATATCGTGGGAGCGTATTCCACGGGAAGATTATATAAGTATGACCTGTAGTCACTTAATTGATCGGAGATCGAGACCAAGTATGACGATTGTAGTACTATCACTAATTTGAGAAATTATGACTGAAGGGTGCTCTGTTCAGTTGGTTGAGAATGGTGAAAGTTTGTTTTGAATTCGATGGTTGTTCTTGCGTGTCATAGAAAAAGGGTCATTGTGGATCATTGAGAGATTATTTACCCAAGCGTGGTATAATCGGAAATGGTTTGAGGTCCGTTGATGGGTCTAAATGTGGATGTGTACTCTACACCAGCCTGAATGTGTTCATTCAGCATAGCATTCCTTATGGAATAATATTCGAGCGTGGGATGTTAATTTCTTCGCCAGCTATTTCAGATGATACTGTATTGTGCCATATGGGTTGTGAGAGGACTTGATTATTTGTACAATGTGTTGAGGTCCCGCACATCGGGGGTATTATGTGAGCAGGATGGCTCTCGAGATGCAGATCATATATCGCACCTTAGATGTTCTTGAGTTTTATAGCGTATGACGCTATCTGTCTCCCCAGGATTTACATTATGCACTTGGCGTGCTTATGGTTGATATTCAGACATTTGTGAGTATACGCGTTACAGTTCAAGGTGTGTTTTCCTTAGATTATTGCGTGTGGATCGGGTTGCACGCCGCCACGAGTAACATGATTGGATCGGATGGCACGCCGCCACAGGTATTATATGTCAATTGGGTTGCACGCCAAAATAGCATGATGTTGGGAACATTTTCTTATATCTATTCCTGTGTGTGTTGTTCGCATTTTGTGAGAGAGATTCATGACATTTTTTCAATTGTTAAACTAGTTACGCGGGTTGAGTAGTTATTTCCAGAGTTTATTTTTTCTTATGTATCACATTCGAGTTTGTGGCATGTTGGCGCATTGTTGGCGTCATATGTGATCTTGGTCAGGGTTTGAGGTGGCTTATTGCCTGTGTAGCTTATACTGGGTGAGACGAGACTATTGGATCAAAAATCAGTACAATCAGATTTATATAAGGTATAATAAGGAACAAATATCGCTATTCAGTTCAGAAGGAGGTAATGGTCCTTATCAGGAGGGGCGACTCCATGATTTGATTGATTCAGCAGGTGGTTATGAATTTCTACACATATTCTTTATCATTGTAGTATTGTGAGGATTTAAATCAGGCATATTTGTATTATGAGATGTATTGCGAGCATCAGGTTCGTGAAATTCCAATTATTGTGGTTGGAGGATGTTGCCGTGGGTAAATGAGTTATGCGGTGCGTGGTGTGATTTTTGCATAGATGCACAATCGTGTTTTATCACAGTGTGTAGTGATTGATACGGTGTTCGTATGATAGAATAAGGTATTGTAAAGAAGTTCGGAGGTTGGAATTGGTTCTAAGGCTTATTGATTGAATAAAAAAGGAGGACCTTCTGTCCGGCTTGAGCCGAGGTTCCAAACTGGGATGGTGATGGAACGGGTAGGTGCACGAGGTGTTAAACAGTGATTTTGGATAACTCTGGAACATTTCCTAGCACGTTCGAGGACGAACGTATATTTAAGTGGGAGAGAATGTAATGATCTGATCGGTCGTATTGAGCACTAGCGCGTCATTCAGCAGTTCGAGGCATTTAGTAGCTTCATTTCACGTGTTATGACTTTTACATGTGGTCGGAATCAAATTTCAAGAAGTTCGGAGTTGATTTGGAAAGAAAATACTAAATTTGAAAGCTGAAAGTTGAAAGAGTTGACCAAACTTTAACTTTTGAGTAAACGACCTCGAAATAGGGATTTAAAGGTTCCAACAGGTTCGTATGATGATTTTGGACTTGGATGTATGTCCGGAACGAGCGTTGGATGACCCGTGAGCGTTTCGGCGCCTATTATGGAAGTTGACAATTTGGAAGAATTTCATAAATTTGGGTTGAGGTGTATTTCAATGTTATCGATGTCCATTTTGAATTTCGAGTCTCGGAATAGCTCCGTATGGTGATTCTGGAATTGGAGCGTCCGGAAGTAGATTTGGAGTTTTGTAGGTCATTTTGGAGTCGTTTGGCTAAAGCTAGAAATTTGAAGGTTTTTGAGAAGTTTGACCGGCAGTGGACTTTTTGATATCGGGGTCGGATTCTGATTTCGGAAGTTGGAGTAGGTCCATAATGTCAATTATGACTTGTGTGCAAAATTTGAGGTCAATCGGATTTGATTTGATAGGTTTCACCATTGGATGTGGGAGTTAGAAGTTCAATAGTTTATTAGGCTTGAATGGATGCAAAATACACGGTTTCGATGTTGGTTGATGCAATTTGAGGCCTCGAGCAAGTTCGTATCGTGTTTTGGGACAGGTTGGTATGATTGGACGGGGTCCTGGGGGCCTCGTGTGTGTTTCGGGTTGGTTTCGGGTCATTTTTCCCATGTTTTTCTGCCACAGATGTTGGTCCTAGTGTCCTTCATGGCGAACGCGGGGAGGAGATTGCGTTCGCGAATAAGATTTTGGGCTGGAGGAAATTACTCATCGTGAACGTGACACAGGGGTCGCAAACGCGAAGAAGGAAATGTGTGACTACTATCCTCATGAACGCGAAGAAGGGCTCGCGAACGCAAAGGTCAGAGTAGCTGACCTTCGCGAACGCGATAAGTGGGTCGCGAACGAGAAGGAGATATTGTGCAGTGGCATTTTGGCCTTCGCGAACGTGAGAGTTGGAACACGAACGTGAAGGGGCAGGGGTCAGAAGCTTCGCGAACATGAGGTATAGGTCGCGAACGCGAAGAAGAATTTTGGGGCACTGCCTTTTAGCTTTCGCGAATGCGAAGAAGGATGGACCTGGGCTGGGCAGAACGTTTTATAAGCGGGGTTTGAGTTCATTTTACTATTTTCACACGACTAGGACGATATTTGGAGCTTTTGAAGAGGGGATTGTATCGTCAATCATAAGGTAAGTGATTTCTACTAGTTGTGAGTTAAATACAATGTTTATACATGGATTTAGACATGCAAATTTGTAGAAATTTGGGATTTTGAAGAAAAACCTAGAAATTGATAGTTTTGGATTTTAACCACGAAAATGGCTATGGAATTGGATAGAAATTATATATTTGAATTCTTGAGGTTATGGGTAACAATTTGCTCCGAAGTTTTCCGGAATCCGGGCACGTGGGCCTGAGGTGAATTTTAGAAATTTTACCATTTTGAGTTGGGTAATTAATTTGTTAGTCTATTTTCGAAATTTTGAGCATGTATTAATTATTTTATATAATATTTGGATAGTTTCGGATTTTCGGTGCAGAATTGAGAATTTAACGCGAGGTGGTGATCGAAAATTGGACTTTGAGACAAGGTAACTCTCTTGTCTAATCTTGTGAGGGAGAAATTACCCCATAGGTAATTAAATTAATATTTGTTACTAATTATGGGGGCTACGTACATACGAGGTGACAAGAATCCGTGCGTAGCAACTATTAATGCTAAAGTCCGGGTAGTTTAGAACTCAAAGCATGAATTACTTGTGTAAATTGTATCCCTTGTCTAATTAAATTATTTGATATATATTGTACATTGTTAGTGAGAGATAGAAACAAATGCAATCTCATATATTAATTTCTGTTTAAATAAATTAATTGTTAAAAGAAATTGTTCATCCTCTCGAATTAATCCTCATAAATATACTCTCATTCTGGAGGTACATAAGAAAATATCATATTTTCTTGTGGAGCGGGCCGAATGCCTCGGCAGTATAGATGCATCTATGGATTGTACCTCACGTCCCTCGGCAGTGTACACGACACTCTGGATCGGGCCGTACGACCTCGGCAGATATTGTACCAAATAATAATAATAATTACACGATACCTTGATATTTTAATTTCAGCTTGTGAATTTAATTAACATATTGGAAATTTGTTGCATATGAAGGAATTAAATTATTTCTGCTGGTTAATGAAAATTATTGTTAATTCTATAAATCATGTCGATCTAGATATTGCTATTTTTATTTTATTTATTATCATTGACCATTAATGAGTGTCAAAGTCGGCCATCTCGTCTCTACCTCTTCGAGATTAAGCTTGATACATACTGGGTACACATTGTTTACGTACTCATGCTACACTTGCTACACATTTTATTGTGCAGGTACAGATATATCTAGCGGCCTTATGGGCGCAGAGGTGTGGTTAAAAATGCGGGGACTTAGGTGAGGTGCATTCTATATTATGATCCGCAGCCAAAAGAGTATCCTTCAGAATTATTTAAATTTTTCATGTCTAATTTATATTCTGGACAGATGTTGTATTTTATTTTTACTCCCTACTAAATGATCATGCACTTGTGACGCTGGATTTTCGGAGTAGTTATGGGTTATTCTTTATTGAATCTGTTAAAAGTATTATTATTATTTACACTGTAAATTCCATTCTTTACTTGTTATGCTAAAGGGAAATATGATTTCAAAAATAAAAAATGAGAACCCAATTGAGTATTTATTGTTGGCTTATCTGACAGTGATGTCCGGCGCCATTACGGCCTTAATGGATTTTGGGTCGTGACACTTTTACTGAGTATGTTAAAGGGGGTGCATCTCTCCAAATGTAAAATAATTTAATTGTAAAGATATCACTATCGCCTCTTGGATTTGTTTTCATATAATTTATTCGATTAGATAGAAAGTTATTGTCAGAACCCCAAATTCTCTCTGTAGGATGTCGTGATGACACCTAGTCTCTAAGACTAGGTAAGTGTAATGACCCAACCAGTTATTTTGACTTTTAGAACCCCGTTCCCATAAATAAAACTCCCCATATGTGCTTTTATTAATTTATGACTTGCGGGGATGGTTGGTTCGGGATTTTTGGAAGTGTTCGGATATAAATCGGAACACTTGGTTCCTTATGTTGGCCTTAACATGCTAAGTTTGACTTCGGTCAACAATTTTGAGAAAACGACCCCGGAATCAGGATTTGACGGTTTAAATAGCTCTGTATGGTGATTTTAGACTTAGGAGTGTGTTCGGAATTTTATTTGGAAGTCTGTAGTTAAATTAGGCTTGAAATGGCTAAAACAAGAATTTACGTTTGGAAGTTTGACTGGGGAATTGACTTTTTAATATCGGAGTCAGAATCCAGTTCCGAAAATTTTCATAGCTCTGTTATGTCATTTATGACTTGCATGCAAAATTTGAGGTCAATCAGACTTGATTTGATATGTTCTGGCGTCATTTGTAGAAATTAAAAGTTTCAAAGTTCATTAAGCTCGAATCTATATGTGATTCATGTTTTTAGTGTTGTTGGATGTGAATTGAGGACTCGACTGAGTTTGTATGATGTATTAGGACTTGTTGGTATATTTGGTTGAGGTCCCGAGGGGCTCGGATGAGTTTCAGATGCTTAACGGATCATTTTTAGACTTGGCTTGATAACTGAAGTTCTGGTTTCTACACGTTTTGGTTTCCTTCTACGCGATCGCATGAGAAGGTATGCGATCGTGTGGGCGAGTCCGCGATCACATAGGTTTGACAAGCTGTGCTATGTGAACGCGTGGCTAAGACCGCATTCGCGAAGAGCAAACGAGGCAGAACCTGGTCCACGCGCTTAACCCTTCGCGATCACGTGGATGAGTCTGCAATCGCGTAGGTCTAGGAATGTTGTGTTTCGCGATCGCGTGGAATTATACGTGATCACATAAGCATAAATTTGGGCAACCTTATTTTGTTCTTCGCAATCGCGTGCCTTTGGCCGCGATCGCATAGAGGAAAAAGCCTAGGTAGAAAGTTTAAGTTCTGAAAATGGGACTTCGTCCCAATTTTCAATTTTAACGAGTTGGAGCTCGGATTGAGGCGATATTTGGGAGAGTTTCGGAGAAAACATTGGGGTAAGTGTTCTTAACTCAATCTTGGTTAGATTACCCGAATCCATCACTGTTTTGAACAATTAATTGGTGATTTAAGTTGGAAAAATTTATAAACTCTCTTGGATTTGAGGATTTGAGGGTCGAATTGTTTTCGAAATTTGGTCATTTTGGCATGGTTAAAATCTGGTTGAATGGGCGTTCATATTTCGTAACATTCACCAGATTTCGAGATGTGGGCCCCACGGATAATTTTTGAATTAATTTTGGATTTTTATTGAAAAATGTAGTATTGTTTTATGGAATTGATTCCTATAATTTTTAGTGATTGTATCAAATTATTTTGGCTAGATTCGAGCCAGACAGAGTTGGATAATCGTGGATAAGGCCTTCTAGTGGATTAAATTGGAGCAAGTTGAGGTATGTCTCTTGTCTAATCTTGTGAGGGAGAAATTACCTCATAGGTGATTAAATTAGTAATTATCGCTAATTGTGGAGGTTACGTACGCACGAGGTGACGAGAGTCCGTGCGTAGCTACTATTAATGCTAAAAGTCCGGGTAGTTTAGGAATTAAAATTATTGGAATTGAAAGAATTGATTATCTTTGCTTGTTAAGGAAATTCTTGTTATTCCTGTAAATGAGGCTAGTTGATAAATTGAAAATTTAATGGAATTGAAGGAATTTAATTATTTCTGCTGGTTAAAGAAAATTATTGTTAATTCTATAAATCATGCCGATCTAGCTATTGCTATTTTTATTTTATTTATTATTATTGACCATTAGTGAGTGTCAATGTCGGCCATCTCGTCTCTACCTCTTCGAGATTAGGCTTGATACTTACTGGGTACACGTTGTTTACGTACTCATGCTACACTTGCTGCACTTTTTTATGCAGGACCTGAGACAGGTGCTATAGTTGGACCTATCGGCGCTCACCTGCGTTATCCAGAGGCTTAATGGTGAGCTATTTTCTGAGCCGTTCTGCAGCAACTAGTGCCTCTTCATGAATTTTTATTCTGTCTATTTCATTTCAGACAGTATTTATAATTTTTGTATAATCTACTAGATGCTCATACACTTGTGACACCAGGTCTTGGCACATACACTAGTATAATTTCTGGATTTAATTATTTTACTTGGGTTTTGATTTATCGTATTTTGTTTTTACATCTTTCTTACACTTTGAATTTCGAAGAGATTGATTACTAGGATAATTTTTAAGGAAATGAATATATGTTTAAATCATTAGTTGGGCCTAGATGGGATGTTGGGAGCCATCATGACCTATAGGTGAGTTTGGGCCGTGACAGTAAGCCTATCAATGCGGAAATAACAATAGAAATCTAAAATTAATGCACTGCAATTCAAATAATTACAACTCCCAAAACCCGGTAGAAATAAGTCACAAGTTTCTAAGAATTTATCCTCAATGTCTCTAAATTTATCAAGGTCTAGAGGAATAAGGAAGCAACATGATAATGATAGAAGGGGACTCCGGAGTCTGTGGACGCTGGCAGATATAACTTGAAGTCTCTGTGCACAAGTAACTCACTGATGTCTCGGATGGTAAGATGTACCTGGATCTGCACAAAACGATGTGCAGAAGCAAAGCATGAGTACATCACAGTGGTACCCAGTAAGTGCCAAGCATGGTAAAAATGTTTAACAATATAATAAAATAAAATGACAATGGAAATGAATCAAGTAGTATGCCACCCTTTAATTACACCAAATAATGGCAAATAATATCTCGTGAAAAAAAAAACAGAATTCTCTTGAACTTTAATAAAATCACAACAATAATTAAAGGAAACTGCGGCCATAAATCAATATCAGTAAGGGCACTACCGAGGTGCAGCCTCACTAGAAGAAAATCTGAGGAAAAATACCAGCAGCTATCGGAAATCCCCCAAAGGCCAAAAATGATCTGTTAAACGTCCAAAACTCACCCCGAGCCCCTTTGGAACTCAACCAAATATACCAACAAGTCCTAAAATATCATATGAACTTAGTCGACTCCTCAAATCACACCCAACAACACTAAAAACACGAATCACACATAGATTCAAGCCTAATGAACTTTGAAACTTTCAATTTCTACAAACGACGCTGGAACCTATCAAATCAAGTCCGATTGACCTCAAATTTTTCACGCAAGTCATAAATGACATAACGGAGCTAAGAAAATTTTCAGAACTGGATTCCAACCCCGATATATAAAAAAGTCAACTCCCCGGTCAAACTTCCAAACTTAAATTCTTATTTTAGCCATTTCAAGACTAATTTAACTACGGGAATCCAAATAATTTTTCGGACACGCTCACAAGTCCAACATTACCATACAGAGCTATTGGAATCATCAAAATTTTATTCAGGGGACACATAGGTCGACATCCTGCCTACCTTTTTAACTTAAGTTTTAAACTTTGGAACTAAGTGTTCCAATTTATTCAAAAAATCTCGTCGGACCCGAACCAATTTCCTCGGCAAGTCATATAATAGTTATAAAGTACAGAATGAGCATTAAATAGGGGAACATGGCTACAAATTTTAAAATGACTGTCTGGGTCGTTACATCCTCCACCTCTTAAACAAGCGTTCGTCCTCGAACGAGTTTAGAATTATACCTGGAGTGGTGAAAAGATGAGAATAACAGCTGCGTATATCCTGCTCGGTCTCCCAAGTCGCCTCCTCGACCGGATGACCACTCCACCGAACCTTCACGGAAGTACTGTTCTTTGACTTCAACTTTCGAACCTGCCTATCCAAAATAGCCACTGGTTCCTCAACATAAGATAGATCCTTGTCCAACTGAACCGAACTGAAGTCTAACATATGAGACGGATCGCCGTGATACTTCCGAAGCATAGAAACATGGAATACCGGATGAACTGCAGAGAGACTAGGTGGTAGTGCAAGTCTTTAAGCCACCTCTCCAATTCTCTCAAGAATTGCAAAAGGCCTAATATACCTAGGGCTCAACTTGCCCTTCTTCCTGAACCACATCACACCCTTCATAGGCGAAACACGGAGCAAACCCGCTCACCAACCATGAATGCAACATCATGAACCTTCCGATCCGCATAACGTTTCTATCTAGATTGGGCTATACGAAGTCGATTCTGAATCAATTTAACCTTTTCCAAGGCATCCTGAACCAAGTATGTACCCAATAGTTTAGCCTCGCCCGGTTCGAACCAACCCACTGGAGACCGGCACCGCCTACCATACAAGGCCTCATACGGAGCCACCTGAATGCTTGACTGGTAACTGTTGTTGTAAGCAAACTCTGCAAGTGGTATGAACGGATCCCAAGCACCCCCAAAATCTATCACATACGCACGAAGCATATCCTCCCGTATCTAAATGGTGCGTTCGGACTGCCCGTCCGTCTGAGGGTGAAATGTTGTACTCAACTCTACCCGAGTACCCAACTCACGTTGTACTGCCCTCCAGAACCATGATGTAAACTGCGTACCTCGGTCAGAGATGATAAATACCGGTACGCAGTGAAGTCTGACAATCTCGCGAATATAGATTCGAGCCAACTGCTCAGAAGAGTAGGTAGTCATCACAGGAATGAAATGAGCTGACGTGGTAAGCCTATCCACAATCACCCAAACTGCATCGAACTTCCTCTGAGTCCGTGGGAGCCCAACAACAAAATCCATAGTGATCTGCTCCCATTTCCATTCTGGAATCTCTAACTTTTGAAGCAACCCACCTGGTCGCTGATGCTCATACTTCACCTGCTGATAATTTAGGAACCGAGCTACATATTCCACTATGTCTTTCTTCATCCTCCTCCACCAGTAATGTTACCTCAAGTTCTGATACATCTTCATAGCACCCGGATGAATTGAGTACCGCGAACCGTGAGCCTCCTAGAGAATTAATTCGCGCAAACCATCTACGTTAGGCATACATAGCTTTCCCTGCATCCGTAATACACCGTCATCTCCAATTGCGACTTCCTTGGCGTCACCGTGCTGAATTGTGTCCTTAAGGACAAGCAGATGGGGGTTATCATATTGTTGTTCCCTATACGGTTATAAAGAGAAGACTAAGAAACCACACAAGCCAAAACTCGTCTCTACTCGGAAACATCCAGTCTAACAAACTGGTTGGCCAAGGCCTGAACATCCAAGGCTAAAGGCCTCTCTGCTGTCGGTAAATATGCTAAGCTTCCCAAACTCTCCGCCTTACGACTCAAGGCATTGGCCACTACATTGGCCTTCCTATGAGGTTAGAGAATGGTGATATCGTAATTCTTAAGCAAATCCAAACATCTCCACTGTCGCAAATTTAGATCCTTCTGTTTAAACAAATATTGTAGACTCCGGTTATCGGTGTAGACCTCGCAATGAACACCGTACAAATAATACCGCCAAATCTTCAAGGCATGAACAATAGCTGCCAACTTAAGGTCATGTACATGATAATTCTTCTCATGCACCTTTAACTGTCTGGACGCGTAGGCAATCACCCTACTGTCGTGCATCAATACTGCGCCGAGACCAATACGCGACGCGTCACAATACACACTATAAGACCCTGAACCTGTAGGTAATACCAATACTGGGACTGTAGTCAAAGTTGTCTTGAGCTTTTGGAAGCTCTCCTCACATTCTTTGGTCCACCTGAACGGAGCACCCTTCTGGGTCAATTTGGTCATAGATGCAGCAATAGAAGAGAAACCCTTTACAAATCGGCGATAATACCCTGCCAAACCAAGGAAACTCCGGATTTCGGTAACTGAAGACCATCTGGACCAACTCTGTACTGCTTCAATCTTCTTCGGATCTACCTTGATTCCCTCGCACGAAACTATATGACCCAAAAATCCCACTGAATCAAGCCATAATTCACACTTTAAAATTTTTGCATATAACTTCCTTTCTCTCAAAATCATAAGCACAGTCCTCAAGTGCTGCTCATGATCCTCCTTACTCCGGGAATACACCAGAATGTCATCAATAAATACAATGACAAAAGAGTCAAGATAAGGTTGAAATACACTGTTCATCAAATGCCTAAATGTTGTTGGGGCGTTTGTCAGCCCAAATGACATTACAAGAAACTCATAATGACCATACCGAGTCCTAAAGGCAGTCTTTGGGATTTCTGGCTCCCGAATCTTCAATTGATGATAGCTTGAATGTAAGCCGATCTTAGAGAACACTCAGGCACCCTCAAGCTGATCAAATAGGTCATCAATACATGGAAATGGATACATGTTCTTCACTGTAACCTTGTCCAGCTGGCGGTAATCAATACACATCTGCATAGAACCATCCTTCTTCTTCACCAATAAGACAGAAGCACCCCAAGGCAATACACTGGGTCGAATGAAGCCCTTATCAAGCAACTCATGTAACTGTTCTTTTAATTCTTTCAACTATATTGGGGCCATACGATATGGTGGAATAGAAATGGTCCGAGTTCCCGATAACAAATCAATGCCAATGTCAACATCCCTGTCGGGTGGCATACCTGGAAGATCCACTGGAAATATATCAGGAAAATCCCTTACTACATGAACTGACTCCACGGTAGGAGTATTAATACTAACGTCTCTCACATAGGCCAGATACGCATCACACCCCTTCT
Organism: Nicotiana tomentosiformis; assembly: GCF_000390325.3. Classification (NCBI taxonomy): domain Eukaryota; kingdom Viridiplantae; phylum Streptophyta; class Magnoliopsida; order Solanales; family Solanaceae; genus Nicotiana; species Nicotiana tomentosiformis. Next base: position 110,667,138 of record NC_090820.1, read on the forward strand.
CAACCATTCGTTGAGCTTTAAGAAATGAAACAACCCTGCTAGGGACATGATCTGAGGTACCTCTCCACTCTAGCTGTGGTACACCTAGCATAGCCAATGTCACCGTCTTGGCGTAACAATCAAGAATAGTGTGATAAGGCGACAACCAGTCCATGCCCAAAATAATATCGAAATCCACTATACTGAGCAATAATAAATCAACTCTGGTCTCAAAACCACTGATAACAATTAAACACGACCGATACACACGAACCACAATAATAGATCCACCCACGGGTGTAGATACATAAACAAAAGAACTCAAGGAATCACGGGATACGCCCAAATACGGGGCAAAATAAGATGACACATAACAATAAGTGGAGCCTGGATCAAATAAGACTGATGCATCTCTATGACAGATCGGAATAATACATGTGATAACAAAATCGGATGAAACGGCCTGTGTCCTAGGAGAAAGGGCATAATATCTGGCTTGGCCTCCCCTTTTAGGGCGACCTCTACCTGTCCGACCTCCACATCTTGCTGGTTGTGCAGGTGGAGTGGAAACTGGTGTACTAATCATGGCCTGAGAAGTCTGAGGGACCTGTGGGATGGGTAGGGCCTGAGAAATATATGGAGGTGAACCCCTCCTAAATCTGGGCAATCTCTCATGATATGATGAGTGTCAACGCATTAAAAACAATCCCTCGGAGGACGTGGCTGATGGGACTGGATCAGGCCTGATCGACTAGCCGGAATATGGAACCTGAGGTCTGGGAGTAGCCGTAATACCACTGGAAGCTGGAAGTGCTGAATGAATAGGACGGCTTACATAACCTCTTCTGTCACAGGCTGCAACTAGGGCATGAGAATTATTATATGTGCTAGAATCTCGAGATCTCTTAGCTTCCCTCTCTTCCCTCTCTCGGATCCGCATACCTTCCAATCTCCTAGCAATTGATACCACATGTTGGTATGTGATATCCATCTCTAGCTCTCAGGCCATATTGAATCTGATACTAGGGTGTAGACCCTCAATAACTCTGCGAACCCGCTCTCGAACAGTAGCAACTAAGGCTGGTGTATGCCTAACCAACTAAATAAATCTGACTGCATACTCTGACAGGGTCATAGAACCCTGGCGCAGCTACGCAAACTTTGCGCGCCATGCATCTCTAAGACTCTGAGGAACATACTCCCTTAAGAACATATCTGAAAATTGAGTCCAAGTGAGTGAAGTTTCCTCGGCCAGACTATCCAACTCATATGCCCGCCACCACTGGTAGGCTGCTCCTCTAAACTGGAATGTCGTGAAAGAAACCCAACTAGAATCCACAATACCCATAGTACGAAGTATACGATGACATTCCTCCAGAAAACTTTGATCATCCTCTGAAGCTAAACCGCTGAAAGCGGGAGGGTGGTACTTTTTGTACCTCTCGAGCCTGAGCTGCTCCCCCTCTGAAACTGTTGTCCTAATCGCGGGCCGAACTGGGATAACTGGCTGCACTGCTATAACCTCTGGGGCATGATCAACTTGGGCCCGTGGCTCTGGAGTGTGGTCGGCGGGAGTCTGTGCTCCTCCCCTGGCCTGAGATGTGGTAGAAGAAAGTGGGATTAACCCTGCCTCATCTAGTGTGCCAAACATGCTCAGAAACTAGGCAAGCGTCTCCTGAAGTGCAGGAGTAATAACATGCGTTTCAGGTGCCTGCTCTCCAACTGGAGCTACTGGTGGCTCTGGTGCAGCAGCTCGTGCAGGTGCTCTGGCTGCACCATGTGGTCTTCCTCGGCCTCTGACTAGGTAACCCTATCAATGCGGAATACAACAGGGGGCTCGGGTGTCTGATCATCAGATCTAGTTGTGCGTGTTCTCACCATCTGTGAGAGAATAGAAAGACAATGGTTTAGAACTTTGAAGTCAACAAATATGCACGATAAGGAATCAAAGAAGTGAATGTTTTCCTAACAGTTTCATAGCCTCCCAAAGATAAGTACAGACGTCTCCGTATCGATCCGCAAGACTCTACTAAACCTGCTTGTGACTCATAACACCTATTAACCTAGAGCTCTAATACCAACTTGTCACGACCCTAAATTCCCTCTGTAGGATATCGTGATGGCACATAATCTCTAAGACTAGGTAAGCCTATCAACGCGAAAATAACAATAGACCTCTAAAATAAATGCACTGCAATGTAAATACTTACAACTCCCAAAATCCGGTAGAAATAAGTCACAAGCTTGTAAAACTTTATCCCCAATGTCTCTACATTTATCAAGGTCTAAAGAAAATAAGGAAGCATAAAATGATAATGATATAAGGGGACTCCGGAGTCTGCGGACGCTGGCAGATATACCTCAAAGTCTCTGTGCACAGGTAATTCACGGATGTCTGGGCTGGTAAGATGTACCTGAATCTGCACAAAAAGATGTGCAAAAGCGTAACATGAGTATACCACAGCGGTACCCAGTAAGTGCCAAGCCTAACCTCGGTAGAGTAGTGACGAGGTCAGGTCAGGCCCTACTGGAAAATAATAATGGCATGGTAAAAATGTTTAACAATATAATAAAATAAAATGACAATGGAAATGAATCAAGTAGTATGTCACCCTTTAATTGCACCAAATAACCGCAAATATTATCTCATGAAAACAAAACATAATTCTTTTCAACTTTAAGAAAATCACAACAATAACCAAAGGCAATTGCGGCCATAAATCAATATCAATAAGGGCACTCCCGAGGTGCCTGTAGACAATAAATTACGTCGAGAAAATAAAATCAGGCCGAAAACTATTGCAGCAATCGTAGTATTTTATTTCAAATATTTGAGTGTTACAATCTCTATGAATCCTTTGATTCTTCTTTTCATTAGTAAATAAAAGAGCTTTTGAGCTTAATCTTGAACTTTATTTTATTTTAATCCAAGTGCTTGAGGCCTGATCTTGATCTTGACGTATTTTTAATCCAAGGGCTTGCAGCTTGTTCTTGAATCTTGCTCTTGATCTTTTAATCCTTAGAACACTGGAACACTTGTAGCTTTTAGAGAAATCTGCAGCGTTTGATCTACGAGCTCTCTCTTGCTTCTTGTTATAACTTCTGGTGTCTATTCTGAGTTATGCAGACCTCTATTTATAGTTGTGGGAGGGAAGATTTATGATAAGAACAAACTCTTTCCGACCAATCAAATTGAAGTGTGACAAGGCCGCATTTGATTGGCCAGAACATGTCACTTGCACATGTGGCGAAGTTTCATTGGCTTTTTAAAATGACTTGGCATGCCTTGTCATTTTAACACGTGGCATAATTTTATTGGCTCTTTAATTTGACTTGGCATGGCCTTGTCATTTTGATACGTGGGAAGATCCTATTGGCTCTTCCGCTTGACTTGGCGTGCCACGTCATTTCACGTGTGGCACCAAACTGGACCTCTAGGAAGATGATATCTTGGGCTTAAAGAAATGGGCTCATTATATGTAGCTCAACTAAATGGACTAGCCCAATGAATTTGGACTTATTTATTTAATCCATATATATTGAATTATGTAATTAATTCAATTATTTTAGCTCATTATACTTATTTGGAGTAGTATATTTAAAATATAATTTAAATTATTTATTAAACTTGAATCCTATAAATTTTATATGCCTACAAATACCTCATAATTCAAGACTTGTCGGGTATCTAAACTTTTGAAAACTGGGCCTGAAGTATGATAATTACACTGGATTACTAGAGCAAACTATAAAACGTTTCGATTATTCTCTTGTGAAAAGTTTATATCCTTATTTTTGAATCATGATTTTCAGTGCATGTCTCTCACAAGAGACAAATGGCACTACATTTTGATTTTTAAACTGTCAAATTTGTCATGACATGGACAATCAATGATCATATTACTTTGTCCACTTATTTTGCTTCCAATCACGTTCTTTTAACAGGGAATATTTTCCTTTTCTTTACGCAAATCCTTGGACTCCCAGACGTGGCATGCGGATAATTCGGGACATTATCTATGAGCCGTTATTTGTAGGATTCCGAAATTGAATCGGATAAGGGTCTGATTTACCCATCTACTATCATAAATAGATTTTATTTACTCACCGTTTATATTTTTTATCAAAAATATCCCTATAGTTATACATTAGGTTAATATTTACCCTTACGCGTTAAAATGGGTTACATTTGCCTTCGTTATACTTTAAGATCATATTTACCTCTCTGCTCTTCAAAAAGGGTTACATTTGTCCTTTGTTATACTTTCTTGACATATTTATCCTTACAAGTATACCCTACATTTACCCTCATCCGGCAGATCGCCATGTCCCACCTTTGTTTTCCTACATGGCGCCTATGTGGATTTCTTTTCTTCCAATTTAAATGTGGTCACCTATTTAAGATAATTTAACCCCGCCCACCCAATTTAAATAGGACTTCATTAACTCCATTGTTGTGTAACTTCTTGTAATTTACTTTGGTTACTGCAATAATTGTGAGTTATATTAGATTAGTGATTTTGAGTTCAAAGTTATTGTTTGTGGGGGTGGGGAGGATTGGAAATTATGATTTCCATTTATTTTAGTTAGTGTGTCTTATTTAAATTGGGTGGGCGGGTTAAATTATCTTAAATAAGTGACCATATTTAAATTAGAAGAAAAAAAAATTCACATAGGCCCCATGTAGGAAAACAAAGGTGGGATATGGCGATCTACCGGATGAAGGTAAATGTAGGGTATAATTGTAAGGATAAATATGTCAAGAAAGTATAACGAAGGGCAAATGTAATCATTTTTGAAAAGTAGATGGGTAAATATGATCCTAAAGTATAACGAAGGGTAAATATAACTCTTTTAAACGTTTAAGGGGTAAATAATGAACCTAATGTATAACGGTAATGATATTTTTGATAGAAAAATTAAACGGAGGGTAAATAAGGCCTATTTATGATAGTAGAAGGGCAAATCAGACCCTTATCCGAAATTGAAATGCTTGAGGAAGTATAATTGACTTCAAATTGGGTTGCTAGTGTCATTCCTTGTATTTGTAAGGAAGGAGTATCTACCGCGTATACACATGTTCCCATATCGATAATGAATTTTTGATAGGTGACTTTTGACATCTATAAATACCACACACCCTTTATTCCACTAGTACAAATTTTAGTGCCAATTTCGGCATCTACAAATTGCTTTGAGTCCATTTTTGACGACTTGGAGGCATTGACGCAAAGGTAATTTATTCTTCTTTTCCTGTGCTTTCTTTTTTTTGTACGTTGTTGTGTATTTTTTTCTTTTTTTCTTTTCTTTTAGAATTAGCTTCATCAAACTATGAAGTAATTCAAAAGTTCGAGATGAATACCTTTAAAAGTTCACGATTAAGACCTTTAAAATTTGTGGGAAAGACCCATAAACGTTCGTGCAAAGTTTCTTAAAAGCTCGTGGTCAAGATCTCTAAAAGTTTACGATGAAGACTTTTAAAAGTTCGCGGTGAAAACCTTTAAGAGCACGCAATGAGGACCTTTAAAAATTCGTGGCGAAACCCTTAAAAGCTCGCGATGAAAACCTTTAAAATTTGCGGCGAATCCCATAAAAGTCCGCGATGAAAACCTTTAAAATTTATGGCAAAGACCAATAAAAGTTCTTTCAAAGATCGTTAAAAGCTCATGGTCAAGATCTTTAAAACTTTACAGTGAATTCCTTTAAAAGTTTGCGGTGAACACTTTTAAAAGAATACGATGAAGACCTGTAAAAATTCGCGGTGAAGACCTTTAAAAGCTCGTTGTAGAAATATTTAAAAGTTGGCAGTGAGGACTCTTTAAAGTTTGCCATGAGCACTTTTAAAAGTTTAAGACAGGCACATTTCAAAATTCGAGACGTACATCTTTTAAAGGTTCGGAACAAAAACCATAAAAATTCGGATGCCTTTAAAATTTAACGAAGAACACCTTTAAAAGTTCGCAATAAAACTTTTAAAAGTCGAAGGCGAATACCTTTAAAAGTTCGCAATGAAAACCTTTAAAAGAAAAACTACGACATGAACATCCCTTTTTTCCGGTTCAATATCAATATTTGCTTGCATAACATGATGCATTGACATCCACAAAATAGAACTTTGCTTTCTTTTAAACATATCTATCGTTCATGTCTCGAAGTTCTCTGTATTTGAATATACATCCTCATTTGTCTTTTGAAGATAATATTATTCATTACCTTTGAACCATTTGTGGTAGGAAATATTTATCTCAATGTGAGGATGTCAAAAATATAAGCCATTTGATTTCTTAAAAACTAAACTTTAAAGTCTAAGACATATCAAAAATTCGGAATCAAACACCTTCAGAATCGCAGCCGGTAATATTTTGAAACTAACTTTTGATTCCACCACGTTAAAAATTTTAGATTTGCGCAGTCTCACCAAACAATTCATATATTGGTGTAGAAAGGTCAAAATTGTAAACCGTTTAATTTCATGGAAACTAGACTTCAAAATATAATACATATATAAAATTTAGAATCAAACATTTTGAGAATCGTCTCAGATATTATTTTGAATCTAACTTTAGATTCCGACACGTTGATAGTTTCATGAAAAATAGACTGCAAGATTTAAGACATGTACTAAATGTAGGATTTAATACCTTAAGGATAGTTTCAAATAGTATTTCAAAATCAACATCAGATTTTGATATACCGATAGTTCTGAATTGGCATGACTTCTTCAAAACTTTTATGTTTTGGTATGGAAGCCTCGGGATCACAAGACGTTCTTCTTGCTATCAGTATAATTCAAGAGCTCCATTATCACAAATATCTTGGGTTCAAGTCTCACTGAATTTGGGACGTTGTGTCAAGTAGTCTTTCTTCTTATACTTGTGTTCCTTTCTGACGACTCTCTTCTCTTCCCCATTTTTTTTGGCAGTGAGCGAATATGAAGTCCAACAAACTTGAAGTTTATGCGAACATGAAGACATAGCGGATCCCCAGACTTTGATGCAAACATTGTCATCATTTCAGTGAAGACAATATTTTACCATAGCAGCTTGCCCCCTTTAAATCAAATGGGACCTAAAGTTTAACAGAAAAATGGTATCTCAACTCTATTTTCAAGTACTGATTGAATGGATTACATTCCATCGTACTTCATTTGAAAAACTATTGGGGCACTATGTATCTTTTGAAATCATACTACTGAACTCAGAATAAAATTCTAAGCTACCTACGTACCTCGGTGAAGAGGATCAAGTCATACCGTAGTTCATAATGGGTGATTATTTTTTATGTCCTAACTTTTTCCTAGGCCGTCTCTTTCGAGGTTTTCAACCTAACGGATATTTTTTTTTAATGTCCTAATTTTTGCCTAGGCCGCCTATTTTGAGGTTTTCAACCTAGCGGATTTATTTTTTAATGTCCTAACTTTTGCCTAGGCCGTCTCTTTCGAGGTTTTCAACCTAGCGGATATTTTATTTTAATGTCCTAATTTTTGCCTAGGCCGCCTATTTTGAGGTTTTTAACCTAGTGGATTTATTTTTTAATGTCCTAACTTTTGCCTAGGGCGCCTCTTTCGAAGGTTTCAACCTAGCGGACTATTTGTTTTTTGGTGGACCTTACACAGTTTAGACGCATGCGGGCCAGGAGTGTAGGAACATGCAGTTTAGACTCATGCGTCGAGGAGCGTTGCAACTTCATGGATAATACTTCTTCAAAAACTTTCCATTGATAGGGCCGATTCTCATGCCATCTGCATCAACCAGCTTGTAAGCCCCACTTGAATAAGCTTCTTGCACAACATATGGCCCATCCCATTTTGAAGTGAACTTCCCTACAGGTTTATGGGAAGTAATAATGGGTCTTCTTATGGCAAAGACTTGATCTCCTACTTGAAAGGATCTTGGGCCAACTCTTTTATTGAAGGTGCGAGACAATTGAGCTTGATAACATTCAAGATTCTATTGAGCTTCCAACCTTCTCTCATCAAGAGCCTCCAACTCTGCTAATCGAAGTCGAGCATTTTCTTCATCAGTGATGCCTTCTTGAATAGCTAATCGTAATGAAGGTATTTGACGCTTGAGTGGCAAGACGGCTTCAACTCCATAAATGAGTGCATAAGGGGTCGCTTGTGTTGGCGTGCGATGAGTTGTCCTATATGCCCACAAAGCTTCCTCCATGCGGTCATGCCAATCCCCTTTGGATTTGGAGATGACTTTCTTTAACAAGTTGCATAGAGTCTTGTTGAATGCCTCGGCTGGACCATTGGCAACAACATTGTACATAGAAGAGTTACGTTGCTTGAAGACAGAGAGTTCACAAATCTTGTTCATCAACCTATTGTCGAACGACTTGCCATTATCCGTTATTATGTAACGAGGAATGCCAAAGCGATAGATAATGTTTACTCGGATGAAACTTGCAACATTTTCCTTCTTTACTTCCTTAAGAGCAACAACTATAGCCCATTTTGAGAAGTAGTCAGTTGCAGCCAAGATGTATAGGTTCCCACCAGAGGACTTTGGCAGTGGTCGAACAACATCCAATCCCCAAACTTCAAACGGCCAGGATGCAACAGTCGGGTGTAACACTTCAGGAGGATGATGAATATAATTCGCAAGGAATTGACAAGCCTGGCATCTTCAAGCGTAGTCCAAGCAATCTTTACCATCGTTGGCCAATAATATCCCATCCTTTTTCTATGGAAGTGAAGCTTTCGTCCAGACTGGTGCGAACCACAGACACCAGAATGTGCCTCTTGAAAAGCTTGAAGTGTTTATTCTTCCCCTAAGCATCGCAAGAGTACTCCCTCGAATGAACTTCTGTATAGAGTATCTTTGTAGTAAAGGAAGCGAGGTGCACGACGACAGATTTCAATCATACTCCTCAGATTTTCTGAAAGTATCCCATAACATAAGTAGTCGATAAGGGGTTGTCACCATTCTTCTTTCTCAACTTTAGAAACAGCGACAAGATGCTTGAGTTCATTTTCTTCACCTTCAGCCTCATTTGGCGGCGGTACTACCCATTTTTGGCAGACAGTAACTTGCGCTTGATTAGGCAGGATTAACGATGAAGCTAGGGTAGCTAAAGCTTTCGACCTTCTTATTTTCTTTCCTTGGCACATGCAGAATAGTCACATCACCGAGCCACCCCATTAAAATTTTAGCGTAATCATGATATGGGCGTAGTTTAGGCTACTTGACCTCGTAACTACCTAAATGCTTATTGACCACTAACTGGGAGTCACCAAAGACTTGCAATTAAAATTGCTTCATATCAACGGCCATTTCAAGCCAAAGTATTAATGCTTGATACTCGGCAACATTATTGGAACAAAGTTGTGTCAAGGTGAAGGAGTAGGGCAAGACTTCACCTTGGGAAGTGACAAATACTACGCTAGCACCAGCTCTTCCACGATGCGCAGCACCATCAAATTACATCTTCCATGGAGGTTGAACTTCAACGGCCATTGCATCCTCATCAGGTAGTTCGTCAATTAGCTCACAGTCATCAAGTATCGGATGATCTGCCAAGAAGTCTGCCAATGTTTTTCCTTTTATAGCCTTTTGAGGGATGTACAAAATCTCGAATTGTTGAAATTGGAGGTACCATCTCGCTAGTCGATCACTACGAACAGGTTTTGACATCATGAACTTGATGGGATTTGCCTTTGAAACAAGACGGAGAACATGAGCTTGAAAGTAGTGCTTCAACTTTTGAATTGAGAAGACTAGCGCCAAACACAACTTTTCAATTGGAGAATAATTCAACTTGTTTGGTATCATCATCCTGCTCAAGTAGTAAAGGTAGTTTTCTTTCCCTTCACTATTTTCTTGGGCCAACAACGCTCCAAAAGACCTTTCTTGTGCTGAAATGTATAGTATCAGTGGCTTTCCAAGTATAGGGGCTGCCAAAACTGGAGGCTTCATCAAGTAGGATTTAATGCTCTCAATGGAATTGCTACACGCTTGGTCCCATTTGAAAGGGACATCTTTCTTCATAAGGCGACTGAATGGTTGGCACCTCACAGCTAGGTTTGAGATGAATCTCCTAAGGTATGCTAACTTTCCTTGCAGACTTTTCAATTCGTGAATATCCCGAGGCTTAGGCATTTTCAAGATTGCATCTACTTTGGCTTGATCAATTTCAATCCCTCGATGTCGAACAATGAAACCAAGGAAGTTTCCGAAAGTAACTCCAAAGGCGCATTTCAATGGATTCATCCTAAGTTGGTACCTCCGGAGCAACTCAAACACCATTCTCATGTCTTTCAAGTGGTCACCCTTCTCTCTTGATTTTACCACCAAGTCGTCAACATAGCATTTGACATTCTTGTGGAGAAGATCGTCAAAAGAATTTTCTACATAGCCCTTTGGTAAGTAGAACCAGCGTTCTTCAAGCCAAAGGCATTACCTTGTAGCAATAAATACCCTTGGGGGTGCAAAAAACAGTAAGCTCTTCATCTTTTAGTGCCATGCAAATTTGGTTATATCCGGACGAACCGTCTATGAAAGACATTGCCTCGTAACCAGTAGTAGCATCAATCTTTGGTTTCAATCAGGGGAACCAAGTCCGGCCTAAAGCGCCTTTGATCTTGCTTAACAGGACGAGCGCCATTCTTGACTGCAAGGTGATGGACTGCTACTTTAGTGTCCAAGCCAGGCATTTCTTTGTAACTCCAAGCAAAGACATCCCTAAACTCCTTGAGTAACTCAATATAAGTGCTTTCTTCATCAACTTCTACTAAATCACTTAGGTAGGTGGGTCTTGGTTCTTCATCAGTGCCAAGGTTAACT